>NC_143585.1:110055136-111255136 GCF_048544385.1 Mastigoproctus giganteus
GATCGATTTGGATCAAAAAATTAAAATAGGATGTTTGAAAATGGTCAAACACGAACAAGTATCGTGCGGAATTTAGATTTGTCAGTGTTAACAGTGAACTCAATAATAAAGGAAAAAGACAGAATATGAGAAGCGGTGAAGGGATCGGCACCAATGAAGTCAACTATGATAACCAAGGCTACAAAATACATATCAGTTTTTACTGTACAATTTCTTTCTTAATGTTTTCTTTTCGTACGTACCACTCCAACAACTTCACCGCTGTTCCCAGATAATATTTTTAATTGAACTAATTAAAAATATATAACTAACTGAAAAATATATAACTAACTGGAAAATATACAACTATTTTTCTATATATATAACTAATACAGGGTGCAGAGAAACTCTACCGACAAACTTGAACAGGTGATAGAGGGTACCAAATGAAACATTTTTTGAAAAGTAAACATAGGTCGTAAATGAGTTGTTATAGCAGCAGAAGCTATTAAAGGGTTATAAAAATCAAACAACACATTCAGTAATTTAATGTCATTTAATGCATACGAATCATTTGCTGTTGCACACAAAATAGAAAAAACAATCCATAATACAGTGCTCGAACGTACGACTACCATCAACATTAATGTATGCATGCGTTGAGAGGTCCATAATGTCATTTTATGTTCAGTACGGGTACAGACATGGAAATGGAAAAGAGGCTCGCAGGATTTAACAAGAATGCTTCCTAGGCAGAAGGTTGCTTCACCACACCACGTTTGCTGCAATACACCAAAGATTGCGGGATAATGGCTCTTTCGGTATGAATATGCATGATACTAAACGTCGAGACACTGCTAGGACACCCTGGTTTGAGAAACAGGTTTTGCAGACCTTCGCTAATACTCCTACCAGCACAAGTGCCGTTGCACGCCGATTGGGTGTGCAGCTTTGTTTGGTGTGGGATGTGGTGCACAAAGCCAGACTACATCCTTTCCGATGCCAGAAAGTGCATGCACTAGAACTTGCTGACTTTGCCCGCCGTGTCCAGTTCTCCCACTGATTTTTACAGGAAATCAACTTGCAGCTTGATTTTGCCAATAATGTGCTTTACACTGATAAGGCATGTTTCACCCAAGAGGGATTGTTCAACAGCCGCAACTGTCATGTGTGCAGAGAATAATCCCCATGCAATGGTTGAACATGGCTACCAACACAGGATTAGTGCCAATGTATGGGCTGGCATTGTGTGAAACGTTTTAGTTGGACCATACATTTGCTCAGAGTTCAGAGTTGTTTGTTTTTTAGGGGCATTAGCAACTAAGGCCATATTGCTCCAGGGATATGCGGTGGTCATTCCCTGACCTTTCCGCATCCTCTGTATTAGGTGGGCACGGGCTCAAACCCATAATGTCATTTTATGTTCAGTACGGGTACAGACATGGAAATGGAAAAGAGGCTCGCAGGATTTAACAAGAATGCTTCCTAGGCAGAAGGTGGCTTCACCACACCACGTTTGCTGCAATACACCAAAGATTGCGGGATAATGGCATAATTAAGCAAAATCAAACTTGCAGCAAAATCAAGCTGCAAGTTGATTTCCTGTATTTTGCCAATAATGTGCTTTACACTGATAAGGCATGTTTCACCCAAGAGGGATTGTTCAACAGCCGCAACTGTCATGTGTGGGCAGAGAATAATCCCCATGCAATGGTTGAACATGGCTACCAACACAGGTTTAGTGCCAATGTATGGGCTGGCATTGTGTGAAACGGTTTAGTTGGACCATACATGTTGCTCAGAGTTCAGAGTTGTTTGTTTTTTAGGGGCATTAGCAACTAAGGCCATATTGCTCCAGGGATATGCGGTGGTCATTCCCTGACCTTTCCGCATCCTCTGTATTAGGTGGGCACGGGCTCAAACCCTGGTCTAATCAAGAAGCGTGTGCTATGCACTACTGCTCCTTCCCACCTGGCTACAGAGGCGCCCATACATATTCCCCGCACGTTTAGATTGACGACTTTGCGTTTTTAGAGCAAACACTACCAGAGTTGTTGGAGGATGTTCCTCTGATTGTCCGAGCACAAAGGTGGTTCCAACATGATGGTGCACCACCACATTTTCACAGGCGCGTACACGCACACTTACATACAACCTTTCCAGGCAGAAGGATTGGTCAAGGTGGACCTGTAGCCTAGCCAGCAAGGTCGCCTGATCTGACTTGTTTGGACTTTTTCTTTTGAGGATACATGAAGACTCTTGTGAATGAAATGGCAGTGGAGGAACTTATAGCATGTATTGTCGCAGCAAGTGCAGAGATACAAGACAATCCTTAGAACTTCCCAGATATTGACTGGAACTTGTGGGTTGGTGACTCACTCACACACTAGTCACACGTTTGTGGATTTATTGGATGATTGTTTTCTGCAGCAGCATGTTCCAGAGGCAACCAGAGAAAGTAATACTCTTGATCTGGTTATCAGCAGTGATCATTCGTGTATTAAGAATTTGCAGATAAAGGAACCACTAGGTGGCAGTGATCACAGTGTACTGATGTGGGATTTACTTAAAGATTTAATTACCATCAGGGGTAAAGGAAAGGGTTTTTGCTTCCGTAAAGGTGAGTACAGTGGTCTCAGACAGTTTTTAAATTCTGTACAGTGGGATCAACTGACGATGTTACCAACAGTAAATTCTAAGTGGGAAGCATTCAAGGAATTAATCGTGGATGCTACTAAAAGTTTCATACCTATTAAGAAATATTGTTCAAGGTTTAGGCCTAAATGGTTATCTAATGAACTAATGAAACTCGTAACAGAGAAGAAAATGCATGGGATGCATATAAATTATCAAGCGACTCAAAAGCCTATGACAGATATAAGCTAGTCTGTAATCAGGTCACAAAGGAGGTTAGGCAGGCGAAGGCAGATTACGAGAAATCCCTGGCAAAAGATGCTAAGAAAAACAGCAAGGATTTCATTATTTATATAAACTCTAAAAGGAAGGGGATGAATCTGATTGGTCCACTTGATATCAATGGTTCGACTGTTGATGATCCTGCTCAGATAGCAAACAAACTGAATGAGTATTTTGCATCTACATTCACACATGAGGAATTATTAAGGTTTGAAAATGGCAGAAGGTTATCAAATTGTAACAGGATACTTAATGATTTTGTAATAACTGAAATTAAAGTGGAGGAGAAATTGTTGAAGTTAAACATAAGAAAAGCATCTGGGGTGGACGGGATCTATCCAGTTATATTAAAGGAGGCAGCAAAGCAACTAAGCAAACCCTTAGCCATAATTATGAGAGCATCCTTGGACTCAGGGGAGGTTCCCACGGACTGGAGATGTGCAAATGTATCCCCAATTCACAAAGGGGGATCGAAGGGTGACACGAGTAATTACAGACCAGTTAGTTTAACTTCTGTTCCAGGTAAAATAATGGAGTCACTGGTTAAAGATGCATTGCAGGATCATCTAGACAAGACTGCAGCAATAATTCAGACACAGCATGGGTTTGTTAAGGGAAAGTCTTGTCTGACAAATTTGATAGGATATTATGATGTGGTTACAAAGAAACTGGATGCAAAAAATAATTTTGATATCATATATTTGGATTTCAGGAAAGCTTTTGACACTGTTGCGCATGGAAGACTATTGTACAAATTGGAGCAGAATGGTATTAAGGGTAAGTTGCTACAATGGATAAAAGAATGGTTAAGTGGGAGAAGACAGAGGGTGGTAATCAATGGGTGCTGCCCTTCGTGGACTAATGTTATTAGTGGTGTCCCACAGGGTTCGGTGTTAGGTCCACTGTTGTTTTGTATATTTATCAATGACATTGATGAAGGTATATCAGGCTTAATGTCAAAGTTTGCAGATGATACAAAGGTTGGCAGGGTTGTTAATGACAGTAATGGCAGTGTGCTACTGCAACAGGATCTAGATATTTTGGCAGATGGGCTAAGAAGTGGCAACTGAATTTTAACCTTGACAAATGCAAAGTACTGCATATGGGTAGAAGTAACCCCAGAGAAACGTACCAACTGTGTGGTGCTACACACACAGTTGGTAGAAAATGAAAAAGACCTGAGAGTAATTGTGCAGTCAGATATGAAGTTTTCTGAACAATGCAGACAGGCTGCCAGGGCAGGTCATGGGGTTTTGTCAATGATATATAGGAATTTTGCTAGCAGGGAGAAGGAGGTGATTGTCCCTCTGTATAAGGCAATGGTCAGGCCACGCTTTGAGTACTGCGTACAGGTCTGGAGGCCTCATTTTAGGAAGGATGTAGATTTACTTGAGCGTGTACAGAGAAGGGCAACTAGATTGGTGAAGGGAATGAAGGGATCCTCTTATCAAGAGAGGCTTAAGTTCTGCAAATTGCCATGGCTGGAGACTAGGCACCTGCGTGGTGATCTGATTGAGGTATATAAGGCCTTGAATGGGTTGAGCATGCTGAATTCTGATGGGATCCTTCCACCTGTTCAGATTACGAACCTAAGTGGGCATAAATTCAAATTAAGAAAGGACAGATGTAGAATAGATGTGCGGAAATTTGCCTTTAGCCAGTGGGTGGTTAATTGCTGGAACAAACTTCCATCTGTCGTTGTGGAAGTTGATAGGTTGAATAAATTTAAGGAGGAACTGGACAGGCATTTGGAGGGAATGGTGTGATTTTTTTTGGCTGATGCTGCATAAGCTCATACACTTGCTTTCTTGCATCACATGCCACTACTACTACTACTTCCAATTATTATATTGTTATTGTTGTTATTTTAGGAGCATTAGCAACTAAGGCCATATTGCTCCGAGATATGCGGTGGTCATTCCCTGACCTTTCCGCATCCTCCGTATTTGGTGGTGACGGGCTCGAACCCTGGTCTAATCAAGAAGCGTGTGCTATGCACTGCTGCTCCTTCCCACCTGGCTACGGAGGCGCCTACTACTTCCAATGCCTAAAACATTCAATAATGCATCGGTATGAGTTATGCATTGAACATCATGGTCACCAGTTTGAGGACTTCTTATGAATTGTTTTTTCTATTTTGTGTGCAACAGCAAATGATTTATACGCATTAAACGACATTAAATTACTGAATGTGTTGTTTTGATTTTTACCACCCTTTAATAGCTTCTGCTGCTATAACGACTCATTTACAACCTATGTTTACTTGACAAAAATGTTTCTTTTGGTACCATCTATCACCTGTTCAAGTTTGTCGGTAGAGTTTCTCTGCACCTTGTATATAAAAAATAGATGACTATTTTTCTTCATTCTTCTGAGGATATTATGTGGTTTTTGTAATTTTGGCATATCATGGATATAGGAGCAATATTTTATTAGTCATGCCCTAGTTACGTAAAACTCGACTTACATAAAAGTCCTGGAACGCATGTCAGGATTTTTGGATTAACCGGGATTTTTATTTTACCATCTATCTCAGAAAATCGAGTCTACTGTAATTTGTATTTTCTTATCTACTTTTTTTTTTGCCTGTGATTTCCATTACTTTTTCACATTGTTTATAAAAGGCATTTTGTCTTAAAGGTTAATAAACTTCTTCAACCTTCAGAAAACATACCAACAGTACTGCATTGTAAAATTTTTCAATGCCCCATTATCCACATTTTTCATATAGAAAAATCAATGTAAACAAAAACTTGTTTACAATGATTTTTCTATGATTCTTTCATTTGTCAGGTGGATGTTCAGATGTTTATATTGGCACATCAATTATTTTAATCATAATGCAACATATTTCTTTCATAAATTTAGATATACTGAGTACAGTCAGTCCTCGTACAGCACAATAGTTGCGTTCCTAGAAATCCTCGTGCAATGCAAAATCATGCAATATAAACAACAGACCCTATGGGAAAAATAGGGTTAGGTGCCGACCACCCAAGATTGAACACACATTTGTAACCAAAACATTACCAAACACAATAAATAATCGTAATAAAATACGTATTTTATTACGACTATTACGTAATAAAATATTGCTAATGCTTTTACTTCTATCGTAAAGAAACTTGTTTTTGTTTGATTTTCTATCGAAACAGATGACAGCCGTTCCATCTCTTCCAATTCTTTGTGTCTTAATCTAATGGATTTTGATTACACTTTGAGTTGTTCCTGCTATGAAAGTTGTTTTTATTTTCTCTGCATTCTTTCTAATTCTCGGCGTAGCCTCATTTAGGTCTGTAGCACGTGCAATATCACATGGTCTTTCATTTCGCTCAAAGCATTTCACAATTTCATATTTTTTATCTATCGACAGAGGCGGACTGGCCATAATCCTTACCGGGGACACCCCAGTGGGCCAGAGGCCGGTGTGATTTTGGCCATAAACCATAGTATGAGGCCAATATACATTTTCCCGGGTAAGAATTTTTGATCCAGTCCGCCTCTGTTTATTGATATTGCTTTTCTTTTTCTCTCTGAATCTGCAGTGTCTTCACCAGGACGCTTCCTTTTCACACCTTTTTAAGTATTTTACTCATTTTTAGGGAACAAAGCACAATTACAAAACGAGGAGGTACTGCTTGATACACATAAACAAAGCTGCGCGCGTGTAGCAACTGAATAAACAACACCGTAAAAGCAGAGATACACTATTAACACCTCACATTTTACTAAAGCACATTTCTAGGGGTTACTACCATAAAACAATAAAAACAATTTCCAGTTGCGTTTCTGCTAGTGGAATCTGTTATAAACTGGTAGTAAACTCGATCTAATTGCATTTGCGATTATACCGATAGCTGGAATTGTGTTGGTTTTTACGTTATTATGGTGAAATGTGTTTCCCCTTCACTGATATAAAAAACAAATACATTTTCAGAATCTTCTCTTCATTCCTATCGTGTTGCGTTCGATTGTGGTGATTCCGCTTTCGACTACCATTTCTTGTAAACACAAAGGTGAATCATGCATAAACGAATTCGGTTCGTGTTATATAAGATATCGTTCCCCTATCTATAAATCGTGTATGATCGAATTCGTATAGTGTAAACACGTGTCATACGAGGACTGACTGTATAATTTTTACACTTCACAATTTCTTCCTGTTATACACAAATACTCTCGAAAATGTATATAAAATAATAATATTGTTTCTTTTCAGATTATATAGCTACAAGAGGTTGCAAGCTCTCCTCAGAATCTTTCTGTCCGCAGTTATTACTCTGGTTTTACACTGCATATTAAGCATATTTTGGAATGTCATTATTGGCAACTCACTTCTGATTTGATAACTGTTAATCAGTATTAGATTAATGAATGATTATGTAATGGCCACAAGTCTCGTTTTTTTTTTTTTTGTGGTTTATTGAATTTGTAGAGAGAGAGAGAGAGAGAGAGATAGATAGAGAGAGACAGACTACTAAATACCACAACAACTTCCTTTTGTATGATGGGCATTTATATTTATATTTTCTCTTTCTCTATTTATAACTATTTATTTATGTATCTGAGTTCCTGTTACAATTTCTACATATCTCGGGAACAGGATGGTGAATGCAATTTCAATGATGCACACTCAAGCAAATATGCAATTACCATGATCAGTGAGAACCATGATTCAGCCAGGAACTTAGGTCTAACCAATCCAATGCAGAATTCTCAACTAAAAAAGTTGTAATTTACTGGATAACAGACTTTCCTGCAGGTACAAAACTTTTCTACCTTCGGGAAAAGGCATCACACTTTTGTCATTTATGTAGTTTTTGACTGTGCTACTGCTAAATGTGAATTTTCCTTTTGAAGAATGTTAGTATTTATCAACTTCTATGATTTGATCATTAACTCATCAAATGCTCCATAAGAAATCTGAAGGTTGTTTTTCTTCACAACAAGAAGAATAAATTTCCATTTGTTTCTTGGTTTACCCAGTTCACATGAAGGAAAACTAGGAAAATATGAGGCATCCTTTAGAAGATAAATTATGAAAGTTATAAATGAGATGTCAATGTAGAATTTCAGCTTGGGTTGCAATGTGGTTACATTAAGTATCAAGGTCTGAGGTCTGAGTAACTTAATAAAGTGGCCTTTAGAACTTGACAATAAAACAGAGCTTTTTCACAATAGTCAACTGGTTTTTTTTTTTTTTTTTTTAGGAGCATTAGCAACTAAGGCCATATTGCCCCAGGGATGTGCGGTGGTCATTCCCTGACCTCTCTGCATCCTCCATATTTGGTGGTCACGGGCTCAAACCCCGGTCTAATCAAGAAGCGTGTGCTACGCACTGCTGTTCCACAATAGTCAACTGGTTTTTTTTTTTTTTTTTTTTTAGGAGCATTAGCAACTAAGGCCATATTGCCCCAGGGATGTGCGGTGGTCATTCCCTGACCTCTCTGCATCCTCCATATTTGGTGGTCACGGGCTCAAACCCCGGTCTAATCAAGAAGCGTGTGCTACGCACTGCTGTTCCTGCCCACCTGGCTACTGAGGCACCACAGTAGTCAACAATTTCATTAACAGTGATGAGAGGTACAGGTATGCCTGTAACAATTTAATATACACTGCATATGTTAAGTATGAGTACATATCATTGTATTTAAAAAAATAAATAAATAAATATATTTGCACATATAGTTTTAATATATATATATATTTTTTTTTTTTTTTTCTGTGGTCTGTAGACTTTACTTCAAATATAAAAGTTGTCTGTATCTGAAAAAAGAACCTGAAAGATTGGGGAACAACGGTCTATGGAACAGCACTATATTAGAAAAGAATGGTTATCAGATGGGAACTGAAGCTTGGTAAATGCAGTGCAATTAACAATGCTCTAGCCAAAATAGGCCTTGCTGCCACTGCATATTAAGCTAGGACTTTCAATGATGAACTCAGAATATTGCCTTCCAGGATATATGATTAATGTTCCAAAATTGTTGGAAGTGAAAGGTGTATATTCACTGGACCACCAATTAAGCAGATGCTATTATTTAAAGAGTTAGAAGACAAAATGATTGCTGAAAAGAATTCTTTTCAAACTTCTGAAAAAAAAAATTCCTGTCATACTTTATAATAACAAAAGCAGAAACTACAAAGATCTGGTTAAAAATTTCACTGAATAACACAGAAAATTAGGGATGTACCATCTCCCTAAAACTACACTATTCGCACCTGAACTTTCTCAAAACCCAACTGGTTTAAATACGTTCTAGAGCAAATTTCCAAGTCATTTTTAAACAGTCTGCAAACTGGATGAGTGAAGAGAATACAGAATGTTATGATCACGCCGTGATCGGGTAAGGGTAGGGTATACATTATTACAGTAAAATTATTTTATATCTAAATGTTTTAGGAGATGGTAATAGTAATTAACCCTGTGATAGGCATGTACAGTAAAATCTCATTAATACAAACAGTTTATACAAAGTACTTAAATAGGCTTCTCTATGTAAATATATTCGTTTATTACAAAATTCAGTTAATAAGTATTACAAAGTTCATTTTCACCCCATGAGAAATAAATATTGTTATTTTGTACATTTAATACAAATATGGGCATAGGTGTCCAATTATTTCCACTGGCCAGCCAGTTCCCTGCTTCCTGAAGGATGGCACTGACTTGTTAGAAATTACTTTTGTGTAAACAAAACCAGTTTATGGTAGCTAAAAACATCACTATGAAAGATGAGATGTTACATACACTCCCTCGCTCTCCAGGGATTAAGATCAGTTGCAATTGTTATGCCAGTTCAAAGAATCTTTTGCTACAGCATACAGTAATCTATTTTTTGTGCCGTTTTATCTGAGCTGATGTCTTTTTCGGAACTTGTGTCTTTAAATTAATTTAAAGTTTGTTTATAATAAATATCATCTAGTAGTTATGGTTACAAAACATAAACTGATGGAATTATACAAGAAATTATACAAGAGGCTGATAGGATTTAACTTAAAAAAAAAAAAAAAAAACGGACATTGCAAAGGAATATGACAGCCTACTTTATATAATACTGAAAAACCAAAAAAAAAAAAAAAAAAACTGGAAGTGCATGACACTGGAGCATCGATAAAAAACAGGAAACGAATTCCTGGTTCGAAACACGAGGAGCGTGAAACAAAACGTTTTGAGTAGTACCAACAAATGCATGCATCTAGTTTGCCAATATCAGGTTCGATTTTGAAAGAAAAAGCAAATTATCTAGTTCAGCAACATGGAATTAGCAACTTAAAAGGCAGCAGTGGCTGGCTCCAAAGATTTAAAGACAACAATAATTTGGTTTCACAAAATGTTTGCGGCAAGTCTGGATTAATCGACAAAAAAGAGGCTACAGACTGGTTGTGTTCTGTATGGTCCATTCTGGCATAATATGAGGATATTTTTAATCTTGATGAGACAGGTTTATTTTATAATTTGGTACCAAACAAAACATTTGCTGTTCGAGGAGAGTCTTGTCATAGTGGAAAATTAAGTAAACAAAGACTCACTACTCTGTTATGCTGCAATCAGATGGCAATACAAAACTATGACCACTTGTGATTGGTTTTCCAAGCTAAGATGTTTTAAGGAAGTTATCCAACTTCCCTGTGATTATGTGGCCAGTAGAATCCATATGCTTGGCCTATGGTCAAATCCATATGTGCTTCAGAAAAAAAAGGAACATTTTGATGATTCTAGATCATACAGCACAT
The DNA here is from genome assembly GCF_048544385.1 of Mastigoproctus giganteus. Classification (NCBI taxonomy): domain Eukaryota; kingdom Metazoa; phylum Arthropoda; class Arachnida; order Uropygi; family Thelyphonidae; genus Mastigoproctus; species Mastigoproctus giganteus. Next base: position 110,065,769 of record NC_143585.1, read on the forward strand.
TCTAACGAGTTGCTTAAGTTGACAAATATATGGCTGTTGTTTTAACCTCCCATTTCCACCAGTTTTATGCAGCCACTAGATCAAGGCATTATTTATAACCACAAGAGAGCATATAGAGCCGGCCTGATAAGGTACTTGATCCTCAACACAGGAGGGAGGGAACAACAGCTAAACTCGAATGTCTTGAATGCTATCAGTAATCTTGTTATTGCTTGAGACAGTACTGCATCAAGTGTAATAATCAACTGTTTCAGAAAAAATGGCTTTGGAGAAAATATCACTGGAAAGAATGGTGCAGCAGACAAATGTGACAGCAACATTGAGGAATGGAGGAATTTGAAGGAGCATATGGATTTTGTGGGAGAATTTGAAGCATTTGTGAAGATGAATGATGTAGTTGCTACTGCAGCAATGTCAACACCAGAAAAGCTGCTGAGCACCAAGCAAAACAATGTTTTTGTTACCAACGACAGCAAACGCACATACACGTGCACTGCCATCTAAAAAAGATGCCCAAAATGTATTGAGCATAATAGAGAATGTGTTTCAGTTTCTTTTGTTGGCCTGCAGTAATGTTGATTAAGAAACAAATATTGCATTTTATAATGTCTGTGCATTATAAAAAAATGCCCATAGGACAAAAACTGCAAAGAACATTGAATTCTTTCTTTAAATTAGATTAATTTATCAAAAAGTTAATGGATGGTATGTCTCCCTTTATATTATTAATTCTTTTTACTGTGATACTAAAACATTGTATATATCAAAATATATACTGTGCAATATTATAATTTCTTTTAATTGCTTTTCCCTTAGTTTATCTTAAAAATAAAATAAAATCTTTAAAAAGTGTGTTAGTTATTCCTATTACTGTATTGTTAGACAAGGCATTTGTTTTTATCATTTTTTATTTTTATTATTTGATTTTATTAATTTAAATTAATTAATTTTTTATTTAATTTTAATATTATTATTATTCTTCGATATACACAGTGTCTCAAAAATATTGGAACAAACATTTAGGGGAGGTAGGTAACCTCTAAAGGAATATGAATCACATAAGAACTCTTAACTGGAAACGTCACGGGAAAGTAGTAGCAGAGGCACAAGAAGCAGAAATGACACAAGACAGTAATTAGTGGCAAACATTTATTTGATATAATATTAACAATGGAGTACGAGATGGATACATTTCATGATGTTACAACAGATGCTCCAAGGTTCCACCATGAGACGCGATGCATGCATGACACTGACGCAGCATGGATTGGCAGAAACAGTCGAACACACCTGGAGTTTCTATGACAGTAGCAGCAGTGCAGACAAGTCTCGCCACGAGATCCATTTCCGTCTCCACAGGCAATTCATACACGATAGATTTGAGGCCCCCCCCCACAGAAAGAAATCAAGGCTCGATAAATCAGGTGAGCGTGGGGGCCAGGCAACGGGTCCACCACAGCCAATCCATCGACGCCCAAAATGCCTGTTCAAATGTTCACCAACACACCTTCCATAATGGGCAGGTGCCCCGTCATGTTGAAACCAAATGTTGTGTCTCACATTTGCTGGAACATCGTCAAGTAACCCTGGTAGAACTTGTTCAAGAAAGATCCGATATTTAGCAGAGTTCATGCGGGATGGTAACAGGTATGGGCCAACTAAGCAGTCACCGACCATACCTGCCCACACATGGGCAGGTATGGTCGGTGACTGCTTAGTTGGCCCATACCACACACAGTGTCCCCCCCACCCTGCCCACAGTGTGGGGGGGGGACATTGTGTGAGTTGTCGTGAGCCCACACATGAGCATTGTGCTGATTGAATAAGCTTCCCGAGTGAAATAAGCCTCATCCATGACCAAAACATAGGCTGGAAAATTCAAGTCTTGAACACTTTCTTGGAGAAACCACTGCACAAAAGCCACACAGGCAGGATGATCTTGGGGGTGCAGTAACTGAACCCTTTGGAGCTGAAAGGGGTGTAAGGAATTGTCATGCCAGACACACTGTACACTGCAACGAGACACACCTAAGGCAGAGGCAACGGCACATGTGCTGGTAGTAGGATTATTCTTGATGGCATTCAACACACTTTCTTTCATGGCGGGAGTTCGCGTTGAACGTGGTCTACCCGCACTACTCCTGTTACATCTAAATGACCCATAATCGCACAAATTTTGATGCACACGTGCAAATAAACAGTGGTCCGGTACATGTCTGTCTGGGAAGCGTTCTCCATAAATTCGTTGAGCGGCTCATCCATTGGCCTCTGCTAATCCATACACTAGGTGCATGTCTGCCAGCTCACGGTTCGTATATCGATGCATGCTCTTTGTGTTGCTACTACTGCTTGAATGAGTAAACCAGAAATTTTCCCTCTCGCGAACTGATGAACAGCGCCACCTACCGATTTACTGTGACGTTTCTGGTTATGGGTTCCCGTGCAATTCACATTCCTTTAGATGCTACCTACCACCCCTAAACGTTTGCACCAATATTTTTGAGACACCTTGTATAGTATGTTCCAAAAAAAAATAATAATAATAATAATAATTATAATAAAAAAAAGGATTAAAATTTGACATCGGAAGTTTCATTTTCACAGTGAAAATGAAAAATTTCAGTTTCTTAGCAATGTGCCACCTGTATAATATTCTTAATCACTGATTTCATTATTTTGCTACCCCAGAAGTCAAACTCAAATGGTCCACAGTTACTCATCTCCACCTTTCCTTCTCCCATATGAATGGTAATGACATTTCCCATTTTCTGTCCAAAGGAATTAATTGCCAGAATCCAATAACATAGCTGTCGACTTTTAACTTTCATAAAGCTGAATATTAGGTTACTGCTAAGGATAAAAGAATGGTTGAGGGGGAGAAGACAGGGGGTGATTATCGATGGGCACCGCACTAATTGTTATTTTCTATATTTATTAATGATACTGAGAGAAACGCATATCAGACTTACTGTATAGGTCTGCAGATGATATGAATGCTGGCAGGGTAGTTCATAATAATAATCAGGGTATGCTACTGAAACAATATCTAAACAAATTTGGCACATAGGCTGGGAAGTGGCAACTGAAGTTCAATATTGAAAAATGCAAGGTACTTCATAAGGGCAGAAGTTTAATCCCAGATTAACATACCAACTGTGTGGTACCATACTCAGGGTAGTGGAAATGGAAAAGAGCTGGGAGTAATTGTGCAGTCAGATACAGAGTTCTCTGAGTAGCACAAATAAGTGGCTAAGTAGCTCATGCAGTTTTGTCAAGAATATATAGGAATGTTGCCAGCAAGGATAAGGAGGTGATTATCCCATTGTATGGATTGAGTATGCTCAATGCTGATGGAATCCTTCCTCTTGCACGGAATACAAATGAGGGGACACAAATTCAAATTGAGGAAGGATTTTTGCAAGACAGATGTGCAGAAATTTTCCTTCAGCTTTTCAGAATTTGATTATTAGGATAAACTCCCATCTGGTGCTGTGGATGATGGGTAGTTTGAATAAATTCAAGGAAGAACCAGATAAACTGTTAGAGAGGGATGGACAGATGATATGGGAAGTGTTGGTTATTTTTTGGATGATGCTGTATAAGCATCATCCAAAAAAACTATTTGCATTCTTTGCCACTCCCAATTTCTAAGCAGGAGGAAAACAATGATTTAAGGATAAAAACCATTCTGTTTTTGTGGTTTTTGTTGACTTTATAAAAAAAAAAAAACCAAAGGTTGTTTTTTTTTTATTAAGTCAACACCACAATAGGAATTTGGTCCTTGAGGTTGTTACAGACAGATATGCCAGACAAGCTGTACTTGCTACCTGGGAGTCTAAAACGCTAATGGAACTGATATTCGGGTGACATTCAAGTCAAGTGGACCTAATTTCGGCGAAGTCCGGACGGTCTGTGACAGCCAAATCCTCTGCTTGCACCTTCACGATGGTGGGACTGTTAGTAATCCTGGGTATAACCTCCATGCATAAGCACACGGTACGTGACCACCCAGGTGTGAACCAACGTTAAGCAGGTGTCGGGGTATTGGTGCCCACAGCACATGCAGGAATGTGCTGTGGGCACTTTCTGTGTTACCAATGTAAGCAGGTGTCGGGGTGTTGGTGCCCACAGCACATGCAGGGATGCCGCCCCTCTGTGTTACCAACGTAAGCAGGTGTCGGGGTGTTGGTGCCCACAGCATATGCTGGAATGCAGCCCCTCTGTGTTACCAGGCAATATTAGTGGTAGATGACCCTCATCAACCGGAGCCATACCACCACTTTGCTTATTGGAAGCTTGAAGTGGTGGAAACCATGTTTAGTCTCCTGAGCTAAGTTCCGGTCAATCCTTAACCATCTCTTCCATCATGCAATATGACTGATGACTTTTGAGGTTACGATGAACATCATGGTGAGATCCAATCTTCCTTACATTTCAAGAGTACAGCTCTAAAACAGTGTTCACAGGCCGGCCACCAGTTAGTACACCAGACCAAATCTACTGGTAACTCTTTAGGAGGCTTCCAGATCAGTCAGTGTATAATCTTGCTACCTCTACAACTGCCTGATAGTGACTGAAGGGAGTCTTAGTAGTGTGTATGCGGGGCATGCTCGAGGCCACGTTATGTCAAGGATCTGGGTATATTCTTACCACATGTATGCCATATCCAAAAATTTCATTACTTCATACAGCATGTCCCACCCACTTTTTCTTACTATTGAATACACCATGAATTGTCAAACTAACAGAGCAAGCATATCTGCAAAAAGATCTAAACCTCCCAAGGACTTCCTAATTCATTTCACAAATATACGTGGTCTCAATTCTAATCTCAACGATGTCCATTTCCACTTGCAGTCTGCCAAACCCCATGTACTTTTTCTGACAGAATCTCAGTTTTCAGTTGATGAATTTGGAATCTTCTCTTTTTGATCTGCACTGGCTTAAAATCTCTTTACCTCATTTTGTCAAATTCATCTGTAGTCTCTACTCCACTCCACTAATCACTTGGAGCTCTTCGACTTCCTCTAGCTGCAACTTGATTTTCTCCAGTCCAACTTTCCTAACAGTGAAGTAATTTTCCTTGGTGATTTTAATGTTCACAACTCCAGCTGGCTTCCGTTTTCTAGTCACGCCAACCCAGCTGGTCGAAGTGCTGAGGCTATTGCAATTACTAATGACCTTGCACAGATTGTTCATTTACCTACAAAAATACCAGACAATCCTAATCATACAGCCAACATGCTTGGTCTTTTTCTCACAAACAACACTTCTAAGTACACAGTCGAAGTGAGTGGTCCTTCAGGACCTCAGATCACAACTTGGTGATTGTCTCTTCTCCAATGGAGCCTTTATCTCATGGCTATTCCCAACCTCATATTGTTTGGCATTACAAGAATGCAAAATAAGATGACCTGCAAGATTTCTTTTCTTCTTTTCCTTGGTCTGATTACTGTTTCAAAACTTCTGATGTCATCGTTTGCTCAGATTGTGTCAGTGAAATTATTCTTGTAGGAATGGAATCCTTATCCAAAACTCCACTTTAAAATCTCGTCCTTTATCTAAACCTTGGTTTTCCAATAAATGTGCTAAGGCTGTTCAAGAGAAGAACGTTGCATATTGTAACTGGCTTGTTTCCAATTCTTCAGTTTCATTTTCTGCCTACACCAAAGCTCGCAACAATTGTAAAGCAGTTATTAATCAGTCCAAACTGGATTTTGAACAAGCAAAGAGTAGAAAACTTGCTTCTTGCCCTAATGGTAGCCAAGCATTCTGGTCTCTTGCCAAAACTATTGCCTGCAACTTTTGCTCATCTCTGCTCCCACCTCTGTCAAAACCAGATGGTTCTGTGTTGTCACTTCAGCCAAGGATAAAGCTGACCTATTAGCATCCCATTTTTCTTCCAACTCATGTATTAATGATCTTGGTAAAACACCTCCCACCATTCCCAACATGCTCCTTTCAATGACTCCTGTGGTCTTCCATCAAAAGGATGTCAGAATAATTTTGACGAATCTTGATGCTAAGAAAGCTTCAAGTCCTGATGGTATTTCTCCACTTGTTCTCAAAAGTGCTCCTGAACTTAGGAGCACAGGTTTTGAGACGCCTTCTTTCACTTTCTTATTCCAAAGGTGTTTTTCCTTCTGCTTGGAAATTTGCTTATATCCAGCCAGTTTCTAAAAACTGGCTGGATATAAGCAATTGGATTGGAGGGATTTGTCACCCTTTCTAAAAAGGGTGACAAATCCCTCCAATCCAATTATCGTCCCACTGCAATTATTTCTACTCTTTCTAAAGCAATGGAGAAATCAATTAACCACCAACTCTTAAACTACCTAGAAACCTTCCGTCTGCTCAAAGATCGCCAGTATGGATTCCGTCAGTGTCGATCCACTGGTGATATTCTGGTTTATGTTACCTATTTATGGACAAATTCAACGGAAAAGTTCGGTTAAACACAATCAGTTGCTCTTGGCATCTCAAAGGCTTTCAATCATGTTTGGTATAAAGGTCTTCTAAACAAGCTTCCATCTTATGATTTGCCAACTGTTTTTTGTAACTGGTTATCCAGTTTTCTATCTGATCGCTCACTGAGGGTGATGCTGTCGTCTAATTTCTCCACTAATGCTGGTATCCCCCAAGGTTCAGTTCTTTCCCCCACTCTTTTCCTCTTGTATATTAATGACCTTCTTCCATTGACTGGAAATCCTATCCATAGTTTTGCCGATGATAGCACATTGCATTCCACTTGAGAAACCTTGCCCTGCTCAATCAGCTCCAACTTCTCGAATATCCGCTACCAATTCCTTAAATGGCAATCTCCAGGTAATTCTCCAGTGGGGCATAGACAACTTAGTTGATTTCAATCCTTCTAAAACTCAGTCTTGTCTTATATCTCACAAAAAGGATTCTTCTGTTCCCATGCTTATCTTTGGTGACACTCCGATTTCTAGTCAAAATGATATATCTCTTTTGGGGATTACCCTGACTTCTAATCTCTCTTGGCACAAGCATATTACAAATACTGCTTCCTCTGCATCTAAAAAAATTGGTTTTCTCTTTTGCTCTCGGCGTTACGTTTCTTCCAAACAGCAGTTCACTCTGTACAAATCCAAAAATCCACCCTACCATGGAATATTGTTCCCACATCTGTTCACACAAAACCTCTCTCAGTCTTCTAGATTCCATTTAGAAAGGGCAGTTAGGTTAATTAGGTTAGGTCTCTCCACTCATAGACACACTGTTTCTGATGCATGCCTTTTCTACTGATACTTCCATGGGCACTGTTCTTCTGAATTGGCTTCTATAATTCCCCTTTCTCTTTCAAAACAGTCCGAACACGTGCCACCACCACCACCACCAGCCAACATCCATTTACTGTCCAACTTCAAACTCACAGAACTAACTTTTCATCTTCGTCGTTTATTCATTCAACTGCTGTTTTCTGGAACAGCATTCCTTCGTATGTCTTTCCTGAAAATTAGTCTAAAAAAAAAAAAAAAAAAGTAAAGTGCAGCCATTATCAACCCACTGCAGGATGGAAGCCTCCTCAACAATTCAATCTGAGGGAAATGGACCATAATCTGCCACGCTGGTCCAGTGCGGGTTGGCAGATCGACTACAGAAGTTTAAGTCTAATGTCAACAAATATCTTTTCTCGTAATCTCAACCTCCAACCCAAGCATGGTACTAAGTACTGTAGGTTCTAATACCTCTCGTGTTTGGGGTTTTCATAAAAAAAAATAAAATAAAAAAATAAATTTCACTATCAAAATACATATTTTCTATTAAAATTCAGTATACAATTGTTTAACCAATAGTGTATGCTTTTAAACATTAGCTTACTAAACAATGCTTCATGTGTGGATTACTGTTTGCATCTTCTACTGAGATCAATTGATTTTGATTGCTTCAAGAAAGATACTGCTGCAGATTTTACATGTTCAGAAATGTTCAGGCAAAATTCTGTTTATAAAAATGGCCCTGCTGTCTAGACTTGGATGACAGGGGCATTCCCAAAGATTCACCAGATAGAGAAGTTCTGAAGTCAATTGCTAACCTGGCTGAATGTTTTCTCATACTCAGCACGCTACAAGGAATTACTTAAATGCCAAGTATGATAATTTGGGATAATTTTATATATTTCAAGCTTCCTTGTATACTTGCCATTTTCTCAACCAAGGAACACTGTACATCAGTTCTTTCTTCATTTATAATACTATCTATTGCTTCATGTATTTCTTTATCTATAATGACATCAAGAAATACTGGAAATTTCTACAAAAAATTTGTAATTTGAAAATGATGCATTTCCTACTGAAATCTGTGCTACCTTAACATTTATAAGAACATCATTTTTCAATGGGAACTTGTGTACCATATAGTCACTTCAACAATAAAATTCTTCTTCACTAAGCAAAAGAACACAATATTCTCCTCTTGTTTTAGAATATCCATGACCTTGCCAGAAGAAATTTCAATGACTAAATCAGAACCATACATCTGGTTTAGGTCTGCTATGTAATCAATTTTCAAAATAGAAGCAGAATACAGTAAACCCCCGCTATTAGCGGGGGTTACGTTCCTGAGAAATGTCGCGAATACCGAAAACGCGAATACTGAGTTATGGCTCCCATAGTAATAAAGGGGTTCCGTTCCAAAGTATGAAATATATAAGAAAAACTAGTCTAAAATTTTGTCTATGTATATATTATATGTACCTTCATAATATGACTATGTACATAGACAGTACATAGTGAAATGCAAGCATATGCATCGAAATAAAAATAAGAAACAATTTAATATTAAACGTAATATTTATTAGAAATTTCAAACCAACGCCTTTGCTAGCAAACAAAAACTTATCCCGCCAGTGCTATCACCAGTTTCGCTAAAGTGTTGATAAAGGAGTTTTGCCTTTTCACGAATGATGAGTGAACTTAACGGAATTTTATTTTGAGTTTGGTCTTCTATCCACAGATTTAAAGCCTTTTCCATTTTTTCTAATTTACCATCACGAGTTACAGAGAAAATGTTTGAAGCAATTAGCGCGTTTTCATGGACACTACGGCGGATTTTTCCTTCCGATTTTTTGATTGATCGTACCGTTGACTCTTGATTTTATAATGTTTTGCCACAGAGGAGACACTTTCACCATTAGAAATTTTATTCGCTAATGTCATCATCACCTTCTTTGATATTTTCACATTTCTCTTGTTATTCGTAGCCATAATTTTGTAGGGGTTAGAAAGAACTTGTCCACAATAAAGTCACTTTCTTCCGTTAACACACTCGAAAAAGTCTGTTTTACACTGCAAAACGGTAGATTTATCATTTTTGTAAGCATATCAATTTATAAATTGATAAATTTATTCAATTTATAAGCATAAATTAAAAGCAAACGACGAAACCTTCCATGACAAGAGCATAACACATACTGAACAAGGATTAGCGAGAAACATCCACGCTCGCAATTTTGTCACCCCTCTCCCCCCACACACCGCTGTTTTGAGCGGGAAAGATAATTTTAGCTACGCCCATGTTTTTTTATGGCGGAAAATATTCACGGCGCTTTGAAATTCACATTTTTTTAGGTTTCATTTTATATTAAATCGGCAATCACGAATACGCGAAACCGCGAATACAGATACCACAAACAGCGGGGGTTTACTGTATTTGAAAAATTTCCTAAACTAAATTTAAACATAACATTCTTCAACATCTCTAGGAGTAATAACCTCAGTACATGGATTTATGGTACGTTGAATTGAGAAGTTCTGTTTGGATTTTCAAACATTGGCATAACATTTAAAAGAAACAAGAAAATTATTTTATTCAATCCAGAAAGAAGAGAGGCACATGAATAGGCTTGCAGGATAAGGGTAACCTGCCTAGAATTGTCAGTTTGCTTTATCTGTTTAGGAATTCTTTTACCAGAAGTTTGCAATTCAGAATTTTTTTCTTGAGTTCATTAATTTTGTCCTCTTTCAAAACTTTTGTATCATGAAATGGATTTGAACATGCATCAGTGCCACTCACTAGTAGTAGTAGTGGCATGTGATGCAAGAAAGCATGTGTATGAGCTTATGCAGCATCAGCCAAAAAAAAAAAAAAAAAAAACACACCATTCCCTCCAAATGCCTGTCCAGTTCCTCCTTAAATTTATTCAACCTATCAACTTCCACAACGACAGAGGGAAGTTTGTTCCAGCAATTAACCACCCGCTGGCTAAAGGCAAATTTCCACACATCTATTCTACATCTGTCTTTTCTTAATTTGAATTTATGCCCCTTTAGGTTCGTAATCTGAACAAGTGGAATGACCCATCAGAATTCAGCGTGCTCAACCCATTCAAGGCCTTATATACCTCAATCAGATCACCACGCAGGTGTCTAGTCTCCAGCCACTGCAATTTTCAGAACTTAAGCCTCTCTTGGTAGGAGGATCCCTTCATTCCCCTCACCAATCTAGTTGTCCTTCTCTGTAAACACTCAAGTAAATCTACATCCTTCCTAAAATGAGGCCTCCAGACCTGTACGCAGTACTCAAGCCATGGCCTGACCATTGCCTTATACAGAAGGATAATCACCTCCTTTTCCCTGCTAGCAAAATTCCTATATATCATTGACAAAACCCCATGACCTGCCACAGCAGCCAGTCTGCATTGCTCAGAAAACTTTATATCTGACTGCACAATTACTCCCAGGTCTTTTTCATTTTCTACCACCTTAAGTGTAGTACCACACAGTTGGTACGTTTCTCTGGGGTTACTTCTACCCATATGCAGTACTTTGCATTTGTCAAGGTTAAACTTCAGTTGCCACTTCTTAGCCCATCTGCCCAAATTATCTAGATCCTGTTGCAGTAGCACACTGCCATTACTGTCATTAACAACCCTGCCAACCTTTGTATCATCTGCAAACTTCGACATTAAGCCTGATATACCTTCATCAATATCATTGATAAATATACAAAACAACAGTGGACCCAACACCGAACACTGTGGGACTCCACTAATAACATTAGTCCACGAAGAGTAGCATCCATTGATTACCACCCTCTGTCTTCTCCCACTTAACCATCCTTTTATCCATTGTAGCAACTTATCCTTAATACCATTCTGCTCCAATTTGTACAATAGTCTTTCATGCACAACAGTGTCAAAAGCTTTCCTGAAATCCCAATAGATGGTATCAAAATTATTTTTTGCATCCAGTTCCTTTGTAACCACATCATAATATCCTATCAAATTTGTCAGACAAAACTCCCTTAACAAACCCATGCTGTGTCTGAATTATTGCTGCAGTCTTGTCTAGATGATCCTGCAATGCATCTTTAACCAGTGACTCCATTATTTTACCCGGAACAGAAGTTAAACTAACTGGTCTGTAATTACTCGTGTCCCTTCGATCCCCCTTTGTGAATTGGGGATACATTTGCACATCTCCAGTCCGTGGGAACCTCCCCTGAGCCCAAGGATGTTCTCATAATTATGGGCAATGCTTAGTTGCTTTGCCACCTCCTTTAATATAACTGGATAGATCCCATCCACCCCAGGTGCTTTTCTTATGTTTAACTTCAACAATTTCTCCTCCACTTTGCTCTCAGTTATTACAAAATCATTAAGTATCCTGCTACAATTTGATAACCTTCTGCCATTTCCAAACCTTAATAACTCTTCATGTGTGAATGTAGATGCAAAATACTCATTCAGTTTGTTTGCTATCTGGGCAGGATCATCAAGTCGATCCATCAATATCAAGTGGACCAATCAGATTCATCCCCTTCCTTTTAGAATTTATATAAGTAAAGAAATCCTTGCTGTTTTTCTTAGCATCTTTTGCCAAGGATTTCTCGTAATCTGCCTTTGCCTGCCTAACCTCCTTTGTGACCTGATTACAGACTAGCTTATATCTGCCATAGGCTTCTGAGTCGCTTGATAATTTATATGCATCCCATGCATTTTTCTTCTCTGTTACGAGTCTCATTAGTTCATTTGGTAACCATTTAGGCCTAAACCTTGAACAATATTTCTTAATAGGTATGAAACCTTTAGTAGCATCCATAATTAATTCCTTGAATGCTTCACACTTAGAATTTACTGTTGGTAACATTGTCAGTTGATTCCACTGTACAGAATTTAAAAACTTTCTGAGACCACTGTACTCACCTTTACGGAAGCAAAAACCCTTTCCTTTACCCCTGATGGTAATTAAATCTTTAAGTAAATCCCACATCAGTACACTGTGATCACTGCCACCTAGTGGTTCCTTTATCTGCAAATTCTTAATACACGAATAATCACTGCTGATAACCAGATCAAGAGTATTACTTTCTCTGGTTGCCTCTCGAACATGCTGCTGCAGAAAACAATCATCCAATAAATCCACAAAAGTCTGACTAGTGTGTGAGTGACCAACCCACAAGTTCTAGTCAATATTTGAGAAGTTAAAATCCCCCATTATAAGATATTCTGATTTACTGGCCCACTCTATTTCTCTGTATAATTGTTCATTGTACTCATTCGAGTCATTAGGCCTATAACACACTCCTACTCTTATTTTTGCTTTCGCAGTGCTTATGTCACACCAAACTAACTCAACAGTGCACTGTTCATCTATATCAACTGGGTGCACTTCTTTTGATTTTATGTTTTTCTTAATTAACAGCATAACACCTCCTCCCTTTCTATCCTGTCTATCATTTCTGTACACATTGTACTCCCCAAATTCCAGTTCTGCATTCCTTATATCTGTGTGACACCACGTTTCTGCTATCCCAACAATATCCGCCTTTGATGTCTTGACCAACACTTCAAATTTATTTATTATACTTCTAGCACTGGTATACATGCAAGCATACATGCTCCTATTCCTAGTTACCCTAACACATCCCATATACCCACCTATTTCTGGATGACTGCCATCCGTCCCTAAAACCCCCAACACCTCTCGCTCCAGGTCGTTACTTATTCTAATAGAAGTTGTGCAAGAATCACTTTCACCTCTGCCTACGGCTACTGTTAAACTATTAGTCCTTGTATCCCCCCAAGCTATCAGTTTTCCGACCCACCTAACACTGCCTCGATAGCATCAGCAAATATTCTTGCACCCTTTCTATTTAAGTGTATCCCATCCCTGTAGAAGCAGTCTCTCCTGTTAACAAGTACAGACCAGGCTGAAAAAAATTCTATCCCTTCAGCCTTGCACAATCTTTTCAGGGCCGAATTGATCAACAAGGCTCTCATCATATACTCCCTCCTATCATGTCTGGGCAAAATTGTAGACACTTTCAAATTCAACCCTAATTCTCGGCTTTTGTTCAACAGTGACCTGTACTTGTTAAGTACAGGTCGCTGCCGGTCTCCTACTCTTAATATCATTAGTGCCAACGTGTACAACTATATCACCTTTTGTGCCTTTAAAAGATGATATCCGCTCTACAACGTCATCAACCTTTGCCCCGGCAGACATACCCTGGTCCTGTTCCACCTATCCTTTTTACAAAGCATGTTACCCGTTTCCCTGACAATAGAGTCACCAACAACTACTAGTTCCTGTGGGACCAGCGCATTCTGCCTTGGGGGTTGCCGCTGTGTTGCGTGATGACCAAGTGCAAGCTCTGGCGTTGATGTGGGCAGCTGAGAGCTTGATGGGCCCCTCAATTTAGATCTTTTGAGGGCATCCACCCTGTCCTTCAAATAGGCCCATAACAACACTGAGTTGTCGCCTGATTTCCTTACATCGCGCGCACACACAAAGACATCCCCCATGGCAATATCATGTTCCGTTCCAGAGAGTTCGGCAAACATTTCACAAGTTGCACATTTTTTTAGGCTGTGATGAGTTGGAGAATCGTCCCCCCTCAGTTCTCCCCCGAGTCACAGCACTCCTGCCACTTTGTGCTCGTTGCTTTGCTGCTCTTGTTTGGGGCATGCTATTTTAAATTAATAAGATTAAAAAAATTAAAATAATTAAATGTCAATACTACGCTATCTAATAGAAACAGTGAAGTGTATTAATCTATACGTACTATGATTTTTTAGTGTTTCTCACCAACCATTGAAGTAAAAACGAAAGACAGAAAAACCATCTTTTCCGTCTGGGAAAACCATCGGTTTTCCCAGACGGAAAAGATGGTGAGAAACACTAAAAAATCATAGTATGAATATACCCAAGCCCAGAGGCCTATTTGAAGAAGTATTAATCTATACGCTTAATGATTACTTGTTCTTTTCAGTTTGGTAACTATGAAAAGTATTCTACAGCATTTACCACCAATTGTAGCCTCTTCTTTAAACAGCTCTGTCAAAAACTGCTACTGCTCTATCAGTCTTGTCACATCTAGCCAAAAACAGCCAACATGTCTTGACATACTCCAAACTCTATTTTACTTCAATGTTCATCAGTTGAAATTGATTAATTGTCTTCCTTTTAATTGGAAAAATTTCCCCCAAGTATTCATCCACTTTCACAGGAGAGCATACAGATTCCTTTCCAGCATACAAATAAGATGACAAGGGCATTCTATTATACCAACAAAAACTCAATCTCCTCTTTTACACTGGTTTTCAAATAAAGTGCATCACCTAGGAATTTCATATTTCTAACCCTTTTTTGCAATAGTATGTTACATTAATGACTAGCATCACAAATAGAAATATAAACAAAAGATATTTATTAATAGTTAAGGCAAAGCTAAGTAATATTTGACATGTGCTCTAAAAATATTCCAAAATGAATTTGCAACCTTTATACAACAGGTTTGATAAATACAACAATTATGGTTGAAATGTTATCAGAAGCCCTCAATTTGCTTCAGTTTATAATTTTAAATTGAAAACAAAATGAAAAGTTCACAAGGTGCAAACTAATATTTAGTTTAACCACCTCTGGCCCTGATGACAGCAGCACACCGTCCAGGCATTGACAAGATCAATTTCTGAAGAAAATTAACTGATAGTTTGTGATTCCAAACACGAATTATGAAGTTCACGAAGAGTCTTTAGTTTCTTTCTGGCATCTGCAGATTCCACACGATGCCAACAGTTCTCTATAGGATTCAGGTCCGGGCTGTTTCCTGGCCAGCTAACAGTTGTAATGGACAGTTCTTCCAACCATTTTTTCACCTGTAGCAAATGTAAACACAATACTGTCGAAACTCTAAGGCAGAAATGAAGCTAAAGTAACTATAGAAGTGCCTACTTACACTTTTCACCCGATGACAAGGAGCAGAGTCGTCCTGAAAGATGCAGTTACTTGGCAGGTTGAAATGGTCTCTAATGGTTGGCAGCAATTTGCCTTCTAATATAGCCAGGTATCCACTGGCATTTACGGAACCTTTTATAAACTGCAGGTGACCTACTCCGTGATACGAAATGCACCCCCATAGCGTTTGGCTGGTAGGGAATTTCACTGTAGACACCATACAGTCTAGATGGTATTCTTCACCACGTCTACAGCGAATCATTTGTCTCTCATCAGAGCCATGCAGGTTGAATTTCTTCTCATCCGACAAAATAACTGGCTTCCACTGCTCGGGGTTCCATTTGACATGCACCTTACACCAAATTAATCAGCCCCTTTTCATTTTTTGTGTGAGGTGGGGCTTCTTCTTAGGATGATGGGATACAAATCCATTTTTGAAGAGGCATCTTCTGGCTGTTACTGCACTTTCTACCACTGCTGTATGTTCTTCCCATTCTCTTTTCAGCTCAGACGAAGAAGCTTTAAGGTTTTTAAGGCATAAGCACTTTGAAACACAGTGCTGTTTTGGTGTAGAGACTCGTGCGTATCTGCTTCCTTTTTCCTATCAGCAGAACCAGTATCCTTGAGTTTGGAAAGCAATCTACTCACTGTCAACTGATTACAAGATACTCTATAAGCAATATGATGGGAAGAAAATCCATCCTCACACAAAGCAACAATAGCACTCTTTCTTTGTGGCGTCAACTGCATGTAACTCGCCATCCTGACACAAGCAAGGAATGACTACTCTTGCAGAGTGTTCTTATACAGTTGAAACTAACAGCTAATGCAATATTATGTCATCACATGTCAATCTTATCTGATGCAAACTGTAAGAAATATTGCCATATATGTTATTCGGACCATTACAATTTTAGGAGGTGATGCACTTTCTTTTAACACCAGTATAATACCCCTCCAGTTTTTAGGAGAACCATAACAGGTGCATTATGAACACTAGGTGCCAGAAATTTTTTGAACTAATCTCACGTTTTTCAGCTTGTCCAGAAGAACATTTCTTTCAATGTTGTACCATGTAGAGTCACCTTTTCCTGAGCCATCAGTACCTCTTTTTTCCCTATCTGTGCAAGTTCACTAACAATGCCTTCTACAACCACATATTATATTGCTATTTCATTATCAGGAAACATATATTATATTCTATGAAAAAAGATGCAAATAAACATTCAGCACATGTGATGTCATCACTATGAAATTATGCATCTATTTTTGAATTTATTTCCATGTGCTGTCATGCTATGAAATTGAACTATCAAAGTTACATATGGTACACAAGGCAAACATGTTACCTATTCCAGATTTTACAACACGCAGTAAATTTTGTCCATGTATTCTTAAATATTACATCATATTTCTTTGGCAATTTACTGAAGAACATTAAATATTTGTGCTACACAAATTTGATGAAATATCACACATTACAAAGAACAATGCTATATACAGCCAGTGTCATAGGGCAGATTCGCAAAATTAAACAAAAATTCAATTTTAATAGTTTTATTTATTTTTATTTTTTTATTTATTTTTTTTTTTACAGAAAAAAAAAAGTAGTTTTTGCAAAAGGATGGAGAAATTATTTGTCACCAGCTATATTACAATGGAGAAGGTTCAAATCAAGTAAAAAAGATGGATTCTCTATCATAAATCCAGAGAGCTGGCAACTATGCAGTAATGAGAGATCTGGCAATTATAAGATGATTTCACTGGCATTTCTAAGAGTATGGTGCATCTCTGCTATATTTTTTAATATAACTGGGCACATCCCAATCACCCCAGGTGCTCTCTCAGTCTCAGTAGAGTATTAAGCACTTTTCAGAGATTATTAAATATCACTAATCTTACTGCAATCTGACTTGTAAAATAACCTACAACTCTAGCTGAATTGTTGATGGTTTCACCAACTGCAGACTGGTATGTGGCCAAAATTTCACTGTAGATTCTGCCCCATACACTTTTGTGCACGTAACTCTTTTTTGATTTGGCTTACAAATGCTTTAAGCTGTGTAACTAACCATTTGCAGCAGTAATACCCTCTGCTTCCCATAGTCACAGGAGCAGTTTGGTGGGTGAGGAAGACATAAAACAACAGCAATTTCAGAAGTTTCAGAATTTTTTCAGCATTAAGAGTTAAAAAATTAAATCATTAAAAAAATTTTTTTTTCTGGAAAATTAATTCTGAACATGACAATTTATTAGAGTAAGCACAAATATTAATGATGGGGAGAGAACCACCCAGAAACATGCTCATATGCTGTGTGTGTGTTATTTCTAAAGGGTGATGTATGTGGATCAACACTCAGATTGAAATTAAAAATTAAAAATAACTAATTTTTAATTACTATCTTTATAATTATAATATTTTAATGTTACACAGGGGAGCAGCACTACACTAATCACTGGAAAATAATTCCACAAGGAATATTCAGAATTGCTTACAATACAGTATTAGCATTTTCAATACCTCTGACACTTGCCATGTTCCTTTAATAAAATTAAGTTAATACATTCACTGCCACCTATATTTGAGGGAGTACATTCAATGTGCCATAATTTTTGGAATTTTGAGAAATAACAACATTCCAAAAATTCATAAATAAATTTAAAAATTATGCCTGGAATTCACAGCTAAAAGCAATCAATACTTTTGGACTGATCTGTAAATCAGAATGAAACTCAATTTTATTAAAAGTTTATTCCATGTACATAAACTAATGTCAATGCAAGCAAAAAACAAAAAAAAACAATGTGTACTAAACTATAAACAAATCATTGATGCTAACAGTTCAGCAGAGTTCAATTAGTGTCAACAGAATCAAACTATTCATTTCAAGAGCCTTTGCTTTTACATCACTCATGTACTGACCAATTAGGAATGACCTTACATGCATTATGGCACAGGACTTGGTGTAGTGTTGAATGCCTATATGCATCAGATGCAGTGAATGTGTAAAACTGCAGAAAGAAAAGGAACTTACTGTCCCCTAAACAGATTTAAAAAGATATTTCATGCTAATGGTGTGTGCCATCAGTGCCATGCATAATGAATGCTTAACATAAGATGACAAATTCACAATTCAATGCAATGAAATCTCACTCTCATAGCAATTTTGAAATATTAACTTAAAGCTGTTGGTTTCTCATTTTGCTTTTATGTATTTTATATATCAAGAGATATCAAAGATGTATAATACCTACTAACTTATTCTATAAAACTATTAACTATCAAAAGAAAATATATGTTCGAAAGCACTTACATGTCTAGGGAGTTTAGTTCATCCTTCTGGAATAAAATTGATGTATTTAGTTTCACTTTTTTAAACAGAAAATAAGTCATTTATTAAATAATTCATTAAAATTTACTAATTAATATTTGACTTAATAGTTTTTGATAATTAGGGTGACCAGATTTTCAGCAACGAAAACCAGGGCAAAAATAAATTCTGAAGATGAAAAATTCATGACAAAATGCACTTTTAAGGAGAAAAAGCAGTGCACTTTATACTATCGAGGGCCTGAGCACCGAAAGGATATTTTGAAAGGGGGTGCAAAAAAAAAAAAAAAAAAAAAAAAAAACTCTACAATAGAATGTCGATTTTCCAACCCCCCCCCACCAAAAAAATTGCAGTGCAGGTAACCCTCATATTTATTTTGGTGTTTTATTTATTTTTTTTTTTTTTTAGGAGCATTAGCAACTAAGGCCATATTGCTCCGGGATATGCGGTGGTCATTCCCTGACCTTTCCGCATCCTCTGTATTTGGTGGTGACGGGCTCGAACCCTGGTCTAATCAAGAAGAGTGTGCCACGCACTGCTGCTCCTTCCCACCTGGCTATGGAGGCACCTGTAACCCTCATATAACACGGTAGTTTGGTTCCTACAAAATCTCATGTAATGCGAAACCATGTTCTACGGGAATAAGACCCTGTACAAAATGGCAGGAGGATTACGTTCCAAAACCTAACAAAAATACACCATTTTTTATAACTATCAGAAACTATTTTTATAGTAGTAATAACTTAATATTTTAACTTTATTTTTATAATAGAAGTAACTTAAATAGCAATAACTGAAAAAAACACCTTACCTTACCAACTGTGATACTTATATGTCAGATAATGCACGTTCGTTTAATTTTCTTCCTGCTTTATAGCTGCTTAGCACAATCTCTTCTGCAGTATCTAGATTTCGTGTACCTTCTTCTCTCTTTAAAAGTCACAATCTGCAGACTTCTGAGTCACAATTTTTTATGGTCTCAAACAAGCTCAAGTGCAATAACACAGAACATAACCCAGGGATCTCCCAACAAAACAGTGAACTCCCACTTAGATATAAAGCACAAATGCCTTATATCTCTTATGACAAGAGAAAATTGGAATAATATTTTCCAGTTAGCAAAATAAAAATAAATTTACACTTACATACATAGCTTAATTAATATGTACTGTAATATGTACATACTAACTAACTGATATTCACTGACTTTTTTTTTTTTGGTTGTAAAATTTAAAACAGTAAAAATGAAAAGAATTAACAACAAAGAAAACAGCATGCACAAGTTGCAACAAACACATGTACAAGTGAGATATGGAGCAATAAGTTTCTGAAAATTTATTTATGTTTTTTATATGATTGAATATTTCATGGAAGGGGAAACACATTTCACCATAATAATGTGAATTCCAGCTATCGGTAATATAGCAAATTATTATTAGCCATATAGTGCAAGGAAGCCAATGCAAGAAGAACCGAGTTTACTACAAGTGCAAATTGTTTTTGTTTTATGGTTGTGACTTCCAAAAATGTGCTTTAGAAAAATATCACGAAGGCAGTAACGACTACCAAGTCAACAGCAGGGATTTACAAAAAGGAATGGAAACGTTGAAAATTACAGCTAACATAATAGCAGGGTTTTCCCAACACAAAAGCTCAAAAATACTGTGTTATGCAAGATTTCCTGCAATTCTCAAACTGTGTTAGAGCAAAACCATGTTATATAAGTACTGTGTTGTACAAGGATTGCCGCAATTTATCGACTGTGTTAATGCAAAACCGTTTTGTAGAAGTACCGTGTTATACGGGGGTTGCCTGTATCTACTTTTAGTGCACTGGTTGTTAAGCTGAAATATTACTACTGCCGCTTGATGCATTCGTTTCCGATTATTTATTTGAAGATATATGCAGTATAGCATAGAAATAGTCTTAATTTGTCATTACAAATTGTAACTTTATTTCAAGGAATTCTCAGGTTTCATGAGTGTGGGAAAGATGATGAAGAGGCATGGTTAAACAACAACGCTGATGATACTGTTTATCCATATTTTAACCGAAGAAGAAATAGTTGCATTAGTCCAGGATAAAGAATGAGCTGACTTTAACCAAGGTGATTCTGATGACGAAGAAGAGGGAGTGGGCTCACTCATGCAGCGGCCTTCACTGGCTAGAAACTGCAATGGCACGATGTGAGCAACTGTCTGAATGGAGTTCTACGGAGATACTGCTATTAAACAGGATGAGAGACCTCACCACGAAAAAAAGACAATCTCGCATGGTTTTCAAAGAAAAATTCAAGATTACATATTTTAAAAAATAAACCTTCCCATGATTCATTATACTCTTATTTGTGTGCAATTACTTGCGTTTGTTTATTTCTGTTTATGTAAAAAAAAAAAAAAAAAGTGTGATTTATAGTTGAAACCATGTAAAACGATCAGGTAAATTCAAAATAAATGTAATATATAACATGCATTGTTTTTTCAAAACGTTTTGGTTATTATTTACAAACCATTTCCTAAATCAATTATTTTTTTGTAATACTTCATATTTCAAAATACAGTAGCAACAACTTTGCATGGAATAGTTTAATTGCAGGCCTAATTACACTTTGTTTCACATAAACTGGGTTGGTTGGTTGTTTTGTTGTTTATTGGTGGATTGACAACAGCGATCATAGTGCACTAATTCATTTGTTATATTATGTCTTTGTATGCATATTCATTCTCTATATCTTGGTCGAATGCATGGGAGGTTAAATATTTTTTGTGATTATATACACTATCTTTATTTATAGTAGATGATAGACGTTGATTGTCTGCATGAATCTGAAAATGTCTGATACACGTTCCTTGTCACCTAAGATATCTTTGAGGGTGATGTTTTGATTTCCTTTATATAATGATGAGAAAATCTTTTGTTGATCATTTTCATAAGTTGGACATTCTATGAGTATATGTCTGATTGTTTGGGTGGTATTGCATGTTTGGCATCTTGGAGGTTCTTCGGCACACAGTAAATAGCCATGTGTGATGTGTGCATGTCCAATCCATAGTCTGGTCAGAACGACTTCCTCTCTCCTTGATTTCCTTGTGCTTGTTTTCCAATGTTCAACTTTTGGTTTTATTTCATATAATTTATTAGAAGTTTGTTTTTGCCAGAGTTCTTGCCATTGTGTTAGAGAGCGGTTTTGAATGATTGGTTTGTAATCCTGGGAAAGGTTGTTTCTGGAGCATAGTTGTTGATTTTGCAATTCTGTCAGCTTCTTCATTTCCTTTTATCCCTTTGTGTCCTGGTATCCCACAGAAAAGCATTTCTTGTTTTTCTTTTGTTAAGTCTGTTAATATCTGTTTAATTTGCATGAGAACTGGATGGGTTATATTGGTTGTAGTTTGTATGGCTTGCATTGCACTTAATGAATATATTACTGTTCTCAAATGATATGTGGTTCTTAAGTACTGGGGCTATCTGAACTGCTACTAATTCTGCAGTGTAGACACTGCATTCTTTTGGAAGTTGGGGTGCCAGTGTAGTATCTGGGAATACTGCTGATGCTCCTACATGGTTCTCTGATTTTGATCCATCTGTATATATATTGGTACGTGGTTGGGATATTTAGTTCTATATGCTTATTTCATTCGTTTAGTTTTTTTTTTTTTTTTAGGAGCATTAGCAACTAAGGCCATATTGCTCCGGGATATGCATTGGTCATTCCCTGACCTTTCCACATCCTCCATATTTGATGGTGACAGGCTCGAACCCTGGTCTAATCAAGAAGCGTGTGCTACGCACTGCTGCTCCTTCCCACCTGGCTACGGAGGCACCTAGTTCTATGTGCTGCATGCAGTTGTCGAAAGTTAATGTCTGACAAGTTATTTTTATTCCAGGTTTGTGTGGAGAGTTCACAAGTTGTGGAGTGATTTATCCATGATGGTAATATATGCCTTTCAAGATTCGCAACGTTATCTATGTTAAGATCATATGTTGTCAGTAGCTCTTGTAGTCTGATTCCTAGAGGCTTGTTTGCACTTTTGCGATTCCTATATATGTTTCCCCATTTTGGTGAGAATAACGATGTTCAGGTCAAATGGTCTCTTGTGGATCTTATCTTGTATGCATAGAGTAGGGCCAACTGTTGTCTCCTGAGGAAAAATGGTAGTTCATTAGCTTCTGTATAAAGACTGTATGAAGATGATGTGCGGAAGGCTCCTGTTGCTATTTGTAGTGTCTATTTTTCTATCTATAATAATTTTCCATAATCTATTTTTGATCTTACTAGTGTTTTGTACAGATTGAGCAGGATATAATGGTCTGCTCCCCAGGATACTGATGTTAAGACTTTAAGGATATTAAGTTGTCTCATACATTTTATTCGTAATTGCTTTATATGCCCTACGAAGGTTAACTTGTTGTCTAAAGTGAGTCCAAGAAATTTTACGCTTTGTTTGATGGGTATTTTGTGACCTTCTATTGTTAGTACAAGGTCAGGATGTAAGTTTCTTTTCCTACAGAAATGTACGCAGACTGTTTTTTGCTGTGAAATTCTAAATCCGTATTTCTGGGCCCAACTATTGATTTTGTTAATTGCACATTGTAGTTACCTTTCTATTGTTCCCATATTCTGTGCTTGATACGATATACTGAAGTCATCTACATATAGTGCATGCAACACTGTGGATGGCAGTTGTTTTGTGATGCCATTTATTTTTATGACGAATAGTATAGCACTGAGGACAGACCCC
Organism: Mastigoproctus giganteus; assembly: GCF_048544385.1. NCBI lineage: Eukaryota > Metazoa > Arthropoda > Arachnida > Uropygi > Thelyphonidae > Mastigoproctus > Mastigoproctus giganteus. The sequence continues at coordinate 110,089,046 of NC_143585.1, forward strand.
TGGAGAACTCCTCCTTCTTGTTTATATGTTTTTGACATGTGTTCTGTACTCTGACCTGAAATGTTCTGTTTTTCATAAAGTTTTGGACGAAGAGTGGTAAATGTCCTCTGAGGCCTGTATTGTGGATGTCTTGTAGTATACATATCTCCATGCTGTGTCATATGCCTTTTTTATATCAAAAAATATGGTAACCATATGTTTTGAACTTATAAATGTATCTCTTATGTCTGTTTCTATTCTTACAGAGGTGATCTAAGGTGGATCTATTATGTCTAAACCCGCATTGCATACTGTTGAACCAATTGGTTTTTTCTAAAAACCAGATTAATCATCTGCTGATTATTTTCTACAAAACTTTGCTCAACAGCTAGTGAGCACTATCGGTCAATAGTTGTTTGGTTTGTTCTGATCTTTATTGGGTTTTTGGAAAGCTAATACTATTGCATGATGCCATGCTTCAGGATATTGCCCTTCTTGAAAAATGCAATTGTACAGTTTAAGAAGGTTTTCTATTTCTTTTTGTTTCAGATGTTTAAGCATATCATAGTGTATGTTGTCTGGTCCAACTGCACTTGGTTTTGTTTTTGATAATGCTTCACGTAATTCATGCAATGTAATTGGTTGGTTATAGGATTCAATATGTTTGGTGTTAAAATTAATTCTGTTTTTTTTTTTTTTTTTTTCAGTTTTCTATTTATAGTTCAAAAATTCTTCACAATATGATTGTTTTGATGATACTTTGGCAAATGTTTCTCCTAATATATTAGCTGTCTCTGAAAGTTCAGTAATGCTTTCTCCATTCCAGTGTAATACCAAGGATGGTTGGTTTATGTATTTCCCATTCATTTTCCGTATTTTATTCCATATTGTCTGTGTGTTTGTTGTTCTATTTATTGAGGAAGTAACCTGGATCCAGGATTTTTTTTTTTTTTTTGTCTTGTTTCCTGGTATACCTGGCTAGCGCTCGTGCTTGGTTATATTTTAGGTAATTATCCATTGTAGGATATCTCTGGAACTTATTCCATTCTTTGTTTTGTTGTCATGCAGTCTTCATTCCACCAAGATTTTGGATGTAGCGGAAAATGAGTTGAAGTTCTGGGTATTGTTTGCTCAGCTGCCTGTATTAAGGTATCTGTGATGCGTTTCACAGCTTCGTCGACTGATTTTCTTGAATGCTTTGTGGATTAAATATTGCGAGTTTTCTAAATTTTTCCCAGTTGCCTTTTTCTATTTTCCAGTGGGGTGGTCAGCTGGGATGGCAAGGAGGATTTCTGATCAGTGTGGTGATTACTGGGTAGTGGTCACTGCTGTATGGGTTTTCTATTACTTGCCACTTTAATTCTGGTAGGAGTGAAGGGATGCATATGGTTAGGTCTACTGCTGAGGTTGTGCAACTAGGAAAGTGAAAATAAGTATGTTTACCGTTGTTAAGCAGAGAAAGATTATGTTGATCTATTATTCTTTCTATTATTCGTCCTCGTCTGTTGATGTCAGTGTTTCCCCACAGATGACTATGCCCATTCATATCTTCCATTATACAGAAAGGTGACTGGAGTTCGGAGATTAGTTGGTCTATTATTTCTTCGAATGTTATATCTGGTCCTGGTGGAAGGTACACTGAAGAGATGGTTACCTGAAATCTTAGTGTTATTCTTACAGCTATCGCTTCGAGGTTGCTGTTTAAAGGAATGTGTTCAGTAGGGATGTGGTTATGAACCAAGATGGCTACTCCTCCATGTGTTGGCCCATCTCTTATTCTGTCTTTCCTATAAATTGTATAATTTTTTACTGAAAGGGTTTCTTGTTGTCTAAGGTAGGTCTATTGAAGACAGAAGCATATTGGCATATGGTGTGTAATTAGATACTGGACATCGTCGTAATTGGTTCGTTGTCCTCTACAGTTCCACTGGATCAACTGATCTATTATTCGGGTTGCTTCCAAAATGGACCATTCTTATATTTTGTCTTATCTTTTTTAGGGTATTGAGGCCAGTCCATGTCCATATCTTCTTCTGTGAAAATTTTTAGTACTGGTTCTTCAGATGTGTTTATTTTTCCTATGTCCATCTATTCGGTTGCTTTGGTGTTTGTAGGTTTACCTCAGTCTTTGTTGTGGTGCTGATTTGTTGGTATTTTTTCTGTGTGAATAGAAATTGGAGTATTCACTATTTTCTCCTGTTTTTGTGCCTTCAATCCACTAAGTGATTCTTTTGGCAACATGGAAATTTCAGTTTGAACTTCTACTGATTTATATTGGATCACTGCTTGTGCATATGATGGCTTGTTTGTAGGCCATGGCTGTATTATTCTCCTTGCTTCTTGGTACATTGTGTTGTGTTCTGTTTTGTATTTCTGAATTAATTTCTCTTGTTTCCATTTTTCGCATGTTTTTGAATAGGCTGGGTGTTCCCCCTTTACAGTTTGTACATTTCATGGTGTTGGCAGAGCAATCTGTAGTCTCGTGTTCTTTAGAATCACATTTTGCACAGATTGCCGAGTTTCTGCAAGCCATTTGCGAATATCCAAATTTCTGACATTTGTAACATCGCAATGGATTTGGTATGTACTGTCTTACTTGGCAGTTCAGATATCCTTCTCTGACTGTTGTTGGAGGTTTCGGAGTATTAAAGGTTATGATTACAGTTCTTGTTGGAATTATATTCCCATCCCTTTGGATATTAATTTTCTTCACTCCTGCTACTCCCTTGGCTTCTTAATTCTTCTGTGAGATCTTCTTCTGACACATTTAAGAGGTCCCACTTGGAGATCACTACTCTGGAAGAATTCAGCGTATTGTGTGGTGTTACAACTACTGGTAAACCTCCAAAGATTGTCATTGCTAGCAACTTCTGAGAGTGTTTAGGACTTTCTGTTTCCACTATTATGTCCCCGGATCTCAGGCATCAAACTGACTTGGGAGATCCTACTAAACCCTCTAATGTTTTCTGAATTACAAAGGGAGACATATGTCCTAATGTCTGATCTCCTGTAGCATGTATAACAATGTATGTCGGTATTTTTGGTGGGTCCATTATCTGTCTTCTGTATCTTTGTCTTTTCTGTATCTCTACTTGGTAGGGCTTTCTCTTGAAGCCCTGTAGTATCAGTAGTTATTTTACTACTCATGTTTGCTCTTTTGGCCCTGGGAGTGTTACTTTCCTCTCCCAGGTTACCAGCCCCGCCATGTGGAGGCAAGAGCAGTGCCTCTTAGTGACCAAGCGGCTGTGTAAGTGAGATTAGTAAAAGTGAGAATAAGAGAAAAAATAAGAAAGGTGAATTTCCTTTCTGTGTTTTCACTTACTGATTGTAAGACAAAGAGCTGTTTCACAAAAAATAAAAGGAATTTAATGATGAAAATTAAAGAAACTGGTATATTTTTCAAAACACTATAAACTGCTGGGAATTGCTTAGTCACTAATAAATCGCTTGGCACCTGGGGCCTATAAACTGGGTATTCTCGTGTTTTTTTAGGTGCCAATTAGTTTGGATAATCGAAGTTCTAATGAATTACATTAGGGTCACCCATTAAGTTATTACATATACCCAGGTGGGCAGGAGCAGCAGTGAGTAGCACACGCTTCTTGATTAGACCGGGGTTCGAGCCGGTGACCACCATATACGGAGGATGTGGAAGGTCAGGGAATGACCACCGCATATCCCCGGAGCAATATGGCCTTAGTTGCTAATGCTCCTAAAAACCAAATAACAAACAAACAAATATATACCCATGTATATTGTGTCTGTAAATTGTGTGTATTCTCTAGTTGATTTGCTTGTTTTGCTGGACAAAAAGACCTATTTCGGGAATAACACCTTGCTATCTATGCCTGAGACTGACTAACTCAGTCACAGAGTGAAAAAAAGCCCATAAAAGTTCCTCGTGTAAATGACGGGATTCAAAACCGGGCCTTTTCCACTCGGTGTGGGGAGGGCAGTGACAATACCACTGTGCTACACACACAGACAAGGTGGTGCATGTGGGAATAAATGTTTTTTTCAACAAATTTTTGAATACATGCGATACTTTAATTAAGTCAAGTTTGCCTGATTTATGTGTGTACAGCAGAGCCAACGTTTTGTGATTGGTGGGAGAAAGTACTGCACAGACTGTGAGCGCATTCAGGCAGAGTGAAAAAGAAAAAGGTTTGAAATTTCATCATTGGCAATGAAGATTTTATGAATGCAACTACATCAAACTATATCTGCAGAGAAGCCGAGAAGACTGCAATTTTTATTTAAAGATAATGACAAAAATTAACGGGGTCTAATTCTGTTTGCAAGAGTTCTTTTAATTTTGTTGTTGTTTTAATCAATTATTTGAATAAATATTTTAGGTGTTTTTTTTTTTTTTTGTAGAATTTGTATTGTTTGAATGTTTCAATAAATTAATGAGAATATTAAAAATTGTTTATTACTTCAACATCCAAAGGTGGTGCACTTGTACTATGCTGCCAGTACCCATGATCAAGGGTGAAGTTCTTTTTACCTCCCTGGCTTTTATAGAGCCGTAATATTATACATGCTAATATCATACTAACTGGCCACTTTATTGGATACATCTGCCTGTTTCATGCAATGGAGCACTCCTTCAGAAACGACATCATGTTTTTGTACCATGGGTTATAAAAGCAGGTGGGCAACTCCATAGAGATGCTGCATGTGTCTGTGCAATTCAGTATGAGAATGACAACATGAAAGATTTAAATGACTTTGAATGTGGTATGGTAGTGGCATCCCAACATTCTGGTACAAGTAGTATTTCATATATGATCACATCTCATGTGTATCCTGATTGATTCAACCAAACAGCATCCCAGCCAGTAACAACCCTATGGTCAGAAACTGCTCATTGATATGAGAGGCCAATAGAAGTTAACAAGACTTATGCAGAGTAACAGAGGTGCTACAGTCAATTAAACAGCAACCCAATAACATAGTGATGACCAAAGAGGCATTTCAGGATACACAACTTGTTGTACCTTATCATGGATGGTATATCACAGCGAACAACTGAACCACCCTCGTTAGCAAAAAACAAGAGGGTATGGCTTCTGTGGGCTCAGAAACACTGGAGGATTAAAAAACTGTTGCCTGGCCCAATGAACAGCAGTTCATACTGTTTGAGGCTGATACAGGGATCAGAATACAGCAAAAACTTCACAAGTCCATGGACCAGTTGTCAAAATTGCATAATGGTGATGGCAATGTAATGGTGTGCAGAGTTTTCATTGCATATTGCCTCCTCCCAACTTCATATCAGTGGAGCAACATTTGGATGCCACAGGTTATCTGGAAATTGTATATGCGTGTATATCCCATCATGCTCTTCTTCGAGATCCCTTTGAGATCTGCAACCATCCAATTGGCAATAACTATGGAAAGAATTTTGGTCAACGTGGACCAGCATGCCTGGCATACTTTCAACACCTCACTGAGTCCAAGCAAAAACAAATCCAAACTGTTCTGAGGGCTAAAAGGAGACCTATTCACTATTATGTAGGTGCACCTAATGAAGCAGCCACTTAGTGTATTTCGTAAGACAGTGCACAAAAGGGGCGGCAATTTTATTTTCAGTTCAAGTAAAATTATCAATAATTTGATTTTTTTTTTTTGATTAATAAATAAAATTTGATTATTTCATTTATTTTAAAAAAAATAAATAAAATAATCCTATTCATAACTGTCATTTCAGTTCTTTACTACATATAAAATTCCAAGTCAATTTGCAAAAAGTTGCTATTTGCAGAATTGCTTTCACTGTAAAGACTTCTATTCAATTTTGTTCTGCCATGAGTACATTCAAACAGAATATTATTTCCACATTGCCTTGATGAAGGAAATGGAAAAAAAAAAAATAAAACAAAATAAATAAATAAAATAAATGATATCAGAATAACTTAAAGATATTTAATATGCAGAAAAGGTCTGAACTGGGATCCTAGCTTTATGGGAAGAGAATCCTCCCATGTCTGTAACAAAGGGCGAAGTTAGTCTAATTTTGCTTGCATGATTTTTTTGGCTAAACAAAAGAGGAAAACCTGCTGAAGAATGCATGCTAGTCAAGACTTGCCCCACCTGGCCTCAGTTATTTTCATGCTTAACACACACATTCCACTTTTCTGGGTTGTGTGCTATTCGACATTTTTTTAAAAAAAACATAGTACCTGTGTTTCTTCGAATCCCAAAGCATAATGAGTGAGAAAAACTTAGCAGTGCTTTATTTGAATTCTTCACTGGAATTCAAATTGTATTAGCAAATGATGCAAGAAAGCAAAGTTATATAGCATCAGCCAAAAAAAAAAAAAATTCCTATATCACCTGTTCATACATTTTGACAGTTTGTCTAGTTTTTCCTTGAATTTAAACGAACTTCCACAACAGCAGTGTATGTCTGCAAGGAGCAAAAATAGATGGTTTTGTACAGTAGACAGAGTTCTCCCCAGAAATTTTTACCAGCCAAGTGTCATTATGAAGTAGCCAGGAGGGGAAGTGCAATACTTCACAATATTATAATATTTTCTGTTATTTATAAATGTGACTTAAGTGATCCAGAGCAAAAATGAATTGCATAATTTAACATTATATGCTACTGCTGCATTGACCTCGATCGACAGTATGTTCGAATTAACAGTGATTGAGATCAGTGAGCAGTACCACGTGGTACAGGAAGAATTGCTTAAATTTTAGCCGGGCGGTCTTCCCATTCGATAGGTCCTGGGGGAGAACACTGGTAGATATCATCTTTTAAGGGCACAAAAGGTGATATTGTTGTACACATTGGCACTAATGATATTAAGGGTAGATCTGAGGACTTATTAACAAGTACAGGGCAATGTTGGAGAAAAAGTCACAAGTTAGGATTCCATTTGAAAGTGTCTGCTTCTGTCCAGACATGACAGGAGAAAGTATATATGTTGAGAGCCATGTCAATTTGGTCCAGGATAAAATGAGCAAGGCATGTGGGATAGAATTTTTCTCATCATAGTCTGTGCTTTTTAACAATCAAGACTGCTTTTACAGGGATGGGATACACCGAAGTAGAAAGGGTGCAAGAATATTTGCTGATACTAACCCAGCAGTGATGGGCAGGTCGGAAAACTGCCAGATTGAGTGGATACAAAGACGAATAAATTTACTAGAGCCACATGCAGAAATGAAAGTGATCCTTGCATTATTCCTAGAAGAACATATGGCAGCCAGTAGAGCAAGGCACCAGAGATTTCACACTCTGCTATAGGTTGTCATAAAACAAATACATACATGGGCTGTATTAGGGTAACTAAAAGAAAGAAAGTTGCATGTATACATGCTAATGCTAGAAGCATTGTAAAGGATTCCTTAATCAGGATTCCTTGTACCATATAGCTAATAATAATAATATAGCAGTGAGAAAACAAAAATGAGAATTAGATATCACTCACTATTCTCATTTATATGAGAATATAAATGAGAATAGTGAGTGAGTATACCAAACTATTAAACAGAGAAAAATAGTGGTGGACCAATAACTCAGAATGTCTTATAATGGGAATTTTAACCTTCCAAAAGTTGACTGGAATTGGTGGGTTGACACACATACCAGCAAGACTTTTGTGGATTAATTGGAGGACCGTTTTCTATAGCAACATGTTAGAGAAGCAACAAGAGGAAACAGTACTCTTGATCTGTTTATCAACAGTGATTCTTCATACATCAAAGATTCACTGGGTGGCAATGATCACAGTGTACTGATGTGGTGTGTGTGTTGGGTTTTTAGGAGCATCAGCAACAAGGCCATATTTCTCCGGGATATGCGGTGGTCATTCCCTGACCTTTTGGCATCCTCCGTATTTGGTGGTGACGGACTCGAACCCCAGTCTAATCAAGAAGCGTGTGCTACGCACTGCTGTTCCTTCCCACCTGGCTACGGAGGTGCCTGTACTGATGTGGAATTTACTTAAAGACATCAATACTGTCAAGGGCAAAGACTTACTTTTGTAAGGGTGACTACAGTGGTCTTAGACAGTTTTTAAATTCTATGCAGTGGGAAGAAATGGTGATGTTACCAAATTCTAAATGGGATGCATTCAAGGAAATAATCACAGAAGCTATTCAGATTTTCATAACTAAAAAATCCGGTTCAAGGCTTAGACCTATATGGATATTAGATGAACTGATGAGATTTCTGGCAAAGAAGAAAAATGCGTGGATGCATATAAATTATCAGGTGATTCAGAAGTCTGTGGAAGATATAAACTAGTCTGTAATCAAGTCACAAAGGTTAGGACAAGCTACGCAGATTACATAATGTCTCTGGCAAACAATGCAAAGAACAGCAGCAAAGATTTCTTTGGTTATATTAACAGTATAAGGAAGGGGTTGAATCACATTGGGTCACTTGACATCAATGGTTTAACTTCTGATGATCCTGCTCAGGTTGCCAACAAACTGAATAAGTATTTTGCATCTATATTCACCATGAGGAATTCTTTTAGGGAAGAATTTTAAGGATTCCAGATGTCTATCAAACTCTAACAGGGAGCTAAATGATTTTTTGATATCTGAAAGGAAAGTGGAAGAAAAATTGTTGATGCTAAATGTAAAAAATAGGGCTGGGGTGGATGGTATCTATCCAATTATACTAAGGATGGCAGCAAAGGAGGTAAGCAATCCCTTAGCCATAATTATAAGAGTATCCTTGGATTCAGAGGAGGTCCCTATGAACTGTTCTTCTTCCAGTCACATAGCTCCCTGAGGAGCTGTTGTGGCCACCAACAAATTCCTCCAACTGCATCAATCGTGTGCTATATGAGCAGCATTGCAAAGTGTCATGCCCAGAAGTCCACTGATCTCATCCTTCCACCTAGTGGCAGGTCTTCCACTGCACCTCTTCCCCTCGGTTTTTCCTTCCATATTCTTCAACAGAAAGTTTTCCCTTCTTACTATATCACCAAAAAACTTGAGTTTTCTTTTGTTGATGCAATGAAGAAGAATTTTAGGCCTGCCAATTTTATTCAATACCCACTCATTTGTTCTTCAATCCAAGTAAGAAATACGCAGTATTCTCCTTTAACACCACATTTCAAATGCCTCAATTTTCTTCCTGTCAACTCTTTTCAGATTCCATCCTTCACATCCATAAGTGGCAACTGGAAAAATTAACGAATCAATGATTCTCAGTTTCATCTTTAGGGGCAGATCATGATCTCTCCATAATTTTATCAGATCAGCGACCAACGTTTTAGCAATTGCATGTCATCTCTTTACATCGTTTGATGCAGTCACTATTTTTATATAGTGACTTGACCCTAAGTAATCAAATTCATCAACTTCTTCGATATCTTGCCCATTAACCTTCACTTTACTGGAATCGAGATTATCACCAATCACCATAATTTTAGTTTTACACACATTCAGAAACAATCCTTTTTTTCTTAATTGCTTCACATACTCTCCTAACAGTTTCTTTAAGACGATCCTTAGAATTACAAATTAGCACAGTCTCATCTGCATAACGAAGGTTGTTTATCTTCAGTCGTCCAGTTTTGATGCCAGTCTCTAAATCTTCCAAAGCTTCACGCATGATATCTTCGGCATAAAGATTAAAAAAGGTGAGGTAACAAAATACAGCCCAACCTGACACCATTACCTATTGTGAAAACGACAGTGTTTCCCATGTTTGTTCTCACAGTTCCTTCCTGTTTCTGGTACAGTAGCTTAATCAGCTGAATTATGTGGGTTGGGAAACAGTGAATAATTTGGGCGACTGAGATCCAATCTTCTTTACATTTTCGAGGGTACAGCTCTAAAATGGCGTTCCCAGACAGGCCGCTAGTTAGTACACTGGACCAAACCTACTGGTAACTCTTTAGAAATTTTCCCGGATCAGTTAGTGTACAATCTTGCTACTTCTACACTGCCAGATAGTGACTGGAGGGAGTTCGAGGCCACATTATGTCAAGGATCTGGGTATATTCTTACCATGTATATAATATCGGTGTGTAGATACACCATAGACAACTCTTAAGAAACTACTTTATCTCATGGTTTTTCCCAACCTTGTATTGTTTGGCGTTACAAGAATGCAAAATGGGATGACCTGCAAGATTTCTTTTCTTCTTTTCCTTGGTTGGATTACTGTTTCAAAATTTCTGATGTCAACGTTTGCTCAGATCGTGTCAGTGAAATTATTCTTGTAGGAATGGTAAACCTTGGTTTTCCAATAAATGTGCTAAGGCTTGTCAAGAGAAGAACTTTCTATATCGTAATTGGCTTGTTTCCAATTCTTCAGTTTATTTTCTGCCTACACCAAAGCTCACAACAATTGTAAAGCAGTTATTAATCAGTCCAAACTAGATTTTGAACAGGCTAAAAGTAGAAAACTTGCTTCTTGCCCTAATGGTAGCCGAGCATTCTGGTCTCTTGCCAAAGCTAGTGGCTGCAACTTTTGCCCATCTCTGCTCCAACCTCTGTCAAAACCATATGGTTCTGTTGTCGCTTCGGCCAAGAATAAAACCGACCGCTAGTCCCATTTTTTCTTCCAACTCACGTATTTATGATCTTGGTAAAACACCTCCCACCATTCCTAGCACGCTCCATTCAATGCCTCCTGTGGTCTTCCGTCAAAAGGATGTCAGAAGGATTTTGATTAACCTTGATGCTAAGAAAGCTCCAGGTCCTGATGGTATTTCTGCACTTGTTCACAAAACTTGTGCTCCTGAACTTACTCCTGTTGTTTGCCGCCTTTTTTCACTTTCTTATTCCAAAGGTGTTTTTCCTTCTGCTTGGAAATTTGCTCATATCCAGCCAGTTCCTAAAAAGGTTGATAAATCCCTGACATCCAATTATCATCCCATTGCAATTACTTCTACTCTTTCTAAAGTAATGGAGAAATCAATTAACCGTCAATTCTTAAACTACCTAGAAACCTTCCATCTGATCAACGATTGCCAGTATGGATTCCGTCAGTGCCGATCCACTGGTGATATTCTGGCTTATTTTACCCATTTTACCCATTATGAACTAATTCAATGGAAAATTACCCATTTATGAACTAATTCAATGGAATCAAAGGCCTTTGAGATGTCAAGAGCAACTGCTTGTGTTTCGGTGAAACACAAGAAGTTGCTCTTGACATCGCAAAGGCTTTTAATCGTGTTTGGCAAAAACATCTTCTAAACAAGCTTCCATCTTATGGTTTGCCAACTGTTTTTTTGTAATTGGTTGTCCAGTTTTCTCTCGGATCGCTCACTGAGGGTAATGGTAGATGGCTCTCTGTCTTCTAACTTCTCCACTAATGCTGGTGTCCCCCAAGGTTCAATTCTTTCCCCCACTCTTTTCCTCTTGTATATTAATGAACTTCTTCCATTGCCAGAAAATCCTATCCGTAGTTTTTGCATACCACTCTCCATTTTGAGGAACCTTGCCCTGCTCAATCAGCTTCAACTTCTCGAATATCCGCTACAAATTCCTTAAATGCTGATTTCCAGGTAATTCTCCAGTGAGGCAAAGACAATTTAGTTGATTTCAATCCTTCTAAAACTCAGTCTTGTCTTATATCTTGCAAAAAGGATTCTTCTGCTCCTATGTTTACCTTTGGTGACACTCTGATTTCTAGGCAAAATGATATATCTCTTTTGGGGATTACCCTGACTTCTAATCTGTCTTGGTACAAGCACACTACAAATATTGCTTCCTCTGCATCTAAAAAACTTAGTTTTCACTTTCGTTCTCATCGTTACTTTTCTTCCGAACACTTTTCACTCTGTACAAATCGCAAATCCACCCTACCATGGAATATTTTTCAGGCATCTAGATTCCATTCAAAGAGGGCAGTTAGGTTTCTTAATGACTCCTCTCTAACAGAGTCTCTCCACTTGCTGTCTCATAGATGTACTGTTTCTTCTGCATGCCTTTTCTACTGATACTTCCATGGGCACTATTCTTCTGAATTGGCTTCTATAATTTCCGCTCTCTCTTTCAAAACAGTTCAAACACATGCCGCCACCAGCCAACATCCATTTACTGTCCAACTTCAAACTCACAGAACCAACTTTTCATCTTCCTCATTTATTCATTCAACTGCTGTTTTCTGGAACAACCTTCCTTCATATGTATTTCCTGAAAATTACAGTCTACTGAAGTTCAAGTCTAATGTCAACAAATATCATCTCTCATATTCTCAACCTCCAACCCAAGCACGTTACTAAGTACTATAGGATCTAATACCTCTTGTATATTTGGTTTTCATAATAAAAAAGAAGAAAAAAAAACTGCTTTTGCATAATCTATAAAACACAAAACGACTGGAACTTTGAATTCTTTGCATTTTTCAATAATCAGTTGTAGGCTTAAGATCTGATCTCTGGTTCCTCTATCCCTTCTGAAACCTGCTTGCTCTTCTGGCATTTCTTCTTCAAGTTTTCTTGAGATTCTGTTCAATATGATTTTAAGAAGAATCTTGCTAGCGTGAGAAATTAGGCTAATAGTCCTGTAATTTCAGCAAATTTTCAGATCTCCTTTTTTTTTGGTAAGGGGATGAAAATCGATTTTTTCCAATCTGATGGCCACCGTCGCATTTCTCGAATTTTTATCATTTTATGAAAAAAACTCTCCGCCTTTCACACCTGTAGATTTAATCAATTCCAGGTGACTTTCCACACGTTAGTTCTCTGATGGCCTTTTCGACTTCTTTCTTCATTGGAACTGGTTCTTGATCACACTCTTGAAAGGGGGATGGCAGGTCATTAGTGCCAGCAGGTTCTCAGAAGAGCTGCTCACAGTATTCTTTCCACCTTCCTTTGATTGTGTTCTCCTCTGTTAAAATTTCCCTTTTGGAGTCCTTAATTACATTAAGTTTTTGTCGGAACTTTTGTCTTAAGGACTTAATTACATCATACATCTTTTTAGACATACATCCCTATGGACTGGAGATGTGCTAATGTATTTCCAAATTACAAAGGTGGATCAAAAGGTGACAAGAGTAATTACAGAATTGTTAGCTAAATGTCTGCTCCAGGGAAAATAATGGAGTCACTGTTTAAAGAATTAATGCAGGATCAATCTAGACAGGAATGCAATTATCCTGCAGTCACAAGTGGATTTGTAAAGGGGTGGTCTTTTCTGACCAATCTGATTGAATACTGAGTTCCAGTAACAAAGGAACTAGATGCAAAGAATAATTCTAATATCATATATTTGGATTTCAGGAAGGCTTTTGATACTGTTGCACATAAATGACTGCTGTACAAATTGGAGCAATGTGGCATTAAGGGCAAGTTACTGCTATGGATAAAAGGGTAGTTGAGTGGAAGAAGACAGAGCAGTTATCAATTGTCACTGCTCTCCATGGACTAATGTTATAACAGAGTCCCCCAGTGTTCAGTTCTGGGCCCATTGTTGTTTTCAATATTTATTAATGATATTAATGAAGGTATATTAGGCTTAATACTAAGTCTGCAGAGAGTAGAAAGGTTGGTAGGATGGTTAATATCAGTAATCAAGATAAGATACTGCAACAAGATACAGAAAAATTAAGCAGATGGGCTGAGAAATGCAGCTGAAGTTTAATATTGACAAATGCAAGGTACTCCATATGGATAGTAGTAATCTCAATTAACATACCAACTGTGTGGTGCTGCACTCAGCATAGTGGAAAATGAAAAATTGCGCATTCAGATATGAAATTCTCCAAGCAGTGCAGGCATGCTGCCAGGACAGATCATGGGGTTTTGTGAATGATGTACAGGAACTCTGCTAGAAGGGATAAGAAGGCGATCATCACTTTGTACATGGCCATTGTTAGGCTGCATCTTAAGGATCGTGTACAGGTTTGGAGCCCTTGTTTTAGGCAAGATGTAGATCTGCTAGAACAGGTGCAGCAAAGGGCAAATAGATTGGTGAAGGGAACAAAACAGTGCTCTTACTAAGAAATGCTTCAGTTCTGCAAACTACAGCATCTGGAGACTAGTCACCTGCGAAGAGTTCTGATTGGGGTCTTTAGGATCTTCAATGGAGTGAGTACGCTCAATGTTGATGGTTGCTGAGACTATGCACATGAGGGAGCATAAAGTCCAAATTGAGGAAGAATGGTTGTGGGATAGATGTGCAGACGTTTGCCTCCAGAAGTGGGTGGTTGATTGTTGGGACAAACTTCCATCTGTTATGGTGGAAGTGGGTACTTTGAATAAATTTAGGGAAGAGCTAGACAAATTCTTGGAGGGGATGGATTGGTAAGGTGGTGGGGTTTTCGGGGGGGGGAGGGAATAGTGCTTTACAAGCTTGCTTTCTTGTGTCATCTCCCACTTACTAATATTAACACCAGATGGAAGTTTGTGCAAACAATCAACTACTTACTGACTAAAGGCAAATTTCTGCACATCTACCCTGCAACCATCCTTCCTCAATTTGAAATATGTCTGCTCATGAGTGTAGTCTGAGCAAGAAGAAGAATGCCATCAGCACTGAGCTTACTCAATCATTCAAAGCCTTAAACACCTCAATCAGATCTCCTAGCAGATGCCTAGTCTCCATGCACTGGATTTGCAGAGCTAAAGCCTTTCCTGATAAGATGACTCGTTTGTTCCTCTCAATAATTTCATTGCTCTTCCCGGCACATATTCCAAAAGATCCACATCTTCCTAAAATTAGATCTCCAGCACTGCATGCAGTACTCCAGATGTGGCCTAACCATTGCCTTATACAACAGGAAAATTACCTCATAATCCCTTCTGGCAAAATTCCTGTATAATATTGATCAAACCTCATGAACTATGATAGTCTGTCTGTACTTCTCAGAGAACTTCACATCTGATGACACAATTACTTCCATGTCTCTTTCATTCTCCACTCTTCTGAATGATACCACACAGTAGGTATGTTATAGTAATAGTGGCATGTGATGCAAGAAAGCAAGCATATGAGCTTATGTAGATTAATATCAAGCAACTCAGACGCCTAGGGCAGATATAAGCTAATCTGTAATCAGGTCAAAAAGGAGGTTAGGCAGGCAAAGGCAGATTACGAGAAATGTTTGGCAAAAGATGCTAAGAAAAACAGTAAGGATTTCTTTACTTATATAAACGCTAAAAACAAGGGAATGAATCTGATTGGTCCACTTGATATCGATGGTTCGGCTGTTGATGATCCTGCTCAGAGAGCAAACAAACAATGAGTATTTTGCATCTACATTCACACATGAGGAGCTATTAAGGTTTGAAAATGGCAGAATTTTATCAAATTGTAGCAGGATGCTTAATGATTTTGTAATAACTGAGGGCAAAGTGGAGGAGAATTTGTTAAAGTTAAACATAAGAAAGGCACCTGGGGTGGATGGGATCTATCCAGTTATATTAAAGGAGGCGGCAAAGCAAATAAGCAAACCCTTAGCCATAATTATGAGAGCATCCTTGGACTCAGGGGAAGGTCCCCACGGAGTGGAGATGTGAAAATGTATCCCCAATTCACAAAGGGGGATCAAAGGGTGACACAAGTAATTACAGACCAGTTAGTGTAACTTGTGTTCTGTGTAAAATAATGGAGTCACTGGTGAAAGATGCATTGCAGGATCATCTAGACAAGACTGCAGCAATAATTCAGACACAGCATGGATTTGTTAAGGGAAGTCTTGTCTGACAAATTTGAGATGATATTATGATGTGGTTACAAAGGAACTGGATGCAAAAAATAATTTTGATATCATATATTTGGATTTCAGGAAAGCTTTTGACACTGTTGTGCATGGAAGACTATTGTACAAATTGGAGCAGAATGGTATTAAGGGTAAGTTGCTACAATGGATAAAAGAATGGTTAAGTGGGAGAAGATAGAGGGTAGTAATCAATGGGTGCTGCTCTTCGTGGACTAATGTTATTAGTGGTGTCCCACAGGGTTTGGTGTTGGGTCCTCTGTTGTTTTGTATATTTATCAGTGATATTGATGAAGGTATATCAGGCTTAGTGTCGAAGTTTGCAGATGATACAAAGGTTGGCAGGGTCGTTAATGCAGTAATGGCAGTGTGCTACTGCAACAGGATCTAGAAAATTAGGGCAGATGGGCTAAGAAGTGGCAACTGAAGTTTAACCTTGACAAATGCAAAGTACTGCTTATGGGTAGAAATAACCAGAGAGAAACGTACCAACTGTGTGGTACTACACTTAAGGTGGTAGAAAATGAAAAAGACCTGAGAGTAATTGTGCAGTCAGATATGAAGTTTTCTGAGCAATGCAGACAGGCTGCCAGGGCAGGTCATGGGGTTTCATCAATGATATATAGGAATTTTGCTAGCAGGGAAAAGGAGGTGATTGTCCCTCTGTATAAGGCAACGGTCAGGCCACGCCTTGAGTACTGCGTACAGGTCTGGAGGCCTCATTTTAGGAAGGATGTAGATTTGCTTGAGTGTGTACAGAGAAGGGCAACAAGATTGGTGAGGGGAATGAAGGGATCCTCTTATCAAGAGAGGCTTAAAGTTCTGTAAATTGCAGTGGCTGAAGACTAGGCACCTGCACGGTTATCTGATTGAGATGTATAAGGCCTTGAATGGGTTGAGCATGCTGAATTCTGATGGGATCCTTCCACTTGTTCAGATTACGAACCTAAGGGGACATAAATTCAAATTAAGAAAAGACAGATGTAGAATAGATGTGCGGAAATTTGCCTTTAGCCAGCGGGTGGTTAATTGCTGGAACAAGCTTCCATCTGTCGTTGTGGAAGTTGATAAGTTAAATTTAAGGAGGAACTGGAGAGGCATTTGGAGGGAATGGTGTGTTTTTTTTTTTTTTTTTTTTTTGCTGATGCTGCATAAGCTCATACACTTGCTTTCTTGCATCAGATGCCACTATTACTACTAGATGTGCAGAGCTCTGCTACTATCACTATAAGTTCCCTGTATGTCTTGCACTCTGTTCTATGCATCAGTTGTAGGAAACTGATAGCCAATTAACTTCATCCTGCTACTATTTTTGCATTTTTCTGTATCATAATCTTTCTTTACACCAAAAGATCCTTTAGTAATATTAACAGGTTGAACATACAACTATAAATTCTAAATTTGGTCTACCAGCTAAGGAGAAACAAAATCCCACCAGCTTTCATACACACATATCTTTACACAACAGCTAAGGAAGCAAGGGCAAAGAGACAGAGAAATGGTTCGTTTAGGGAAAACAGGATAAAGGTTTAGAGAATGACAATTTAACAGCAAATTTTTTAAGACTGTTACCAAACACAGTGTCCCCTCAGTGCTCCACTACTGAATCAAAATGAAGTACAGATGAGATTTATTATGGTTTAATTCCTATAATTAACGCAATACAGAGGGATCATTACTGGCAGTAACTTTCACTAATCACAATTAGCAAAATATACTGGCAGAAATTTATAAATGCTAAATGATACAAATAAAGGCAGACTTTTTATGCAACAGACAAAAAAAAAAAAAAAAAAAGGAAAAACTTCCTATCATTCCTAACCTTTTCTGTTGCCAAAAAAAAGTGCTTATCCAATTTTCTTCAGAATTTTACCAAACTCTCCTCCTCAACCACCATGGTAAGCAGTTCGTTACAATGATCTACAACGTACTTCCCCAAAATAAACTTCATGTGCTCCAGCATTTTTTGTTAATCCACAAAATTTTGTATTTTTACACATTGTTCTCCCTCTTCTTTCAATGTAAATATACTTAGCATTAGCAAAGGCACATGATGCAAGATAGCAAGCTTATATAGCATCAGCCCAAAAAAAACCCTTATTTCACCCATCCACTTGCTCCAAATGTTTGTCAAGTTCTGACTTGAATCTATTTAAGCTATTAACTTCTACAACGACAGATGGAAGTTTGTTCCAGCAATCAACCACCCACTGGCTAAAGGCAAACTTCCGCACATCTATCCTACAACCGTCTTTCCTCAATTTGAATTTATGCTCTCTCAGGTGATTATTCTGAGCAAGAGGAGGAATCCCATCAGCATTGAGCATGCTCAAACCATTCAAGGCTTTATACACCTCGCAGGTGCCTAAGTCTCCAGACACTGTAATTTGCAAAACTTAAGCCTTTCTTCTTAAGAGCAACCCTTTGTTCCATTCACTAATCTTGTTGCTCTTTGCAGTACTCGTTCCAACAGATCTACATCCTTCTTAAAATGAGACCTCCAGACCTGTATACAGTACTCAAGGTGTGACCTGACCATTGCCTTATACAAGGGGATAATCACCTCCCTGCTACAAAAATTCCAAATATCATAGACAAGACAACATGAGCTACTCTTGCAGACCGTCATCACTGCTCAGAAAACTTCATATCTGCCTGCATAATTACCCCCAGGTCCTTTTCATTCTCCACCACTGTCAGTGTGGTACGACAGAGTCAATAACGTTACTCTGGGATTACTGCTTCCCGTATGTAGTTACATTTGTCAATGTTAAACTTCATTTGCCACCTCTTAGCCCATCTGCTCAACTTTTCTACATCCTGTTGCAGCAGTGTACTGTCATTAGTGTCATTAACAACCCTGCCAACCTTTGTATCGTCTGCAAACTTGGACAATAAGCCTGATATACCATCATCAGTATCATTTATAAATACAGAAAACAATAATGGACCCAACACTGAACCCCGAGGTACTCCACTAATAACATTAGTCCACGATGAGCAGTGTCCATTGATTACCACTCTCTGTCTTCTCCCACTCATCCATCCCTTTATCCATAGCACTAATTTGCCTCTAATGCCACACTGCTCTAATTTGTGCAGCAGTCTTCCATGTGCAACAGTATCAAAGGCTTTTCTAAGATCCATATATATGATATCAAAGTTATTCTTTGCATCCAGTTCCTTTGTGACTACATCACATTATCCAATCAAATTAGTCAGACAAGACTTCCCCTTAACAAACCCATGCTGTGTCCGAGCTATAACTGAACTCTTGTCTAGATGATCCTGCAATGGTTCTTTAAGCAGTGCCTCCAATAATTTCCCTGGAACAGAAGTTAAACTAACAGGTCTGTAATTACCTGTGTCTCCCTTTGATCCTCCTTTGTGGAATGAGGTCACATTTGCACATCTCCAGTCCATGGGTACCTCCCCTGAGTCCAGGGAAGCTCTCACAATTATGGCTAAGGGTTTGCTTACTTCCTTTGCTGCCTCCTTTAATATAACTTGATAGATTCCATCCACACCACTTTCTTATGTTTATCTTCAACAATTTCTCCTCCCCTTTACTCTAAGTTATTACAAGATTATCTAGCTTACTGCCAGAGTTGAATATACCTCTGGCATTCCCCTTCCTGAATAACTCTTCATGTGTGAATGTCGAAGCAAAATATTCATTCAGTTTGTTAGCTACCTGAGCAGGATCATTAACAGTTGAACCATCGATATCAAGTGGACAAATCTCATTCAATCCCTTCCTTCTAGAGTTTACATAAGTAAAGAACTCTTTGCTGTTTTTCTTTGCATCCTTTGCCAAAGATTTCTCGTAATCTGCCTTCGCCTGCCTAACCTTCTTTGTAGCTTGGTTAGAGACCAGCTTATATATATCATAGGCTTCTGTGTCACATGTTAATTTATATGTATCCCATGCATTTTTCTTCTCTGTCACATGTCTAATTAGTTCATCTGACGTCCATTTTTCTCGAACAATAGTTCTTTGTTGGCATGAAAAGCCTAGTGGCTTCCGAGATTAATTCTTTGAATGCTTTCCATAAAATGAATACTTCCCGTATTCATTTTATTTATTCCCTTAAGGCCTTGTATATCACTATCAACTCTGCTCTTCCCCCAAAATTTCTAGTTCCCAGGTTCTGCAGTAGCTGTTCTGCACATAACCATCAATTTCCAGCCTTTGCCATTTTGACTTCAACCCTATATGCAAAGGTACTACACATCATAGACAGGATACCGTGTGCTTTCTTGGATGCTTGTTTGCATTTCAACGATAATATCAAGGAAAATGACTGTTATCATAAACCCTAAATTCGTTTTCAATCGGAACCACTATTAACTCCATTCACCTTAGTTTGAATGTAAGCTGTGTGAATGTATCCCCAATACATAAAGGGAGATCAAAGTGTGACACGAGTGATTACAGACCTGTTATTTTTAACTTCTGTTCCAGGGAAAATAACATAATGTATTCACTGGTCAAAGAATTAAGGCAGGACTATCTAGACATGAATGCAATTATCCCAAGTCAAATCATGGACTTTAGCATTAGCAGAGGCATATGATGCAAGAAAACAAGATTATATAGCATCAGCCAAAAAAAAATTTTTTTAAAAAAATCCCATTTCACTCATCCATTCCCTCTAAACATTTGTCCAGTTCTTTCCTGAATTTATTTAAGCTATCAACTTTCACAACAGATGGAAGTTTGTTCCAGCAATCAACTACCCGCTGGCTAAATGCAAATTTCCGCACATCTATTCTACAACCATCTTTCCTCAATTTGAATAGGTGGGTTTGTCTGACCAATTGGACCTGGAGGTTGTCACAGACATTCTCTCAGATATGCCAGACAAGCTGTACTTGCTACCTGGGAGTCTAAAACGCTGATGGAACTGATATTCAGGTGACATACAAGTCAAGTGGACCCAATTTCTGAAAAGTCCAGATGGTCTATGACAGCCAAATCCTCTGCTTGCACCTTCACAATGGTGGGACTGTTAGTAATCCTGGGTATAACCTACATGCACAAGCACTGTGAGTGACCACCCAGGTGTGAACCAACGTAAACAGGGGTAGAGGTGTGGCACCAGGAATGCCACTCCTCTGTGTTACCAGGCAGTAGATGACTCTCATCAGACAGTGCAATACTACCACTTCGCTTATTGGAGGCTTGAAGTGGTCGAACCCATGTTTAGTCTCCATCTCTTCCATCATGCAGTATGATTGATGACTTTTGAAGTTACGATTAACATCGTGGCGAGATCGAATCTTCCTTACATTTCGAGGTTACAGCTCTAAAATAGTGTTCGCAGGCTGGCCGCCAGTTAGTACACTGGACCGAACCTATTGGTAACTCTCTAGAAGTCTTCCGGATCAGCTAGTGTATAATCTTGCTACCTCTACTCTGCCAGATAGTGACTGGAGGGAGTCCGAGTAGTATGTATGCAGGGGGCATTGTCGAGGCCACATTATCGTGGCCACCATGTGTACGTCATATCCAAAAATTCTATTACTTCATACAGCATGTCACGCCCACTTTTTCTTACTACTGAATACACTGAACTGTCAAACTAATAGGTAAGCTTATCTGCGAAAAGATCTAAATCTCCTAAACACTTCCTAATTCATTTCACAAATATATGTGGTCTCAATTCTAACTTCAACTACGTCCATTTTCACTTGCAGTCTGCCAAACCTCATGAATTTTTTTCTGACAGAATCTCAGTTATCAGTTGATTCAACTACTGCTCATCTCAGTTGCCCAAATTATTCACTGTATGATTACTTTCACCTGAAAGGTGGTACTTGTGCATATGTCCGTTCCGATATTCCCTGTCAGAGACTTGGTAATTTTGAATCTCCTCTTTTCGATCTTCTCTGGCTTAAAATCTCTCTACCTCATTGTGTCAAATTCATCTGTTGTCTCTACCGTTCTCCCAACTCCACTAATCACTTCGAGCTCTTTGACTTCCTCTCTTTGCAACTTGACTTTCTCCAGTCCAACTTTCCTAACAGTGAGGTAATTTTCCTTAGTGATTTTAATGTTCACAACTCCAGCTGGCTTCCTTTTCTAGTCACATCAATCCAGCTGGTCGAGATGCTGAGGTTTTTGCAATTACTAATGACCTTGAATAGATTGTTCATTTACCTACAAGAATACCGGACAATCTTATTAATCATACAGCCAATACGTTTGATCTTTTTCATACAAACAACCCTTCTAAGTACACGGTCGAAGTGACAGGTCCTTTAGGTACCTCAGATCACAACTTGGTGACTATCTCTTCTCAAATGAAGCCTTTATCTTGTGGCTATTCCCAACCTCGTATTGTTTGGCATTACAAGAATGCAAAATGGGATGACCTGCAAGATTTCTTTTCTTCATTTCCTTGGGCAGATTACTGTTTCAAAACTTCTGATGGCAATGTTTTCTCAGATCATGTCAGCGAAAATATTTGGTTTTCCAATAAATGTGCTAAGGCTGTTCAAGAGAAGAACGTTGCATATCGTAATTGGCTTGTTTCTCATTCTTCAGTTTCATTTTCTGCCTACATCAAAGCTTGCAACAATTGCAAAGCAGATAATAATCAGTCCAAACTAGAATTTGAACAGGCTAAGAGTAGCAAACTTGCTTCTTGCCCTGATGGTAGCCGAGCATTCTGGTCTCTTGCCAAAGCTATTGGCCGCAACTTTCGCTCATCTCTACTTCCACATCTGTCCAAACCAGATGGTTCTGTTGTCACTTCAGCAAAGGATAAAGCTGACCTGCTAGCATCCCATTTTTCTTCCAACTCATGTATTAATGATCTTGGTAAAAACACCTCCCACCATTCCCAACACGCTCCATTCAATGCCTCCTGTGGTCTTCCGTCAAAAGGATGTCAGAAGGATTTTGAAGAAATTTGATGCTAAGAAAGCTCCAGGTTCTGATGGTATTTCTCCACTTGTTCTCAAAACCTGTGCTCCTGAACTTACTCCTGTTCTTTGCTGCCTTTTTTCACTTTCTTATTCCAAAGATGTTTTTCCTTCTGCTTGGAAATTTGCTCATATCCAGCCAGTTCTTCACTTTCTTATTCCAAAGGTGTTTTTCCTTCTGCTTGGAAATTTCATCATATCCAGCCAGTTCCTAAAAAGGGAGATAAATCCCTCCCATTGCAATTACTTCTACTCTTTCTAAAGTAATAATGGAGAAATCAATTAACCGCCAACTCTTAAACTACTTAGAAACCTTCCGTCTGATCAACGATCGTCAGTTTGGATTCCATCAGTGTCAATCCACTGATGATATTCTGGCTTACGTTAACCATTTATGAAATTGAATGGAAAAGTTAGGTGAAACACAAGCAGTTGCTCTTGACATCGCAAAGGCTTTTGATCGTGTTTGGCAAAAACATCTTCTAAACAAGCTCCATCTTATGATTTGCCAACTGTTTTTTTGTAATTGGTTATCCAGTTTTCTCTGATCACTCACTGAGGGTGATGGTTCTCTGTCTTCTAACTTCTCCACTAATGCCAGTGTCCCCCAAGGCTCAGTTCTTTCCCCCACTCTTTTCCTCTTGTACATTAATGCCCTTCTTCAATTGACTGGAAATCCTATCCTTAGTTTTGCCGATGATAGCACATTGCATTCCACTTTCCATTTTGAGAAATCTTGCCCTACTCAATCAGCTTCAACTTCTTGAAAATCTGCCACCAATTCCTTAAATGCCAATCTCCAGGTAATTCTCCAGTGGGGCAATGACAACTTAGTTGATTTCAATTGTTCTAAAACTCAGTCTTGTCTTATATCTCACAAAAAAAATTCTTCTGCCCCTATGCTTATCTTTGGTGACACTCCGATTTCTAGATTCCATTCAGAAGAGGGCAGTTAGGTTTCTTAATGACTCCTCTCTAACAGAGTCTCTCCACTTGCTGTCTCATAGATGTACTGTTTTTTCTGCATGCCTTTTCTACTGATACTTCCATGGGCACTGTTCTTCTGAATTGGCTTCTGTAATTTCCGCTCTCTCTTTCAAAACTGTCCGAACACGTGCCGCCACCAGCCAATATCCATTTACTGTCCAACTTCAAACTTACAGAACCAACTTTTCATCTTCCTCATTTATTCATTCAACTGCTGTTTTCTGGAACAACCTTCCTTCATATGTATTTCCTGAAAATTGGTCTACTGAAGTTCAAGTCTAATGTCCACAAATATCTTCTTTCGTCTTCTCAACCTCCAACCCAAGCATGGTACTAAGTACTATAGGTTTTAATACATCTCGGGTTTGGAGTTTACATAAAAAAAATAAATAAATAAATAAATAAAATAAAATTTGTCTGGACAGTACGATGCAGCCACAAAGGAACTAGATACAAAAAAAAAAAAAAAAAAAAAATTGATATCATATACGTGGATTTCAGGAAAGCTTTTTATACTGCTGCACATAAAAGAGTATATAAATCAGAGCAAAGTGGCATTAAGGGCAAGTTGCCACTATGAATAAAGGGATGTTTGAGTGGAAGAATACAGAGAGTGGTAATCAAAGGATGCTGCTCTTGATGGCCTAATGTTATTAGTGGAATTACCCAGGGTTCGGTGTTGGACCCATTGTTGTTTTCTATATTTATTAATGATATTGATGAAGGGCATATCAGGCTTAATGTGAGTAATGACAGTGTGCTATTGTAACAGGAATTAGAAAAGTTAAGATGGGCTGAGAAATGGCAATTGAAGCTTAACATTGACAAATGGAAAGTAATACATACAGGTAGCAGTAACCCCAAACCTGTGGTACTACACTTAGGGTAGTGAAAAATGAAAAAGAACTGGTTAATAGTGTAGTGTGATATGATGTCCCTGAGCAGTACACACAGGTCGGCACTTGGGGTTTTGTCAATAATATACAGGAATTTTGCTAGCAGGGATAAGGAGGTGACTATGTCGTTGTATATGGTCAGGTCACATCTTGAGTACTGCATACAGGCCTGGAGTTCTCATTTTAGGAAGGATGTAGAAATGCTGGATTGTGTACAGAGAAGATTGATATGGGGGGGGGGAAGAGTGCTGTTATCAAGAAAAGTTTCATTTCTGCAAATTGCAGTGTATCGAGACTAGGTGCTTGGGATGTAATTTGATTGAGGTGTTTAAGGTTTTGAATGGATTGAGCAAGCTCAATGATGATGGGATTCTTCCTCTTGCTCAGACTACATACAGTTTCACACAGCATCTCATTGGGGATGTTGGCTACATGCTCTTTAATGCTTGCTTTCAAATCGACAGGCATCTGTATGCCATCAAGGTAAACTCTGTCTTTCAGGTATCCCCATAGCCAGAAATCACAGGGATTGAGATCTGCTAATTGGGCTGGTCAGAACTGCAGAAAATCTCTAAAAATGATGCGATCATTTCTGAATGTTGAACGGAGCAGTTCCTTCACTTGTTGACCAACATGGGGGGATCATCTTGCCTGAACACTATGGTCTCCAAGCATTGCCTCTTAGAAGAGATTTGTGATCTCTTCTAAGAGATCACAAATAATGTGATCTCTTAGAAGAGCGCAGGACCATGCTCTAGTTACCGTACACCTTACAGGGTCATGCAGTGTAGACTCTTTAAAGAAAAATAATCTGATTATTAACTCTGCTGTGAATCCACACCATACTGTAACGTATGGTGTGGATTGACCACAGCATACAAAGTCCATACTGCAACGCATGGGACTTTGTAATGGTCTTTCATGCACAGCAGATGGACGAGAAGTTCCCCATATTCGGCAGTTTTGTGCATTTACAGTCCTATGAAGAGTGGAATTTGCCTCATCAGACCACAAGATCATTCGAGCCCGTGTATCATCAAGTTTCATACTAACCAGAAATTTTAGAGCAGTCTATTCGTTATTGCTGATCACAAGACTTTAGTTCTTGCACTGCATGAATCTTGTACAGGAACCAGCGTAAAATTATTCAAAACACTTTACGTACAGTAGACCAAGGAGGTTCAAGTCTCTTGACACACCTCTGGAAACTTATTTTATAACCACATGGTACAAATTCAACTTGTTTGCAACTACTTCTGCACTTTCCATGACTTTTTCAGTTCGATCAATTAAGGGGCTTATGTGATTCACATGTTTATTTTTTGTATTTACGTGGAAAATTAACTATTTATCTCCATTCTTAAGTCTCTTTGCTAGTGGTTTCTCATAATTCAGCTTTTGCTTGTCTTACCTAATTGGTGGATTTGATACCTATATATATATATATATTTGATAGTATATAACTGAACTATGGTGCTCAATATATTCTACATTGATATCAATATTTGCAGAAGAATAAGATGATAATCATTTTGTGTTAATCTTTTATTCATTTTAATTTCTGGAGAGCATCATATGGAAGTGTTCTACGTATCATATTGAGGTAAACTTCTCTTATTCTTTTACAAATAGTTTGCATGCACACAATATTCGTATAAATCACCATCTCACAAGTCTGGATGACCAGGGAGGTTAAGGGTTTTCGTCACACTTTTAGTTTTTGCTCAACTAAACCCTTAACCCCCTTGTTCATCCAATTAGGTATTCTTCTTTTGTGCAACTTCTCCAATGGAATAAAAACATTTGTAGTCTCCAGGATAACTCCCTTGAATATTATCTCATAATGAACTCATATACAAAAGTGTATATCCAGTTAATAGAGTCTCATAATTCAGCTTTTGCTTGTCTTACCTAATTGGTGGATTTGATATATATATATATATATATATATTTGATAGTATATAACTGAGCTATGGTGCTCAATACATTCTACATTGATATCAATATTTGTAGAAGAATAAGATGATAATCATTTTGTGTTAATCTTTTATTCATTTTAATTTCTGGAGAGTATCATATGGAAGTGTTCTACGTATCATATTGAGGTAAACTTTTCTTATTCTTCTACAAATAGTTTACATGCACACAATATTCGTATAAATCACCATCTTACGAGTCTGGATGACCAGGGAGGTTAAGGGTTTGGTCAAACTTTTAGCTTTTGCTCAACTAAACCCTTAACCCCCTTGGTCATCCAATTAGGTATTCTTCTTTTGTGCAACTTCTCCAATGGAATAAAAACATTTGTAGTCTCCAGGATAACTCCCTTGAATACTATCTCATAATGAACTCATATACAAAAGTGTATATCCAGTTAATAGAGTAACATGTGATTCATTATTGTGTCAGATGGGGATTAAATGCATCGAAAACAACTAAAGAGATAAATGAAGCGTATCTTGGTAGGATAGCCATATTTAAATAGCAAAAATATCTAAATCAGTTATACTCCCATCTTTAAATCAAAACCTTCTCCTTTCCCTTTCAGAAATCTCTTTAGACACTACTTATTTTATGGCATTGTGATCACTACCTGTTATTGATGAAAACCAAGTCGAAACCATATTAGAGCCCCTTGGAGTTTCTCCAAAATGCTGGAATAAATAAAAATCATCCACATGGCTCAAAATCTGTTTCTCCATGGCATAAGATCTATAAGAGGCAAGTTGAAGTTGCACATAATGAGGCAATCAGACTTGGCTGTCCTTTCATGTTGCCCATAGGGATCAGTCATACTCCTCAGAATCATTTGGTCCGTAACATCCAAAAATCCTCATTATCATCTTCACCTTACCGCAAGTCATGTTTTAACAAAGACAATATCCATCTGCCATTAATTTAATCTAAGTCCAATCACTTTCAGAGAGGTTCTAATAAGAAGCATGGCTTCCTTTCAACACTCCCTATCCCTATTGAACACACTATACTTACTATAATGAAATTCATCTCCTATCTCTGGTTGATTGGAGGCAAATTGCTGCTATGGATAAAGGGGTGGTTGAGGGAGAGAAGACAGAGAGTGGTAATCAATGGACACTGCTCATCGTGGACTAATGTTATTAGTGGAGTCCCTCAGGGTTCAGTGTTGGGTCCATTATTGTTTTCTGTATTTATAAATGATATTGATGATGATATATCAAGCTTAATGTCCAAGTTTGCAGACGATACGAAGGTTGGCAGGGTTGTCAAGGACATACTGACACTATGCTGCTGAAACAGGATCTGGAAAGGTTGAGCAGATGGGCTGAGAGGTGGAAAATGAAGTTTAACATTGACAAATGTAAAGTACAGTCAGTCCTCGAATAACACGTGTTTACACTACACGAATTCGATCATATACGATTTATAAATAGGGGAACGATATCTTATATAACAAGAACCGAATTCGCTTATGCATGATTCGCCTTTGTGTTTACAAGAAATGGCAGTCGAATGCAGAATCACCCCAACCGAACGCAACACGATAGGAATGAAGAGAAGATTCTGAAAATGTATTTATGTTTTTTATATCAGTGAAGGGGAAACACATTTCACCATGATAACGTAAAAACCAACACAATTCCAGCTATCGGTATAATCATAAATGTAATTAGATCGAGTTTACTACCAGTTTATAGCAGATTCCAATAGCAGAAACGCAACTGGAAATTGTTTTTATTGTTTTATGGTAGTAATCCCCAGAAATGTGCTTTAGTAAAATGTGAGGTGTTCATAGTGGCTCTGCCTTTATGGTGCTGTTTATTCAGTTGCTACATGCGCACAGCTTTGTTTGTGTGTATCAAGCTTGCCTCCTCGTTTTGTAATTGTGCTTTATTCCCTAAAAATGAGTAAAATACTTAAAAGGTGTGAAAAGAAGCATCCTAGTGAAGACACTGCAGATTCAGAGAGAAAAAGAAAAGCAATATCGATAAACAGAGGCGGACTGGGTCAAAAATTCTTACCCGGGAAAATTTATAGTGGCCTCATACTATGGTTTATGGCCAAAATCACACCGGCCTCCGGCCCACCGGGGTTTCCCCGGTAAGGCTTATGGCCATTCCGCCCCTGTCGATAGAGAAAAAATATGAAATTGTGAAATGCTTTGAGCGAAATGAAAGACCATGTGATATTGCAAGTGCTACAGGCCTAAATGAGGCAACGCAGAGAATTACAAAGAACGCAGAGAAAATAAAAACAACTTTCATAGCAGGGACAACTCAAAGTGTAATTAAAATCCATTAGATTAAGACACAAGGAATTGGAAGAGATGGAACGGCTGTCATCTGTTTGGATAGAAAAATCAAACAAAAAACAAGTTTGCTTACAACAGAAGCAAAAGCATTGGCAATATTTTATTATGTAATAAAATACGTAAGTATTTTATTACAATTATTTATTGTGTTTGGTAATGTTTTGGTTACAAATGTGTGTTCAATCTTGGGTGGTCGGCACCTAACCCTATTTTTCCCATAGGGCCTGTTGTTTATATTGCATGAGGGTTTCTAGGAACACAACTATCGTGCTATACGAGGACTGACTGTACTACATATGGGAAACAGCAACCCCAGAGCAACGTATCAACTCTGTGGTACTACACTGACAGTGGTAGAGAATGAAAGGGACCTGGGGGTGGTTGTGCAGGCAGATATGAAGTTCTCTGAGCAGTGCAGACAGCCTGCAAGAGTAGCTCATGGTGTATTGTCAATGATATATAGGAATTTTTCTAGCATGGATAAAAAAAAAAAAAAAATTTTTTTTTATAAGGCAATGGTCAGGCCACACCTAAAGTACTGTATACAGGTCTGGAGGCCTCATTTCAAAAAGAATGTAGAGCTGCTGGAACGAGTACAGAGAAGGGCAACAAGATTAGTGAATGGAACAAAGGGGTGCTCTTACGAAGAAAGGCTTAAGTTTTGCAAATTACAGTGTCTGAGACTAGGCACCGGCGAGGTGATCTGATAGAGGTGTATAAAGCCTCGTATGGTTTGAGCATGCTCAATGCTGATGGGATTCTTCCTCTTGCTCAGAATAATCACCTGAGAGGGCATCAAATTGAGGAAAGACAGATGTAGGATAGATGTGCAGAAATTTGCCTTTAGCCAGCAGGTAATTGGTTGGTGGAACAGACTTCCGTCCCTTGTTGTGGAAGTTAATAAATTTAAAGGCTCAGCTGGACAGGTATTTCGAACGAACGCAGGGGTGAAGTGGAAGTTTTTTTTTTTTTGGCTGATGCTGCATAAGCTTGCTTTCTTGCATCAGATGCCTGTACTATTGCTAATGACACCACATCTCCATGTCCTACTATGTCAGTATTTAGTTGATCTGATCATAAGTTCAAATTCATTTAATTTGCTTACAACACTCCTAACATTACTACATAGATAAATTAAATTTTGTATGTTTTGGCTTTTTACAACTCTGGCACACCCCATTTAGTTGCATGAAGACATTTTTACCAGTGGTATATGACTGCTGGTGGTTTCTACACCTATTTCAATGTTTTTTTTTTTTTTTTTTTCTGTACATAAGGTAATCGTAGGTTTTCCCACAGGGAGGGTGCAAGTGTGATTTTAGCTCATATCCTAACATTTATCATTTCAATGGATCCCTTAAACACAAATTAAATAAGACAGGTGACATAGTGAAATATATTTCCCTCCACAGGCCATGCACAGTTCCTGATATTTAGTGTTAATCCACAAGGCTGTCATCATATAAGACGTTCCAATTAAAAGGCACTGGGATCTATCTCATTCACTTTCAGGTTTCAGATATTTGCTGTCTTGACTTTTTTTTTTTTTTTTTTTGTCAGATTTGAGCTGAAATTTTTGAATTTGATATTAAAATTGGATTAGTATCATGGTTCAGATTTTACAATTTCTAACTTTAAAATTTGCCTGATCAGCTGCTATTTTTCTCAATGGGAAAGTTGCTCCCCATCCTTGGTTTAGTCTAGAAATGTCATCAGTGTACTTCTGAAACGAACAAAGACTGATTTATCTAACAAATTGTACTTTTCTCTCCCACCAAGTTGTTAAAATCTTCTCAATTTTATCTTAAATTGAGATATTAACATACAACTCTAGCATTAGTCTGTAATGAACATGTCTTTAAAGTGTAAATTCAATACTTAAATTATTACTATTAATTTTATTTAAATAATTTTGTATGCTTTAGGTAATCAAACAAATAAGTATTGTTACCGTAAGCTGTTCATTCAGGCTTCATGTGTAATACTTGCAGATGCATGCATCCACTAGAGGCACTGTTGAAAAAGAGAAAAATAATGGAATAATACTGTAGGATGTTGATTCCTATGACAGGAATAGATATATGGTAAATAATTAATATTTATGATGTTTTGAATCATTAGTTAAAGTGTACATCTATTGTTTGGGAGATTATCTGTTGTCATAATAAAAGGTTTAATGCTAAAATTAAGATGTTAAAAAGGTTGCAAGATAAATTCAACCTATTGCCTATGCCAATTTTAAAGTTTTTAATGTAATTCGGTTTGGCATTGAATTTAAAGTAATTTAATGTTCTAAAGGAACTTTCTACATTTGTGTTTTACTTGACTCTCTCAAGGACTTCAGATGGGAAGCAATCTTTTTATTTTTTTGCAAATTTGTGAAATTGGGAATCAAGAAACTTCTTTGGAAAGGAAACAAGTGGCTTCACAAAATATAAATACATTTATTCTTTCACAAATTAAAAGATAAAAGAACCACTGTGATTCAGTTAAAAGATGTTTGCTGTAGAAATTAAAAATCTGGGTTAAGCTTAGATATTGGGCTATGTCAATTTGCATCTAACTGAGATGTTAAGCATTTCAGCCATTAGTCTGAAAAGCTTAACAACTCAGATGCAAATTTAACAGTGCCAAGCAGCACTCCTTCAGAAGACTTGAACAAGCTACAAAAATGGCCACAGAAGTTGGCGGCAGTGTTTTAATGTAGCAAAATGCAAAGTCTTGTACTTGGAGAATAGTAACCCCAAAATAACTTATACACTTGGTGGGAATTATGATATAGACAGATATCAAAGTTCTCTGAACAATGTAAACAGGGACTAGGAAAACCACGGAGTCCTTTTGATAATTTATCGAACAATATCCTGTAGACATAGGGAGGTCATATTCCCACTGTATAAGGCAATTGTAAGACTACTGGAGTACTGTGTCCAAGTATGGAGGGATCTCATCAGAAAAAAAAAAAAAAGACACTGAGCTTCTCAAAAAGGTTCAAAGATAGGCAACTCACATGGCGAGATCAGCAAAAGGGCAACCATACAAGGAAAACAGATTATGTAGACTACAGAGCTTGGCAACGAGATACCTTAGAGCAGACCTGGTTTAGGCTTATAAGGCTCTGAGATGGTAAAATGAATGAAGGAAATATTCGCTGTTATAAAGAATTCCAGAATTATGGGCCATAAATTCAAATTACAGGGGAAGAGATTTAGATTATAGGAAGTTTATAAGATTATAGGACTAGATTATAGGAAGTTTACTTTTAGCCAGTGGGTTGTTGATTACTAGAACAAGCTGCCTCCATAGGTAGTTGAGACTGACATTTTTAAAAAAATTCAGAAGCCATCTGGATAATTACCTATGTGACAATGGAAGCACATCATTTATATTTCCTTATCTACTTTTTTTTTTTTTTCTTTTTTTTTAGGTGGTGCAGCAAAAGCTTATGGCTTCCTTGAACTATATAGCTAATAGCAATTTATGCTTGTTTGATTTGCTGCATAAATTATGTAAATATGAAGTTAACAATATATTTAACCTTTAGGAAGTTTCAAAGAACTTTTCATTGCCAAAACAGTTTATACATTAGTTACAGTTATCTATTAAACTTCCTAGAACCTGTGGGTACTCAAGAGGATCCTAACTTGGTAGTGCAATTTCCACAGAAGTACCTTTACTTTCCAAGGAGAGTTAAAAGGGGTGAGAAGGAAATTGCCATGATTTTTTACAACTGGTAGTTAAGAAATTTTTAAAAAAATATTATTCTTAGCTTCAGCCTACAATTCACCTAATGACCAGAAGATGTGGCATGACTACAATTGCACAGCAGCAGGTGCAGTTAAACATTGGTAAACGAAGTGCAAACATCCCATACAATGGTTGTTTGTCTTTTTTTTCCCTTTCAAATGAAATCACCTTATGTTGTTTCAGAAGCACAACAATAACTTTTAGACTAAGTCAATGATGATGAGAAAAAAACAGCTGATTAGGCAAAATTTAAATGTAGAAATCATAAAATCTAAATGGTAACACTTTTCCAATTTTAATAATAAATTCAAAACCTGAAGCCCAGATATGAATATAACAAAAAATGTTCACACAATCACACAATAAATAGTTTAAATTAAAAGTAAGCAAAATAGATCCCTGGGCTTTTCAATGAATCACTTGGTATATTCTCTCCTATCATGTCTGAGCAGAATTGCAAGCACAAGAACATTTTGTCTCTTCTCACAACATTTTTCTTGAATGACCTTATATTTCTTGAAAAGTCATCAGTTCATTTATAGTTTTAGTCATTAGTATAAATTTGATATTTATACTCTGGGATGACCAGACAAGGTCAGAGAAGTTCAAAAGATAAAGGGAATACAAGAACATTACTGTATTTAATAGTGTTCATGCAAACTTGTACCAAAGTCACTCAAAAATGTGTGCTTACATACCCTCACACTTGACCACTTGGCTACAGCAACCACAGATCACCCTTTAGTACCCTTGAAAACTGATTGCTGATTAGGTACATAAACAATTTTCAGACCTGACAGACACATTCTGGTTCTGTCCTATATTTAATTACAGAATATATTTCAAGTTTCCCTTACAAATAAATCTCCCCCCCCCCCGAGTAACAATACTTCCTGTTGAACCAGAGGATTCTGCACTGAAAGATTTGATCCTGGAGCCAGATTCGAGACAGCATCACTTGATAATAAATCAGACACCTGATCTCTGTTGAGCACCCAGTTCAATTTTTCTCTAGGACATAAATGCACACTCTCAAATACAATCATGCCTAACAGTACATCAAACTGTAATTTAAGTTCATCACACTCTCTATAACTAGCATGCAGAAAACTGTTTATAAGTAGTTTTATTGTGATATTTTTCTGAAAATAAAATATATATTATTCAATTGATCAAAATTTGTAAAAGCAATAAAGTAATCATATACAGAATAAAATCAAAACAGACTAATGCTGATAGCTTATGAGTAAACTGGAATGATTCTTAAACATAAAGAGACTTGCAATTACAGAATCAAATTAATGTCTATATAAATAAGCAAGTGTCTGGTTCTGTAATTTTTCAGACTATATGACAATTCCCATTTCAGATTCTGCTGCAGTAATTAGATTATTCCTTGAAATTAGGTACATGTAAGCTGTTGTTTTAGAGCATAGTACGTGACACCATTTACCATTTTTTAAATTAAAAAAAAAAAAAAAAAAAAAAGTCTCAAATTAATGCCTGAGATTTCATTATTTCAAAAAAAGTTTTTTTGGGGGGGAAGGGACACACAATAAAAGATTTTCATAATGTTAAAAAATGGTAAGTGCCACTTAACAAATGTAAACAGAACACAGAAATAGATGGCATTCATCTGGTATGTGCACTTATTACAGATTTCTGCATTTTAATTGTCAACTGTCATTATGTATATTCATGAGGTTGTTTGGCAAAAAACAGTTAAACAAGCTTATTACTGCTACTTTAAATACAACTTGGTATATTAAGCGTCAAATGTAACATTGTATATATACTATGCTCTTTACTGCCAAATTTTGCCTTTCAAAAATTTGGAGATTAGGCAGGAGAAAAACAAGAAACACTTCTGAAAAGCAGGAGATTTTTGTGAAGCCCACCACACTGCAGAAGAAAATAAATTTCACTAACAATGTGCAAATTTTATATTAAAATATAGATATAGGATTGTTTACCAGTATAGCAGACCTTTAAACATTGGTAAACATAGGATTTTAGCTTACTTGTGAACATAGGATTTTAGCTTACTTGTGAACTTGTGTTTTAATTTTCTGTTAGAAATGAATAAATTTTGATTGCTTCAAAAAAAGATACTATTGCAGATTTTGCATATTTAGAAATAGAATCAAATTTTTTTTTGCAACAATGGCCTTGCTGTCTAGACTTGGATATCAAAAGCATTTCCAAAGCTTCACCAGAAAGAGAATATCTGAACTGAGTTTTTGTTTTTCTCACCTGGCTGAACGTTCTCTCACACTCAACACTGCTATGAGGGACTGTTAAATTGCCACTTAGGGTCAGTCAATCCCCTTCCTCCTCCTTTCCGGGATACGGTCAGTCACTTGATGGCCGAATTTGGATGATGTTAGCAGTTCTTGGTAATTATCATCCTTTATTATCTATCTATACATTAAAAAATGTTTTCCTCCTAGTGATATTTATTCAAACCAATGGGAGAAGAGGGCAGGACAATTACGTCACTACAAATGCACAGGTAAATAACTACATAGGTCATTTCCTGATTAGATTTCTATCAGTGCATTATAATGTTAGTATAATGTTATTATTATACAAATAACAAAATTATTATACAAAAAACTAAACTATTTATGAAATACTAAACTATTTACAATCATACCTCTACTATATCGGGATGATGG
The DNA here is from genome assembly GCF_048544385.1 of Mastigoproctus giganteus. NCBI lineage: Eukaryota > Metazoa > Arthropoda > Arachnida > Uropygi > Thelyphonidae > Mastigoproctus > Mastigoproctus giganteus. The sequence goes on from NC_143585.1 coordinate 110,124,200, forward strand.
GTCCCTTCATCAGCTAACATTAATATACAAAAAAACGTTACACGGGTACATCAAATGATGCTGGGCATGGTCGTGTATTAGATGGTGAAGCATGTGCACAAGGTTAGTGAACAATGAATGGAAGGAAACCAAATGGGTTACTGGGCACAATCAGACACTTGCTGTTGACAATATAGAGCACATACGTGGTACACATATCAATGTTCTTCGCATTGCAAGACAACTGTCTCCATAACATTCACCAACCTCGTGCATGTGCTTTACTGTCTAATACATGACCACAGCCGGCATCATTTGATGTTCCATTGTAATGTTTTTTGTATATTAATGTCAGCTGATGAAGGGACCCATTGTCCTGATACAGTTTGTATGTTTGCAAATAGTTTAGTTTAGTAAATAGTTTAGTAAAAAGCTTTTCCTAAGTGACCTATGTAAACACAGGTAAATAATTACACAGTGATATTTATTCGACCTTGAGAATGCTGCATGGTGGGGTAGCCAATGGGAGAAGAGGGATGCAGGTTACATAGTACAAGTGGGCAGGGCAATTACGTCACTACAAATGCACAGGTAAATAATAACATAGGTCACTTCCTGATTAGATATCGATCAGTACATTTCGATGGGTGTGTCTTTTACGTAGAAAAGATTTGACTTACTCCGTCATACCTCTACATTTTATGTAGAAAAGCATGTGTGGGGATTGCCACGAAAAGCGTGCAGGGGCGAAGCCCCCCGGTTATTATTATTATTATTATTATTAAAAGAATATTTTGCAAGGAAGCTATATGAAGCTATATGAAGTTTATATGAAAATAAAACCTTCCCATTTCATCTATCCATTCCCTCCAATAGTTTGTCTTCTTCCTTGAATTTATTTAAGCTATCCACTTCCACAACACCAGATGAAAGTTTGTTCCAATAGTCAACCACTCGCTGGCTGGAGGGAAACCTCACATCTATCCTGTAACCATCTTTCCACAATTCGAATTCATGTCCCCTCGTGTTTACTATGAGCAAAAGGAAGAATGTCACCAGCACTGAGCTTGTTCAATCCATTCAAAGCTTTAATAACCTCAAGCAGATGACCTCACAAGTTCCTAATCTCAAGACACTGCATTTGCAGAACTGGAGGCTGTCTTGGTAAGACCATCCTTTTATTCCCTTCGCCAATCTCGTGCCCTCTGTGCACCTGTTCCAGAAGCTCTACATCCTTCCAAATATGAGGCCACCAGACCTGAATGCAGTGCTCAAGATGCAGCCTAACGATTGCCTTATACAACAGGACAATCACTTCTTTTCCCCTGTTAACAGTGTTCCTGTATACCAGTGGTGTCCAACCTTTTCTTGTCCAGGGGCCATATTCAAAGTTAGATTTGTTTCACGGACCACACTGATTGATTTGCGAAAAATTAGTGTGTTACATGTAAAAGGAAATTTCTATTTTCATGTTACCGTTTGTTATTTTCAGGCTATATATAAAAAATGGAAATTCCCAACACCTTTTTGTGCAACAAATCTATATCTATATCAGTGATTTATATTTTTAGATTTCATTAAAACCATAAAAATATTACTTACTTTTGTTTTTTAAAAAAATACTTACTCTTGTTTTTAAATGTTCAAATTTTACAACCAGAAAAGCATCACTGTTTTCAATATTAAGGTGAATAAATAAATATAATATAATGACAGGCTGGATGTTTTTAGATAATTGTTCAAAATTTGGTTTAAAATTTGTGAGGCTAATTCTCAATTTGGAATGAAGATTCTCACCTGTTGTTGTTTCTTTTTAAATATTTATTTGATTTCAAGGGTAAAAAGTCTGCTCATAAAGATATGTTGATCCGAACAAATTTTCCATTTTCATGGCATTTTCTTTTATTAGCAGAAAATCTTCAGATGGGGAGAGCTTTGTGAAATTCAAGTAGTTTATTTTTGCAGTCCATATACTTATTTCTGAACCATTTTTTGGCTTTAAGATCAATAATTTCAAGTTGCAAGCTGTGATTGTAGTTTTCAGCCACAGAAGTAAAAGGATTCTCAAACAAGCTTGCCCCCCCCCCCCAATGGAATCTTATATCAGCAAATTGACTTTTAAACACGTCAAAAACTAATTGTAATAACGAGAGGCAATGATTCTTTGGAAATATGTGTTTCTCTTTTAGCTCAGTATAATGTTCAAGGTGCACTAAACTGTCTTGCTCAATACGGGAGCAAGTCAGTACTTAAATAATACCAACTTATTCTGTTATGATTTGATGTCACCATACAAATCAGACACCAGTTTTCCTTTCCATTGTGGTTTTAAATTAAGAGTATTTAAATGACTAGAAATGTCTGCAAGAATTGCAGGATCAAACAGCCACTCCATATTTGACAGTTGTTTTCCCTTTTTCTGTCATAAAAATATCAATTTCATGATGCAGTTTAAATAAACGATATAACACTTTGCCACGACTAAGACGTCTCACTGCACTATGTAAAATTACAACTCCGTATTCAGCTTCGATTTCCGAAAGAAACTGTTCAAACATAAGGTGATTAAGGCCATGTGATCTTATAAAATTTACAGTTGAAATATCCACTTTCATAACGTGTTGGAGATACTTTCCCACAGAAAGCTTCTTGGTTATTCTACCCATAAGCCCAATGTTTTTACCAATCATATTTTTTGGCACCATCAGTTATAACTTCTATCAGGTTTTTAATATTTAATCCTAACTTTTCAATCGATTGGCAAAAATTTTCAAAAAGATTTTCATCTGCAGTTGTTCCATGCATACTCTGCAGATCAGCTAAATCTTCAACTGGTACAAAATTATCATTAATTCCAAGTATGAAGATAAGTAGTTTGGGTGTGTGATTTTCATTAGTACTGTCATCCAGTGCCACACAAAAATATTTCCTTTGTTTTATGTTTTCCAAAAGTTGTTCGAACAAATTCTTTCCAATATCTTCTACTCCTCACACAATTAGTTTGTTGAGACAAACTAATGACTTGTATCATTGTTTGTTTCTCCGGACAAATTTCTTCCGTGACTTTTAACAAACAACATTTAACAAATTCACCATCGCTGAATGGTTTACTTTCAAAAGTGATCAAATGTGAAACTTGATAACTGGCACTTACAGCAGATGAATTTCTTGACTGATATTTGATATGTTTTTAGTATGTTTTGTTGTTTTCTTAATTTGTTTTGTAACTTTGAACACTTTTCTTTTCACAAAACTCCTTTATATTGATCATAAGAGTTATACTTGGAATCGTTGTGTTGTTTTAAATTATATTCTTTAAAAACTGACACTGTCTCCTTACACACAAAACACACTGCTTTTTCGTTGTACTCAATGAATAAATAGTCTTCAGTCGACCTTTGATTAAAAACACAACACTCCAAATTGACTTTTCTCTTTCGGAACATTTTTAAGGATGAGTTTTTAGTTCAGTACAAATTAATAATAATTTAATTTTTTTTTTTTTTTTTTTTTTTTGTTAGTTGTTGGTGCATCAGCTTCTGTGGCCATAATGCACTCCCAAAGTTTTTGCATTTTACTCTGATCCAAGCCCGAGGCGAGATTTGAACCCGCGACTTTTGGGTTGCCAAGCAGGCACTTCACCCACCTGGCCAGCCCGGTCGGCATAATTCGATACAATGAACAAGTTATATCAAATAGTAGAATTTCACAATATGAAAAGGTTGACACGTACATACTATATTTAGCATGTGTATGGCTGCACTGGACTATATGTACACATTTGATACAGTCCAGCTCAACACTTGCATACCTGTAAACGCAGTGGTGTGACTCTCTAAAATGCTATTTTAGTTCACTTCCCTCATGGGCTGTATAAAAATTATTTGCGGGCCCATATCCAGCCCGCGGGTCTTAGGTTAGACACCACAGCTGTATACCATAGACAATACCATGAGCTATCCTGGCAGCTTGTCTGCATTGCTCAGAGAACTTCATCTCTGACTGCACAAATACCCCCAAGTCTTTTTCATTTTCCACAACTCTGAGTGTAGTACCACACAGTTGGTATGTTACCCATATACAGCATCAAGCATTTATCAATGTTAAACTTCAACTGCCATTTCTCAGCACATCGGCCTACTTTGTTTAGATCTTGTTGCAGAAGCTTATCCTGATTATTGTCATTAACCATCCTGTAAACCGTTGTATCATCTGCAGACTTAAGAATGACATTAATCCCGATATCTTCATCAATATCATTAATAAATATGAAAAAAAAAAAACAATGGGCCAGCTCCAAACACACTCCACTAATAACATTAGTTCAAAAACAGCAGTGCACATTGATAACTACTTTCTGTCTTCTACCACTCAACAATCCCTTTATCTATAGCAGCAACTTGCTCCAATTTGTACAGCAGTCTTTTATGTGCAACAGTATCAAAAGCTTTCCTGAAATCCAAATATATAATATAAAAAATTATTATTTTCATCCAGTTCCTTTGTTACTGCATTATAATATCCAATCAAATTGGCCACACAAGATCACCCCTTAATAAATCCATGTTGTGACTGCAGTTTAAGTTCATTCCTGTCTGGGTGATCCAGCATTACTTCTTTAACTAGAAACTCCATTATTTTCCCCACAATCGAAGTTAAGCTAGCAGGTCTGTAATTACATGTCACCCTTTGATTCCCCTTTGTGAAATCAGGATAACTTCAACAGGAACATCTCCTGAATCCAAATATGCTCTCCTAATTACGGTAAATGGTTTGCTTACCTCTTTGCTGTCTTCCTTAATACAACTGGATAGATCCCACCCATCCCAGGTCACTTTTTTTTTTTATGTTGAGGTTCAACAATAATAATGGATCACTGGTTAAATAGGCATTGCGGGATCATCTAGACAAAACTTCAGTTATAGTTCAGACACAGCATGGGTTTGTTAAGAGGTATGTCTTGCCTGACCAATTTGATAGGATACTATATGATGTGTTTCACAAAGGAACTGGATTCAAAAAATAATTCTGATATCATATACTTGACTATTAGGAAACCTTTTGATATTGTTACACATGGAAAACTGCTGTACAAATTGCAGTATCACGCATGGCATTAGGGGTAAGTTGCTGCAATGGATAAAGGGATGGTTGAGTGGGAGAAGACAGAGAGAGGTAATCAATGGACACTGCTTTTTTTTTGTGGCCTATTATTAGCGGATGTTATTAAAGGAGTCTCCCAGGGTTCAGTGTTGGCCCATTGTTGTTTTCTATATTTATCGATGATACTGATGAAGGTATATCAGGCTTAATGTTCAAGTCTGCAGTTGATATAAAGGTTGGCAGGTTTTTTAAGGATAGTAATGAGCGTACTACTGCAACAGGATATAGAAGTAGGGCAGATGGCCTGAGATGTGGCAAGTGAAGTTTAACAATGACAAATGCAAATTACTGCATATGGGTAGAAGTAACCCCAGAGTAATATACCAACTGTGCAGTACTACACTCAAGGTAGTGGAGGATAAAAAAGACCTGAGGGTAATTGTGCAGTCAGATATGAAGTTCTCTGAGCAATACAGACAGGCTGCCAGGCTAGCTCATGGTATACAAAGTTTACTAGCAGGGATAGAGGTGATTATCCTTTTGTATAAAGCAATGGTCAGGCCACACCTTGAGTACTGCATACAGGTCAGGAGGCCTCATTTTAGGAAGGATGCAATGATGGAACGAGTACAGAGAAGGAAACAAAATTGGTGAGGGGAACAAAGGGAAGCTCTTACCTAGAAAGACAAGTTCTGCAATAGGCACCTGCGAGGTGATCTAACTGAGGTGTAAAAAGGTTTGAATGAGTGAGCAAACTCAATACTGATGGGATTCTTCCTCTTTCTCAGATTATGCACTTGAGGGGCATAAATTCAAATTGAAGAAAGACAGATGTGTAGACATTTGTCTTTAGCAGGTGATTGATTGCCAGAACAAACTTCCATCATCATTGTGGAAGTTGATGGCTTAAATAAATTCAAGAAAGAGCTGAAAAAATGTTTAATAGGTGAAATGGGAAAGAGTTTTTTTTTTTTTTTTTTTTTTTTTGTTGATGCTGTATAAGCTTATATTCTCACATCTTATGCCTTTACTAATGCCTCTTCACTTTCCTCTCAGTTATCACAAAACCATTTAGCTCCCTATTACATTGTAATGAACTTCTGAAATTCCCCACACTGAACAGCTCCAAATGCATGGATGTAGATGCAAAATACCTATTCACAGTTTGTCAATGATCCAGGCAGGATCATCAACAGTTAAATGATCATCGTTGAGTGGACCAATGTGATTCAATCCCTTCCTTCTACTGTTAATATAAACAAAGATGTCTTGGTTGCACTTCTTGGAATTCTTTGCCAGAGATTCTCATAATCTGCCTTAACTTGCCTAACCTCCTTTATGACTTGATTACAAAGTAGTTTATATTTACCATAGGTTTCTGTATCACCAGATAATTTATATGCATCCCTTGCCTTTCTTTCTCATCCACAAGTCTCATCAGTTCATCTGATTATCCACTTCAGTCTAAGCATACAATAGTATTTTTTATTTGGCATGAAATGCCTGGTGGCTTCTACCATTACTTCTCTGAATGCTTCCCATTTAGCATTTGCTCCAGGTAACATCATCAAATGCACCCACAGTATAGAATTTAAACATTGTCTGAGACCGCTCTAGTCATCCTTACAGAAGCAAAAGCCCTTCCCTTTACCCTCAACAGCAGTTATGTCTTTTAAGTAAGTCCAACATCAGCACACTGTGATAACTGCCATCCAGAGCGTTTTTTACCCACGTGTTCTTAATGCATGAAGAGTCGCTGCCGAAAATCAGAGCAAGAGTATTGCTGCCTATTGTTACTGATCTAATATGCTGCTGTAGAAAACAGTCATCCAATTAACCCACAAAAGTCTTGCTAGTGTGTGAGTGACCAACCCACAAGTTCCAGTTCGATATCTGGAAAGCTAAAATTCTCCATTCTGACCCACTCTATATTTCTTTGTATAGTTGTTTGTTATACTCAACATGGTCATTAGGCCTTAACATACTTGTAAGTCTCATTTTTGCTTTTCCCAGTGCTTATGTCACACCAGACTGACTCAATATTGCACTGGCCGTCCACGTTGATTGGATGCACTGCCTTAGATTTAATATGCTTCTTAACTAAGAGCACTAAGAGTAGGAGACCGGCGGAATTACTTAGCAAGTACAGGTCACTGTTGAAAAAAAGCCGTGAATTAGGGTTGAATTTGAAAGTGTCTGCAATTCTGCCCAGACACGATAGGAGGGAGTATATGATGAGAGACTTGTCGATCAATTCGGCCTGGAGGGATTGTGCAAGGCTCAAGGGGTAGAATTTTTTTCAGCCTGGACTGTACTTGTTAACAGGAGAGATTGCTTCTACAGGGATGGGATACACTTAAACAGAAAGGGTGCAGCAATATTTGCTGATGCTATCGAGGCAGTGTTAGGTGGGTCGGAAAACTGCTAGCTTGGGGGGAGACAAAGACCAATAGATTGACAGTAGCCACTGGCAGAGGTGAAAGAGATTATTGCACTGCTTCTATTAGAATGAGCAAAAGCATGAAAAACAAGATGCAGAATATTTCAGAGACTGCTGGGAGTCATTGCGGTACAAGTAAACACATGGGTTGTGTTAGGGTAGCCAAGAATAGAAACAGGTGCATGTATACCTGCGTGTACACCAATGCTAGGAGTTTGGTAAATAAATTTGATGAATTTGAGGTACTGCTCAAAACATCAAAGGCAGATATTGTTGGGATATCAGAGACGTGGTGTCACACAGATATAAGGAATGCAGAACTGGAATTTGGGGTATACAATGTGTATAGAAAGGATAGACAGGACAGGAGGGGTTATGCTATTAGTTAAGAAACACAAAGTCCAAGGAAGTGAAGCCAGTCGACATCGATGGACAGGGCAGTGTCGAGTCAGTTTGGTGTGACATAAGCATAGGGAAATCAAAATTGAGAGTAGGAGTGTGCTATAGGCCTAATGACTCTGATGAGTATAATAAGATATTGTACAGGGAAATAGAGTGGGCCAGTAAATCAGAGAGTCTTATAATGGGGGATTTTAATTTCCCAGATATTGACTGGAATTTGTGGGTTGGACACTCGCACACTAGCAAGGCTTTTGTGGATTTATTGGATGATTGTTTTCTACATCAGCATGTTCGTGAGGCAACAAGAGGGAGCAATACTCTTGATCTGATTATCAGTAGTGATTCTTCATGCATTAAGAATCTGCAGATAAATGAACCACTAGGTGGCAGTGATCACAGTGTGTTGAAGTGGGATTTACTCAAGGAGGTAACTAATATCAGAGGTAAAGGGAAGGGTTTTTGTTTTCGTAAAGGCAACTATGATGGTCTGAGACAGTATTTAAATTCTATACAGTGGGACCAACTGATGATGTTACCAACAGCAAACTCAAAATGGGAAGCATTCAAGGAACTAATCTTGGAGGCTACCAGGCTTTACATACCAACTAAGAAATATTGTTCAAGGTTTAGGCCTAAATGGTTGTCAGATGAACTAATGAGACATGTGGCAGAGAAGAAAAATGCATGGGATACATACAAATTAATGGGTGACATGGAAGCCTATGATAGATATAAGTTGGTCTGTAACCAAGTCACAAAGGAGATTAGGCAGGCAAAGGCAGACTACGAAAAATCCTTGGCAAAGGATGCAAAGAAAAACAGAAAAGAGTTCTTTACCTATTTAAACTCAAGAAGGAAAGGGATGAATCAGATTGGTCCACTGGATATTGATGGTTCAACAGTTGAGGATCCTGCTCAGGTGGCTAACAATCTAAACGAGTATTTTGCATCTACATTCACGCATGAGGAGTTATTCAGGAAGGAGAATGATGTAGGTAAAGTAAACATTGGCAGTGAGCTGGATGATTTTGTAATAACTGAGAGGAAAGTGGAGGAGAGATTGTTGAGGATAAACATAAAAAAGGCACCTGGGGTGGATGGAATCTATCCAGTTATATTAAAGGAGGCAGCAAAGGAAGTAAGCAAACCCCTAGCCATAATTATGAGAGCTTCTTTGGACTCAGGGGAGGTACCCATAGACTGGAGATGTGCAAATGTAACCCCAATTCACAAAGGAGGATCAAAGGCTGACACAAGTAATTATAGACCTGTTAGTTTAACTTCTCTTCCAGGTAAATTAATGGAGGCACTGGTTAAAGAAGCACTGCAGGATCATCTAGACAAGAATTCAGTTATAGCTCAGACGCAGCATGGTTTTGTTAAGGGCAGGTCTTGCCTGACCAATTTGATTGGATACTATGATGTAGTCACAAAAGAACTGGATGCAGGGAATAACTTTGATATTATATATTTGGATCTTAGAAAGGCTTTTGATACTATACTGTTGCACATGGAAGACTGCTGCACAAATTGGAGCAGTGTGGCATTGGAGGCAAATTGCTGCTATGGATAAGGGGATGGTTGAGTGGCAGAAGACAGAGTGGTAATCAATGGATCACTGCTCAACGTGGACTAATGTTATTAGTGGAGTTCCTCAGGGTTCAGTGTTGGGTCCGTTGTTGTTTTCGGTGTTTATGAATGATATTGATGATGGGATATCAAGTTTAATGTCCAAGTTTGCAGATGATACAAAGGTTGGCAGGGTTGTTAAGGACACCACTGACGCTATGCTGCTGCAACAGGATCTGGAAAGGTTGAACAGATGGGCTGAGAGGTGGCAAATGAAGTTTAACATTGACAAATGTAAAGTACTACATATGGGAAACAGTAACCCCAGAGCAACGTATCAACTCTGCGGTACTACACTGCAGTGGTGGAGAATTAAAAGGACCTGGGGGTAATTGTGCAGGCAGATATGAAGTTCTCTGAGCAGTGCAGACGAGCTGCAAGAGTAGCTCATGGTGTCTTGTCAATGATATACAGGAATTTTTCTAGCAGGGATAAGGAGGTGATTATTCCCTTGTATAAGGCAATGGTTAGGCCACATCTCGAGTACTGTATACAGGTCTGGAGGCCTCATTTCAAGAAGGATGTAGAGCTGCTGGAACGGGTACAGAGAAGGGCAACAAGATTAGTGAATGGAACAAATGGTTGCTCTTACGAAGAAAGGCTTAAGTTTTGCAAATTACAGAGTCTGGAGACTAGGCACCGGCGAGGTGATCTGATAGAGGTGTATAAGGCTTTGAATGGTTTCAGCATGCTCAATGCCAATGGGATTCTTCATCTTGCTCAGAATAATCAGCTCAGAGGGCATAAATTCAAATTGAGGAAGGACGGATGTCGGATAGATGTGCGGAAATTTGCCTTTGGCCAGCGGGTGGTTGGTTGGTGGAACTGACTTCCATCACTTGTTGTTGAAGTTGATAGCCTAAACAAATTTAAGGCTCAACTGGACAGGTATTTCGAGCAAACGGAGGGGTGAAATGGGAGTGGTGTGTTTTTTTGCTTTCTTGCATCATATGCCTCTATTAAAGCTAATGCTAATACTAACGTCCCCCCCTCCTGTCCTGTCTGTCCTTTCCATACACTGCATATATGGTAAAACTCTGGAGACTGTCTGAAAAACAAAAATACTTTGTCCTTTCCATACACATTGTACTCCCCATAGTCAAATTCTGTATCCCTTACATCTGAGTGATATCACCACAAAATTTGCATTTGATGATTTGACCAGCACTTCAAATTCAACAAATTTATTTACTATGCTCCTAGTATTAGTGTATATGCAAATATACATGCACCTGTTCTTGCTCTTACTTACCCTAATACAGCCTATGTATTTGCTTGTTTCATGATGGCTTGAAATTCCGACACCTTGCTTTCCCAGCTGTTGTGTGTTCCAATAGAAGCAGTACAAGAATCGCTTGCACTTCTGTCTGCAGGTCTAATTAATGTATTAGTCTATGTATCCCCCAAAGCTGTCAGTTTTCTGACCCATCTAACACTGCCGCAACAGCATCAGCAAATTCTTGCAAATTCATATTCTCGCACCCCTTTGTATTTAAGTGTATCCTATCCCTTTAAAAACACTCTTTCCTGTTAACTAGACAACCACACTGAGAAAACTTCCTCACCATAAGCCTCGCACAGTCTCTCCAGGTCTGAATTGATTGACATGGCTCTCAACCTGTCCTCTTTCCTATTGTGTCTGGGCAGGATTGCAGACACTTTCTAATAGTACATTGTTTGACATGTCTTTCAAAATAATCTCTGCCTATTTAATCTATTCTCCTGAGCAAGTGAAATTATGTATGACCATAGTAAATTTATTGAAAACAACATGTTTTATTTATATCAATCATACTTTCAGTTCCAGTTTGATTGGCAAGCATCAATTAGCATGATAATCAAACTGAGAAATGCTTTCGCTGTAATTCAGAAATAAAAATATACTATACTACATATAGGATATACAATTGTGGAAAAATTTATTGGATCAAATTGTCTATTTTATATACTTTTTGCATTACTATCCATTTTTAAAAACAAAAATAAATAACCTCTATAATAAATAAACTTAACAGTGCATCATCCGCTATAAAAGAAATTTATAGCAAACTACACAATATCACTAAAGCTTCAGGCATCATTGCTTCACATCAGTCAAAATGGGAAGAGAAGTGGAATTAATATCAAGCAAGTAAAACTGGATTTAACCAATCAACTAAGTCAAATCTGTTTCAAAAACAGAGTCAGAAAAAATTATGACCAGGGTCAAAGGCCAAGGCTGCAAAAGCACATCTAGAGCAGATCAAGGCAATTTACTTAAATGTGTTTGTCTATTAGATCATTATCTCTCATCTGCAAAGCTGAAATATGACAAGAAAGGCAGATATCGAGTGGCATTCTGCTGCAGTCAAACAATCTGCAGCAGAGTGCATGCGGCAGGACTTAAATGCATGACAGCCTAGTAAGAAACCTATGAAACAGATGAGAATACAGTAAACCCCGCTATTCGCAGAGGTTTCATTCCTGAGAAATTCCACAAATACTGAGTTATGGCTGCCATAGTAATAAAGGGGTTCCGTTCCAAAAGTATGAAATATATAAGAAAAACTAGTCTAAAATTTTGTCTATGTATGTATTGATATTATGACTATGTACATAGACAGTACATAGTGAAATGCAAGCATACGGCATCGAAATGAATTTAAGAAACAATTTAATATTAAATGTAATATTTATTAGAAATTTCAAACGAATCTTTCAAACCAGTGCCTTTGCTAGCTAAAAAACTTATCCCGCCAGTGCTATCACCAGTTTCGCTAAAGTGTTGATAAAGGAGTTTTGCCTTTTCACGAATGATGAGTGAACTTAACGGAATTTTATTTTTAGTTCGGTCTTCTATCCACAAATTTAAAGCTTTTTCCATTTTTTCTAATTTAACATCACGAGTTACAGAGCAAATTTTTGAAGCAATTAGCGCATTTTCACAGACACTACGGGATTTTTTCTTCCAATTTCTTGATTGATCGTACCATTGACTCATTTGATTTTATAATGTTTTGCCACTGAGGAGACACTTTCACCATTAGAAATTTTATCTAATAACTCAATTTTATTCGCTAATGTCATCACCTTCTTTGATCTTTTCATATTTCCCTTGTTATTCATAGCCATATTTTTGTACAGGTTAGAAAGAACTTGTCCACAATAAAGTCACTTTCTTCCATTAACACACTTGAAAAAGTCTGTTTTACACTGCAAAAAGGTAGATTTATCACTTTTGGAAGCATATCAATTTATAAATTGATAAATTTATTCATTTTATAAGCATATAAATTCAAAGCAAACGACGAAACCTTCCATGACAAGCGCATAACACATACTGAACAAGGATTAGCGAGAAACATCCACGCTCACGATTTTGTCACCTATCTCCCCCCCCCCCACCCACTGAGCGCTGTTTTGACCAGGAAAGATAATTTTAGCCACGCCTATGTTTTTTATGGCGGAAAATGTTCACGGCACTTTAAAATTCACATTTTTTTAGGTTTCATTTTATATTAAATCAGCGACCGCGAATAGCGGGGGTTTACTGTACACCACCTTCAGTGGGCAAACAAGAATGTTACATGGACACCAGGGATGTAAAAGAAGATCATCTGCTCTGACAAGCTAAAATTTAATCTGGATGAATTTGATGCTGAAGAACTCCACTCTTCCTATCACATCTGAAGTGCAAACACCCAGAGCATCATTTGCTATGGAGCTGCACAACAGTCATGAAACTTGTATAAATGGCAACAATCTACAATCATTGCCATTTATACAAGTTAATGACACAAGTTAAAAGACAAGGTGAATGCAATCATCCTCAATGAGAAATTGGCACTATCAATATGTGGAATTCTTGTTAAGACCAAAAACTGCATAATTCAAGATGATTCTTCTCTACACCACAGGGAAAAAAGGATGAGTTCATTTTAAATTTTTAATTTTATTAATCTGCACCATCTGAATCACCTATTTATTATTCATCCATTATTTTCTTGATTACCATGCAACTTTTTTTTCTTTTTTTTTTTTGTAAAAATTCTGAACTAGAATTTGGGTGCACAGCTTATCTGAAAATTCAAATGAAGCTTGACCCAGATTTTTTATTCACTCAGCCAGATGAGTGAATAAAAAATCTGGGTCTTTATTCACCCATCTGGCTTTGGTCCAAATGAAGTACAGGGTGATTTTTTATTAATCACACCATTTTATTCATCTGAAAGCATATTATATTTTCAGAAAGAGATATTAACACTTGAACTATATTCAGAAGCTTTGGGAAATTCATGTTTATCAAAAATGTATCACAGCTGGAGTGCGAAGCTGCAAAGAACGTGTTCCAGCGTTTCCTCTGACACAGTAACCTTCAATTGCTTTCTTCAGCACACTCTGAAGATAACCTAAGGCCAAGTTGCTACAATGGATAAAAGGATGGTTGAGTGGGAGAAGACGAGTGGTTATCAATGGACACTGCTCTTCATGGACTAATGTTATTGGTGGAGTCCCATAGGGTTCGGTATTGGGCCCATTGTTGTTTTTGGTATTTATCAATGATATTGACGAAGGTATATCAGAGTTAATGTCTAAGTTTGCAGACGATATGAAGGTTGGCAGAGAGTTATTAATGACAGTAATGATAGTATGCTACTGAAACAGGATCTGGAAAAGTTGAACAGATGGGCTGAGAGGTGGCAATTGAAGTTTAACATTGACAAATGTAAAGTAATGCATATGAGTAGCAGTAATGCCAGAGTAAAGTATCAACTGGATGGTACTATGCTCAGGGTAGTAGAGAATGAAAAGGACCTGGGGTAATTGTGCAGTCAGGTATGAAGTTTTCTGAGCAGTGCAAAAAGGCTGCAAGAGTAGCTCATGGTGTCTTGTCAATGATGTACAGGAATTTTGCTAGCTGGGATAAGGGAGTGGTTGTCCCCTTGTATAAGGCAATGGTCAGGCTTCACCTTGAGTACTGTATACAGGTCTGGAATCCTCATTTTAGGAAAAATATAGAGCTGCTGGAACGAGTACAGAGAAGGGTAACGAGATTGGTGAGTGGAACAAAGGGTTGGTGTTACCTAGAAAGGCTTAAGTTCTGCAAACTGCAGCTTCTGGAGAATAGGCACCTGCAAGGTGATCCAATTGAGGTGCATAAGGCCTTGAATGGATTGAGCAAGCTCAATACTAATGGGATTCTTCCTCTTGCTCAGATTGCTAACCTGAGGAGGCATAAATTCAAATTGAGGAAAGACAATTATCGTATAGATGTGCAGAAATTTGCCTTTAGCCAGCAGTTGGCTGATAGTTGGAACAAACTTCCATCTGTTGTAGCGGAGGTCAGCAACTTAATTAAGTTCAAGGCAGAACTATAAAAATCATATGGGTTTAAATCACTTGATACATTGGAGGTCACACTGTTCCTTTGCCATGTACCTCAGAGTGGCCATTATAAATCACCCTGTTGTTAAAAATATCATATGGAACACTCCTGCAGTATGAGAGCCTTGCACTGTCCTGTTGAAACCAGTTGTCATCCATGTCAATGCCACAGCCATGTAAAAAAGGCAAGACTGCCCATAAAGATACAAGTAGATGTCACGTGATGTTTTCATAGACAGAAACACTGGCCCAAACATGCCAAATGCAGAGAGCACACAACACAGTGAAACTCTGCACATATAGTGGATTGTCAATAATATTTAGATTCTCAGTGCCAAAAATCTTGAATTTTGCTTATTCACATACCTGTTTAAATGAACATGCCCTTCATCAGAAAAAAAAAAAATAATAATAATACAATTTAATTTAAAGTTTATAATTCAGGTTTTTGCTCTTGAGTGCACTGAATTGTGAAGCAAACAAATTATGCTGTTCTTTCAGGTCTGGTGTTACTAGCTAGCTGGCTGAGCTGAATTTTGTAAGGATATGCAGATATGTCATTTCATAAAGCTCCTTCAGTGTGTTGCAAGACACTGTCATCTGTTGTAAAAGTTCATGCACACTCTTCCTTAGGCTTTTGAAATATTTGGGAAAGGATTTTTTTTTCAAATAATTGAAAGGAATTTTTCAAATATTTGGGAAAATTGTATTAAAAATGGAAAATACAGGTGATTCAGTACATTGTTTTACTACTACTGATTTATTTACATTAAAAAAAAAAAAAAGAAAAAAATAACAACCCTGAATACATAGTTTCTCCTTGGGTTGTTGGTCACAACCTACTGCTGGAAAGCTTAGCAGATTTAGAAACTGCTTAAACAGATACATTGTACATTGGCTTTACTAGTATTATATGCTACTGGACCTCTTGCAAGGAACCATTATGAGCACAGCACCTGGCTACTTGCTACCAAACTGTAATTGAAATAGATTTATTACAGTTAGTTTTCTCAAGCTGTTATAGAATGCCGAATCAAAAGACTGGGTGCACCTTTCTCTCCAGAGAAATTCATTTATATGTTTGTTAATAATGCATAAATTGAATATCTTTTCTTCTGATGCAGCTTTTCTTTGAAACTGTAGTAAATAGTAGCAGCATGTTAGAGAGACAACAAGAGGGAGTAACACTCTTGATCCAGTTATCAGCAGTGATTATTCGTGCATTAAGAATTTACAGATAAAGAAACCACTGGGTGGCAGTGATCACAGTGTACTGATGTGGGATTTACTTAAAGATGTAACTACAATGAGGGGTAAAGGGAAGGGTTTTTGCTTTTGTAAAGGTGACTACAGTGGTCTCAGAGATTTTTCAGGTTCTGTACAGTTCTCCAACAGTAAATTCTAAATGGAAAGCATTCAAGGAAGTAATTTTGGAAGCTACTAGGCTCTCTGTTCCAACTATGAAATACTGTTCTAGGTTTAGGCTCAAATGGATGTCAGACGAACTAATGAGACTCGTGGCAGAGAAGAAAAATGCATGGGATGCACATAAATTGTCAGGCGACACAGAGGCCTATGGTAGTTACAAGCTAGTCTGTAATCAAGTCACAAAGGAGGTTAGGCAAGCGAAGGCAGATTATGAAAAATCTATGGCAAAAGATTCAAAGAAAAAACAGTAAAGACTTCTTTATTTATATACTCTAAAAGGAAGGGGATGGATCAGATTGGTCCACTTGATATCAATGGTTTGACTGTAGACGATCATTCTCAGATACCTGCCAAACTAAATGAGTATTTTGCATCTACATTCACACATGAGGAGTTATTCAAAGAGGAGAGGGCCAGTGTTTATCAAATTCTAACAGGGAGTTAAATGATTTTTAATAACTGAGAGCAAAGTGGAGGAGAAACTGTTGAAGTTAAACATAAGAAAGGCACCTGGGGTGGATGGGATCTAACCAGTTATATTAAACAAGGTGGCAAAGGAAGTAAGCAAACCCTTAGCCATAATTATGAGAGCATCTTTAGAGTCAGGAGAGGTCCCCCATGGACTTGTTGTGCAAATGTATCCCCAATTCACAAAGGGGGTTTAAAGGGTGACACAAATAATTATAGACCTGTTAGTTTAACTTCTGTTCTGGTGAAAATAATGGAGTCACTCATTAGAGAGGTGATACAGGCTCATTTAGACAAGACAGCAGTAATAGTTTAGACACAGCATGGGGTTTGTTAAGGGGAAGTCTTGTCTGACCAATTTTATTGGAGACTATGATGTGGTCATAAAGGAACTGGATGCAAAAATTAATTTTGATATCATATACAGTAAACCCCCGCTATTCGCGGTATCTGTATTCGCGGTTTCGCGTATTCGCGATCGCCGATTTAATATAAAATGAAACCTAAAAAATGTGAATTTTAAAGCGCCGTGAATATTTTCCGCCATAAAAAAACATGGGAGTGGCTAAAATTATCTTTCCCGGTCAAAACAGCGCTCAGTGGGTGGGGGGAGAGGGGTGACAAAATCGCGAGCGTGAATGTTTCTCGCTAATCCTTGTTCAATGTGTTATGCGCTTGTTATGGAAGGTTTCGTCGTTTGCTTTTAATTTATATGCTTATAAATTGAATAAATTTATAAATTGATATGCTTACAAAAGTGATAAATCTACCGTTTTGCGGTGAAAAACAGACTTTTTCGAGTGTGTTAACGGAAGAAAGTGACTTTGTTGTGGACAAGTTCTTTCTAACCCCTACAAAAATATGACTACGAATAACAAGAGAAATGTGAAAATATCAAAGAAGGTGATGACATTAGCGAATAAAATTGAGTTATTAGATAAAATTTCTAATTCCTCAGTGGCAAAACATTATAAAATCAATGAGTCAACGGTACGATCAATCAAGAAATCGGAAGAAAAAATCCGCCGTAGTGTCCGTGAAAACGCGCTAATTGCTTCAAAAATTTGCTCTGTAACTCGTGATGTTAAATTAGAAAAAATGGAAAAGGCTTTAAATCTGTGGATAGAAGACTGAACTCAAAATAAAATTCCGTTAAGTTCAAAGATTTGTTTGAAATTTCTAATAAATATTACATTTAATATTAAATTGTTTCTTATTTTCATTTTAATGCCATATGCTTGCATTTAACTACGTACTGTCTATGTACATAGTCATATTATGAAGGTACATATAATACATACATAGACAAAATTTTAGACTAGTTTTTCTTATAAATTTCATACTTTGGAACGGAACCCCTTTATTACTGTGGGAGCCATAACTCAGTATCCGTGTTTTCGGTATTCGCGGCATTTCTCAGGAACGTAACCCCCGCGAATAGCGAGGGTTACCTGTACTTGAATTTCAGGAATTTTGATACTCTTGCACACAGAAGACTGCTGTACAAATTGGAGAGGTATGGCATTAAGGGCAAGTTGCTGCAATGGGTAAAGAGATGATTGAGTGGGAGAAGGCAGATAACGGAAATAAATGGACACTGCTCTACGTGGACTAATGTTATTAGCAGAGTCCCCCAGGGTTCAGTGCTGCGCCCATTGTGGTTTGGTGTATTTATCAATGACATCGATGAAGGTATATAAAGCTTAATGTCAAAGTTTTCAGATGATATAAAGGTTGGCAGAGTTGTTAATTAATAACAATAATGACAGTATGCTGCTGCAACAGGATCTGGAAAAGTTGGGTAGATGCACTGAGAAGTGTCAACTGAAGTTTAACATTGACAAATGCAAAGTACTGCATATGGGTAGCAGTAACTCCAGAGAAATGTACCAACTGGGTTGTGTTACACCCAGGGTAGTGGAGAATGAAAGAGACATGGGGGTAATTTTGTAGTCAGATATGAAGTTTTCTGAGCAGTGCAGACAGGCTGCCAGAGTAGTTAATAGGGTCTTGTCAATGACATACAGGAATTTTGCGAGCAGGGATAAGAAGGTGATTATCCACTTACATAAGGCACTGGTCAGGCCACACCTTGAATACTGCGTACAGGTCTGGAAGACTCATTTTAGGAAGGATGTAGAGTTGCTAGAACGAGTACAGAGAAGGGCAACAAGACTGGTGATAGGAACAAATTGGTGCTCTTATGAAGAAAGGCTTAAGTTCTGCAAATTGCAGCTTCTGGAGACTAGGCACCTGTGAGGCGATCTGATTGAGGTGTATAAAGCCTTGAATGGATCGAGCAAGCTTAATGCTGATGGGATTCTTCCTTTTGTTCAAATTACAAACCTGAGGTGGCATGGATTCAAATTGAGGAAAGACAGTTGTAGAATAGATGTGCGGAAGTTTGCCTTTAGCCAGCAGGTAGTTGATTGCTGGAACAAACTTCCATCTGTTGTTGTGGAAGTTGATAGCTGAAATAAATTCAAGGTAGAACTATACAAACATTTGGAATGTATGGATCAGTGAAATGGGAAGGGAGGTTTTTTTTTTTTTTTTTTTTTGGCTGATGCTGTATGAGCTTGCTTTCTTGCATCATGTGCCTCTACTAATTCTAAATCCATAGTGAAAATAACAGTTCATAAGTACTAATAGTAACAACATAAAATGTTTCTGAACATGGAGTGCTAATCATTATGTAAAGGGAAACGTGCACTCAAACTCTTCAATATACACTAGGAGCACTACGGGTTCTTTTACTGCCTCGAGACATTGCCGATTTTATTGTTTTTATTTTTTTTAAATTATGACTATTATTTCTCACTTTAACCCTATTGCCTAAATTTTGTAGATGGCATATGGAAAAAATATGTTTCAATGGATCCTGTTCTAAGCAGACCAGTGTCTTAAGTAGGTCACACTTATATCAGATCCAATTTTAGGACTCTTATTGGCAATCTGTGAGAAAACAGCTAAGTCTCAAACATTAGCGTCCAGGGTCAGTATTTTATATGACACAGAATGAAGATCAAAGAAGGCCTACAAAATCCAGAATGTTTAAATCTGAAACATCATCATTTTTTTCGACAATTATAAATCACGGTCTGCTTATGTCAAAATAAACCACTAACAAAATTAAAAACAATTTTATTTTAAAGTTTAAATCAATGTATTCATTAATATTTTAAAGGAAATAACTTACAAGACTTGCTGCCAATTTTCTTCCTATTGTTCTGCTAATAGAATTTGAAATCTTTTTTTTAATCTTCCTTGGTGTACTAGCAATGCTAAGATCATCATGTAACACATGACTGTACACTTCTAAACGAAATTCAAAGTCAGGTGGAGCGTGATTACTGTAAACATAAACAACAAAAATAACTACTTCTCAATTTAGATTTTTTTTGTTTTCAAATCTAAAATTATTATTCTATACTATTGTTATAACATATTAAAGGATGGTCTCTCACTCACTCTCTCACATACACACAGTGCATGAATACATGCATGGATACTTGCAGGGTAGTTAAAGTGTTATCTTCTTTTTTAAGTATGTTTCCTGTGTTTGATGTGTTATTCTTCTCAGTTTTCTGAATGTTGGCAACACTTTGTTTTCATGGCACACTAAACTGAATTTCTTATATTTTTTTTCTAAAGAAAAAAATAAAAACAACAACAACAACCAACAGCTGTCCTCCACCGCTTGAAATAAAAAATATTTACGAAGATATCAGCAAAAAAAAAAGGCAGCAGAAATTTGTTACTTTGCAATAGCTTAATTATCAAGACAAACAGGTGCTAGAAAAAATTAAACCCCCCCCCTCACCTCTGAGTTTCCCAGAAACTCAGGGCGGGAGATGAATTTACAGCATCTATTATCATAATAGGTGCTGTAACTAAGTATGGGCACAAAAACAAACAATTTCAATTCTTTAACAGACTTATAGTTAAGGAAAATCCAACACTAAATAAATGACAGAGACATGTGAAGTAAGAAAAATAATTATATTCAAACTTCAGAGAAAATATGAATCACATTGTACATATATGCAAAACATTAGTATTACAACTGGTTTCAAGCAGATTAATTACTTTACAACTTCTACATGCATTAAGAATCTGCAGGTAAAAGACCCACTAGGGTAGTGATGACAGTGTACTAATATGGAATTTAATTAAAGACATAACTACTGTCAAAGGAAAGGCTTTGCTTTCATAAGGATGGCATACAGTGTACACTGTATAGTTTCACACAGTGGTCACAGACAGTTCTTAAATTCTATGCAGTGGGACCAAATTATGATGTTCCAACAGCAAATTCTAAATGGGAAGGATTCAGGGAAGTGATCATAAAGGCTACTAGGCTTTTCATACAAACAAAAAAAAAAAAATTGTTCAAGGCTTAAATAGATGTCAGATGAACTACTGAGACAAGTGGCAGAGAATAAAAATGCATGGGATGCATATAAATTATCAGCTGATTCAGAAGCCTAAGTTAGATATAAATTAGCCTTTTTTTTTTTTTTTTTTTTTTCATGAAAACCCCAAACACGAAAGGTATCAAACCTATAGTACTTAGTACCGTGCATGGGTTGAAGGAGAAGTATGGGAGGAGGGGGATGCCGGAAACTTTGCTCTAGAGACTAAACATGGGTTTCACCACTTCAAGCCTCCAATAAGCAAAGTGGTGGTATTTCACCGGTTGATGAAAGTCATCTACCACCTAGCATTATAATCAAGTTACAAAGGAGGTAGGGCAAGCTAAGGCAGATTATGAGAAGTCTCTGGTAAAGAATGCAAAAAAAAAGCAGCAGACTCCTATGCTTATAATAGCAGAGAAGAAAGGAATTCAATCACAATGGGCCACGTGTCGTCAATGGGTTAACTAGTGATGACTCTGCTCAGGTTTCTGACAAATTTAATAGGTATTTGGCATCTACATTCACATATGAGGAATTCTTTAGGGGAGAAGATAACAGACGTTTATCAAAAATATCCCCAATGTATCCTCAATTCATAAAGACTGGAGGGTCAAAAGGTGACATGAATAATTATAGACATGTTCGCTTAACATCTGTTCCAAGGAATACAATGGAGTCGCTCATTAAAGAAGTAATGCAGAATCATATGTGGAGGAATTCAATTATACAGAAGCCACAGCATGGATTTGTTAAGAGGCAGTCTTGTCTAAGCAATATTTTTTTTTTTTTTTTTTTTTTATGAAAACCCCAAACACGAAAGGTATCAAAACCTATAGTACTTAGTACCATGCATGGGCTGAAGGAGAAGTATGGGGGGAGGGGGATGCTGGAAACTTTGCTCTAGAGACTAAACATAGGCTTCACCACTTCAAGCCTCCAATAAGCAAAGTGGTGGTATTTCACCGGTTGATGAAAGTCATCTACCACCTACTAAAATATGATACATTACTATGATGCAGTGACCAAGGAACTGGATGCAAAAAATGATTTTGATATCATATACATGATTTCAGAAATGCCTATTCTGTTACACATAAGAGACTGCTGTATAAACTGTAACTGTTGTTTGTTTGTTATTTGGTTTTTAGGAGCATTGGCAACTAAGGCCATATTGCTCCGGGAATATGCGGTGGTCATTCCCTGAACTTTCTGCATCCTCTGTATTTGGTGGTCACGGGTTCGAACCCCGGTCTAATCAAGAAGCGTGTGCTACACACTGCTGCTCCTGCCCACCTGGCTACGGAGGCACCTCCAAAGTAGTTTGTAGATGATACAAAGGTTGGCAGGAAGGTTAATGACAGTAATTAGGGTGAGCTACTGCAACAAGATCAAGAAAAATTGAGTCAATGGGCTGAGAAAATGGCAGCTGCTTTAACACTGACAAATGCAAGGTAGCAGTAACCCCAAAGTAACTCATCAACTGTGTGGTACTGCACTCAGGGTAGTGGAAAATGAAAAAAGACCTTGGGGGTAATTGTGCAGTCAGATATGAAATTCTCTGGGCAGTTTGGACATGCTGCCATAACAGCTCATGGAATTTTGTCAATGATATACAGAAACACTACTAGCAGGGATAAGGAACTGATTATCCCTTTGTAAAGGCCATAGTTGGGACATATCTTGAGTACTGTATATAGGTCTGGAGGCCTCACTTTAGGATGTAGATCTGCTGGAATGGTGCAGAGAAGGGCACCCAGATTGGTAAAGGGAACAAAAGGACACTCTTACCTAGGAAGGCATCAGTTCTGCAAATTACAGTTTCTGGACACTAGACACCTGCGGTGTGATCTGATTGAGGTGTTAAGGCCTTGAATGGATTCAGCAAGCCAAATGTGAATGACATTCTTCCTCTTACTGAGACTACACAGGAGGGGGCATAAATTTAAGTTGAGGAAGGATGGTGGCAAGATAGGTATGAAGAAATACTCCTTCAGCCAGAGGTGGTTAACTGTTGGAATAGGCTTCCACCTGTTGCTGTGGAAGTGGATAGTCTGAATAAATTCATGGAAGAACTAAACAAATTCTTTGGAAGTATGGATGGGAGAAATGTGTAGTGTGTGTTTTTTTTTTTTTTTTTCTGATGTATCAGATTGCTTCCTTGCATCATTTGCCAGTACTACTAGGAAGGATGCAGTGCTGGTGGAACGATTACAGAGAAGGGCAACAAGACTGGCAAGAGGAACAAATGGTTGTTCTAACCAAGAAAGGCTTCATTTCTGCAAATTGCAGCATCTGGAGATTAGGCACCAGCAAGGTGATCTGATTGAGATGTATAAGGCCTTGAATGGTTTGAGCATTCAAGCTGATGGGATTTTTTTCACTTGCTCAGATTACGCACCTGCGGACGCATAGATAAAAAAATGGAGGAAAGATAGTTGCAGACTAGATGTGTGGAAATTTGTTTTTAGCCAGCAGGTGGCTGTTTGTTAGAACAAACTTCCATCTGTCATTGTGGAAGTTGATAGCTTAAATAAATTCAAGGAAGAACTAGACAAACTTCTGAAGCAAATGGATGGGTAAAATGGGAAGACTACTTTTTTTTCTTTCCTTTTCTTTCTTTTTTTTGCTGATGCTGTATAAGCGTGCTTTCTTACATCATATGACTATGCTAATGCTAATACCTTACAGTGTCTGCCCAATTTTTTTTTTAATGGTCCCAGCTCATTACTAAAATAAGAAGCTGATGTCAGTTCCGTTATTGAAGTAATGAGCAAAAACAATTAAATAAACACAAGTTCAACTTAGTTTTTGCTCATTACTTCAATAACGGAACTGACATCAGCTTCTTATTTTAGTAATGAGCTGGGACCATTAAAAAAAAATTTTCCTTTATTTCTACACTATCATTAGTTATGAATAATTACTTCAAGGTTCTTGAATCCCACTTATTATTATTCATAGCTTTTCATCCCCATTAAGTTACAAATGATTTAGTAAACATGTGATCCATCATTAATCCTTTTTCCATTATTTTTTAGATAAGTACACATATATGAAGTGTAGCAATAAAGTTCCCAAACTGGAGCAATAAAAAAAAAACACAAAGTGAACAAGCTCAAAAACAGTTTTGCTTTTATTCAAAGTAATCACCATCTGATTGGATGCACTTATTCGATCAGATGGTGCATTCAGTTAGACGGTAATTGAATGCACTTATTTACACTGTTCTAAAAGTTTCTGAAAAGAGTCAGCAAAGACATCCAAAGAAATGACATCCAGTGTGATGGTTACGTTTTCTTTATGTCCTCAACTTCCTGACATTTCTTTCCTTTGAAAGTGGTTTCACCATGGAAAAGGGATGTTATATCAAGAGAGAAGAGTGGGTGGTTGTTTTATTTTGTTTCATTAGAAATGTCTTCATAACAAGTGCAGAATGGGTGGGGCATTGTCATGCAACAAGAACCAGCTGCCTTTCTCATGAAATTGTGTCCTCACCTGGGAAATGAGCTTCAATAGTCTTTGAAGCACTTTGAACGTAGAATGCAGTATTCATTCTCTTCCCTTCGGGCACAAATTCTGTTTGTAAAAAAACATGATCAACATCTTCCTGGGCCTTGCTGATGATTTTGAAATCCACTGCATTGCATGCTCTGGCACTTCATCTCTGGTTCATACAGAAACACCCAATACTCATCTCCAGTGACAATACAGTTGAGGAAATTAGGAATGTCTTGACAAGTGTGGATGAATCGTCGTCACTTCTACTCATCCATGAGTCTGAGTGTCACAAATTTTGCACAGACCTTCCTTTTCTCTAAATCTGGATGCAGAATTTGACAAATTGTTTCCTTATTCACATCCATCTCATCAGTGATCATTCTGAGGGTCAAGTGACAATCTCTTAACACAATTTTCCAAACTTTTGCAACTCTGTCCTCATATCAAGAGGGTTGACAGAGGCCCACTTCTAGGGTAATCATACATCCTGTCTGTCTGTCTTTGAACCACTTCTACCATTCAGACACACTGGTAGAACGTTATCACCATAAGCAGTTAACATTTCTACTGGATGATTGTTTTCTACAGCAGCATGTTCGAGAGTCAACCAGAGAGAGAGTAATACTGATTATCAGCAGTGATTATTCGTGAATTAAGATTTTGCAAATAAAGGAACAACTAGGTGAGAGTGATTACAGTGTACTGATGTGGGATTTACTTAAAGATGTAACTATTCTTCCTCTTGCTCAGAATTTTTTTATTCTAAACAAGAAGAAGAATCCCATCAGCATTTACCATGCTCAAACAATTCAAGGCCTTATACACCTCAATCAGATCACTTCGCAGGTCTTCAAACACTGTAATTTACAAAACTTAAGCCTTTCTTCGTATGAGCAACCCTTTGTTCCTTTCACTAATCTTGTTGTCCTTTACTGTACTCGTTCCAACAGCTCTACATCCTTCTTAGAATGAGGCCTCCACACCGGTATACAGTACTCAAGGTGTGACCTGACCATTTTCCTATACAAGGGGATAATCACCTCTTTATCCCCTGCTAGAAAAATTCCTGTATATCATTGACAAAACACCATGAGCTACTCTTGCAGACCGTCTGCACTGTTCAATTACCCCCAGATCCTTTTTCGTTCTCTACCACCATCAGTGTAGTACCACACAGTTGATAAGTTATTCTGGGGTTACTGCTTCCCATATGCAGTACTTTACATTTGTCAAAGATAAACTTCAGTTGTCACCTCTCAGCCCATCTACTCAACCTTCCTAGATCCTGTTGCAGTAGCATATTGTCATTAGTGTCATTAACAACCCTGCCAACCTTCGTATCATATGCAAACTTGGACATTAAGCCTGATATACCATCATCAATATCATTAATAAATACAGAAAACGAAAATGGACCCCCAACACTGAACCCTGGGGGACCCCACTAATAACATTAGTCCACGAAGAGCAGTGTCCATTGATTACCACTCTCTGTCTTCTCTCACTCAACCATCCCTTTATCCATAGTAGCAATTTGCCTCCAATGCCACAGTGCTCCAAATTGTGCAGCAGTACCTAAAGCCTTTCTAAGATCCAAATATATGATATCTAAATTATTCTTTGCATCCAGTTCCTTTGTGACCACATCATAGTATCTAATCAAACTGGTCAGACAAGACTTCCCCTTAACAAATCCATTCTGTGTCCGAGCTATAACTGAAGTCTTGTCTAGATGATGCTGCAGTACTTCTTTATACAGTGCCTCCATTAATTTCCCTGGAACAGAAGTTAAAATAACAGCTCTATAATTAGTTGTGTCATCCTTTGATCGTTCTTTATAAATTGAGGTCACATTTGCACATCTCCAGTCCATGGGTACCTCCCCTGAGTCCAGGGAAGCTCTCATAATTATGGCTAAGAGTTTGCTTACTTTACTTCCTTTGCTACCTCCTTTAATGACTCATGGCAGAGAAGAAAAATGCATGGGATGCATATAAATTATCAGGCGACACAAAAGCCTCTGGCAGATATAAGCTAGTCTGTAATCAAGTCACAAAGGAGGTTAGGCAAGTGAAGGCAAGTATAAGAAATCTTTGGCAAAGGATGTAAAGAAAAATAGCAAAGACGTCTCTACTTATATAAACTCTACAAGGAAGGGAATGAATCAGATTAATCTACTTTTTATCGATGGTTCAACTGCTCAGATAGCTGACAAACCGAATGAGTATTTTGCACCTACATTCACACATGAGGAATTCTGTGAGGAACAGAAGCTTATTAAACTATAACAAGGAGCTAAAAGGCACCTGGGGTGGATGGGATCTATCCAGTTATATTAAAAGAGGTAACAAAGAAGCAAGCAAACCTTTAGCCATAATTATGAGAGCATCCTTGGACAGGGGAGGTCCACTCGGATTGGAAATGTGCAACTGTATCTCCAATTCACAAAAGGTGACACAAGTAATTACAGACTTCTGTTCTGCAGAAAATAATGGAGTCAATGGTTAAAGCAGCATTAACTGCTATAATAATTCAGGCACTATATGGGTTTGTTAAGGTGACATCTTGTCTGACAAATCTGATTGGATACTATGATGTGGTCACAAAGGAACTGGATGTAAAAAATAATTTTGATAGCATACACTTGGATTTCAGGAAAGCTTTTGATATTGTTGGACATGGATGACTACTGTACAAATTGGAGCAGTATGGCATTAATGACAAGTTGCTACAATGGATAAAAGGATGGTTGAGTGGGAGAAGACAGAGAGTGGTAATCAATGGACACTGCTCTTCGTGGACACTCCACTAATATTATTAGTTGTGTTTCCCAGGGTTCAATGCTGGGCCCATTGTTGTTTTCTATATTTATCAATGAAACTGATGAAGTTATATCAGGCTTAATGGCCAAGTTTGCAGACGATACAAAAAAGTTGGCAGGGTTGTTAATGACAGTAGTTACAGTCTGCTACTGCAACAGGATCTAGAAAAGTTGAGCAGATCGGCTCAGAAGTGGCAACTGAAGTTTAACATTGACTGATGCAAAGTACTGCCTAGTGGTAAGAGTAACCCCAGAGAAATGTATCAACCGTGTGGAACTACGTTCAGGATAGTGGAGAATGAACAGGACTGGGGGGGTAATTGTGCAGTCAGATATAAAGTTTTCTGAGCAGTTCCAACAGGCTGCCAGAGCAGCTCAAAGGGTCTTGTCAATGGTATACAGGTATTTTGCTAGTAAGGATAATAATGCAATTATCCCCTTGTATAAGGCAATGGTCTGGCGCCACACCTTCAGTACTGCATACAGGCCTGGTGAGGAGAACAAAGTGGTGCTCTTACGAAGAAGGGCTTAAGTTCTGCAAATTGCAGCATCTGGAGACTAGGCATTATATACATCAAGGCATTATATACATCAATCAGATCACCTGCAAGGTGATCTGATTGATGTATATAATGCCTTGAATGGTTTGAGAAGGCTCAATGCTTATGGGATTCTTCCTCTTGCTCAGATCAGAACTTGCTCAGAACTTGAGGGGCATAAACTCAAATGGAGGAAAGACAGTTGTAGAACAGATTTGCAGAAATTTGCCTTTAGCCAGCAGATAGTTGACTGCTGTAACAAATTTCCATCTGTCATTGGGGAAATCGATAGTTTAAATAAATTCAAGGAAGAACTGGACAAACATTTGGAGCAAATGGATGGGTGAAATGGGAAGGTTTTTTTTTTTGACTGATGCTGCATAAGCTTGCTTTCTTGCATCACATGCCTCTGCTAATGCTAAAAAATCATGACAAGGCAAATAAATATAAATACTTACTTAAATACTTGCAACCTGCTAGCCTATTGGACAACCTCTGTAACACCATTTGTTGGAGGAATTTTGAACAACATACCACTTCCATTTATTTTCAAACTCATTGAACATGACCACAATGGCACCAGTCCAGGAATTTTATTATCACACTTCGTATATATACTAAGCACTATGTCTTCTCTATGTCCACTGACACAAGTAACAGAGGGATCCCCAGTGGATGGATTTTCATGAAATTTGGTATTTGGGCTTGTTAAAAATATTTGTCTAACCAAAACATATTTCATTAAAATCTTACAAATAAAATCTAGCAATTATTATTTCTTATTTCCATACAATTTGTATGGAAGAAAGAAATTCATAGATTAAATGTAGTTTTAATGCAGTACTGTTGGCTTTAGACAGTTTGTGCCTGCTCCTTGTGTATTGTCATGCAAGACACAAATGTGATGTCGCTTGTGAAGAGATACTTATACACAGACAGAAAAAGAGACTTAAAGAGAGAGAGAAAAACACGGGAGAGTAAATATTATGCAGTTGTAATTAAACTAAACTGCTAAATTTATAGAATATAAACCTATACAGTTTTATTAAAAGTTCTATAACGTTATTATCTTAGTAATTAATTGATAACTATATTTGCTTTTTATTTCTATTAATCACAGAAAATGAAAAAAAAAAAAAAAAATTTAAGTTAAGAAAATAAATGTAACATTCCTGAAATGTAATGCATACGTTAACTAACTTGTTTTAAAAAATGTCTGCTTGACTATAAATCAAATCACCCAACCAATGGTGCAATTAACAAAAGCATAAATACAAAAGTGCAAATCCTAGGTTGCATTCTCAACACTTCAAAATTTTCATTAAATGGTCAGAACCTGAAAAAACTTCTTATAAAAAAAAAATTAAATTATTATGATCTGTTTCTACACTATATGCTTTTAGATTTCACAGTTTTCCCCTTTTCTCTTTTTCTTTACATAAAAATTAGATCACCTTTTTTTCCTGAACTCTAAATTTCCAAACAAAATTTATAAACTGCAACCAATTTTAACCATTGGTGCAACCAATTTTAACCATTGGTGCACCTATATACAGATGAAATGCCTTCTCTAATTCTCTACCTTTCTTCCAAACCTTTTTGTCAATAAAACTGCAACTTCTTTTTTCTTTTTTTTCCCAATTGTTCATAATATTCTATGTCGATGGCATCAGCACTACCAACAAGAATGTGGTGAAAACAAAAAACACTATAGTTCCAGGCTGGAAGTTTATCCAAATTAATGTTACAACAAAGTCAAAAATAAAATGCATGTGTAAATAAAAAAAAAAATAATAATAATAATACAATAAGAAATAAAAAATACATTTCATTATTAACTACTTAAAGGACAAGACAGATAAAATATACAGTGCATTACATTTCAGGCACATTTATAAATAACAATAATTCAGGATTTTTTAGGGGGGGGGGGGAAAGCAGAAACCAACAGCTTTTATGCGTGACCCAAGAACATTTAATTTCTGCACATCTATCATTTCTGCTCATTAAATGAGCCCAGTTTTTGCACTACTCCTTTGTCTCTAGCTGAGAGTGATGGATCCATATCTTATCCATGTTCACAAACCCCTCAAAGAAATTTGCTTGATCAGCTTGAAAACAATGCATATGTTCATTTGACTTGATAACTCATGTGTTTTTGATCTGCTGTCAACAACTTGGGGCCCAATCATGCTGATACCTTTTCATAGCAAGAACCTCTGTTATTATGTAGTACACACATTCACATGAGGTGCCAAAGAGGCTGACAATGTACAAAACTGTCACTCGTCAATCGCTCATCACCAGATCATGCACACTGTCAACAACTTCTGGAGTAGAGGTTGCATGCCTTCCACAGTGTGGGTCATCTTCCAGGCCTTCCTCCCTCATTTAAATTCTGCTGCCCACTTCTCAACCATGAAATAAGTAAGGGGGCCCTTCCCCAATGTTTTAACCAAATCCTCATAAATTGCCTTTGGTGTTAGTCTCCTTTTTCCTAAGTACTGTATGACTGTACCCATCTTAACTCATTCACACAACTTTGTTGACTTCAGGACCTGTAATTAAAAAAGGACATTACTCTCACTGCATGAAACTTGGTGGGTTACTACTTGAAGAGTTCTACATTAAGTACAGAAATTTTTAACACTGTACCAATATCTTTTCATACTAAGGCCACAAACTTTTCAAACCCCTCATACACAGTTTTTAAAATCTCACAATGTAATGATTGAATTAAATCCTTATAAATCACTTCCAATCTTCATGATTATAATTCAACAAACTGATATAGTCTCTAAAAAAATCTAAAACTGTATCCCTCCAATGACTTGTAGATGGAAAACAGCTAAACACACAGAGCTGAAATATAGAATGGTAAGTAGTCAGACAATGTGAGAAAAGAATATTAGGAAAAATAAAGTGATATAATATTATTATTCCGAATAATATTGTATTATTGTACATAATGAATAATAAAGTGAAAAAAAATATTAGCATTCATTATACACTTTCCAAAATAATGCTTCTCATTAATACAGTCCATCTGCCTAATTTATCTAGATCTTGTTGTAGTAATATACTCTGATTACTGTCATTAGCTTCACTACCAACTTCCCTCCCAACTTTCAAAACATCTGCAAATTTGGACATTACGCCTGATGCCTTCATCAATATAGTAATGGTCATATAGTGGAAGGAAGTCACAAGTTTTTGCTGCACTGGCCGGGGGAAAAAAAAGTCTATAAGAAAATACAAATTCTTTGCTTCCCTCCTCACATAGGTAACTATCCAATTGACCTTTACATTTATTACAACAGTCGGCTTCAACTACCTGCAAAGGCAACCTGTTCCAGCAATCGACAACTCGCTGACTAAAAGAAAACTTCCTGCAATGTAGTCTAAACCTCTTCCCCCTGTAATTTCAATTTATGCCCTCGAGTTCTGGAATTCTCTGACAGTGAAAATTCCACCTTCGTTCATTTTACTAATCCCTCTCAGAACCTTATAAACCTCAATCAGGTCACCTCTGAAGTGCCTGGTTTCCAAGCCCTGTAAGCCCACATAATCAGTCTTTCCTTGTATGATTGCACTTTTGCAGATCTAACCATGTGAGTTGCCCATCTTTGGACCCTTTCAAGAAGCTCAATGTCTTTTTTTTCATATGTGGTCAGAAGACAGTATTGCAAATGAAGTCTTACAATTTCCTGATACAGTGAGACTATGACCTCCATATCGATACAGGATAATGTTCAATTAATCATTGATAGGACACCATCGACTTTCCAAGTTATCTGTTTACTATGGTCAGAAAACTTCATTATCTGCCTGTATTATAACTCCCAGATCTCTTTCTTCCTCTACTATTTTTAATTCAACCCCACCAAGTGTATAAATTATTTTGGGGTTGCTGTTCCCCATGTGTAAGACCTTGCATTTTGCTGCATTAAAACATAGCTGCCACGTTTCTGACCACCCTTGCAGTCTGTTCAAGTCATACCGAAGGAGCACTGCTTGGTACTGATCATTGGCTATTCTACGAATCTTTACATCATCTGAAAATTATGACATCAAGACTTCTATCCCATCAACATTATCATGTATGAAAATCAGAAACAACAGTGGTCCAAGAACCAATCCTTGAGGGAACCCACTTCTGACTTTACACCAGTCTGAAGAATATCCATTAATCAAAACCCTCTGCCTTCTGTCCTACAAGCCACACAGCAATCCATCTTAGAATTTTTCCACTAATCCCAACATGTTCCAGCTTATTTGGTAACCTCTCATAAGGGACTGAATCAAATGCCTTGCTAAAATCCAAATAAAATAAGTCAAAATTGTTCCCTTCATCCAGCTCATCAGTAACTGTATCAAAATAGCTTACTTTAGTTAAACATGATTTTCCCTTTAACAAAACCATGTCATATGCTATTCAGAATGCTATATCTGGATTGCATTCTTAATCATTGCCTCTAAGGTTTTTCCAACCACTGAAGTCAGGCTAACCAATCTGTAGTTATCAACTTCACTTTCAGATCTGCCATTACATATTGGTGATAAATTGGCACTTCTACAATCCAGAGGAATCCCTCCTGGGTCCAAAGATAGCCTCATAATTAACTTCAATGGTTCAATACACTCCCTTACAACCTCCCTCAAAATTACTGGGTATATATCATAAACTCCAGGAGCTTTACTTGCCTTTATGCTTGAAAGTTTTTCCAATAAACAGTCATCTATAATTTTGATATCACTAATTTCATAAGACTCAGCCTCACTCGCACAGTCTCTTCTCAGCATGAAGGGTCTTTCTTCAGTAAAAACAGATGCAAAGTATCTGTTCAATTCATCTGAAGCATCAGCTAGATTGTCTAAGACTTTCCCACACCCAGTGCATAAGTGTCCGATATGATTCATTTTTTATTCCTTGTATTCACATACATAAAAAATTCCTTGTCCCCATTCTTTGTTCTCTTAGCCAGTGCTTTCTCATACACAGCCTTGGCCCTCTCAAACCTTATCTGTGGTACTATTATAAATCAACTTGTAGCTGTTATAGGCTTCAGCGCTTTTCGCTCTGTAACTATCCCATGCTATCTTTTTCTGTTCTACGTGACTGGCCAGCTCTGCATTTTTCCATTTCAGCGTCCTCCTCCTGCAATATTTTCTTAATGGTAATTAAGAAAATATTGCATTCATGGCTTCTGTGATTTTTGCTTTAAAGATATTCCATAATTCAAGTAATTGTTTCCACTCTGCAATCTGCCCAATTAATAGATGCCATATAGCACCTTTTAAAGTGTCCAAGTCCCCCCTCTTCTGAAATTAAAACCAGTGCCTTTACCTTTATCTACTGCAACGTAGCTTGGGCCAGCCCTGCTTGATTACATTCCTGTCTAGATGGTTCTGAATTACTTCTTTAACCAGTGACTGCATTATTTTCCATCAAACAGAAGTCAAGCTGACAGCCCTGTAGTTAGTTATTTGTGTCACCCTCTGATCTCCCCCACTTGTGAAATGAAGATACATTTTCACATCTCCAGTCTGTAGGGACCTCTCATAAATCCAAGAATGTTCTCATAATCACAGCTAGACCACTCATCTCTTTTGATAGATTCCATCCACCTTAGCTGCTTTTTTTACATTTGGTTTCAACAATTTCTCTTCCACTTTCCTCTCAGTTATCACAAAACCACTCAGCTCCCTGTTACAATTTGATGTGCTTCTGACATCCCCATTCCTAAAAAATTCCTGATGTCTGAATGTAGATGCAAAATACCTATTCAATTTGTTAGCAACCTGAGCAGGATCATCAACAGTTAAACCATTCATATCTAGTGGACCAATGTGATTCATACCCTTTCTTCTAGTGTGTACGTAAGTAAAGTCCTTGATACTTTCCTTTTCCTTCTTTGCCAGAGATTAGTTGCATTTTTCCCATTTTTTTCTCTGCCACATGTGCCATCACAGTTCATCTGACATCCATTTAAGTCTAAGCTTTAAATAGTATCTCTTGATATAAAAAGCCTAGTAGCTTTTGTGTTTATATCCTGATTATATACGATTACAATGGGATATAGCTTGCAATCAACTCTGATTATTCCCATCTGTAGCAAGTGAAACTAGCAGAGATTTCAAGTGATCACTACTACTTATTTCTTTTTCTGTCCAATTCCCTAAAAGTACCTGTTGTATTATATTTCATCCATATCATTATTTTTTAATTTTTTTTTTTTTTTGTTAATTCATAACCTGGAAACATTTCTGTAAAAACATCCATGTGTAATTAGCACAGCTCAGACAAAGATTACTTTCTATGAATAAATAATGTGAATGAGCATTCAGCATGTATCAGGCTTTGTGGGGGAAACAGTATCCCTACAAACAGATGTCACACACCAGTATAACAAAATAAACACTATATATACCAATGAGATCTACTGTTCAAATAATAAAAAATATTGTTATTCAGAAATGTTATTATACAATTTATAAGTAAATTATTGTACGAGAGGTTTGATTATGGTTTTAAAATCATTAAAAATTTTATAGTCAGATTGTTTCCATGTTTGGCTAAATTGATGTAGAATGACAGTCTGATTTTAAAATAACAAGTTATAAATAAGATAAATGGAGAAGGATGGGCCGGGAAGGAGAATATTTTATTATGTACGCAGATAATCTTGCATATATATTTCTCTGACATCTTACTGAAGGATGTTGTTAAATCAAATCTTACTTTGCACCATACATGAAAAAAATATATAAATAAGTATCAGTCTATTTGTCAATAAGTATGAGGACCAACCCTGAACAGAGGGGTTAACAGCTCAGATGCATCAAGATCACATATTATGCAGAGGGGTGGTGAACACATACATACATAACTGAAGATAATAATAAAAAAAATAGAGGTAGTTCCCGACTTAAGGAGTTGATTCGTTCTTAGTGCACACTTGTAAAGCAGAAATTCATTTCCCATAGACGTAATGTTAAAAACAGGGGTTACGTTCCCAAAAATGAAATCTGACCATATTAATGTTAAATAAAGGTCAACAAAACAATATTTTATGCTTAAACAATGATTTATTTATCCAAATTTATGAAAACATAGCCTTTAAAATCAAGCAAATTATAATAATAAAGAAATTATTTATGTCACACAAATGTTAAAGAATGTTTATTCTTCATCATCGACTAAACGCACACTCGTTGATGGTTTATCAGTTGTTGATGGTTCATCACTCATTGTTGGTTCAATACTTGTTGATTTGGTGGAAGCACAAGGAGTCGTAGTCTTCTTCAGAAATGCTTCAAGAGTCATTTGTTTCCAAGACAGTCTTTTCTTTTCTATATAAATTTCACAATAGCATGCAAAGCATTTTTAAAATCTGTAACAACTTTTCTAGTGTGCTCGAAATTTGAAGGTGTTAAAAAGCTTCATCATGCCCCTTGAGAGCAAAGGAACGAACAGGAGTTTCAGCTTCTTCCTCAAAAAAATCTTCTTCACATTCTGTTATTCCACTTCGCTGTTTCTTTTTATTAACATCACTCTCTGTAGTATTACTTCATTTTGGCATACTGTATAGTATAAATAAGAGGGATAAATTTGAAATTAGACAAGACAGCGAAAATGAAGAGCAACACAACCACTCTTCAGCATGATACTAGTTCATTTTATTTAGTCAGTGAGACACTCTCTCGTCTGCCTGAATGCATGCTTAATAAGGTGAATTGAAGTATAAAGAGGGGAGGAATCTATCAAGGCTAGGGAGTGTAATAAAATAGCAATACAATTTGCAGAAAATAACCACAGACTTGACTTGTATTATTGTAACAGTACCCAGTTAAGATTGGTCCACATGAGAAAACAGAGTAAGCTTTTTAGATTAAGCCAAAATTTAAGGCCACACAGAAGAGAGAATGAACAGTGAGCCTTTTATTTTGCACATTCCATATATTTCATACAGCAAAGACTAGCACACCTGATGGGAAATTCATTAAATAGAGATGATTAATGAAATTTCAAGCAGAAGTTCAAATTCTTTTAAAAGTTCTGAATTTAACAGCAAAGCTGCAGTCACTGTTTTAAGAAAAAGGCCACAAAAAAAAAGTATGGGTCAGTGAGCAGAAGAATGGATTAAAAAGAAAGAAAGAAAACTGTCTCCATCTTAAATCTGAAAAGATGATTGCAGTGTGTGTGTGTGTGTGTGTGTGTGTGTGTGTGTGTGTGTGTGTGTGCGCGCGCGCGCAGTGGTGTAGGAATGCCTTGGCATTGGGACAGGTGCCAAGGGCGTCAACAAGAGAAGGGCGCCACTGAGAGACTACACCAGTACAGTGTCAAGCTATTTCGACATCCAAGACTAGCTGACAAAATGGCAACCCTCGATCATGTCGAATCAAGATGACAGCACAGGGAGGGTGAAATTAATTTTCACCCAGTGATTCAAGCCTGCATGCATCCTTACATCTGAGTACATACTGCATAGCATCATAGATCTATTTGTTGTCCAGAATGTAACTTTGAAGGGACCAATCAGGTGATTGCTTCATCAGCACATGCTCGAATGCATCATAGTTCACAATTGACGCATTGAGTAAAACTGAATAAGTTATAAGTTATAGTGTTTTTGTGATTGTTATATAAACAGGTAATCGTGAATATTGTGATTTATAATTTAAATAAAACAATAAAGGCCAAATTAATTTTAGACATGCCACAAAAGAAAAAAAAGAGGACATCAGTACCAAGTAGAAAGACTGCATAAAGAGGAAATTAGAAAAAAAACATTCCGCTAGTTTACAAAAGTGACTTATAATAAGCCACTCCAAACCTGAAAGTGACAAAGAAAACGAACATGATTCGAATGAATGATGATTCCACTGAAATGGAAGTCCAAGAAAAAGCTCAAACAGTTGAAGTTATTTTAAAAGAATTAGAAAGTGTGGACAATACCAACAACAGTTGGCAGAAGAAAATGATGGCAGCAATAATATTAACATGGAACATGTAAGTCTGAATTTTAATGATATGACATACAGTCTTAAATACGTATTCTATCACTAATGTCGGATGTTTCAATAATTCGTGGAAATACAAAAATGAAGGTATTGAAAAAAAAAGAGAGGAAATGGTTATTTTATTGCAAAAACAAAGATGCAATATATTGTTTTCCGTGCCTCTTATTTCCATCTGGCACAAATAATGTTCCATTTTGCAGCTCAGATGGTTTTAAGGATTGGAAACATCTAAATCCAAACATTCATTTTCATGAGAATTCATTACAACACAAACAATTTCACAAAATGGAAATTATTAGAAAAGGGTCTTCAAAAAGGTGGACTAATTGACGACGCTGCACAAGCAGCAATAAGAAGTGAAATTTCGAAATGGCGTCATATATTGAAAATAATATTGAAATCTATATTGTTCTGTGCCGAAAACAATTTGGCATCTCATGGACATGCTAGTAATATCGATACCAAAAAAAAAAATTGTGGCGTATTTTTAAACTTAATATTTGTCAGCCAATTTGACGTTGGTATGAAAAATGCTCTGGAATCGCTTATTAAACACCACACTAATTATTTATCTCCAGAAATTCAGAATGAATTTATTAATTTGTTAGCAACAAAAGTATGAAGTGAAATAATTTAAAATAACTAAATGAAACAAGGCATAAAATGTTAAGAGTAAGAGTTTTATATCTGTATAATATCAGTGTGGATACACCATAAATAACTCTTAAGAAAAAACTACGATAGTAGCGTGGGAGGCATCATTTCCTCTGTATCTCATATTGTGCTCGTCCTTCACAATGAGTTGCCATGGTATTGTAATACTTTGAATAAGTAACGCTTCACTAATAGAGAAGACAATTGTTACTTATTCTCGGTGGACACCACCACCCAGGCGGCACCGTTTCAAAGCTTGTTTGCATATGTGTGGGATAATAACTCTGCTATTCACTTGTCCCTATTAGACTTAGAAAAGCAAAAAGTAGAGGGAAAGTTATAGTAGGAATGGAAGAAGAAAAGAAATGGAGTAGAACAATGAAAGGGACAGTAACTCCTACTCACACCACTCAAAAACTTCTTGAATAGGCAATGCTTCCCCAGAAGAGAAGACTGTTGTTACCTATTCTCGGAAACTCCGTGAATATCGGGCTTCCCTGGTAACCGTTTCAAGGCTTGTTGGCCTTTCATCTGCGGGTGGGTGGGCAGGTACCCTGGTATTGCAAACATGACGACCCAGTTGTGAAGATAATTACACAATATGAGAGA
The DNA here is from genome assembly GCF_048544385.1 of Mastigoproctus giganteus. Taxonomy (NCBI): domain Eukaryota; kingdom Metazoa; phylum Arthropoda; class Arachnida; order Uropygi; family Thelyphonidae; genus Mastigoproctus; species Mastigoproctus giganteus. The sequence goes on from NC_143585.1 coordinate 110,162,576, forward strand.
TGCCAAATGGTTTGTATAGTAATATTTAAAATAACTAAATACAACAAAGCATACGTTAAGAGTAAGAGTTTTTATCTATATAATATCAGTGTGGATACACCATAGACAACTCTTAAGAAAAAAAAAACTACGATAGTAGTGTGGAAGGCATCATTTCCTCTGTATCTCATATTGTGCTTGATGATAGGCTAATAGCTTTGAAACGATGCTATTTCACTTACACGGAACAACAGATGACTGCTTGTCGGGATAAACGAAAATCACACTCTTCTAAATCTCTCACAGGGTGCTTACAACAGAAGGTTGACCAGAGCTTATTGTCCGTATCTTTAATACACCTTGGTCTGCCCACTGGCTATGGATACACAGAAAGTAGTTGACCAACTCGACTTCTCAGTATGTGGGACAAGTAGTCAGATAGGTTTTATGGGTCCCACTGAGTTGTAGATGGTAATCTCTTTATCTTTTAATTCGGGCGTAACAATGGCACTATTACTTGCTTGAAGGCCATGGGTGCGAACGATGTGTACCCAGTTAAGTCTCATAATGCAGTTGTTACATGGAAATTTTTCATTGTTCGTAGAACGAAGAAAATTTTCATTTCCATAAAATGAAGAAATAAAAAAATTCGGTAAAGAATAAAATTCTATTTAGCGAATTCTAAAAAAATTCGGTAAAAAGAAAAATCTCTAAATAGAAAAATTCGCTATAAAGAAGTTTATTAAACAGAGGTCCGACTGTACTTATTATTTATTATGTTTTATCAATTATCGAAAAAAGGGGCGTAGCCACGAATTTGCCAATGGCGCCGAAAACCTAGCTACGCCTGTGTGCATTGCAGGTTGAATACTATGTTTATTATAAGACCTATCTTCTTTGAGAAGACTTGGCCATATTGTTCTTGTAAAGTGTAGCATAACTAGCAAGCACACAACTGCCAGAATGCTATTCCCAACCTTCAAGTTAGAGGTCACTAACACACAGTGTCTAATGCAGTTTGGTACAATATCACATACTGTTCATCCAGTGTGACAAGGATGCTTTACCGATACACTTCTCAAAAACTACCTAATTTCTTGTCTGCTCCTAAACAGAAATTGTGCTCAAGAAATCCTCTTAAGTATTCCTGTTTTTTTTTTCCCTAGGCTCTGATTTCTAAAAAATTTGAAATACTGAGGAATATTTTCAATCCTAAACCACAGAGGCAGAATGATAAATTATTTAAAAATACGAGAGTGCAAGACTAGATGATAAATAAAAAATTTAAAGCAATACGTATACTATACCCTATTAAGAAAATAATCTTACTAAACTCGAATCGTAATAAACTCGATCTTATTGCATTTGCGATAATACCAATAGCTGGAATTTTGTGGGGTTTTTATGTTATTATAGTGAAATGTGTGTCCCTTTCAATAAAATCTTCAGTCATATAAAAAAAATATAAATAACATAACGTAAGTCCGAAGCTACATAAGTCGGGGACTTACTGTATCAAAAAGTGTTCAGCAACCTACATAAAAAGTATGGCAATATATAAAAACAAAAAAAATTTACCACGCACTACCCGAGTGTCCAATACAATGCTTCCCTTTATTTTTTATGATGTTGATTTTAAATCTAACAGCTTCCCTTTATTTTTTTACAATGTCGGGTATGGTTTGGTCACCAACATGTTTCCTTAGAGATTTAGCAGATGCACCGCTTTCAAACTTTTGAATAATTTCAAGTTTTTGTTTAACTGAAAGAACAACTCTTGCATTTGCCCATCATTTTTGCGATTTCTAAACAAAAAAAGGGGGGGGGGAAAAAAAAAAATTTCCGATAACATACATAAGGAAACAAAATTTTCCTTTTTGTGGTGCATCAGAACACAACAAAAAACATGATGCACTAAAACAAACTTAACATTTGGTCTCTTTTTTTTTTTTTTTTTTTTTTTTTCTTTTGAGCCGTGGGTGTGAAGACAGTGGGGGTTACTTACAACTTACAAAACATCTGTTTATATCTCCTATTCTATTTATTACTTAAATTTTATGATTTCTGGCTGATTTTTTTTTAATTTGGAATCGCGAAGTGTCCCAGTTAATCTGTTCCCGGTAAATCGAAGTCTGCTGTAATTTACTTTTATCGGAAATCTGCTTTGTATGCTGAAATAAATAAATAAATTTTATAAAATTAATTTTTTTTGTATGAGAATTGACAATGATGCCCCCCCACCCCATTTTAATGTAATTCAATCATAGTGCATTATTACTACTGATGGTCCAGTTTATGATAAACTATGATTTACAGTTATGTTAGTATTCAATTAACTCTAACAATTTAAAAGTCATGAAAATGACATTTGTATTTTTGTATGTCTTGCAAGGCATTTTGTGTTTAAGATTAATAATCAATGAGTTAAGAATAAATAAAAGTTTTAACTTACAAAACTGTAATATCTTCAAATGAGATATCTGTCATACTACGATCCACACTGCTTGACATTTCAGTGTCATATATCTCTGTGCCTATTTTTAGGAGGCAAAATACAGCAAATCTACGATAATCACCTTTATTTTTGAAATGGTCACTATCTTTCCAAATGAGTGGCATTCGAATGTCTAAAAAATCAAAAATTTAAATTAACCATTGAAGAAGAAAAATAAGTCTTAAAATTAGAACTTGTTCGAATAATATAATATCAACAATTAATTACAAAATTCTTTGTACTGCATTATACCAAAATAAAAGTGAACCTACTTAACTATCATGTTTGACGCAACAGTGTGTATTACTACTTGAGTACAGGCCTACAGCATGATTTGTACAGTGTTCAGTTTCTGGTGCATCAGCAACTGATGTCATCATACACTCATGCAAATAAAAAGCCTGTAAATAATGTATCTGAAAATTTCACATAGAATGAAAACATGTGTTTGCCTGATGAAAAACCATACTATCACCCTTAAAACTATCTGCCTTAATACTGGATGTAAAGATTTAGTAGGTCACATCCTGGTAATCCTAAAAGATTGAGCTGTTTAGTTTTTGCACCAAAGCAACTTAAGTCTATGAGGCTGTAGTAGTAAAAAATCTGTCTGTAAACTGCATATACTCTGTGGTCAGTTTGCTTGATTTTTCCTTTGGATTAAAAACCAGTTGCTAAAGGAGGAAGAAGAGGAGAGAGGGAGAGACATGGGTAATCCTTGTCCAAGACTGGCTAATTAGTTCAATTAAAAACTTTATCTGGGGACAGCAGTGAAGTAGCTGGAGTAGCACATAAGAAAAGAAAACACAAAAGGAAGAAAAAACGCATGTTGTGGAACTGTAAAAAATGATATGTGTTTCGTAACTCAACAACAAGGAAGAGAGAAGGCAAAAAGAAAGAGATGGAAAATAAATTGAAAGATTTCAGCAACAACCACAGAAATTCTCAAACAAGTTTTAATGATTTTACCAACAAAATTTTGGATTTTTATAAATGTAAACCAAAAAACAACTCAAGCAACTGTCATTTGTTGTTACCAGTATATAGCAAGCTCCACTTTTTTTTTTTTCTTTTTTTTTTTGTTCTCTTAAAATGTACTGGTGCAAACTGGTATAATAAAGCAAGTTTGAAAACAGTAACATAACCAACAACAACAACAACTAGCCCTGAAACCTGGCATATTTAACTGCTCTCCACAAACACTAAGTTCAATGATTTCATTCTTATCCAAATATATTAATGCCATTATTTATCATCTACAATTCAGAATAGCATCTTCCCATAATACATTATAATGAGGATAAACAATGTAAGAAAAACACAAGAAATATGGAAACCTATATATGTACTAAATACTACAATATTCATAAACCAAAACCAATTACCTACTTAACAATTGATATGTATATCACTTTATGGGGCAAACACTTGACAATACACACAATTTTTAATGTTAACAACTAATGAGAGTGCTTATTTGAATATATTTATATCAAAAGATATAATATGGATTTAGATAAGAAATATAAGATATAAAGATTACATGTATCACGCACATATATATATGTATTAACGACCCAACCCCTAAAAAGTCTCTCCACTCTCTGTCTCGTAAACATCCTGTTTTTGCTGCATTCCTTCACTACAGATATTTCCATGTGCACTGTTCTTCAGAATTGACTTCTATAATGCCCCTTCTCTCTCCAAACTCTAAACACGTGCCGCAACCAGTCAGCAACCTTTTACTGTCCAACTTCAAGCTCATAGAACCAACTTTTTCTTCTGCTTCATTTATCCCTTCAACTTCTATTTTCAGGAACAAACTTCTTTCATATGTATTACCTGAAAATTATTACCCAGAGAAATTCAAGTCTCAATAAGTATATATTGTGTCTTTTCAACCTTCAACCCATGCACAGTACTATACAGGTTCTAATATTTTTCATGCTATAACATTCTTTATGTGACAGTCATCAGAGAAGCCCTATCAGCAGATTATAAAACAGGCAAGTGAATTGGTGAAAAATGGTTGAGAAGAAGGCATCTAAAAATGCAGATGAAATTTGAGTGATTTATAACATGACACCCAATGCAATTTTTAAATTTAAAGGTGAAAAATTATTCTTCTATGATATCACATTAAAAAGAAAGAAAAAAGAGATACACTTAACATTTACCTGAAACAGCTATTCTGGCTCGGCTGGTTCCAATTTTTAGTAATGGTGGGGATCTATACAAGCAAACAAAAAATATATATATATTATCTGCAGACTCCTTGAATATGTAACAAGAAAAGTTAATATATTTGCATAATAAATGAATAAAATAACAATTTTTGCTATCAGCCTACAAATTTCTTTTTATCTTGAGTTCTTTTTTTTTTCCAGCTGAGCAGCCAATTTTATCTTGATTGTTTTTTGTGTGTGTGTGTGTGTGTGTGTGTGTGTGTGTGTGTGTGTGTGTGTGTGTGTGTGTGTGTGTGTGTGTGTGTGTGTGTGTGTGTGTGTGTGTGTGCGCGCGCGCGCACGCATGTACGATGGTAGCTAGCTCTCTTTCTCTAACTTTTTAACTAATGCTGGAGTTCTCCAATCCAAAGTTTTGCTCTTTCCCACACTATTTTCCTCCAATATATTAATGACCTTCTTTCATCTTCTTCCATATATTAATGCCTTTCTTTCATCTTCTTCCATATATTAATGACCTTCTCCCACTGTCTGGAAATCCTATCCATGGTTTTGCTACAAATAGGATTTCCACATTAGTCATTCTTGGTCAAGAATAAGAATAACTAATCTGGTCATGGTTACTTCTTTCCTTATGTCCTCAAGAGAAACTGAACTCAGGTCATATCACCTCAGTATGAATGGAAATGGCCTAAGTTTGATTCCTGAAAGTGTGAAAGAGAAACCACACCATCCACAATTTTGCTCGTGGGGATACTAAGTTTGCATTTGTAATGGCAATTAACAAACAACAAGGTTAGTCATTCAATAGAGTCAGGATACACATGCCCAGCTTAGCATTTGCCCAAGATCAAATTTATGATGAATTTCTAGAGTAAATTCAAGAACAGAATTCAACAAATTAGACAAAGACTTCTACAAAACCTCATATAGATATGAGGTATATAATACTTAAACCATCTACCAAGATGTTTTATAAAGTAAGGCATTCGGGAAAAAGTTGCTAATAATCAAATTAAACTAAAATGCAAACATTTATACCCAAATGTGTTGTTATTATCAACCCTATAGCATGTGTGCCAAAAAACATTGCATGCAACATTTAAGATTTTTAGAAAAAAATAAAGAAACAAGAAAAAATTTTTAAATTATTTAAAATTATCAAAAATAATGAACACTTTATTTATAATTCTATTCTTTATTCTGACACTACATTAAATAATAATAATGTGATGTTTTAATAACAGCAGCCTTTTTATCCAAAAAAAAAAATATATTTTACAAATAAAATACTTCTTATATACAGTATTAGACTGGGAGAAAAACAAAGCTGAAATGCTTGACAGAAAAATTATACAGAGATTGTTGCATTTTGTATACCAACACATATCTTTATGGATTTTTTCCACAACTATACTTTACCAAAAAAAAAAAATAAATAAATAAATAACCAATGACACTGAATGAAACTGGGGGCCAGAACCGAAGCACAGGACAGGTCTCTCATTTCCTTGTCTTGATTGATAATAATAACTTATATATAAATCAGTTCATGGTCAAATAGCTCAATATACATATATAAACAACAGACAAGAAAGAGAAACCTGTCCTGTATGGCACATGACCAGAGGGGCTTACATCGGGATAAAATTCACAAGACTACAATAAATGTAAATAAAATAAACATATGTCCAAAAGAGATAATGAACTACATAAAAGTAGACTGTTCAAGCCATTCACCCATTAAGCCCACAAAATTACATCAGAGAAAATATCTGAAATAATTAGAGCAGCATTCTTTATTCTACATGAACATGATAAGCCCTATGTCATAATTATTTACTAAATGTATAGCTGGATATAAGAAAAATCTATCCAGAGATCATATTCTGCAAGGGATACAGGGTTACTAGTAATGGCACACATAGATCTGGTATTTTTGGAGGTATTCTGAAGCTAATTTTATCCCAAATAAATGGGAAAGGAATAACTGAATAGTGCATTTTAGCAAAATTTTACGGGATTCAGTTACTAACAGACTGCAGACAAAAATATATACTAGCTTTTTTGTACATCTTTGATCTAGATTAGGTGAAAACGAATCTAAATTTAAAATTAGCCCATTTAAGAACATTGAATTCAGTGAGAAGAAAAAGTCTCTCTCTCTCTCTCTCTCTCTCTCTCTCTCTCTCTGTCTCTCTGTCTGTCTGTCTGTCTGTCTGTCTGTCTGTCTGTGTTTTTGTGTTCCAGTACTTTGCGGAGAAAAAGTTAAGAATAGCGTCAGGAAAAAAAAAAAGAAAAAAGCTTGTATTTGGTATCATCAGAATCAGAAAGAAAAAGAAACACAAAAGGAAATAAAAGTTAGATCTCAAAAACAGCATGCAAATAACGATGGTCAACAAAATGAAACTCCCTTCCCCAACAAAGATGTAAAAACACTTTTCTAAACTAGTTTCGTGTGCTGATATCAACTACGTTCTGGGTTCTTTACTAGCATGTGTAATTTTCATAATATGACTGCAGATAATATCAGTACAAGTTAATCAAGACTATTTCATTACAAAACACACATAAAACTGGCTACATTTTTATAACTTTCATAGTTCAAACCCAAAACACTTTAAAAACTTAAAAACTTAACTAAAATAATACAGTTCACTACTGCAAAAAAGATATGCACAATTTAATATTGTCCAAAATGTTGCAGTACAAACATCAGGCAGCAGCCTGCAAGATACATTCAATCACAAAATTTGAGAGCAATATTCCATTAACTTAAATGGTCTTAATGGAATCGTTCCCCATGCTTGTTACTCAGTGAGCAAAACGTTTGCAGGAAAGAAGTCTAAATAAATAAAGTTTCAGCAACGCATGGCATCCCATTTCTTTATATGGGAGCAGTTTCTGAACTGCATCATTGTATACAGAATTGTGATTATCTAAAAAGTTTCTATAAAGCCATTTGATGGTACGGATGATTTCCTTTGGTAATCAGTTACACTTTCTCTGGAATGCTGTGGTACAACATCAAACAGCAGTCTGCCAACATACGTTCATTTGCAAGCTTTGGTAGCAATTTCCCATTGACTTAATGTTTTGATGGAATCATTCTTCCCCTGCTTGCCATTCATTGTGCAAAAGGTTTTCAAGAAAGAAGTATAAATGCAAATGCAAGAAATGAAGTTTCAGAAACATATGACATCCTATTTCTTTATATGCATCAAGCAGTTTATGAACACCAACTCTGCATATAGGAGAACTGTGATTATCCAAAACATTTCCACAAAGCCATTTTATTTTGTCTCTTGGAAATTTATGGATTAGGATCATCTTGCTGCCAATGACACTCAATTGGTCTGTAGATCCAGCTGAAACCTGGTTTGTCAAATCCATTGTTGCTCCATTTTTCCTGGAAAGATTTACTTTTTTTCTTTCAAGTTTACGGCCCTGCCAAGGGGAAGCAGGAGCAGTAAAGTGACTTTCTTTACTGCAAAGTTAGAATATATTACAAAAAGTATAGACATATACACTTTAAACTTAAAACAGAACAACAGAATACACATAAGATATAGATCACTGATTTACTGCTTTTTGAAGACTCATCACTAATCACTTGGCACTCAGGCTACCAAAATAACTGATAAATTTTCCAAATATCTGTAATGATTGTACACTGTTTTTATCTGGTTAGAAAAGAGAAACACACATAGCACAATTTGTTGGAGTGATTTTTTACACTTTTGCAACACGACAATGAAAGTGCTTTTGGAATTCACCAGACCCTAACTGAAAAACAATATATAATTAAATAATTTTATTATTTTAAATAATTAAGAAATAACAATAATATAGAATATATTCAAACAATTACATAAATACAAATGCATAAACAATATTAATAAATAAATAAATAATTATATTTATATGGTCAGCATCCAAAGATCTCTCTAGTTCACATATTTTTTTTGTGATAAAGAAATACTTGTTTACCTGTGTAAATATTAGCAAAAAATATTTAACATTTCAACATACAGATAATACCAAACGTTGTTGTCCCCTAACCTAGTTGCAGCCAAAGCAGAAATACACAAACTAACCAAAAAAAAAAAACGAAGCTTTGTATTAAGACAGTCACAAACAGAAGAAATTCAAATAAATGCAAAGAAAACTGTGACATGGGATTATGACATATTTCCTTGTTGAATATAAAGATTGCATAAGCTGTTTAATAGCAGTAATCTGCAGCTCAAATGGAGAAAATGTGAGATCTATCACACTTTGAAAAAGTTCTTATCACGGATGCACATTTCAAGCTACGATTCAAGGAACAAAAGACATAACTGGTTTCTCAAAAGTATTCATTTGTTAAGTTTTTAATGAATGGAAAGCAAGTGGTTCTTTCCCGTCTAAAAGGAATAAATGTACAGAAATAAATACTTCAAACTTGAAAAACAATACTTGAAGAGGTGAAGCCATCATACTATAAAGGGACCTGTACAGAATCCAATGTGCAGAAATAACCAAGCCCAGAAGTGCCCTATTTCAACAGTTATAATGTGCAGGGAATTGAAGAAATTGGGTATTGGGTCATTCCATGTCAAGTGGCCTAGGAGTCCCTGCTCGACCATCTTTAATTTGGTTGAAACTTGGCGTGCATGTTTAAACAGGTTTCAAATGAAGCTGTGCAAAATTTCAGTTCAAAATATGGTATGCTTGAGACACCAGCACCTTTTTTGTGAAGGTCACTTGTGTTAAGTGGAATAAATCACAAAAAATTTCAAAGTTTTATGTGTTACTGTTGCATAACAGTGAGAGGTGGTGCTCTGAAACTTGGTATACCTAGTTAACTTTTGGCAGAGAATGCAAAACTTCTGGTATCCAGACACAAAAATCTTCACACGTTTTTAAAATGCGGTCTAAAACTGGCACCAAAAATTTGTCGCAACAAATTTTAAGCAAAACTTTTGAAAGTCATAACTTTGAAATAAAACCTTCGGTACCTTCTTTGGACATTCCACTTTTTTTTTTTCTTTCTTTTTTTTTTATGTAAACCCCAAACACAAGAGGTATTAGAACCTATAGTACTTAGTACTGTGCTTGGGTTGTAGGTTGAGAAGACGAAAGAGGATATTTGTTGACATTGGACTTGAACTTCTCTAGACTGTAATTTTCAGGAAATACGTATGAAGGAAGGTTGTTCCAGAAAACGGTAGTTGAATGAATAAACAAGGAAGATGAAAAGTTGGTTTTGTGAGTTTGATGTTGGACAGTAAATGGATGTTGGCTGGTGGCGGCACGTGTTCGGATTGTTTTGAAAGAGAGAGCGGGAATTATAAAAGCCAATTCGGAAGAACAGTGCCCATGAAAATATCTGTAAAAGAGACATGCAGCAGAGACAGTACGCCTATGAGACAGCGAGTGGAGAGACTCTGTTAGAGATGAATCATTAATTAACCTAACTGCCCTCTTTTGAACGGAATCAAGAAGCCTGAGACAGGTTTTCGGGGCACCACCCCATACGTGGGAACAATACTCCATGGTAGGACGGATTTGCGATTTGTAAAGAATGAACAGCTGTTTGGAAGAAATGTAACGCCGAGAGCGAAAGAGAAAACCAAGTTTTTTACATGCAGAGGTAGCAATATTAATAATGTGCTTGTGCCAAGAGAGATTAGAAGTCAGGGTAATCCCCAAAAGAGATATATCATTTTGCCTAGAAATCAGAGTGTCACCAAAGATAAGCATAGGAGCAGAAGAATCCTTTTTGCGAGATATAAGACAAGACTGAGTTTTAGAAGGGTTGAAATCAACTAAATTGTCTTTGCCCCACTGGAGAATTCCTGGAGATCGGTATTTAAGGAATTGTTAGCGGATATTCAAGAAGTTGAAGCTGATTGAGCAGGGCAAGGTTTCTCAAAATAGAAAGTGGAATGCAATGTGCTAACATCGGCAAAACTGTGGATAGGATTTCCAGTCAATGGAAGACGGTCATTAATATAAAAGAGGAAAAGATTGGGGGGAAAGAACTGAACCTTGGGGGACACCAGCATTAGTGAAGAAGTTAGAAGACAGAGAGCCATCTACCTTCACACTCAGTGAGCTATCAGACAGAAAACTAGATAACCAATTATAAAAAACAGTTGACAAGCCATAAGATGGAAGCTTGTTTATAAAACGTTTAGGCCAAACACGATCGAAAGCCTTTGAGATGTAAAGAAACTGCTTGTGTTTCACCGAACTTTCCCACTGAATTTATCCATAAATGGTTATAACATAAGCCAGAATATCACTAGTGGATCGACACTGACGGAATCCATATTGGCAATCGTTGATCAGACAGAAGGTTTCTATGTATTTTAAGGTTAGCGGTTAATTGATTTCTCCATTACTTTAGAAAAAGAAGTAATGGCAGTGGGATGATAATTGGATGGGAGGGATTTGTCACCTTTTTAGGAACTGGCTGAATATGATCAAATTTGCAAGCAGAAGGAAAAACACCTCTGGAATAAGAAAGTGAAGAGTTCTTCGCCGCCTTTTTTGGGAACAAGTGGAGAAATACCATCAGGACCTAGAGCTTTCTTAGCATCAAGATTCGTCAAAATCCTTCTAACATTCTTTTGATGGAAGACCACAGGAGGCATTGAATGGAGCATGTTAGGAGGTGTTTTACCAAGATCATTAATACATCAGTTGGAAGAAAAATGGGATGCTAACAATTCAGCTTTATCCTTGGCTGAAGTGACAACAGAACCATCTGGTTTTGACAGAGGTAGGAGCAGAGATGGGCAAAAGTTGCGGCCAATAGCTTTAGCCAGAGACCAAAATGCTCGGCTACCATTAGGGCAAGAAGCAAGATTTCTACTCTTAACATGTTCAAAATCTAGTTTGGACTGATTAATAACTGCTTTACAATTGTTGCGAGCTTTGGTGTAGGCAGAAAATGAAACTGAAGAATTGGAAACAAGCAAATTACGATATGCAACTTTCTTCTCTTGAACAGCCTTAGCACATTTATCAGAAAACCAAGGTTTAGATAAAGGACAAGATTTTAAAGTGGAGAGTGTGGAATAAAGGATTCCATTCCTACAAGAATAATTTCACTGACTTGATCTGAGCAAACATTGGAAGTTTTGAAACAGTAATCAGACCAAGGAAAAGAAGAAAAGAAATCTCAGAGTTCATCCCATTTTGCATTCTTGTAATGCCAAACAATACGAGGTTGGGAATAGCCATGAGATAAAGGTTCCATTGGAGAAGAGACAATCACCAAGTTGTGATCTCAGGTGCCTAAAGGACCACTCGCTTCAACAGTGTACTTAGAAGGGTTGTTCGTGAGAAAAAGATCAAGCGTGTTGGCTGTATGGTTAGGATTGACCGGTAATCTTGTAGGTAAATGAACAATCTGTGTAAGGTCATTAGTAATTGCAAAAACCACAGCATCTCGACCAGCTGGGTCGATGTGACTAGAAAACGGAAGCCAGCTGGAGTTGTAAACATTAAAATCACTAAAGAAAATTACCTCACTGTTAGGAAAGTCAAGTTTCAAAGAGCTCCAAATGATTAGTGGAGCTGGGCGAACTATAGAGACAACAGATGAATTTGAATGAGGTAGAGAGATTTTAAGCCAGAGAAGATCGAAAAGAGGAGATTCCAAATTACCAAGTCTCTGACAGGGAATATTCGGAATGGGCATAATGGGCAAGTAGCACCTTTGAGGTGAAAGGAATCATACGGCGAATAATTTGGGCAACTGAGATGAGCAGTAGTTGAATCAACCGATAACTGAGATTCTGTCAGAAAAAGTACATGGGGGTTTGGCACCCTCAGTGAGCGATCAGAAAGAAAACTGGAAAACCAATTACAAAAAACAGTTGCCAATAAAATGCACCTACTGCAAGAACCATGGCTGTCTGAAAAATATACAAATTTTACAAATATTACACTCTAGCATCAGTCATATACTTACATTGAGAACCACCGAGAGTGCTCAAGTGGGAAGGAAAAGTAATTTTAATCTACGAAAAGAAAAGAGGTGGAAGTTTCCTTTAAAAGAATTAGAAAATCATCTAGCTTTGAACTGTTCTACATAAAGCTGTGCAAGACACATTAGAAAATAAAAATCAGCTTAATTCACTTAGCACCTGAACAAAAGAAGAGAACAGAATACAGCTTATAATCTGGATTATAATAAATATGGGAAAAAATATACCAAGTATGATAATGGGAGACATTAATATGCAAATATCAAATTAGGAAAAAGAGAATAAAGAGCTCAAAGAAACTAGCATTGCAGATTCACAGATCATTACTGTCCCGATAAGGGAAAGAGATGCTTGATATAGTATTCCTTAGTAATAGTAGTAGTAGTGGCATGTGATGCAAGAAAGCAAGTGTATGGGCTTATGCAGCATCAGCCAAAAAAAAAAAAAAAAAAATCACACCATTCCCTCCAAATGCCTGTCCAGTTCCTCCTTAAATTTATTCAACCTATCAACTTCCACGACAGATGGAAATTTGTCCAGCAATTAACCACCCGCTGGCTAAAGGCAAATTTCCACACATCTATTCTACGTCTGTCTTTTCTTAATTTGAATTTATGCCCCCTTAGGTTCGTAATTTGAACAAGCGGAAGGATCCCATCAGAATTCAACGTGATCAACCCATTCTAGGCCTTATACACCTCAATCAGATCACCACACAGGTGCCTAGTCTCCAGCCACTGCAATTTGCAGAACTTAAGCCTCTCTTGGTAAGAAGATCCCTTCATTCCCCTCACCAATCTTGTTGCCCTTCTCTGTACACGCTCAAGCAAATCTACATCCTTCCTAAAATGAGGCCTCCAGACCTGTACGCAGTACTCAAGGCGTGACCTGACCATTGCCTTATACAGAGGGACAGTCACCTCCTTTTCCCTGCTAGCAAAATTCCTATATATCATTGATAAAACCCCATGACCTGCCCTGGCAGCCTGTCTGCATTGCTCAGAAAACTTGATATCTGACTGCACAATTACTCCCGGGTCTTTTTCATTTTCTACCACCTCAAGTGTAGTACCACACAGTTGGTACGTTTCTCTGGGGTTACTTCTACCCATATGCAGTACTTTAAACTTCAATTGCCACTTCTTAGCCCATCTTCCCAAATTATCTAGATCCTGTTGCAGTAGCACACTGCCTTTACTGTCATTACTGTCATAAATGGGGCTAAATAATATAGTATTTCTGGAAGGGGCCAAATGCTAATACTTTTGCCTTCAAGATCAAATCACACACCCATATCATACAGTATATCTGTACCAATGAATGAAAAGAAACAAAAATAATCATATTAGAATCATTAAAAGCAGGAGCACATACTCCACAATGCACATAAATAGGGATATAATACTAGATTATCTAACAGAATTCCACAGGGAATGTTTCAAGACAAAAAAAAAAAAAAAAAAAAAAATTAAAAAACAAATTCTGAGCAACCAGCAACAACTGAAGAGAAGGAGTGGCAAAACAAAAGTAAAAATAACAGAATAAATATATGGTTTTACAGGCACACCAAACTACCTATCAGGTTGAAACAAAAGTCATGGAGAAAATGGATTCAAAACAAAAGCAAATGGGAACTTAGAACAATACTACAATGATGGGCTCAAGTTCATTATAATAAAAAGGGAAATTCAGAATCAGTACAAACAATAGAGCATTAGTAGAGGCATAGGATGCAAGACAGCAAGCTTATACAGCATCAGGCTTTAAAAAAAACAAAAAAAACTTAATATTTCACACATCTATTCACACTACAAGTTTGTCCAGTTCTTCCTTGAATTTATTTATGCTATAAACTTCCACAACAAGTTGGAAGTTTGTTCCAGCATCAACTACCCACTCACTAAAGGCAAATTTCCGCACATCTATTCATCTATCAATTTGAGTTCATGCCACCTCAATTTTGCAATCTGAGCAAAACGAAGAATTCCATCACCATTGAGCCTGCTCAAACCATTCACGGAATTATACACCTCGATCAGATCACCTCACGGGTTACTAGTCTCTAAATGCTGCAATTTGCAGAACTTAAGCCTATCTTGGTAAGACAAACCTTTGTTCCACTCATCGATCTTTCTGCCGTTCTCTGTATTCATTCCAGCACTCTACATCTTTCTTAAAAAGAGGATTCCAGACCTGTATGCAGTACTCAAGGTGTGGCCTGCCTTATAAAAGGGGAAAATTGCCTACTTATTCTTGCTAGCAAAATTCCTGTATATCACTGACAAGACATCATCAGCTACTCTGACCGCCTGTCTGCACTGTTCAGAAAACTTCATATCTGACTCCACAATTACCCCGAGGTCTTTTTCATTCTCCACTACCCTGAATATAGTACCACACAGTTGGTACGTTACTATGGGGTTACTGCTACCCATATGCAATACTTTTCACTTGTCAATGTTAAAAAAACATTCAGCTGCTACCTCTTGGCCCATCAGCTCAACTTTTCAAGTTCCTGTTGCAATAGCATGCTGTCGTTAACAACCCTGCCCTGCCAACCTTCATATCATCTGCAAACTTCGACATTCAGGCAGATATACCTTCATCAATATCATTAATAAATATAGAAAGCAACAATGGGGCCAGCATCGAACCCTGGGGGCACTCCACTAATAACATTAGTCCACAAAAAGCAGCGTCCATTGATTACGACTCTCAGTCTTCTCCCACTCAACCATCCCTTTATCCATAGCAGCAACTTGCCTTTAATGCCATACTGTTCCAATCTGTACAGTAATCATCCCTGTGAAACAGTATCAAAAGCTTTCCTGAAATCCAACTATATGATATCAAAATTATTTTTTGTATCCAGTTCCTTTGTGACTGCACTGTAGTATCCAATCTCAAATTAGTCAGACAAGACTTCTACTTAACAAACCCATGCTGTGTCTGAATTATAACTGCAGTCTTGTCTAGATGACCCTGCATCACTTCTTTAACCAGTGACTCCACTATTTTCGGCACCTCCATAGCCAGGTGGGCAGGAGCAGCAGTGCGTAGCACATGCTTCTTGATTAGACCGGGATTCGAGCCCGTGACCATCAAATATCAAATATGGAGGATGCAGAAAGGTTAGGGAATGACCACCGCATATCCCCGGAGCAATATGTCCTTAGCTGCTAATGCTCCTAAAAACCAAATAACAAACAAACCACTATTATCCCCAGAACAGAATTTAAACTAACAGGTTTATCATTACTCGTTTCACATGACCGTGCCTAAATGCTATAAATTCTGGGTATGGCCACACCTCCCATACATGCACTCAGATCACACCAACTTGTGGACACTGCTCTAGCAAAGGGCATGAATACAACAGCTGTCCAAACAAGGAGCAAGAACTAGTTTGTGTGAATTGTAAATCCTCAAAGCTCGAACACACCCATTTCATCAGGGACCCAAAATGTCCGACGTACAACAAGATAAAGAGTTTATACCAAATGAGGACTGATTATGGCAATACAATTTAAAAAGTTCAATACAACCAAGCTTTTAATACTACAACAAAATGCACATCACGCCAGAGCAGTGCCTGAACAACTCAGAAAAAGAGCGGACAAGGAAAATGCCGACATCCTCTGGTTGCAGGAACTCTACACCCACTCAAAAAAGTAAGGGGCTATCCAATAGCATATAAAATTATACAGGCTGAGAATGAGACCCCAAAAGCAGCCATAGTGACCCACAATCCAGCCATTACTGCCATCTATATCACACAATTCTGCACAGGCTGGACTGCTTGTGCCCATATAATACCATCCCTGGGATCCTTCTACACGATTGCCTTGTATTGTAGGCCTGGAGAAGAAATAACGTTTGCCACGAGATACCTCCAAGTTGTGTTGGGCACTCTTCCAGGCCAATTGTTTGTTTGTTATTTGGTTTTTAGGATCATTAGCAACTAAGGCCATATTGCTCCGGGGATATGCGGTGGTCATTTCCTGACCTTTCCACATCCTCCGTATTTGGTGGTCACGGGTTAGAACCCAGGCCAATGGATGTTGGCAGGGGTGGATGTAAACTGCTGCTCCCCGGACAGAAGGGGCACCAGAAATGGGCAGCGTCTCGAGGAGTTCCTGGCGAATTCTCCTTTGACAGTCTTAAACAGGCCTCACCACCTACCTACGTTTTGTAACACTCTGTGGGAGGCAACAATTGACGTCACCCTTGCCACCTTGAAACCTTGCAGGACACATCACTGGCTAGACAGTCCAAGACTCCTGGACCACGTCTGTCCACAGAGTGATTATCTTCAAAATCGACTGATCTCTCTATAGAACACCAATAGCCAAACAGATGCTTAACCGCTTTGCCATAAACAAAGCTGACTGGAGACTCTTTGGGGAACTGCTGGCTCGAACCTTATGCGCATTGAAGCGGATCAACAAGAAGACCCAGATGACATCCAGAGAAAAATTACCAAGACCATAATAGTGGCCAGTGAGGCTGAGATGAAGCGAAAATTGCCCACTCCTGGTGCAGTCCCTTGGTGGACTCAGGAAATCCAGAACCTCAGAAGAGAAGTCATAAAGGCAAGAAAACAATTCCAAAGGGCACGACGTACCTGGCTGGAAGTGGAAGTAACAGCAGTGAGAAACAGATACACTGAGTTAATACGAAAAAGTAAGCAGAAGGCCTGGGAGCAATTAGTCAGCACACCTGGAAATGCTAATCCCGGAGGGTGGTGTACTAAGTCACTATGAATAAGCTCCCCAGGGGTGTCATGACCTCCACCCGTACTCCACAGGACACATTGGCCACCACCTGGGAACAGTCTATCATCAACATCCTCAATGTGATTTTCCAAAAACCAGCACACCCGCAACTACCAGAACAACTGCAGATCTGTGATGGAAATGAAACATATCACATAGACCAAATGGAACCACCTTTTGCCCTAGAAGAACTACAACAGGCAGCGCAACAAATAAGGAATAAAAAATGCCCAGGCTCAGATCATCTGGAGCTGAAAATTATTAAAAAATAGTAGACATCTCTCTGCAGACTTTACTAAACCTCTTCAACACATGCATGAAGACTGGAGTCTTTCCAACCGACTGGAAAATGGCCAATGTCAAATTAATTCTAAAAAATCTTATGAAGCCACCCGAACAACCCGAATCATACCGGCCAATTGCCCTGCTCCCAGTTGCTAGTAAACTCCTTGAAAAGATGCTTCACAAGCGACTCTTGCACCACTATGAAGCTGCAAATCTCGTGATGCCCACACAGTTTGGGTTCAAACCAGGAACCTCAACAGTGGATGCTCTCAACAGCCTCCTGAGTTCAGCTGCTGCCTGTGATAGGAAGTACTTCTTGGTTATTTCGGTCAATTTTGCTGGGGCGTTCAACACCATCTGGTGGCCGAGCATCCTGGCTAGACTGTGGAAGGCAAAAACACCCATCAACCTTTACAAAATAATGAAGTCATATTTATCCCAGAGAAAAATACAAGTAGTGACTCCGTACAAGAAACTGACCAGGCCTGTTTACAGGGGCTGTCCCCAAGGCTCGGTACTCGGACTGCTCCTCTGGAGTATGGTATTGGATGAGTTTCTGGCCTTCGACCTGGGGGAAGTCCACTCACAGGCATTCGCAGATGACCTGATACTGACTGTTGCCGTAGACAACTGACTTCAATTGGGCACCTAGGCAAATCGAGCAATTCAAATTCTACAAGACTGGATGAAGATCCATTTTCTTAAGATCTCACCGGAAAAAACCTCCTCAATGCTACTGAAGGGAACATTAAATCTCCGCAGACCACTGCAAATTAAAGTCGAAAATACAACTATCAAACTACTCAGCGAGATGAAATACCTAGGAGTCATGCTGAACAGGAACCAATCTTTCAACCCATACTTGAAACATATCCGAGAGAAAATCAGGAGATATTCTGCCCTCGATGCAAGAATAACTAAAAGGGAGTGGGGACTCAAGAGGCACACCTTGGGACTGTATTACAAAACGACATTTATACCAGCCATAACTTACGCATCACCCATCTGGTTCCAGAAAGCAACTACTGCAGTTAACAGGTGGACACTAGATTCCATCCAGCGGACAATACTCCTCTCTATTACATGGGCCTGCTGCACTGTGAGCACATGCTCTGCAGGTTCTGGCGGGAGCACTCCCCTTGACCTTGAAGTGGTGAGTTGTACCATGATGCAGCATCTCACAAACGAGCTTCCCTGCACCTTCCTGGTCACTCCATTGACCTATAGGAAACCTGAAAAGAGAGAAAACAAAACTCGCCATGCACCTGTAGCAGGTCTAGCAGGACAGGTGGTCAGAATCCACAAAAGGGGAAATAACGAGGAAATTTCTGCCTAATGTCGGAAGATTATACCCAAAAGCACCATCATGGTTTCACCCTGGACTGTACACTACATATCTTTTAACAGGTCATGGGGCCCTGAATGCCAAACTAAACAGTTTTAAATTAGTGAACGATCCCCACTGTTTCTGTAGGGAAGTGGAGACATGGTCTCACATAATGTACAACTGTGAAAACTATGAGGATCTACGCTGCCCCCTGACAACAAAACCGACTTACTTCCCTCGCAACAGGGAATCAAACCTGTTGGACTCGCAAGTATAAGGAGTTGACAAAATTCGCCTAGGGACTGTTCACCCGAAGTAGGACACTTATTGCTATCTACAGGGATCAAGAACAAACTCCATGACAAAACTAACCATCATTCGACCCAACCAAACTGTCTCTCACCCAGATACAAGACTTTCCTTTGGGACTGAACTAGCATAATAAAAGACTCGCAGGACCCGACCCAAGGTAGCAAAGGAACACGCTCAAGATTAATACCACGGACATGGCAAACCACAGATGGACTCCAAACACCGGACTGCACGGATGGGATTAATCCCACAAATGACCTTATAATTGGTCTGATCCCTGCTGGGATCAGACTGGGACAACGGGACAGATCCCACCTCTGCTGCCAAAAGCTATTGGTCGACCTGAATAGGGTGCTCTAACCCTATTCACTTTTAATTACCAAACTCCTGGCAGGAGGGAGAAGGCTTTTTTTTCCCTCCCTTCCCTGCCGTGTTGTTTTTTTCCTCCTTCCTTAGCCACGCTCCCTTGCGTGGCCCTTTGTCTCCACTCCACGGGCGAGAGGGGGGTGACTTATGGGCTACTCCCCCCTCTGGTGGGGCATGGGCCTGCTCCACTGATTTGGGGGGTCATCTTCTCTATGGACCTCTTATTTCTGTCTTTCACGCCAGCCTTCAGTCTCCCCACCCCTCTCTCTAACTTATAATTACTAGTGTCTGAACCATTGTTAAATTGCTTGAGCCTACACCCAAAATCTTAATAACATCTATTCGCATAAATAGTACTCCTTTTGGCTGACCCCTATTTATAACGTTTTTTTTTTTTATTATTATTATTTTTTAAGGTCCTAGCCACTGAAATCTCAGGAAATTAGGTGACAGAACCTGCCATAGTAAATAATTATAATGGTGGTGTACCTGGTCTGCCTCCACAAGGCAGAGTGTGGACAATGTTGGGTGCCATTAGGGGCACAGCGGCTAAATGACCATTGGAACACGGTACTACACATGTACAAAATACATACACTTTTAAACCTCTGGCATTGAAGCGTTCTGTTTCACACCCACAATGTACAGCACGCGGAGATGGGGCAACCCCCTGGTGCCATTTGACACTAAACACACTCTACACACTCTACTCGTTTCACCCTTTGATCCCCCTTTGTGAATTAGGGAAACATTTGCACATCTCCAGTCTGTGGAAACCCACTGAATCCAGAGATTCTCTCTTAATAATAGCTAAGGGTTTGCTTACTTCTTTTCTGCCTTCTTTAATATAACTGGATAGATCCCATCCACCCCAGGTGCTTTTCTTATGTTTAAATTCCACAATTTCTCCTCCACTTTGCTCTCCGTTATTACAAAATCATTTACCTTCCAATTAGAGTTTGATAAACTTCTGGCATACCCCTCCCATCAATGTAGATGCAAAATACTCATTCAGTTTGCCAGCTACCTGAGCAGGATCGTCAATATCAAGTGGACAAATCTGATTCATTCCCTTCCTTCTAGAGTTAACATAACATTTTGTGCAAAAATATTTGCTGATGCTATCAAGGCAGTGTTGCGTGGATCAGAAAACTGCTAGATTGGGGGAATTCACAAACTAAAAGATTAACGGTAGCCACAGGGAGAGGCAAAAGTGCTTATTGCACTGCTTCTACTGTAATGAGCAGCAGCCTAGAGAGCAAGTTGCTGGGGACTTCAAGAGCTGCTAGGAGTCATCATGGAACAAGCAAATACATGGGCTGCATTAGGGTAACTAAGAGTAAGAATAACAAGTGCATTTATACTTGCATGTACACTAATGCTAGAAGTATAGTAAATAAAATTGATGAAAATGAAGTGCTGATCATGACATTCCAACAAAGGCAGATATT
Source organism: Mastigoproctus giganteus (assembly GCF_048544385.1). Lineage (NCBI taxonomy): Eukaryota > Metazoa > Arthropoda > Arachnida > Uropygi > Thelyphonidae > Mastigoproctus > Mastigoproctus giganteus. The sequence continues at coordinate 110,183,730 of NC_143585.1, forward strand.
GTTCCAACTGGTTTCACACAGATATAAGCAGTGCAGAATTGGAATTTGGGAAATACAATGTGTAAAGAAAGAACAGACAGGGTAGGAAAGGAGGAGAGGTTATTCTGTTAGTTAAGAAACACAAAATCTAAGGAAGTACATCCAATAGACATGGGTGGACAGTGTAATGTTGAGTCTGTTTGGTGTGACATAAACACTGGAAAAGGGAAAATGAGAGTAGGAGTATGTTATAGGCCTAATGACTCTGATGAGTACAATCAACAGTTGTGCAGAGAAATAAAATGGGCCAGTAAATCAGAATGTCTTGTAATGGGGAATTTTTTAACTTTCCAGATATTGACTGGAACTTGTAGATTGGTCACTTCCACGCTAGCAAGATTTTTGTGGATTTATTGGAAGACTGTTTCCTACAGCAACATGTTCAAGGGGCAACCAGAGGGAGTAATATCCTTGATCTAATTATCAGAAGTGATTATCCATGCATTAAGAAACCACTAGGTGACAGTGATCGCAGTGTACTCATGTGGGATTTACTTAAAGATGTAACTACCATCAAAGATAAAGGACAGCGTTTTTGTTTTCATAAAGGTGACTACAGTGATCTCAGACAGTTTTTAAACTCTATACAGTGGGATCAACTGGTGATGTTACCAAGGATGAATTTTAAATGGGAAGCCTTCAGAGACTTAATCTTGGAGGCTACTAGGCTTTCCATACCAACTAAGACATACTGTTCAAGGTTCAGGCCTAAATGGATGTCGGACGAATTAATGAGGCTTGTGGCACAGAAAAAAATGCGTGGGATCCATATAAATTATCAGGCGACACAGAAACCTATGGCAGATATAAGCTAGTCTGTAATCAAGTCACAATGGACGTTTGGCAGGCAAAAGCAGATCACGAGAAATCTTTGGCAAAGGATGCAAAGAAAAACAGCAAAAAGTTCTTTACTTATCTAAAATCTTGAAGGAAGAAGATGAATCAGATTGGTCCACTTAATATAAATGGTTCGACTATTGATGATCCTGCTCAAGTAACTGATAAACTGAATGAGTATTTTGCATCTACATTCACATTTTGTGATTTTGTACTAACTGAGAACAAAGTGGAGGAGAAATTGTTAAAGTTAAACATAAAAAAGGCACCTGGGACAAATGGAATCTATCCAGTTACAATGAATGAGGCAGCAAGGGAAGTAAGCAAGCCCTTAGTCACAATTATTAGGAACATCCTTAGACTGAGGGGAGGTCACCATTGAGTGGAGATGTGCAAAGGTATCCCCAATTCACAAAGAGGGTTCAAAGGGTGACACAAATAATTATAGACCTGTTAGTTTAACTTCTGTTCTGGAGAAGTTAATGGAGGCACTGTTCAAAGAAGCACTGCAGAATCGTCTAGACAAGACTTCAGTTTTAGTTCAGACACAGCATGGGTTTGTTAAGGGGAAGTCTTGTCTAACCAATTTTATTGGATACTACGATGTGGTCACAGAGGAACTGGATGCAAAAAATAATTTTGATATCTTATACTTGGATTGCAGGAAAGCTTTTGATACTGTTGCACATTGAAGACTGCTGTACAGATTGGAAGGTATGGCATTAAGGGCAAGTTACTGCAATGGACAAAGGGATGGTTGAGTGGGAGATGGCAGGGGATGGTAATAAATGGACACTGTTCTAGGTGGACTAATGTTATTAGCGGAGTCCCCCAGGGTTCAGAGCTGGGCCCATTGTTGTTTTGTGTATTTATCAATGATATCGATGAAGGTATATCAGGCTTAATGTCCAAGTTTGCAGTGATACAAAGGCAGGGTTGTTAATAACAGTAAAGACAGCATGCTACTGCAACAGTATCTGGAAAAGTTAGGCAGATGGGTTGAGAAGTGGCAACTGATGACAAATGCAAAGTACTGCATATGGGTAGCAGTAACCCAAGAGAAATGTACCAACTGTGTGGTACTACACTCAGAGGTATAGTACCACATAGTTGGTACATTGTGTGGTACTACACTCAGAGGTGGAGAACAAAAAATAATTGGGGTAATTGTGCAGTCAGATATGGAGTTCTCTGATCAGTGCAGACAGGCTGCCAGAGCAGGTCATGGAGTTTTGTCAATGATACATAGTAATTTTGCTAACAGAGACAAGGAGGTGATTATTCTTTTGTATAAGGCCACCCTTGAGTACTGTATAAAGGTCTGAAGGCCTCATTTTAGGAAGGATGTAGAGTTGCTAGAACGAGTACAGAGAAGTCAACAAGATTGGTGAGAGGAAACAATGGGGTGCGCTTACGAAGAAAGGCTTAAGTTCTGCAAGTTGTAGCATCTGGAGGCTAGGCACCTGCGAGGAGATCTGATCGAGGTATATAAGGCCTTGAATGGTTTGAGCAGGCTCAATGATGACGGGATACTTCCGCTTGCTCAAATTAAGAACCTGAGGGTGCATAGATTCAAACTGAGGAAAGACGTTGTAGAATAGATGTGTGGAAGTTTGCCTTTAGCCAGCAGGTAGTTTATTGCTGGAAAAGACTTCCATCTGTCATTGTGGAAGTTGATAGCTTAAATAAATTTAAGGCTGAACTAGACAAACATTTGGAGTGACTGGATGGGTGAAATGGGAAGGGTTTTTTTATTTTTTTTGCTGATGCCGTATAAGCTTGCTTTCCTGCATCATATACCTGAACTAATGCTAATAAGTAAGGAAGTCTTTGCTGTTCCTCTCTGCATCCTTTGCCAAAGATTTCTTTATTCTGCCTTCGCTTGTCTGACCTTTGTGTCTTGATTACAAAAAATTAGCTTATATCTTGCATACGCTTCTTTGTCTCCCGATAACTTATATGCATCCCATGCACTTTTCTTCTCTGCCACGAGTCTCATTAGTTCATCTGACATCCATTTAGGGTAACAAACCTTGAACAGTATTTCATAATTGGTATGAAAATCCTAGTAGCTTCCAAGGTTAATTCCTTGAATGCTTCCCATTTAGAATTTGCTGTTGGTAACAGTATAAGTTGGTACCATTGTATAGAATTTAAAAACTGTCTGAGACCACTGTAGTTACCTTTACAAAAGCAAAAACCCTTCCCTTTGAGTAAATCTAACACATCAGTACACTGTGATCACTGCCACCTAGTGGTTCCTTTATCTGTAGATTCTTAATGCATGAATAATCATTGCTGATAATCAGATCAAGTATATATTACTCTCTCTGGTTGTCCCTTGCACATGCTGCCCAACATTTTGAGTTGAGCAGCAAGGGACGTTGCTAAGATCCACTATACTCCTTTTGGAGTACAGTGGATCCTAGCAAGCACACTTGCCAGCCAAGTGATTCTGTTTGAGGCAATACAGATCCTCCCAATTTGGCTGAAGCAGGGACCAAAGCAGTGTATAAGGCTGGGACCCTCAACCACCAGGCTACCCCTTTCTAAGAAATCCATGGGTTACAACACCTGACAAACACACTGGATTCCTATGATGGTGATTGATCCTGAATAAGCCGACACAGGACCTTCCAGAAAATAATCATCCAATAAATCTACAAAAGAATTGCTAGTGTGCGAGTGACCAATCCACAAGTTCCAGTCAATATCTGGGAATTTAAAAATTGCTCAATATAAGAAATTATGATTTACTGGTCTACTCTATATTTCTCTCTACAGCTGTCATCATACTCATCGGAGTCATTAGGCCTATAACATGCTCCTATCCTCATTTTTCCTTTGCTAGTGCTTATGTCACACCAAACTGACTCAACATTGCACTGCCTTAGATTTTGTGTGTTTCTTTACTAACAGCATAACCCCACCTCCCTTCCTATCCTGTCTATCCTTTCTGTACACATTGTACTCCCCAAATTCCAATTCTGCATTCCTTATATCTGCATGACACCACATCTCTGACATACCAACAATATCTGCCTTTGACGACTTGACTGACACTTCAAATTCATCAAATTTATTTTCTATTACTTCTAGCATTGGTGTACATGCGAGTATACATACCCCTGTTCTTACTCTTAGTTACCCTAACACAGCCCATGTATTTACTTGCTCCATCATGACTCACAGCAGTTCTTGAAATCCCCAAGAAACTTGCTTCTCAGGCTGCTGCTCATTCCAATAGAAACAGTGCAAGAATCACTTCCACTTCTGCCTGCAGCTACTGTTATTCTATTCGTCTGTGAATGCTCCCAAGCTAGCAGTTTTCCGACCCACCTAATACTGCTCGATAGCATCAGCAAATATTCTTGCACCCTTTCTCTTTAAATGTATTCCAGTACTGTAGAGACAGTCTCTCCTCTAACTTCAGTCTCTGGGGTAGAATTTTTTTCAGACAACACTAAGAAAAATTCTACTCCAGAGGCAAAGCAAATAAAATAGAGGAAACTACAATAAATTACACCAAATGTAAACTTTTGTGTGTTTCGTGCATGATATTTCATAAGCATATGTAAGTCTAATCTTCATTAACTTTAATTATCTAATGCACTTAGATAAGTTTATGTTTAACTTGAAATACACTATAATGTATTGTGTACTTGAATACAGCACTAAATTTGATTACTGCTTTGTGAAGCTGTAAAACTATTCTGTCATGTACATGTGTTTGTTCCTTGATCTGCGTGGCAGAGTAAGTCAGAAGTAAAGCAGTTAATAGAGTAATAAGTTTTTCCATGTAGTCTAAAATGTGTTTATAATAAAAGTTAAGACACGTGAGATTTTTGAAAGTATGTGTAAATGTAATCAGCCATGCAAGAGTATAATTTGATAAAAAAACCATTCCATATTGTCTGGAAGATGACATGTATTTTTTGTTTTTTTGACTTGTTTTTATTTGTTTCAGTAACAATTGGTAGGTGAACTGCTAAGCTGGTTGTTTTTAGTAAAGCATTTAAAGCCACATATATCAGGTGTTACTAGAATTTTACAAAACTTGAACTGAAATGGGATGCCACAATTTAGTTTTGGACACTTTGCTGCTAATGGTTTGTGGGATTCAACTGCATGTGAATGAATATTTATGTTGTCTTAGACTCACAGCTGAGCGTGCATTAATTTCAAAATTGGAATGCTAATTCTCATCAACATAAGCCAATATTCGTCTTTAATGAGGAAGTTAAAAAATAATAAAAAAGGTAAACTGCAGTCATCACAAATCCAGCGCAGGATGGAAGCCTACTCAAAGGTTCATGTTGAGGGAAATGGACCATAATCTGCCATGCTGGTCCGGTGCGGGTTGGCAGATCGACCATATTTAGCAGTCAGGGGCTTGAACCCCAGCATACTCAAAGAGCATGTGCTACTGCACTCTCACTCCTGACAACTTCAGATTGGCAGATTCAGTGCTAAACATACTGGCTGGTCTACTCATAACAAGAAAAATAATAATTAAGCTTAAAATACAAGCAGCATAACAGATCTTGATAAGGTACTTCCGGGAGGGGATTCTATCAACCATGCTTTTTGTACTGTGCTTCAGCCACTCCTGATCAATAACCTAAACTAAATAGCCTACACAGCCAACCTAAAATATCTTGTCAAAAATAAAAGACACACATCAACAAGAGATCACACAGAAAGTTCAAAACCAAATCAACAATTTATCAGAATACCTGGATTTGATAAGATTAAAAATCAGTCATGAAGAGGTCAGCCATAATGAAATTTTTCAAAAAAGGAAACAGACAGACAATCACTATCAACATCAGTGGAAATCAAATACAGATGTCAGTATCACATGTAGACCTAAGGCGCAGGCAATGTTTTTCTGGGTTAGGAGCCGAAACAGATAAAATGATAAAGGCCAAGAGCAGCATGAGCAAAAAAAAAAGGTTCCTCAACTACTAAATACAGTGGATGCTACTTATTGTGATCACTTCAAGACTCAGCTAAATTGAAAACAATATCCAAAGAAATGAAGAACAAGATTGCAGCTGTTCGGCATTCTTAAGTAACAACTAAAGTGCAGAGCAGAAAGAAAAATATGAATTACTTATATAAGTAAAATATTTTTCTCTCCATCCACCATAGAGTGTAATGAGGGGATTCTCAATTGTGAATTATCAGGTAATGCATACAAAAGCAGAATGCCATAGTTACCTAGATACTATATCCCTACATCCAACAGACCTTGACCTGGCCCAGGACCAAAGGAAAGGAGACCTATTGGAGTACAGTGGACCCTAGCAAGTACACTTGCCAGACAATTGATCCTGTATGAGCCAACACAGGACCTCCCAATTTGGCTAAAGCAGGGACCAAAGCAGTGTATAAGGCTGGGCCCCTCAACCACCAGGTACCCCTTTCCAGAAAATCCATGGGTCTCAACACCTGGCAAACACACTGGACCTTCCAATTTGGCTGAAGCAGGAACTAAAGCAGTGCATAAGGCTGGGCCCCTCAACCACCAGGCTACCCCTGTCCAGGAAATCCATGGGTCGCAACACTTGGCAAACACACTGGATTCCAGTGATGGTGATCTAAAACCAGTAACTTAAACAGAGAGACATAGGCAGAGTTCTTGGCAGAAGGCATCTGCAGTGCAGCTTGCCTATTAGGGAATTCATTCGACTGCTTCACAATTTCTGTCAATTATTCTGCCTCCATCTCCTCTTCTCGTTCTTTGTTGTGTGCCATTAGTGAAGGTGTTCAATAACAAGTGTGGGAATTGGATCACAGTGTACTAAATAATTGGCTTATAGAATCTCAGTTTTAGATCCAACTGTAAAGACTGGTATGTGTTGTGCATGATGAGTTCTCAGTATGGCATGAAATTGCAGTATGTTCTGCTGGGATAAGGTGGTTTTTCCCCCATGCTGTGAATAAAAGGTCACACAGCATAATATGATATGTCCAAGGTGAGACTGTATGAGAGGCAGTAAGCTGTATCTCACCAAAGTCAAGTTGCCACTCATTCAGCAATGAAGAAAGGCATGTCTCTGTTGATGGGTAAGCTCTGTAAAGTTTTTCCCATTTAGGAGAGAAAAATCCATTTCAAGTTGGGTGGTTTGGTTGCCTTTTGAGTTTTGCTACATAGTTTAACAAAAATCATTCGTCTACATAGATGCAAGATTTTATCTGTTTCAGTATATAAATTATGACCTGTTGATGTACAGTATGGCCCTGGTGCAAGACAAAGATGACACTAGTGTGCAGGATCAAGCTAACGTATATAGCTCTGCATGGTCTATCAGAGCTATAGACTGTAGAGTCATAGTTTAGACATGACCATATTAATGCACTGTATGAATGCAGTAGTCAGTGGCGTAGCTACCATGTAGGCAGGCAAGGCAATTGCCTCTGGGCCCAGCGTCTTTTGCTGTTTCCTTTGTTTTGCAATGTTCATTAATTAAGTAGGGGCCCGAACACATTCTTTACCTCCAGGCCCAAAAATGGGTAGCTAGGCTAGTGGCAGTAGTATGTATTGGTTGATACCCTCTGTTGTAACAGATAGCATTCTTAAAATATTTAGCTTCTTAAGGCAAGTAATTAATTTGGTGTGCTTTAATATGTTCAAGGAAGGTAAGTTTTTGGTCAAATACCAACACACCAAGAAGGCAGACACTACGTTTACACATGTAAGGTGTAGTGTTAACACATTTATAACAATTAGGAATGCCACTACTACAGGGTTATTGTAACCTATATGTTATACAGAATTCTAATTACAGTGGAAATCCCTGTTGTTGTTTTTTGTAATCATATAGACTTTTTAAAATATTTTTTTCATTCTTGTGTACATTTCAGGAGTTATTTGATCAGGAAAAAATATTGTCATGTGCGGTTTACATTTGTTTTTCATTGTTTTTAAACTCAATAATATGAAATCTAGTCTTTGGTAGATAGCCGTTAATAAAGTTTTAAAATGTAATGCTTACACTTCTTCCATTTTCCTTTCTAGTGCCTTCCTGTGTTGCAATTCAGCCATATAAACTGTCATTCTTTCATTAGAGGTAAGCAGAGATTTAGCAGCTTCCAGGCTTTGCACAGGATGTTTACAAGCAGCTAAAAGCTTGGTTGTTCCCTCGCGCATTTTAATTTCTAAGTCAATCTTTTGTTCCAAGTCATATTCCTATAATAAAAAGGTGTAAAAAATAATCAGGTCTAACATTCTTTAGATTTTATTATTGTTAATATATATTTCAACAAAAGTTCAATGTATAAAAATAGTGTTCATCAGAAAACACCACAAAAAGTTGAAATAATTATATACAACAGTTCAAAATTCAAACATCATAATTAGGTTTACCAAATGTGTGTGAGCCCTGGGACGTGAGTTTTTACTAGCAGCTCTGTGAAATATTTTTGTGGATTTTTGAAAATTTGTAAAAATGACAATCTTCTATATAAATGTTTTTAAATATTTATTTGTTCTTATTATGACTTGGTTTTCCAATATTTTAGTGAAATTACTGTCAAAAATCAAATCACAATTCTAAAAAAATAGTAAAAAAAATCATAAAAAAATTTCATATAAAAACACATGCCATTATCTCGCTTTCTAATGCAATAAAATCTTCTACATCTACATATGTATCCTTTGATTCAATTTAATAAACTTCTGAATCTGAATTACAGAAAATTTCTATTTTTTGTAATCCCAAATTGGACATCAATGGCTGACTGGTGTGATCTCCTCCTCTGACATTAGAAGCTACTTTCATGCTGCCAACTATTATAAACTATCTACAATTACTTGTAAACATAGATAAAGAGATGGAGGCATTTACAGGAAGATTTCAAACAATCTGTATATAACTAAACACATTATTTAAAACAAAACTGAAAGAACTTTGAAGTATATATATATATATATATATATTTTTTTTAAATTAAATAAAATAAAACATAAGTCAGTAGTATGGCAAAAACTGTAGAGCAAAAATTAACATAAAAATAACCAAATAAACAAACGAACAGAAAAGAAGAGTAAAAGTAAGACATAAATAATAGCCCAGAAACCCCTATATAATTTCGAACTTTAAATCCAATTAACATGACGTATATAAAATTTAGAATAATACCAATTACATGTTAATTTAGCGGTCCCCCCCCCCCCGAGAGGTACCAGTTCCAAAAGACGTGAAATATCACCAAAAAAGGGGATTACTGCTAAAAGATAACAAAATCAGAATAAATTAAAGTAAAATAAAATAGACTTTTTTTTTTATTTCACTTTAATTTATTCTGATTTTTTTATCTTTTAGTAGTTCCTTTAACCCCCTTTTTTGGTGATATTTCACGTCTTTTGGAACTGGTACCTCTTGGGGGAGGGGGGGGTTACCACTAAATTAACATGTAATTGGTATTATTCTAAATTTTATATACGTCATGTTAATTGGATTTAAAGTTCGAAATTATATAGGGGTTTCTGGGCTATTATTTATGTCTTACTTTTACTCTTCTTTTCTGTTCGTTTGTTTATTTGGTTATTTTTATGTTAATTTTAGCTCTACAGTTTTTGCCATACTACTGGCTTATGTTTTATTTTATTTAATTTAAAATATATTTCGGCTTCATATGGAGGAATTGCGAGTCGCTGCCTCTAATGAATACTTAATTAATTATTTATTTATCTTATTATAGTTTAACTTTTGTTAATATTTAATGGTAGTATACATATATATATACATATATATATATACAGGGTGTACATAACATGTGCAACCCACTTCAAGAATGGATTTAGGACCTAAAAACAATGAAAAAAAAGTTCATGTAAACATAGGTCTGATTTTGTCTTGTTTCTGAGTTACAACCACTTTTGTATTCCAGTAGTTTACAGGAAATGCTGAAAATGGCCACCATGCATCTAAACAAGCCTGCAAATGTCTCATCATAGATCTCCTCACCCACTCAAAAGTTCCAGATCTGTCGGATTTGCCGGCAGCCTTGTTCCACATTGGTGGAGCATTTCAATGTTCTCAATCGGTGTGGAATAAACAATGGCTTTCAGATCCAAGAAGCGTGCAGGCAAGGCAATGTGTCCTGCACTACGTATCCATTTATACTGAATTTGAATTGCTCATCCAAAAAGTTTTTAGTGACAAGGCAGAGCACCATCATGCATAAACCACATAAGATAAAAGACATCAAATGTAACTTCTTCTAACAACTCATTTAATTGTTCTCTTAAAAAACTGCAGTAGGATGCTCGCATCAAGCCACACAAGGGAAGGCTGCCCCTCTGTGTTACCAGACAATACTAAGTAGTAGATGATTCTCGTCAACCTTTGCAATACCACCACTTTGCTTACTGGAGGCTTGAAGTGGTGAAACACAGGTTTAGTCAGTAGAGCAAAGCCCTGGCAATCCCAATCTCTTCCAACATGCAGTATGATTGATGTCTTTTGGTTATGATGGGCATCATTGTGAGATCCAATCATCCTTAAATTTCAGAGTACAGCTCTAAAACTGTATTCGCAGGCTGACTGCTTAGATAACCAACTGGACTGAACCTATTGATGAATATCCAGGAGGTTCAGATCAGCTAGAGCATAATCTCGCAGCAGCTACTCTGCCAGATAGCGACCAAGGGGATTCCAAGTAGTGTGGGGAGAGGGATGGTCAAAGCCACATTATATTAAGTAGTAGGGTATATTCTTGCTGTGTTTACACCATATCCAAAAATTTCATTCCTTCATTCAACACATCTTCCCCCACCCCACTGTTTCTTTACTATTGAATACAGCACGAAAAGTAAAACTAACAAAACTTATCTCCAAAAAAATCTAAACCTCCCAAAGATTTCCACAATCATTTCACAAATATACATAGTCTCAGTTCCAAATCTCAATGATGTCCATCTCGACTTAGTTTGGAACCACTGCTCATCTCAGTTGTCCTAATTATTCGTTGAATGATTCCTTTTGCTTCAAATGTAGTATTCTGATATTTCCTGTCAGAGACTTAATAATTTGGAAATGCCTCTTTTCAATCTTATCTGGCTAAAAACTCTTAAAATCATCTTAGAAAATATGGACTGCTGGGTAGCTGCAGGGCAGAAGGCAGAGGGTTGTGATTAATGGATATTCTTCAGACTGGTGTAAAGTCAGAAGTGGGGTCCCCCAAGGATCAGTTCTTGGACCACTGTTGTTTCTCATTTTCATAAATTACATCGACAAAGGAGTAGAAGGCGTGATGTCAAAATTTACTGATGAAGTAAAGATTGGCAGAGTCATTAATTAAGAGTGCCAAGCAGCACTCCTTCGGGATGATTTGAACAGACTTCAAAGATAGTCAGAGAAGTGGTAGCTTTGTTTTGCTGCTAAATGCAAGGTTTTACACTTGGGGAATAGCACTCCACCAATAAATTATATGCTTGGTGAGGATGAATTAATAACAGTGGAGGAGGAAAGGGATCTGGGAGTTACAATATGGGCAGATATGAAGTTTTTTGAACAGTGTAAACAGGTAAACAGGAAAGCCCATCATGTTCTATCAATGATTTATCGAATGCTATCCTGTAGAGGTAGGGAGGTCTGAATCCCACTGTATAAGGCAATTGTAAGACCATATTTGGAATACTGTTTTCAATTATGGAGACCTCATCTGAAAAAAGCTATTGAACTTCTTGAAAGGTACAAAGATGGGCAACTCAGACAGTGAGATTGGCAAAAGGATGACCATATGAGGAAAGACTCCAATTAGGGGGGTTTCAAAGCTTGGCAACCAGGTATCTCAGAGATGACAGCATTAGCAATAGTAGAGGCAACCCCAAGGACTCATATCTGGTGAGTATGGGCTTGGCACACCCAGGATCTTGAGCTGGATATCATCATTCTTCTCTTTATTGTTGATTCCCTTCTACTTTTATCTCTCTCTCTCTCTCTCAGGGTAACTTGAGATTTTTTTTTTTGGCTAGAGCAACATAAGCCTCAGGCTTCCTTGCACCATATAGCTAATAATAATAATAATATTATTATTAGCTTATACAGGATTGGCCAAAAAAAAAAAAAAAATCCCATTTCTCACATCTATTCCCTCTAAAAGTTTGTCCAGTTCTTCCATGAATTTATTTAAGCTATCAACTTCCACAAAAACAGATGGAAGTTTCTTCCAGCAATCAACTACCTGCTGGCTAAAGAAAACTTTCCGCACATCTATTCTACAACTGTCTTTTCTCGATTTGAATTAATGCCCTCTCAGATTTGTAATCTGAGCAATAGGAAGAATCCCATCAACATTGAACATGCTCAACCCATTCAAGCCCTTATACACCTCAATCAAATCACCTTGGAGGTGCCTAGTATCCAGATGCCGCAATTTGGAAAACTTAAGTCTTTCTTGTTAATGGCAACCATTCATTCCCCATGACCTGCTCTGGCAGTCTGTCTGCACTGCTCAGAAAACTTCATATCTGTATGCACAATTACCCCAAGGTCTTTTTCATTCTCTACCACCCTAAGTGTGATACCACACAGTTGGTACATTTCTCTGGGTTTATTTCTAACCATATGCAATACTTTGTCAATGTTAAACTTCAGTTGACACTTCTCAGCCCATTTGCCCAACTTTTCTAGATCTTGTTGCAGCAGCATACTATTTTTAATGTCATTAACAACCCTGCCAACCTTCGTATCGTCTGAAAACTTAGACATTAAGCCTGATATACCCTCATCAATATCATTGATGAATATACAAAACAACAATGGGCCCAGCACCAAACCATGGGGAACTCCACTAATAATATTAGTCCACAAAGAGCAGTGTCCACTAATTACCACTCTCCGTCATCTCCCACTCAACCATCCCTTTATCCATTGTAGCAACTTGCCCTTAATGCCATACCGCTCCAATTTGTGCAGCAGTCTTCCATGTGCAACAGTATCAAAAGCTTTCCTGACATCCAAGTATATGATATCAAAATTTTTTGCATCCAGTTCCTTTGTGACCACATCATAGTATCCAATCAAATTGGTCAGACAAGGCCTCCCTTTAACAAACCCATGCTGTGTCTTAACTACTACTGCAGCCTTGTCTAGATCAGTGGTTCTCAACCCTTTTTTTTGCTCGTGGCCCACTTCTGAATTTCATTCACCTCTGTGGCCCCAACTCTCGTATTGTTTAATTATAATAAATACATACTTTATCAACTGCACTTTTTATTTATAACATGTATTTTTTGTTTATAATATAAGGAATATTAATAATAAAAAAGGAGTTTATTAACTACAGTCTTTATTTATAATAGAATTTTTACTCATATAATGTTTATTCATAGTATACAATTATGCTCCTAACAAAAAATATTACAATAATATTATTGTCCCTTAGTTTAGTGAGATCCTTGTGGATCTCACTAATTTCTTTTTTATATTAGTAATAATTTTATTTTAGAAGAGAACTTTTTGTGGCCCACTTAACAGTTTCCATGGCCCCCAATTTTATGACTTTTAAGCTGTGGCCCCTCAAAAATATGGCATGGCCCCCGTTGAGATCCCCAATCCATGGGGATCTCCCCTGAGTCTAAGGAAGCACTCATAATTATGGCTAAACATGATTGAGGTTTATAAGGGTCTGCAATGGATTAATAAAATGAACGATGGTGGAATTCTTAATGTTATAAAGAATTCCAGAACTGGGGATCATAAATTCAAATTACAGGGGTTGAGGTTTAGATTAGATTGTAGGAAGTTTTCTTTTAGCCAGCGAGTCGTTGATTTTGCTGGAACAAGTTGCCCTCACAGGTAATTGAGGCTGACAGTTTGAATAAATTCAAAAGTCAACTGGGTAGTTACCATTGAGGAGGGAAACATATAATTTGAATTTTCTTATCTTAGGCTTTTTCTTTCTTTCTTTTTTTCTTTTTTTTTGCCAGTGCAGCAAAAGCCTGTGGCTTCCTTGCACTATATATGGCGAATACTATTACTGTCACCATTCCACCTCTCCTTTTTGCACAATATATTTCCAGTTTCCTTGACAATAGAGTCACTGACCAATATTGTTTATTAAAAAACTTCGAACCCAGGGAAGATTCCATCAGAATGGAAAAAGTGTCAATATATAAAGGCGGTTTTAAGAACTAAGTGGTAAATAAAATTATTGAGGTGATGATCAAGAATGCAACACAGCATGATTTTGTAAATGTAAAATCTTGTCCAACACAGCCACATCAACAGAGCAACTCATGAACTATATATAGGAACTAATTTTGACATTGTTTATCTGGATTTTAGCAAAGCGTGAGGTGAAACTTTTTTTTTTTTTTTTCGTTAATTAATTGTTGGCACATCGGCTTCTGTGGCCATTCTGTGGCCTGGCAACCCAAAGGTTGCGGATTCAAATCTGCAACCTTTGGGTTGCCAGGCAGGCACTTTACCCACCCGGCATGAAACATATTGGAATCATGGCTCCTTAGTTGAATCACATGAAAGCTACAGGCAAAGGGTTGTGATTAATGATTACTCTTCGGATAGGGTTAGGATTACAAATGAGGTTGCTCAGGGTTCAATACTGGCACCACCCTGTCAGGAAAATTTGAATAGTCTTCAAGAATGGTCAGAAGAGCTGCAGCTAAATTTTAATGCTTTAAAATGCAAGGTCCTATACACTTGGAAAATGGCCACCCCAAAATAACTTACTCACTCGGAGGAGCTAAATAAAAATGTATACAAGAAGAAAAAGAATTGGGGAGTACTACAGAAGAAGACATGAAGTTCTCTATGCAATATGGATGGGCAGCAAGGAAGGTCCATGATATCCTGTTGATGATTTATTAAATCACATGCTTGTAGAGATAGGGAGGTCATAAATTCACTGTATAAAGCATTGTCAGAATGCTACTGGAATACTATCTCCAGGTATGGAGACAACAGCTAAACTAATGAGCTTTTTTTTGAAGAGGTCCAAAGGTGGACAATGTGCCTGATAAAAATGGTACAAAAAGGCACCCAAATGAGGACAGACTGAATATGTGAGCTACAGAGTTTGTTTTTACTAAGAATGCTAGAGGAGATTTGATTGTGAGTTACAAGGCTTTGGGAGGATTGAAAGTTTTCTTTTTGTTGTTGAATTAATTGCTGAAATAAGTTACCTCGAGGGTATATGAGAGCTGACAGCTTGAGAAAATTTAAATGTCAGCTGGATCAAAATATACATATAGGTAAGTTATTTAGTTTCATTATTTATTTATTTATTTTGTTTTTGTCTGGTGCTTCCCTGCATTATATAGCTAAATACTAATACTAAATCACTAAAATACACAGTCGAACTTGGTTATAATGAGCATCAAGCAACCGACAAAATTTCCTCGTTATAACTATTACTCGCTATATCAGTGATAGTGGAGATGGGCAACCCCTGGAGCCATTAAACAATGAACACTTTTCATTGTGAAATTTCAAATGAGGAAAAATAATAAAATATATACTTATATTATTTTTTCTACCTCCTATTTTTTTGAAATTCTCAATAACTTGATAAAAAAATTGATTCAAAAAACAAAAGAAGAGAAAAAATAATAAGCATATACTACAATACAATTAATATTAAGCAATTTATTTGTCTGTAATTTTAAAACCATACACTTAATACTAAACACAATTTATTTCTCTCTAATTAAAAAATACTAAATAAACACGATTTCAATTAGTCCTTATTTATGAATCTTAAAATTGATGTTTGTTTGAAAGAGTTCACTTTGGTATTTAAGTTTCCCCTTAAAACACTCAATGCATTAAAAGTCTCATTACTTTCCTCAGTTCCTTCAAAAAAAAATTACTAATGTGTCCATTGAACCTTGAGCTTGTGAGATTGTCGGCACTGTTTTTGTTTTAGAAGACAGAGAGTGGTAATCAATGGACACTGCTCATCGTGGACTAATGTTATTAGTAGAGTCCCTCAGGGCTCAGTGTTGGGTCCATTATTGTTTTCTGTATTTATAAATGATATTGATGATGGTATATCAAGCTTAATGTCCAAGTTTGCAGCCGATACAAAGGTTGGCAGGGTTGTCAAGGACACTACTGACACTGCTGCTGCAACAGGATCTGGAAAGGTTGAGCAGATGGGCTGAGAGGTGGCAAATGAAGTTTAACATTGACAAATGTAAAGTACTACGCATGGGAAACAGCAACCCCAGAGCAACGTATCAACTCTGTGGTACTACACTGACAGTGGTAGAGAATAAAAGGGACTTGGGGGTGGTTGTGCAGGCAGATATGAAGTTCTCTGAGCAGTGCAGACGGGCTGCAAGAGTAGCTCATGGAGTATTGTCAACGATATAGAGAAATTTTTCCAGCAGGGATAAGGAGGTGATTATTCCCTTGTATAACGCAATGGTCAGGCCACACCTAGAGTACTGTATACAGGTCTGGAGGCCTCATTTCAAGAAGGATGTAGAGCTGCTGGAACGAGTATAGAGAAGGGCAACAAGATTAGTGAATGGAACAAAGGGGTGCTCTTACGAAGAAAGGCTTAAGTTTTGCAAATTACAGTGTCTGGAGACTAGGCACCAGCGAGGTGATCTGATAGAGGTGTATAAAGCCTTGAATGGTTTGAGCATGCTCAATGCTGATGGGATTCTACCTCTAGCTCAGAATAATCACCTGAGAGGGGATAAATTCAAATTGAGGAAAGACAGATGTAGGATAGATGTGCGGAAATTTGCCTTTAGCCAGTGGGTGGTTGGTTGGTGGAACAGACTTCCATCCCTTGTCGTGGAGGTTGATAGCCTAAATAGGTTTAAGGCTCAGCTGGACAGGTATTTTGAACGAACAGAGGGGTGAAGTGGAAGTGGGGTTTTTTTTTTGGCTGATGCTGCATAAGCTTGCATTCTTGCATCAAATGCCTCTACTAATGCTAATGCTAATTATCTTTTAATTGTCATATCATCATCACAATCAGTCTTTAACATCGTCGTTATCGTCTTTGTTGAGCACAGCATCTACAATATCACTCTCTATAGGAAGACCACTAGTTCATAAGTTGTCATCAACTCATACAAATTCATCGATGTTTCTGTATTAAAGCCTACAATATTGTTACATAGCAACCATTTGGATAATGGCAAGTTGTTTTCTTTGTTTCCATCTTCTTCATCTACAATTTAAAGTTTATTCGAATTTAATTTCGATTTCTTGAAGCAACTCGATATGGTTGTCGAAGTAACGTTGTTCCATGCATCATTCAATATCGATATAGACTCGGTAAGTTTCTGTTCTCTTTGACTGATCAGATGCAGAACTAGAAATCTTTTATAAAATCCTCTCAAACTCTTGATTATACCTATGTCCATTGGTTGTAAAACTGATGTCGCATTGGGAGGCAGAAACACCAGCTTAATGTTGGACAGATTTTGAATCTGGGGATGTGCAGGGCAGTCATCAACAAACAAACAAAATATTTTCCTTCTTTTTGAATAGCTCCTTATTCCAATCATTTATGCATTGTCGAAAAATATCCGAAGTCATCCAAGCTTTCTTGTTTGCAGTGTAATCCACAAGAAGTTTCCTTACGTTTTTGAAACACCGAGGTTTTAACGATTTTCAGATAACAAACAGTTTTTTTTTTTATCAGTTCCTCTCATATTTGCGCATGCAAGCACCGTAAAGCGAGCCTTTGATTTTTTTTCCACCAACACATTTTTCCCCTTTTGAATTTAAATATATTGTCAGGTGTCAAATTATAAAAAAGTCCTGTTTCATCGGTGTTGTAGATGTCTTCGTCATTGAAATCTTTTTTCCTGATTTCCACCCAAACATGGTCAATCCATTCATTTGCCATTACTGGATCTGCAGGTCGAGATTCTCCACTAATTTTTGCATAAACTATGTTATGTCAGTTTTTAAATTGATCCAGCTAACCGTTGTTACACACAAAATCGTTGCGTCCAAATTGTTTAGAAAATTTTTCTGCTTGAGCCTCAAGATCGGACCATCTATTAAAAATCCAGCACTCCTTTGTGTGGTGAACAATTGAAGTAATGCTGCTTAACCAACATTTGTAACCTCGCACTTTCAAAATTTTTTTTTTTTCGCTTATGTTCTTTTTCAGTGCTGATATGTAAACAACTTTATTCTTCCACAATGTCAATACACTTGAAGAGGACAAGGAAAACTTTTCACACACTCAACATTTTTTGCACCACGTTCTAACTCATGAATAATTTCAACTTTTTCGCGAATCGAGAGACTACTTTTATTAGTAGACATGTTTCCGAAAGAAGGGTTCATTTCTAACTGATTTTACTTTAAAATGATAAAGTGATCTGCATACAACGTTCTTAGAAGTCCTGAAATAAATTTATGGTTCAATGAATATAAGACAATCTGTAGAGTAATGCGATAAGGGGAACGCCAATGCATCCATCCCCGGAAGGACAAGGTCATAAACTGGCCACTAATCCGATGCAGGAGGTCATAAAGCTAAGTCACTCTTTTCATTTTCATCTATTCCAAGAAATGGGATTTTTTCGACTACCCGAGCAATTAAGAATGTTTGCATAGTTACCAAAATTTGTTCGGTATATCCATGTAGTATGCTCATTATAACAGTGAGCGATTGTATGGGAATACGTGTAATTAAAATCATCATGACTTTTTGCTCATTACAACCGTGATCTCGTTATTTCCGTGCTCGTTATAACCAAGTTCGACTGTGTATATATATATATATATATATATATATATATATATATATCCAAGTATGTAAAAAGTAAATAGGATAGTTAATTTATATCTAATTTATAATATTATTAATTCGTCACAGATCCGATTAATGATATGCTATTGTTATTGATATGCAAGATTTTCCTTGCTTTATTTTTGGCATATATATATATATTTTTTCCAGGTTGCGTTGGGCACCCGCATAGGTTTTTGGTCGTTCTTGAGAAGCTATCTTACTAGCTTTCATTTTATGTTATACATTATAACTTACCACCATTAACTTAACTCAAATATATATAATATATATATATATATATATATATATATACACACATCAGCATTTTAACTATAAGGTTAAGTATAAGGTTATTATGAGATTATATTAGAGAATAAGATTTATATAAGATAATTAAATATATGTATTTAATTTAGCTGTTGTATACATGCAACTATTTACTGATCCACATATCTACTATGTCCAAGGTCAAGACTAGCATGGACAGGAAATCGCACTCCTAGATGACCCAAGCACTAACTTTATATTCTTTGTTCATATACACTGCTCACTTTCCTCCAACTAATTTTTTCCACATTCTTGGCTATTGGAATATTACGTCCAGGTATGGAGACAACAGTTAAAGTAATATGAGCTTTTTCAAAGAGGTCTAAAGATGGATATGTGCCTGATGAAAATGTTATAAAAAGGCACCCAAATGAGGAAAGACTTTGAATATGTGAGCTAGTTTATAGGAGAGCAGGCAAGAATGTCTATTTCTATCCTAATTCACCTCCTGTTAATTAAATTGCCTGTGACAACAACACACATGTACATAAATTGAGTATATATATAAGTAACACTAAAAATCTCTGTCTTTGAAACAAGGTGCAAGATAGCCAGTAGATATACCCAATAACAGAAACCACATATATACAGAAAAATCTCATAAATAATATATATAATTAATATTATGAACCAATATATACATGTATACCAGAGCCAAATACCATAACATTTGATAGCATATACTTATTAAATCCAAATAGGAGAAACGCTAAAATAAAAACAAAATTATGAAATATTGAAGTAAGAATATAAAGTATATGAGTAATAATAATAATATCAATTACTGCCTGATACCAATTTCTTCCATATTTCATAATTTTGTTTTTATTTTAGCATTTTTCCTATTTGAATTTAATAAGTACAGTAAGCCCCCCGTATCGGTGGGGGGTATGTTCCAAGAACTACCGTGGATGGCTGAAACCGCGTATAAAGCGAACACGCCTGCTGACCCCATATATAACGTGATTTTCTTGTATGTACATATGTATAATAAAGTTTTTACCGGGACTGGATTAACCGGGATGCTTCAAGACTCAAATTACAAAAAAAAAAAAAAAAAAAATCATAAAATTCAAGTAATAACTAGAAGAGGTATCAACAGATATTTTGCAAGTAGTAAATAAGCTACAAGAACCGGTGTTATAAGTCGTCATTGGGAGATTAGTGTACCCATTATCTTGCAACAGCTGTATTCACACCTACCGCTCAAAACAAATGTTTAGTTTGATTTAGTGCATCACATCGATTGTTGTGTTCTGTCGCACCGCAAAAGGACAAATTTTGTTTTTCGTTATTTATGTCAGGGATGTCAAAAAAAATTTTTTTTTATATAGTAACTATTATTTATTTATTTTTTTTTTTGTTTAGAAATCACGAAAATGATGGGCAAACGCAAGAGTTATGCTTTCAATTAAATAAAAACTTGAAATTATTCAAAAGTTTGAAAACAGTGCATCCATTAAATCTCTAAAGAATCATTATAATGTTGATGACCAAACCATACAAGACACTGTAAAAAAATAAAGGGAAGCATCATATTGGACACACGAGTAGTACATGTTAAGTTTTTCAGTTTTTTTCTGTGGTTAACCGCAGGTAACTGAATCAGTGGATACGGGGACACAACTGTATATGGCATCAAATGCAATGATATTTGGCTCTGGTTGCTGATATACAGATATACTGTTCACAATAGTAATATACACCGATAAGCCAAAACATTATGACCACCTACCTAATATGATGTTGGTCCTCCATGAGCAGCCAAAACAGCTCATACCCGGTGCGGCATGGACGCTACAAGATTTCTAAATGTGTCTTGTGGTATGTGTCATGTGTCTGGTACCAACACGTAACCAGCAGATCCTTTCACTCCTGTAAAGTCCGTGGTTGAGACACCACAGATCGGAGTTGTGTTCCAACACAAACCACAGATGCTCAATGGGATTGATGTCTGGGGAATTTGGAGGCCAAGGCAATACCTGGAAGTATTCCTCATGTTCCGCGAACCAGTCTCGAGCAATCCAGTCGGTATGACATGCCGCATTATCCTGCTGAAAGACGGCACCGCCAGAGGGGAAGACCACTGTTGCCATGAAAGGGTGTACCTAGTCAGCAATGAAGTTTAGGTAGGTGGTAGAGGTCACAGTGCCCGGCACATAGATGCCTGGACCCAGGGTATCCCAGCAGAACATTGCCCAAAGCATGACAGTGCCACCACTGGCTTGTTTTCGTTCCATGGTGCATCCAGCCGCCATCACTTCCCCAGGTAAACGACACACACACACACCCGGCAGTCCACATGGTGCAACAGGAAATGCGATTAACATAGGCTCTCGGAGCAGCTGGTTGATTGGTTGTTGGGTTTTATTGGCGCAGTAGCAACTAAGGCTATAATGCACCAAGCTCTCGGAGCAGCCTGTGGCTACACAGTCTCACTTTCAGCAGGTTCAATGTACTGTGTGTTGTGAGACATTACTCCCGTTACCATCATTCCAATTACTGGTGAGTTGCACCAGTCACCCTTCTGTTGCCACGTACCACCTGGGAGAGCCTTCGCTCACCTCGAGCATCAATGAGTCATGGTCGTCCAATGCCTCACCGGCGGTTCGTGGGTTTTCCCTCCCCGGACCACTTTTGGTAGGTACTACCCGTGGCAGACCGTGAGCATCCCACCAGCTATGCCGTTTCGGATATGCTCTGACCCAGTCGTCTGGCCATTACAATTTGGCCTTTGTCAAACTCGCTTAAGTCCGCTGCCATTCCCATCTTTTTTTTTTTTTTTTTTTTATGAAAACCCCAAACATGAAAGGTATCAAAACCTATAGTACTTAGTACCGTGGATGGGTAGAAAGAGAAGTATGGGGGGAGGGGGATGCCGGAAACTTTGATCTAGAGACTAAACATGGGTTTCACCACTTCAAGCCTCCAATAAGCAAAGTGGTGGTATTTCACCGGTTGATGAAAGTCATCTACCACCTCCCATCTGAAGAACAAGAGTAACACTGATTAACAGAGCTCAGTATCAGGTGATTTTTATACCGTGTCCCGACCCATGCACTATAGTTCACCTGCAGTTGCTTCGATTTGCATAACAACTCGCTGGTCATAATGTTTTGGCTCATCGGGGGGGGGGGGGGGGGGGGTACATATAATATTAATTGAAATAAAAATTTAACTAATTGGCATATTCTAAAAGTTCTGTTATTTGATATTGTATAAATTGGCTTTTTCTAAATCATTTTAAAGTGTTACTTCTGCAATACCCTTTATTTTGATCCAGTGCCCCTCTGTTTTATTTTTAATATATGTATACATGCAACTATTAATACATTGCAGCCACTGATGTTTACTCTACTAGTTTTCTTTGTATTCTATTTTTTCTGTTTTTCTTGTATATTTTGTTAGTGTTCAATTTAATTTATATGGTCAGTAGTGTGATGATATGCTAATACTGCAAACTATACCCTAATTTTTCTGTATATATATTCTAATTTAACAATGACTATGGTGTTGCCATGCAAGTAATAGGACCTGTTCTACTATAATTTTTCACTGCATAAGGGCCACCATTATTCAAGATTCCCTGTCCATTATTGGCCTTGTGGTCCTCCATCAATATGAGGCAGAATAGTCAATCTATTTTATTTATTTATTTTTATTTTGCATTCAAGTGTTGGTAGATACTACCCTTTGGAGTTAATTTTTGTCTCCACTTTCAGTGATACTTCACATGATTTTGACCTGGTACTATCTTCCAGGTGCCACTAAATTTAAACTAATTGGCATATACTAAAATTTCCATTTTTTGGTATTGTATAAACTAGTTTTTTTCTAAATTATTTTAGGAGCATTCCTTCTGCAATACCCTTTATCTTGATTTCCTCCCTTTTGTTTTATTATGTATGGGTTTATTTTTAATTTTTGCTATACTGGTTTGCATGCTACCGGCATTTGTTTCATTTATTTTTATTTTTACTTTATTATAAGCAGCATATGGTAGATAATGCATTGCAGCCACTGTTTATTCTACTAAATTTTCTTTATAAAGTTTTCAATTTATAATATTAATTATATACAGCAATAACATAATGTTTATTTGTTTAATGGCACTGGATACTATTGACAGATTTAAATTGGTTACACAATATGTCAGAATTAACATTAAAAATCAGCATAATTATACACACACAAGGTGTATTCAAAAAGTTCCAGGAATTTTACTATAAAAGTTTGAGTAACATTTGAACTTACTAACCTAATCACCTTCAAAGTACTTTCCTTCTGCGCGCGCACACACACACACACACACACACACACACAAAATCGGTCTTCCCAAGCTTTGAAACATTCTTTAAAATCACGTTTTTTTAGACCAAATTTGATGTCATCAACTGTAGCAAAATGATGATCCTGAAGCTCTATTTCCAGTTAAGGGAACAGCCAGTAGTCACATGTGCAAGGTCTGGGGAGTAGGGAGGTTACTGCATAACATTGTTTTTGCAGCCAAGAACTACTGAACTGCCATTGCCATGTGACTGGGCTCATTGTCATGGTGCAGGATCAAACCATCCTTCCATTTTTGAGGTCATCTTCACCTCACATTCTCACAAAAAGATGTCAAAACCTCAACATAGTAAGCAGTAGTAATGCTCCTTCACTTAATCATAAATTTGTGGTGCACTATGCCCTTATCACCAAAAAAAAAAAATTATCAGCATGACTCTGACGCTGGATTTTGTTGCATGAGACTTCTTGGGCTATGGGGATATTTCTGTGTGCCATTCGGATGCTTCCACCTTGCTCTCAGGGTTGTAGACTTAGCACTTAGCAGAGCTAAGTGTCTACAAGTGCTAGGTTGTAGAAACTTAGCACTTGTTCCCAGTGATCACTTTTCTTAGGAAACCCAGATCCTGTGTAAATTTTTTGAGCAAATCATCTCTGATGGCTTTCCTGCAGTCCATCTGATCATCAGACGGCAAGTGTGGAATAAACTTCACATGCATACACAAAATCTTGCTTCAGGATTATATGTACTAAGCCTATGGACAGTCTGACTTCATGAGCAATCTCAACAACAGTCATTCACCTATTATTCTGAACCAGTTCCTTCATTTTCATGTCATTTTCATCATTTCATAATATCAAAGGGCAAGGTTCATACCCAGTGTTTCCATTCATTTTTAAACCACTCATAAACTGTTATTTGTTTAATTCAAAGCATCATCTCTGTAGGCCTTTTCTCAAGTTTAAAGAAGAACTTTATGTTAGCACACTGTTCAAACTGCAAATTCTGCAATCAATCAGCTGCGACACAAGAATGAAGTGGTCGAGCCAGTTCCCACTTCACATGTGTGCATACCAAGATCAACGTCCTATGAAACTTCACAGCCAGCACAAACCATTTAAATAGCAGAAGGCAATTCCAGGAATCTGAATGTACTAGGTATATATAAATTAACATTTTTCATTAAGAGCTTATCCTCTTCCATATTTAAATGAGGCCCCTGGCATACATTTTTTGCAACTAGTGATAAATCTGTTTTTAAAGGACATATCTTTTCAATACCACAGCCAACAAGTTTAGTTTTAGGCTATGTTGCTTCAGTTGTTAAATAGAATTGAAATACTGTACTTGCAGTATTTCCCTTTTTACTGTAGTAGTAATGGAGGCATGCGATGCAAGAAGGCAAGCAAGCTTACGTAACATCAACCAAACAAAAAAAACAAAAAAAAAACAAAAAAAAAAAAAAACAATTTCATACATCCATTCCCTCTAAAAGTTTGTCCGTCCCTCCACGAATTTATTTAAGCTATCAACTTCCATAACGACAGATGGAAGTTTGTTCCAGCAATTAACCACCCCCGCTGACTAAAAGCAAATTTCCACACTTCTATTCTACAACTGTCTTTCCTTAATTTGAATTTATGCCCTCTCAGGTTCATAATCCATAGTGGGTATTTCAACAAAGATTTTGCTAGAATATCTTCAAGCTAAGAGTAGGAATCTAGATGTAATAACTGAATTTATCTGCTAACAGATATTTTTGTGAGGTAACACCATTAATGTTTAGGAATATGTCACACAAAAGGCATTTTTAATATAATTCCTATTACCCAGCCATAATAAAAACAGTATTTTATTTATTATGTGTTTATAAGTTTTTAGAAAACAGTAAGAAGTTATTTAGCATATCCCGAAAATGTATTATTACCAAAGAACTGCAAAACTGTTTTTTTTTTTTATTTCGCATATTTTGCGACAGAGCAAAATTCTCATCCTCTTAACGATTGCTCACTTAACATCAACCAGTAAAAACGAAGCGCACGTGAATACATCAACACGATGTTTAGTATTACATTATTATTCGTACGCATAATGCATACAAACTCACCTGTAAACTGTGGGCTATCTGTCGAATAAAATATAAATCCAAATCCTGGATTACAAACCCGGAATTGCAAAAGAGAGTATCACAAGTTCGAGATGAGTACAGTTCCTGAGGTAACGGTCGAAAGCAGGAATTCATTCCGGCAATTTATCAGATGCGTGTGTGGAAATACTGTACATTATCACGATTAACACTGCAGTTAAAAAAAACCTTGCTAAGTAATTCAACCTGAGCAATTTAATTTAAAACCACAATCATCAACAAATTAAATACATCAGACTAATAATAACGCGTCGTCAAAGCTAGAAGTAGCTAGCTATACCTTAATTCCTAACTAAAAGAAATTATTGTAAAAGATCATTAACATGTTTCCAAAGGAAATTTAGACTAAACTGCTAAGAACACAGATGTTCCCACCGCTACTACGCCACGCTTGCTTACTGTAGGTGTCGTTACTATTTTGGAAAAACTTGGCACGGAACACTGTTCTCTCAACCACTTCGTCGCAGTTACTGTATCTGAATTTGATGTCCTAAAAAATGTTTACATACTGAATATAAACCCATACCAATGTTTATTAAAATTCATATGCGCTTTTATCACTGCACGGAAGCGAATAAGTATAAGTTGAAATAGGAGAAATGTACCGTTCGAACCTACAGTACGAAAAACTATCCTAGACTGTAAAA
Organism: Mastigoproctus giganteus; assembly: GCF_048544385.1. Lineage (NCBI taxonomy): Eukaryota > Metazoa > Arthropoda > Arachnida > Uropygi > Thelyphonidae > Mastigoproctus > Mastigoproctus giganteus. The sequence continues at coordinate 110,209,762 of NC_143585.1, forward strand.
CTCGCCGCTCGTTCTATTACTGCCTGCAGAGTCAACATGATGCATATTTTATTATCATACAAAAGATGAGTATATTCAGAAGGTAATTTTCAATAAAAAAAAAAAAAACTGTTGGGGGACACCGGCATTAGTGGAGAAGTTAGAAGACAGAGAGCCATCTACCATCACCCTCAGTGAGCGATCAGAGAGAAAACTAGATAACCAATTACAAAAAACAGTTGGTAAACCATAAAATGGAAGCTTGTTTAGAAGACATTTATGCCAAACACGATCGAAAGCCTTTGAGATGTCAAGAGCAACTGCTTGTTTCACCTAGTGCATACAATTGATAAAATATTATCGATAAATGAAAGTCAACTATCGTATCATTATCGCGCAAATTTATCGATAGTTTCAGATCACTTATGGATTTTTTAAGTTTATGCTAAATAAACAATGTTTTCTCTTGCAAATGAGATTTATTAGTAATAGAAAACGTTGTTTTGCCTTCTACGGTGCCTCTAGCTGTCAGTTACTGACGTTACTTACGCTGCATGAGGTGGTCTGTTTATTATCATTTATCTAATTGATTTCAATTCTGTGATTGTGTTTCAATTTCTGTCATTTATCTAATCGATTTCAGTTCTGCACTATAAAGAATGCTGCAGACCTTCAATATTAGAGGTTCATGTAGAGGCATGTTCTCAGTTTACTGATTCAGTAAAAATTAATCTAATTACTAATTAATCAAAGCGCGAAAGTGTAAGATTTGGCTGAAGTGCCGCAAATTTAATTATTCATAATGTGGAAACATATGAAGTGTGGTTATTTTTAACTCAAAATGTTTTATTCACACAATATATAATTAAATTACTTTTTTCTTTTATATAGGCCTAATAATGCCAAGAAAGTCAAATGTTTGGAACTATTTTACCAAGTCTAGTACTGTTGAAGCTAAGTGCAACATATGCAATAAAACATTAAAATATGCTGGAAGTACAACAACAGGATTATTCTTTCACATAAAGAATGTTCACCATATTGATTTGAGTGACGATGATGCAGAAGTGGCAACAAAAAAGACAGAAAACTCTTGACTTCTACAAAACTAAATTTTCAATGAAAGAAGACATCTCCAAAATGGCTAGTGTTGATTGTTTTAAACGTATTGCAAAAAGTTACTATACAAAATAGTGTAAAAAAACGAAGGAATGAATATGATAATCCTCCACCAACTTGTCTTAATACAGTAAAAAATATGGTTATTTCATTTCTTGAGAAAAGAAAAAGGAATTAACTGACTTATTCAAAGAGAAAGTTAAGAATGGTCAACAATTTTTCCCTCACTCTAGGTGAATATACGTCTCTTCAAAATAAAAGATTTATGAACATAAATGTCCATGATGAAAATGAGCATTGGTCTTTGGGAATGATATTAATCAGAGGATCACTAAATAGCACTAAATATAAGGAGTTGGTCAATATCAGATTAAAAGAATTCGGACTCAACATGAATGAGCACATCACGGCTTCTACAACTGACGGTGCAGCTGTCATGGTCAAATTTGGCCAAGAAATACTCCCAGAAAACCAAGAATGTTTGGCACACAGCATTCATCTTGCTGTATTGGACGTTCTTTATAAGGAAAATGTCACTGATGAAGAAGATGATGAAGTAGATCAAGAGACTTATGAATATGATGTTCATGAAGATGGCAAAGAAGACAATATTTAGTCATTGGCACTTAAAGATGATTATTTTGGTTTGATCAGGAACTTGCGGAAAGTTCGCAAAACATTCAGAAATTCCCCTTTAAAGAATGAAATTCTCCAAGGATTTGTGAAATCAGAACATATAAATGAGCAACAGTTAATCCTTGATGTCAGAACTCGTTGGAACAGTTTACTTGAAATGTGCACAACGTTTTATAAACTGAAATCCTGCATCACACAAGCTTTAGAAATCTGCTGCTTTGAAGAATTTTCTGAAAAAGATTGGACTGCAGTCGAGAGTCTATGTGACATTTTAAGGCCAGTTGAAATAGTATTAACTTATTTGTGCTCTGAAGATGGAAACTTATTTAAAGCAGACAAATCTATGATGCTTCTTCTTAAAAAGTTGGCAAAGAAAAATAGTGGAATAACTCGTCAAATGAATCTTTCTCTCAGCAACGGTATAAATCAAGAAGAGTTCGAAATACTGTTTCCGTTTTACGATATCTTCATGATCCTAAAGCTATAAATGAACAAATTTCTGACACTTTCAAGATGTCTTCTCCAGTTTCCTTAAAGAAATATGCCACTTCTATATATTTACGATTGTTTCCTGAACCTCTTACGGATATAAGTAGTGCAGAAGAAACCAGATGAGGGCAACGTAAATGAAGACGACGAAGAGGAAGATTTCAAAAAATGCCTCTATCATGAGATTAACAAATTGGAATAAAAAAATTCGAGTCCTTAAGTAAGCCCTCTATGTTCAATACAGGCAATGAATTCGCAATGCACAAAGTAAAGAAAAAGAGAAGCGAAAATCTAGATCGAATGTAAGATGCATTAAGGACCATCAAGCCTACAAGCTGTGAAGCAGAGCGTACATTTTCTTCAGCAGAAGTTTTCATAAGATTCGATAGAGTCTCTCCAGCCACTATTAATGCCTTATGCTTTTGAAATGTTACTTCCTTATTAATAAGGATGAAAAACTAAAATCTGTTCAAATAACTATGGCTGTCACAATGTGGAATGAGCTCATTAAAATCTGTTCTTATAATTTTGTTTTTCTTCTATAAATGAGACAACTAATTTAATTAGAAAATTTATCGATAATCTGAATTTTTTTCAATCATTTATCAATAAATGAACTTTTAATAATTTGCATCCTATAGTTTCACTGAACTTTTCCATTGGATTTGTCCATAAATGGGTAACATAAGCCAGAATATCGCCATTGGATCGACACTGACGGAATCTATACTGGCGATCATTGATCAGACAGAATGTTTCAAGGCAGTTTAAGAGTTGCTAGTTAATTGATTTCTCCATTACTTAGAAAGAGTAGAAGTAATTACAATGGGATGATAATTGGATGGGAGGGATTTGTTACCCTTTTTAGGAACTGGCTGAATATAAGCAAATTTCCAAGAAGGAAAAACACCTTTGGAATAAAAAAGTGAAAAAAGGCAGCAAAGAACAGGAGTAAGTTCAGGAGCACTGGTTTTGAGAACAAGTGGAGAAATACTATCAGGACCTGGAGCTTTCTTAGCATCAAGATTCGTCAAAATCCTTCGACATCCTTTAGATGGAAGACCACAGGAGGCATTGAATGGAGTGTGTTGAGAATGGTGGGAGGTGTTTTACCAAGATCATTAATACATGAGCTCAAAGAAAAATGGGATGCTAACAGGTCAGCTTTATCCTTGGCTGAAGTGACAACAGAACCATCTGGTTTTGACAGATGGGTAATCTCTGCTCCCACTCAAAGATGTTGACTGGGAGCAGAGATGGGCAAAAGTTGCGGTCAACAGCTTTGGCAAGAGACCAGAATGCTCGGCTACCATTAGAGCAAGAAGCAAGTTTTCTACTCTTAGCCTATTCAAAATCTAGTTTAGACTGATTAATAACTGCTTTACAATTGTTGTGAGCTTTGGTGTAGGCAGAAAATGAAACTGAAGAATTGGAAACAAGCAAATTACTATATGCAATGTTCTTCTCTTGAACAGCCTTAGCACATTTATTGGAAAACCAAGGTTTAGATAAAGGACATGATTTTCAAGTTGAGTGTGGAATAAAGGATTCCATTCCTACAAGAATAATTTCACTGACTTGATCTGAGCAAACGTTGAAAGTTTTGAAACAGTAATCAGACCAAGAAAAAGAAGAAAAGAAATCTCACAGGTCATCCCATTTTGCATTCTTGTAATGCCAAACAACACGAGGTTAGGAACAGCCATGAGATAAAGGCTCCATTGGAGAAGAGACGTTTGTTTGTTTGGTTTTTAGGAGCATTAGCAACTAAGGCCATATTGCTCCGGGAATATGCGGTGGTCATTCCCTTGACCTTTCCGCATCCTCCGTATTTGGTGGTGACGGGCTCGAACCCCGGTCTAATCAAGAAGCGTGTGCTACGCACTGCTGCTCCTTCCCACCTGGCTACGGAGACGCCTGGAGAAGAGACAATCACCAAGTTGTGATCTCAGGTGCCTAAAGAAACACTCACTTCAACCGTGTACTTAGAAGAGTTGTTTATGAGAAAAAGATCAAGCGTGTCGGCTGTATGGTTAGGATTGTCTGGTAGGTAAATGAACTGTCTGGTAGGTAAATGATCTGTGTAAGGTCATTAGTAATTGCAAAAGCCTCAGCATCTCGACCAGCTGGGTCGGTGTGACTAGAAAACGGAAGCCAGCTGGAGTTGTGAACATTAAAATCACCAACGAAAATTACCTCACTGTTAGGAGTGTTGTACTGGAGAAAGTCAAGTTGCAAAGAGAGGAAGTCAAAGAGCTCCAAGTGTCTAGTGCATTGGGAGAATGGTAGAGACAACAGATGAATTTGACAGAATGAGATGAATTTGACAGAATGAGATAGTGATTTTAAGCCAGAGAAGATCGAAAAGAGGAGATTCCAAATTACCAAGTCTCTGACCGGGAATATCGGAACAGACATATGCACAAGTACCACCTTTGAAGCAAAAAGAATCATACAGCGAATAATTTTGCCAACTAAGATGAGCAGTGGTTGAATCAACCGATAACTGAGATTCTCTCAGAAAAAGTACATAGGGGTTGGCAGACTGTAAGTGAAAATGGACATCGTTGAGACCACGTATATTTGTGAAATGAACCAGAGAGAGAGAGAGAGAGAGAGAGAGAGAGAGAGAGAGAGAGAGAGAGAGAGAGAGAGAGAGAGAGAGAGAGAGAGAGAGAGAGAGACAGTGTAAATTTAGTGACAAGTATTTGCATGAAAACATCAAAGACAAACACCAAGGAAAATTCAGGAAAGGAGTGTTGTTCCACCAGGACAACACACCTGCTCACAAGTGTGTCATTGCTATGGCTATACTATGTGAATTTGGCTTTGAAATCTTGGACCATTTCCCCCATTTTCAACAGATCTAGCACCATCAGACTTTCATCTATTTCCTAATTTGAAAAAATACCTCGCATCAATTTTTTAACCGACAGGTGCTTCAGTGAAAGCATTCCTGGAGGTCCAAGAGAAACCGTTCTTTGCAACTGGAATCAAAGAATTGCAGCATCGATGGCAAAAGTGTACTGACTTCTAAAGGACTATGTTGAAAAGTAACATCACCAGACTCTTCAAATAAACCTTTCATACTCGGGGCACTAACTTTTTAAATAACCCTCGTAGCTGTTTTTTTTTTTTTTTTTTTTTTATACATTTCAGTTATAAAACCATATTAAAAGCATTTAGAAGAAAGCTATGGGGCAATTTAGATTAATTAAAAGATCTTGCTGTAATTTTAGTATAGTTAAATTGGAATATTTAAAATGACCATTCTACCAATACTGGAGTACAATTTATCACTTTGGAATCCTTTGATTTCACCACTTCTGGAATCATTTGAATCTGGAAACCGATGTATTACAGAATAATACAAGTAGTTCCCGACTTTACGAGTTAATTCGTTCCTAGTGTGCGCTCCTAAAGTGGGATATTTTTCTCATAGACGTAATGTTAAAATCAGGGGTTACATTCTCAACAATGAAATTAGTTAGCTAATTATTTTATGCTTAAACAACGATTGATTTATTGTTTTTGCTCTTCATAACTTGTAAAATTAAGCAAATTATAATAATAAAGAAATTATTTATGACTTACAAATGTTAAAGAATGTTTATTCTTCATCATCATGGACTAAATGCACATTCCTTGATCACTCATTGTTGTCTTGGCACTCATTGTTGGTCTACTGGAGGGGGGGGGGGCACAAGGAGTCTTCTTCATAAATGTGTCGAGGCGTTTGTTTCCAAGATAGTCTTCTCTTTTCTTTATTAATTTCACGATAGCATGCATAAACATTTTTTAAATAATCTGTAACAACTTTCCTAGTATGCTCCAAATTTGAATCTTGTGACTCGAAAATCTCAATTGCTTTTCTATGTTGGAAAGCTTCCTCTAGCCCCTTGAGAGTGAAGGAATGAACAGGAGTTTCAGCTGTTAAATCTTCTTCTTCCTCAGCTTCTTCACATTTTGCTATTTCAAAGAGCTCTTCATTTGTGAGCTCTCCATTGTGTGCTTGAAACAGATCAGTGACATCAGTTGAATAAATGTCAAGCTGAAATTGGTTAGCATTTTAGCATTAGTAGAGGCATTTGATGCAAGAAAGCAAGCTTATGCAGCATCAGCCAAAAAAAAAAAATTAAATAAATAAATAAAAAATAACCACTTCCACTTCACCCCTCTGTTCATTCGAATACCTGTCCAGCTGAGCCTTAAACTTATTTAGGCTATCAACTTCCACGACAAGGGATGGAAGTCTGTTTCACCAACCAACCAATTAGCAATCTGCTTGCGTTTCATTTTATATGATCTCTGATATATCTTGAAATCCTTCAAAATTATCGATAAACTGAGGACAGTTTATTCCAAACACTCTAAGTTCTTCTCTGTAATTTTGTTCCAGATTTGTTGTATTATTTTAACTGCATCTAAAATATGGAATTCTTTGAAAAATTCTTTAACAGTTGGACCACCCTTCTTATCCGTTCCATTAATCAGCATGTTAAATGTCTCTCAAAGATAATGCGCTTTAAACATTTAAATAATGCTCTGGTCCATTAGCTGAAAAAGTGGTGTCACATTTGGTGGCAAAAATTTTAATTTAACAGTAGGGTGATGTCACAGAAATGGTGGGTGGCCAGGTGCATTATCTAAAATCAGAATCACCCGAAAAGGAATATTTTTATCTTCACAATATTGTTTTACTTCAGGTACAAAGTGATGTGAAAACCAATCTTGCAATAAAGAGAAAATTTTGAAAATTTGTTTTTTATATGATTGAAGAAATCTTCAATCATATAAAAAACATTAATATGGTGATTGAAGATCACCATATTAATGTTGTAAAAACCCACACAATTCCAGTTGTCCGCATTTTCGTAAATGCAATAACATCGAGAAATCCTGTTTATAATTAGATTGCACTAACAGAAAAGCCTAATAAACTGGAAAGAGAAACTTGCTTTTTTTGTTTTAGTGACCACCAGAAATGCGCTTTTAGAAAAATACGACAAGGGCGTTCGAAATTGATTCTTATAACAGAACATATGATAATGATGAAAGTATAGTGCATTTTAATGATTTCAATTATGGTAACTAATACAATTTTCATTACAAAAATGACCTTTTAAAAAGATAAACAGCTTAGTTTTACAGCAAAAATTTCAACTTCCGAGGTCTTGGAACGAATAACCAAAAAACAATGTTGATTGATTGATTTGGTAGTTGTTGGCGCATCGGCGTCTGTGGCCATATTGCACCTCCCAAGGTTTTTGTAGTACTTTGATCCAAGCCCGAGGCGGGAATCGAACCCGCGACCTTTGGGTTGCCGGGCAGGTACTTTACCCACTCGGCCAAAAAAACAATGTGTTATTGGGTTCACATTACGATATTTTAACGATAAGATGGCGCCTCTGGAACGGATTAATATCGTAGTGGGGGTACGCTGTATTGTATTGTATAGCTATGAGCGTGGTTTGAAATGCCGTATTTATGAATGTTTAACATTCATTTTTTGCAATTAATGTTCATATTTTCGATTTTGTTGATACTTGATAAAAAAAAAAAAAAAAACTCGTAAATGAGGGAACTCGTAAAGCGGGAACTGCCTGTATACAGCATAATTTTACTAGATGCTATTGTTATAAACTAAAATTAGATTTTACAGAAATTAATTATGTTGACAGATGTAAAAACTTTGGGTTGATTAAACTTGTGGATAGAAAAATAGTTTTAGTCGCGTTTTCTTTTTAATCATTAATGTATACTATGACAAGTGCTTCACTTTCATCTATAGAAAAACAACCATTCAAACCACAAAATACTAAATACAACTATGTGTACTTATATTATCAGTTTATGTACAGAACTAAGAGATTATGCAATCAAATCTTTACTAAAAGTTTTTAAATATTAATTTTATTTGCGCTTTATTTTTAATATCATATCTTTGGATTATTTTGTTTAACTTCAGTTTGGTATTTTTTTATATTTTTCATGGCGCAATTGGCAGAATGAATTCATTAATTCAATAAATTAACCGATGCTTACAGTAGTTGTAAAATGTGGGCTCTGTACGGCACACGTGAAGCGATATTAAACTATATGAACTTATCAGGAGATAATTTAATTCCGTAACAGCTTCTTAAGAAAAATAAAAGCACTTACCGCTATGAATATCTGAAGACGACGAAACCGTTAAATACAATATACCCTTGCGCAAAGTGTGCATCTGTCTACTTTCAAATAGTTTCTTACAAATAATCGGTCAGTGAACATGCAATGACATAATGATCAGAGATCGCCTTTCAATACCACACAACTTGGCACTATGACTAAATTAGTCAATACGTCAAAAAACCTTCACAACAAAAATATTCTGAAATTTCTGAACTGAAATTATTGTTATGTTTGTAATACAGACATAGTCTAAGTTTTCCGTAGTCTGTGGCTTTTTACCCTAAAACCTAATACAGTAATACAGAGCAATGAAAGAATCTGTTTATAAGTGTACGTACCTTAGTACTGATATAACAAAATCGAATTCTATCAAATAATACTGCGTAAATGTACTTTTGCATTTTCATTAAGAGCTGGTTTCCGACAAGATCAAAATTTTCAAGATAGTATAAAGCAGATGACTTTCAAATTACGAAACTGACAGTCTACCATAATTCTTCAATCCGCCATTATTATTAATGAATTACATAATATAATGTGAAATATCAATAGCAGATTCGCACGCTATCCCCAACAACATTCAGAGAAAGTCATATACGTAACTGTCAAGTACATGCTAAGATGTACTTGTTTTATTCCTACTTCACTCTACAGAAAACTGTAAATTCATTCATGCGTACTTTAGTCTTGTTATGGGATGACAAGCAAAATAGTCATCAACAAATAAAAAACTAATCTATACTACGCTCGTCACTGGAATAAACCCCACCTGGAAAGAATGGACGAATTTACCAGAAAATTTGCATGCATAACTGTGACATATATGGATGAACACGATAAGCATGTCAAGCTGATGGCGCAATAAGAACATCCAATTAGGTGTCTGATACCGTCCTGACGTAGGAATCTGGTACTATAAAAACCTGTAAACGGTAGCAGACAAACAAAACTGACTGAAAGCGTGCAAAGTGACGTTATGTAAGCCGAGGACTTTAAAAGGGATCGGATCGGCTGTCAGAAGCTGAAAAACACCGCAAAACGCCATGTTCAACAGAATCACAACCCACATGAACGCCGTTTGTAGATCGTGATGTCCCAACGGCGGGACGCTGCTGGCAACAAGGGGTACAGAAAGATACGAAGGCACATTACCAGGTTAACATCAGACGAACATCAGATCCATCAATCCATTAAGTATATAACAACAAGAAACAGATTTATCTGTTCCCATTCGGTCAGATTTCCAACATCGCAATGCCACCCTTTTCTGCGCCTGTGTCAGGGGAATATGATTAACAGACGAATGTGAGAACTGGGCTACATTCTAAAAAGTCCACTGCTCCGCTCGTCATTCCATCGTAGGCAGAGTCCGCAGTGATGCGGGAGAGGGTTGCTTAGTTACAAGAATGGTATCGTCTTAGCGACGAAACATGTTTCTGTCAGGTATACATGAACAGATTACCACAAATCCATACGTATCCCCCCCCCTTGTAACATGAACTATTCCCAGAAACCTGTATACAAGATACTCAGTGTCTGGATAACATTCATTTCCAGACTTTTTTCTATCCAAATCTATCTCTGAGGACGAGTGTCTCCGTCCTCAAAGATAGATTTAGATTCTGTCTCTGGGGGCAGAAAAACTCGTCCTCAGGGATAGAATCCAAATTCACCGCCCATTCTACTGCATCCAATCCAACTAAGACTTTAGCACATTATGTCAAATTCCAAGGAACAGGACAAATTCGACAAAACTGTTCAACGTTATGATCTCTATCTACCAACAAAATAGTCGTCGTTCATTTCGCGCAAGCTTCCCACCGAAGTTTCATAAAAACATCCCTCTTCTCCAATATGTAATTGCTTTACTGTTCTGAATCTCTATTGGTTTTTCAAATCTTCGTAAGACTCAAATAACTTTCCACAGCTTTGGGAGAGGGCAATTTTTTTTTTTTTTTTTTTTTATCGGATTTCCCACTTCATATCTTGTTGAATCTGGATTTAGTCGAGTTCTTCATCCGCTATCAAAAGCTCGTAACCATCTTGATATTGTGAAGAGAGGTGTTCTTCGGTTATCTCTAACAACGCTGCAACCAGATATTACATTAATATTACATTTATTATAATAAAACAATATTATTATTTATTATTATTATCTTTATTTTCTCCTAAGAGATACCCGTTACAGCTATTAACCAGGGGGTGCACATTCATATATACAAATATAAATTATATATATAATTATCCATTTATAATTTATACAAATCATCGTCTTTATAAATTATACAAATTATACATTGCCTAATTAATTATATTATACATATCATTGCCTTATTTTTACATGACAGGCAGATAGAAAGAGAGCACAAGCATAATTTGCAATTTTACAAGGAATTAGAGAATGTTCACATCAACAGCACTATTTACAGCGAGATAACAGAAAGACAAGACGTCCAATATAAACTTAACAGGAGCACCAGTGCGGAGCAAAAACAGTCCCGACCAGTTCATTCTTCATTTCCTGCATTCTCTTTTGTTTTCATCTGTGAGCTTCACTCAACATTTATATGCGGAGTAATGCATTCTGAAACATTTCAGTCCTGTACCTCTTCTCTGTGCAAAGCTTTTCTGGGTCTGCTTGAAGATCGTTGTAGATCTTAAGTTAATGGTGTTAGAAGGAAAAAATCGCCGAAGGCTTTCCAGCTGCGTGAACGCGCTACTGATTGGAGGGGATGGTGTTCTATTCGCCCACCTTTGCGTCATGCGGGGGCCGAGTCAGCAGGTAGTCAGTTTTCGGCGAGTCGAGTCTCCCGGTCAATATGAGGGGTGGGGCCAGAGAGGTGAATGAAACTCAGAAGTGGGCCACGATTAAAAAAAGGTTGAGAACCACTGATATAGAAGATGCAAAGCTTTGCCACGCATCCTCCATTCCGATCTTGTAATTTTTGATATCATTGCTATAAATGTCCTAGTCTTGTTTCCCACGTACGAAATACAGCTGTTGAATGACAGCGTGTGGTCCAAAATTATCTAGATACTTGAGTAGCTGTACTATTACTGGTAAACTTATGCATTTAATCTACCTACTGGCAGCCTAATCCTTACTAAACGTCCCTTAATTGCTATAATATACGTCTTTGAACTGGATACAGTTAGCCTATGACGTTTACACCAGTGATGCAAATGTTGAATAGCAATTTATGATCTCTTAATTTCGCATATGAGGGGGCCTTTCACCACCTACGTTGGCTATACCCAGCATAGTCATTGCTATGCTAGGTATAGCCCGATGCAGCCAATCTTCTTATACCAGGTTCCACATCAAGGGGCCGAACCAGATCCGGCTTCAGGGGCGATCGAGCGGTGCGGCCGCACAGGGCGCCAAAATTTAGGGGACGCAAAATTTCAAGAAAATTCACTGATTTGCTGTAAATCTCAAATCGCGATCTTCCGAAAGTTGCAATACGAAGTCAATCTTACGTTCTGATTCAAACAATTCGGAAGAGTTCGGATTTCAGGTGTCGTGCATTTGAATGGATAAATAATATACAGCAGAACACGGATAAGAAATTTTCCAAGGGACTGGATGGTTAGAACTTCTTAGAAGGGAAAATGACCTAAGGGTATGGAACATTAACTACACAAATGAAAATGTACACATACATAAGTTAAAGATGATTTTTAAGTACTATTTCAGAATTTATAAAAATTGTAGGCTATATATGGGAAATACTTTTAAACTGAGGATTTCTAATTGCTTAACATTCTGTTCATTGAACTCATTACCAAGCTGGAAGGATGAGCTCCTTTGGAGTTTCAATATACAAAGGGTACTAGGAAAGTTTTGCAATATGACGCAACAATGAATCACAGGAAGCTGCTTGTTGCTGCATGTTGAGACATGTTCATACGTGCATAGTAGCCGCCGCACCAAGTCGATGGGCTCAGTTATTCATTAGTAGTGAGAGTGTAAAGTGTGCTTGCGATGGCATCGTGGTCACGAAATGAGATAAGGACAGTTTTGCGGTATAATTTCGAGCGTGGTTTAACCATAGACCAGTGCTTAGAAGAAATGACTCTTGCACTAGATGATGATTGTCCACATCGTACAACGATATTCAGGTGGTATAGAGAATTCCAAAGGGGAAATTTCACTCTGGAGGATTCTGAGAGGCCGGGAAGGCCACGAACGTCAGTTACGGAGGAAAACGTTACTGCTGTGAGGAAAATGCTTGACGAAAACAGGCGAGTGACCTACCAACAGATAGAGGATACTTTGGGCCTAAATGCACCAGCAATTCGTTCGATTCTGCAACATCATTTGCACGTGAAGAAACTTTGTTCTCTCTGTGTGCCGCATCAACTGACTGAAGAGCAGATGACACGACGTGTGACTTGGTGCCGGGAGATGTTAAAAAAGTTTGATAAGGGACAATCTCGGTATGTGAACAACATCGTGACAGGTGACGAGACTTGGCTGTACTATTACGATCTGCCGACCAAGGCTCAAAACAAAGTTTGGGTCTTTGATGATGACGACACACCCGTAATTGTCAGAAAATCCCGATCTGTAAAGAAGAAAATGATAGCTGTATTTTTCAAATCGAGTGGAATTGTGGAACGTGTCGTTTGGACACGCAGAAGACAGTCACAGCTAAGTGGTATACTGAACAATGCCTGCCTAAAGTCATTGGATCTATGAAGAACCTGCGGCCAAAGTTAAGAATGGACACCTGGTACCTCCATCACGATAATGCTCCAGCTCACCGCGCCAAAGCCTGCACCGAATATTTGACCACGACAGGATTGAAACTTCTCGAGCACCCTCCCTACAGTCCAGACCTTGCTCCCTGCGACTTTGTACTGTTCCCGCATGTGAAAATGAAGCTAAAAGGGAAGCGGTTTTCCAGTGATGAGGACCTTCTGCGGGCTTGGGACAACGAGTGTGCTTTACTCCCTAGTGAAACTTGGCAGAACTGGTTTAAAGATTGGTTTCGGAGGATAGAGAGGTGTATTGAATGTAGAGGAAATTACTTTGAAAAAATTAAATAAACAAAGCTGTATTGCAAAACTTTCCTAGTACCCTTTGTACCTTAAAAGGTCACAATTTGGGCCTGACGTAGGCCAGTGGTCAGGAGCGAGAGTGCATAGCACGCGTTCTTTGAGTGGACCGGGGTTCAAGCCCGTGACTACTAAATTCGATAAATATTTGTACTGCCGATTTATTGTAAACTCTACTGACTTGGTTGTCGTGCCGGAGTATAAACAGAAAATTTATTTTATTATAATAAGTCAGAGAACAATCCACTAAGTAATTAAAAACTGTTCACAACCATCAGAACTTAACGCGGTCGACATCCAATAATGGATATCGATGAAAACAATTGTAATACAAAGGGTACTAAGAAAGTTTTGCAATACAGCTTTGTTTATTTAATTTTTTCAAAGTAATCTCCTCTACATTCAATACACCTCTCCATCCTCCGAAACCAATCTTTAAACCAGTTCTGCCAAGTTTCACTAAGGAGTAAAGCACACTCGTTGTCCCAAGCCCGTAGAAGGTCCTCATCACTGGAAAACCGCCTCCCTTTTAGCTTCATTTTCACATGCGGGAACAGTGCAAAGTCGCAGGGAGCAAGGTCTGGACTGTAGGGAGGGTGCTCGAGAAGTTTCAATCCTGTCGTGGTCAAATATTTGGTGCAGGCTTTGGCGCGGTTAGCTGGAGCATTATCGTGATGGAGGTACCAGGTGTCCATTCTTAACTTTGGCCGCAGGTTCTTCATAGATCCAATGACTTTAGGCAGGCATTGTTCAGTATACCACTTAGCTGTGACTTTCTTCTGCGTGTCCAAAACGACACGTTCCACAATTCCACTCGATTTGAAAAATACAGCTATCATTTTCTTCTTTACAGATCGGGATTTTCTGACAATTACGGGTGTGTCGTCATCATCAAAGACCCAAACTTTGTTTTGAACCTTGGTCGGCAGATCGTAATAGTACAGCCAAGTCTCGTCACCAGTCACGATGTTGTTCACATACCGAGATTGTCCCTTATCAAACTTTTTTAACATCTCCCGGCACCAAGTCACACGTCGTGTCATCTGCTCTTCAGTCAGTTGATGCGGCACCCAGAGAGAACAGTGTTTCTTCGTGCAAATGATCTTGTAGAATCGAACGAATTGCTAATGCATTTAGGCCCAAAGTATCCTCTATCTGTTGGTAGGTCACTCGCCTGTTTTCGTCAAGCATTTTCCTCACAGCAGTAACGTTTTCCTCCGTAACTGACGTTCGTGGCCTTCCCGGCCTCTCAGAATCCTCCAGAGTGAAATTTCCCCTTTGGAATTCTTTATACCACCTGAATATCGTTGTACGATGTGGACAATCATTATCTAGTGCAAGAGTCATTTCTTCTAAGCACTGGTCTATGGTTAAACCACGCACGAAATTATACCGCAAAACTGTCCTTATCTCATTTCGTGACCACGATGCCATCGCAAGCACTTTACACTCTCACTACTAATGAATAACTGAGCCCATCGACTTGGTGCGGCGGCTACTATGCACGTATGAACATGTCTCAACATGCAGCAACAAGCAGCTTCCTGTGATTCATTGTTGCGTCATATTGCAAAACTTTGCTAGTACCCTTTGTATGTCACTTCCATTATATCAAAATAGTTATATTTTGCCTTCACAACGAGTTGCCCTGATATTGCATTGCCTCCAATAAGCAACGCTTCACCGCCGAGAAGACTAAAGTTACTTATTCTCAGAGAATATCAGGGCCACTCGTTGTGAAGGCATTCACAATATGAGATATCACAAAAACGATGCCATTTCACCAACTTCGGTGGTTTGATACGAACTAAAATGATGCTTGGCAATAACTTGTTCGATTACCAAATGTCTATACTGTTTAATATTTTTTTAATATTAAAAATAAAGAATTTTATTTTTAAAAAACGTATTAAGGGGGTTAACGTCATTATAATACTGTAATACACTGTGTGTTATTTATCACTATTTTTTTTTTATGCGGGAAAACTTTTTACCCGGGAAAATAATACATTACAATATATACGCTGGGATTTAAGAAACCAAACCTAGTATGCGAGATAACGTCTTATCCGGATTCTACTGTATTTGATTCTATCCTGCAGGGGCTCTCGTACATTTTCTTTTTTAAAATAAAAAACTAAGTATTTTTCAGTTAATAGTAAAAGCATAATGCATAAACTTAATAGGAAGTTGCAGAGGACGCACCAAAAATATTTCGCACACGGCGCTTATAGACCTTGGCCGAACACCGACCTCTATGGACATCCTTTACCAACCTTACGCGCTAAGCTCCCCACGTTGGACCACTGTTACCGTTCTTTCCCTAAAGTACTCATTAATTATTATTATTATTATTATTATTATTATTAATAGCCATATGGTGCAAGGAAGCCTGAGGCTTATGCTGCACCAGGGAAAAAAAAAAGTTCCCGAGTTACCCTGAGAGAGAGAGACAAAAGTAGAAGGGAATCACCAAGAAAGAGAAGAATCATTATATCCAGCTCAGGACCCTGGGTGTGCCAAGCCCATAATCACCAGATGTGAGCCCTCCCCACACGTCGACTATTTATTAACCAAAATCAGGAAATACTCAGCCATGGTCGCTAGAGTAACCGTAACCCGAAAGGACTGGGGGTTAAAGAAGAGGGCATTGTCCCTCTTCTACAGGGCAGCTTTCATCCTTGCTACCTCATACGCCGCAGGTATCTGGCTCAATAGGGAAACCACCGCCGTAAACAGAAGAAAACTGGACACTCTCTGCAATGAACCTTCCCTCTCACAACCTCGAGAGCGTGCTGTACGGTGAGCATGCATGCGCTCCGGGTTCTGGCGGGGTTCCTCCCCCTAGACCTGGGAATCATTCGATGCGGCTTACTGTACCATTTATCAAAAGGAATATCTAAAACCTGCATAAGATTCACGATTGAACCGAATAATAGCAAAAGCAGGGGAGAAACAACGGCTCACAGCCCATCTACAACAAGCATGGCAGGCAAGGTGGGCAGACTCCACCAAAGGAGCTATAACGAGAAAGTTCATTCCCGACATAAGATTAGTATACCCGAGGCAACCACAATGGCTATCACCTGGCTTGTTCACCACCTTCCTACTACTCACAGGGCACGGCTCCTTCAATGCGAAGCTTTCCTCTTTCCACGTTGTGGACTCCCCAGCCTGTAGCTGTGGAGAGGATAGACATGGAGTCATGTTATGTACGACTGTCCGTTATATGAGGACCTCCGCTGCATCCTCATCATGAATACTCCTAGCTCAAAAATCAGGAACACCTAGTGCTAGAATCCGAAGACCACTACAAAGTTCTTACCCACTTTGCACAAGAGCTTTTCGTGAGGTGCAGGACCCTTCCGGCACCTCCTCTGCTGCAACCACCATAAAAATCTCTCTCCATGCAACAACGGCCTACCTATCATCAACAATCTTGAACTGCTACGCAGGCCTTCGATCACGGTTTTCTGTCTCCTCCTCTTCCTGCTGGCCCTCTTTTCACCTGGTGGGACATTAACTTGCCTCACTGACCACCTGGGGTCGCCTTCTCTATCGTCCCTTTACTTCTGCCTTTCAATCCCCCGTCTTCGGCCTCCCCCGCTCAACCTATACGCCAACGTGCACCCCACACTGAAAAATCTAACTACAGTACGTCCAAATTAAATCACGTTCTCAATTTTTTTTTTTTTTTCTAATTCTAGTGTTCACCCCATGATAGTTTTTAGTATATTTTTTTAGGCTCTAGCCACTGAAATCTCAAGAAACTAGGTAGCAGGGCCTGTCAGAGTAAAATATAGAGCTAATGTGTATTTGGTATGCCTCCACGTGGCTTAGTGTGGACAACGGTGAGTCCTATTAGGGGCCTAACGGCTAAATGGCCAGATGAACAACAGTACACAACACTACACCTCCCAAAGCCCACACACTTTTAAATCTCTGGCCTCAACAGTGTACTGTTTCACATGACACCGTATATTACGCAAAGATGGGAGAAAGCCCTGGTGCCGTGAGACACGAACACACTATACACTATAAAAGAGTTAGTTTACTGTCTCCGCCTGATACGATCGTGTAATCATCATCATCATCAGCCATTTTCAATCCACTGCAGGATGAAGGCCTCTCCATCAACTTCCCAGTTCTTTCTGTTTTGTACAATGGCCCATTCCAATCCATTTACTACCCACAAACTCATGAATTATCTGTCCATCTCCGTCGTTGTCTTCCAGATTTTCTTCTAGCTCCTCTTGGATACCATTCTGTTATTCTCTAACAAATTGTAGATGAACATTTTGTCTTCCTACAGAGACACAGACGCAATCAACAAATATTTGCTTTCAGATTATTTTACACAGCCAAGAACAGAGTAAATTGCATCTTAAATTGCAAGAACAAAGTAAAATGTACCAACATTTCGTTCAACATTATATACACACACTGGCCAAAAAAAAAAAAAAAAAAAAAAAAACCCGAACCTTTATTCAATATCGAATCGGGCCGCTTTGTTTCGAATAAATAAATAAATAAATAAATTTTCTGTTTATACTCCGGGACGACCAAACGGTCAGAGGAGTTTACAAGATACACAGAATACAGCACTGCATTCAGCAGTCACGGCTTGAACACCGGTCACTAAGGCAAGTGTACTTATGCACCCGCGCGCCTGACCGCTAGGCTACGGCGGAATAACAGCTGGTATGCGGCGGAGCATGGATTCTATAAGGTGTTTTCGTGGGTTTTGGTCTTATTCTAACCATTCTTCCAGCAAAATAAAAATAAATAAATTTTCTATTTTAAAAACTGTCAAAGTTAATTTTCAGAATTATCAGTTTTCTAATTCTGCTACGGACCTAAAAAGTGAAGTAACAATCTGGAATATTTGAAATATTAATGATCTTGTTTTGAAGTCTACCATCTGCTAAATTGACCTCTCCTTACTTTCTTATGGCGTTCACACGGGGCAGTAGAGCAGTTTTGAATATTGTCTAATAATTGCTGATTTATTTCACGTTACTATGGAGACTGACAATGCCCAGGGAACCGATCAGCCCGATAAAATGGTCTTTCCGCCTTTGAGTAAAAGACAGGGCAAATCTTTATCAGATGAGGCAACTCCAAGTGCAGGGGCATTTAGAACTTGAAAAAGTACAACGTTATGCTCCTGCTTCACAATCTTCTACTTCAGAAGACCAGGTGCTCTCTAAGTTCCTCATACGAGAAAAACATTAGACCAGTGGTTTTCAACCGGCGCGACACGTAATTTGGGTTTAAGTTACTTAAACTTATTATTTTTTAATTTATGTGTATTTCATTATGAAAAGGTGTACAGTATCTTTTTAATTTTGTGGTGATCTATAATTGATGTTTACTTAGTACCTCTATATAAAGAAGAAAATTATATACTGTATATATACATAATTTGTATTATGAAATGTAATTTTTATAACTTTTTTTTTTTTTTTTTTTATGTGAACCCCAAACACGAGAGGTATTAGAACCTATAGTACTTAGTACCGTGCTTGGGTTGGAGGTTGAGAACACGAAAGAAGATATTTGTTGACATTGGATTGAACTTCTGTAGATTGTAATTTTCAGGAAAAACATATGAAGGAAGGTTGTTCCAGAAAATGGCAGTTGAATGAATAAATGAGGAAGATGAAAAGTTGGTTCTGTGGGTTTGAAGTTGGACAGTAAATGGATGTTGGCTGGTGGCGGCACGTGTTCGGACTGCTTTGAAAGAGAGAGCGGGAATTATAGAAGCCAATTCAGAAGAACAGTGCCCATGGAAATATCTGTAGAAGAGGCATGCAGCAGAAACAGTGCGTCTAATCGAAAGCGAGTGGAGAAACTCTGTTAGAGATGAATCATTAATTAACCTAACTGCCCTCTTCTGAATGGAATCAAGAAGCCTGAGAGAGGTTTTGGGGGCACCACCCCAGATGTGGGAACAATATTCCATGGCAGGGCGGATTTGCGATTTACATAGAGTGAGCAGCTGTTTGGAAGAAAAGTAACGCCGAGAGCGAAAGAGAAAACAAAGTTTTTTAGATGCAGAAGAAGCAATATTTGTAATGTGCTTGTGCCAATAGAGATTACAAGTCAGGGTAATCCCCAAAAGAGATATATCATTTTGCCTAGAAATCGTAGTGTCACTAAAGATAAGCATAGGAGCAGAAGAATCCTTTTTGCGAGATATAAGACAAGACTGAGTTTTAGAAGGGTTGAAATCAACTAAGTTGTCTTTGCCCCACTGGAGAATTACCTGAAGATCGGCATTTAAGGAATTGGTAGCAGATTTTCGAGAAGTTAAAGCTGATTGAGCAGAACAAGGTTTCTCAAAATGGAAACTTGAATGCAATGTGCTATCATCGGCAAAACTATGGATAGGATTTCCAGTCAATGGAAGAAGGTCATTAATATACAAGAGGAAAAGAGTGGGGGAAAGAACTGAACCTTGGGGGCCACCGGCATTAGTGGATCAGAGAGCCATCTACCATCACCCTCAGTAAGCGATCAGTGAGAAAACTGGATAACCAATTACTAAAAACAGTTGGCAAACCATAAGATGGAAGCTTTTTAGAAGACCTTTATGCCAAACACGATCAAAAGCCTTTGAGATGTCAAGAGCAACTACTTGTGTTTCACCAAACCTTTCCATTGAATTAGTCCATAAATGGGTAACATAAGCCAGAATATCACCA
Organism: Mastigoproctus giganteus; assembly: GCF_048544385.1. Classification (NCBI taxonomy): domain Eukaryota; kingdom Metazoa; phylum Arthropoda; class Arachnida; order Uropygi; family Thelyphonidae; genus Mastigoproctus; species Mastigoproctus giganteus. The sequence goes on from NC_143585.1 coordinate 110,229,927, forward strand.
GTGGATCGACACTGACGGAATCCATACTGGTGACCGTTGATCATACGGAAGGTTTCTAGGTGGTTTAAGAGTTGGCGGTTAATTGATTTCTCCATTACTTTAGAAAGAGTAGAAGTAATTGCAATGGGACGATAATTGGATGGGAGGGATTTGTCACCCTTTTTAGGAACTGGCTGGATATGAGCAAATTTCCAAGCAGAAGGAAAAACACCTTTCGAATAAGAAAGTGAAAAAAGGCGGCAAAGAATAGGAGTAAGTTCAGGAGCACAGGTTTTGAGAACAAGCAGAGAAATCCCATCGGGACCTAGAGCTTTCTTAGCATCAAGATTCATCAAAATCCTTCTAATATCCTTTTTTCGGAAGACCACAGGAGGCATTGAATGGAGCGTGTTGGGAATGGTGGGAGGTGTTTTACCAAGATCATTAATACATGAGCTGGAAGAAAAATGGGATGCTAGCAGGTCAGCTTTATCCATGGCTGAAGTGACAACAGAACCATCTGGTTTGGACAGAGGTGGAAGCAGAGATGGGCAAAAGTTGCGGCCAATAGCTTTGGCAAGAGACCAGAATGCTCGGCTACCATTAGGGCAAGAAGCAAGTTTTCTACTCTTAGCCTGTTCAAACTCTAGTTTGGACTGATTAATAACTGCTTTACAATTGTTGCGAGCTTTGGATTGTCCGGTATTCTTGTAGGTAAATGAACAATCTGTGCTAGGTCAGTAGTAATTGCAAAAGCCTCAGCATCTCGACCTGCTGGGTCCGTGTGACTAGAAAACGGAAGCCAGCTGGAGTTGTGAACATTAAAATCACCAACGAAAATTACCTCACTGTTAGGAAAGTTGGACTGGAGAAAGTCAAGTTGCAAAGAGAGGAAGTCAAAGAGCTCCAAGTGATTAGTGGAGTTGGGAGAACGGTAGAGACAACAGATGAATTTGACACAATGAGGTAGAGAGATTTTAAGCCAGAGAAGATCAAAGAGAGGAGATTCCAAATTGCCAAGTCTCTGACAGGGAATATCAGAACGGACATATGCACAAGTACCACCTTTGAGGCGAAAGGAATCATACAGCGAATAATTTGGGCATCTGAGATGAGCAGTAGTTGAATCAACTGATAACTGAGATTCTGTCAGAAAAAGTACATGGGGTTTGGCAGACTGCAAGTGGAAATGGACATCGTTGAGATTAGAATTGATACCACGTATATTTGTGAAATGAATTAGGAAGTCCTTGGGAGGTTTAGATCTTTTCGCAGATAAGCTTGCTCTATTAGTTTGACAATTCATTGTGTATTCAATAGTAAGAAAAAGTGGGTGGGACATGCTGTATGAAGTAATGAAATTTTTGGATATGGCATACATGTGGTAAGAATATACCCAGATCCTTGACATAATGTGGCCTTGACAATGCTCCCCGCATACACACTACTCGGACTCCCTCCAGTCACTATCTGGCAGAGTAGAGGTAGCAAGATTATACACTAGGTGATCCGGAAGCCTCCTAAAGAGTTACCAATAGGTTCGGTACGGTGTACTAACTAGCGGCCGGCCTGCGAACACCGTTTTAGAGCTGTACCCTCGAAATGTAAGGAATATTGGATCTCGCCACGACGTTCATCATAACCTCAAAAGTCATCAATCATACTGCATTATGGAAGAGATAGGGAAGGGTTGAAGGGTTGAATTATATTTGTAATATATATCATATATTTATATATCTATTTATATATATATATATATATATATATATAGAGAGAGAGAGAGAGAGAGAGAAAATCGGATCTAACAGGCAGAAAATTGATTAGGGGTGCCGCAAAATAAAATAAATTACTTAGGGGTGCCGTTATTAAAAATAAAAGGTTGAAAACCACTGCATTAGACCTTCTGCAAATATATCTCCAGACAGGAAAATAAGGATACCCAATAAGGGAACTGTGATGCCGAACGAACTTCCGCCTCAAGACGATGTTATTTCACCACGCAAAGAATTAGAGGGGTACCTGCTCAATGATAACGCAAAGGTAACCAAAACGCAGACCAAGATCATTCTGAAGTGGCTTAGAACAAGTTGCTCAGTCACTTATAGTAGAAATAGAAAGACTGAAGGTTCAAATAGATTTACAAAATAAAAATGTTGAAGAACTTAAAACGTCAAATAACCAGCTCCATCAAAAGCGCATCGAATAACTGAAAATACAAAACTTCCCCGAAAAAAGGTCTTATGCCAGTGTTCTAAAGGATTCCTTACCTGAGAATACAATTACACTTACTTCTATTTCTGAAAATGAAAGTGACTAACGCAGACGACGTACGTGCACCTTTTTCCCAATTCTTCAAGCTCGACGCCTGTTAAATGTATATACAGCCTACAAACAGGCCTCAGAACCTCATTATTGTAAAGGCTACCGAAGGTTCACTACTAGCCAGCAAGTTAGGAAACATGTCATTAAAAACCTAAAAAGTGATCTGAAAGAGGTTAAAATCAAGGCACTTTGAGCTATCAAGAACAATGGGATAATAAAGACAAACTCTACGGAGGATATAAATGCTACTGCATCCTCTAAATTTATTTCTGAAGCTGGTCTGTCTTCAGAGGCACCGAAGGAACTAAATCCTACAATTGTTTATGATCTAGATAACGATTTAACTAAGGAAGAAATTTTGGATGACTTGTATTTCAAAAATTTAAAAGACCTTGGGTTTACACGAGATCAGATAGGAAATGAGATTGTATTTAAATTCAAAACGAAATCAAGGTCTAAGTGTACATCAAACTGAGTGCTTGCTCTTTCCCCACAAAACTCCACTCTAGACAGGATATTTATACGGTTAATGTCTCATAAATTTCAGGCCTTTACGACAGTTACCAAATGTTTCTGTTGTTTATCATACGGACATACGTCTAGCTCTTGCAAAAATGAAGTACCGACTTGCGGACACTGTGCTCGTTCGGGGCACGTATTTTCAGAGTGTCCCAACAAAAGTGACCCTGCAGTAAGTGCCAATTGTAAACGAAAGAAGAAGACCGATCACTCTGTCAGAGATGTCTTGTGTCCAGAATACCAGAGAGCTATGGAAACAGTAAGACAAAGAACTATTCCCATCCAGTCCTAATGATCATAATAGTGATGAGGCTGAAGAATCTATACTCTTGACCGCCAAATTAAAAATCAGTCAATTAAATGCCCATAGATCTAAGACAGTAACTGATGAAATTCGAAGACTTGCAGATATCCTTTCTCCAGACATTGTTTGTTTATAGGAACCGTATCACTATCACGGTAAAATTACAGGCTATCCTTTATCCAACAGAATAATAAAATCCCCTCATGAAGATCCAAAAACAGCTATTATTGTATTCAATAGAAATCTAGACATTCTCACCGTTACTTCTCTCTGCTCACAGCATGCTACCAATGAAATTATGTCCTTCTACTTGATTTCTTTATACTGTCCGCCATCTTCAGATATTAATCCATTTCTGGAGGACCTAGAAACTGCTCTTCTTAAACTTTTACCAGAACCTGTTATTATCCTAATGGATGCAAATTCCAAATCTTCACTGTGGCATAGCGCAACTACCGATCACAGAGGGCGGTTATTAGAAGATTTAATTTTTGCTCATCAATTGCATGTTCTTAATCTCCCAAATAAGCCTCCTACTTTTTGTAGCACTCTGGGGCAGTCTAACATCGACGTCACTCTGGCAACAAGCAATATGTCTTCTCTAATTTCTGAGTGGGATGTACATACAGATTTGACAGTTTCCGATCATCGACTTATATCTTTTGACCTATGTTCTTCTAAAACTACTACAGCTCCACCTAATGATCTGGTCAGATTTTCCCTACGAAATATAATTTGGGAAAACTTTGACAAATCAATCTTTAAAGATTTTCCGTCTGATTCTACAGACTCTGTGGACCATCTTGACGATAATCAATTGACAAATTTTGTTAAAAACACTGTCTTTACAGCTATCACAAAATATACCAAACGGAAAGCTTTCTGTACGAAATGTACCCCGTGGTGGACAAATGAGCTAACAATTCAACGTCGCAAGGTTAATCACGCTAGGCGCCTTTATCACAGAGCAAAACGAAATAGACAGCCTTTACTTGAGGTCAATAGGTTACATTTAAACTATAGAAATGAGAAGAGGATATATACTAAAGCAATAATAAGGTCAAATCTTGGCAGAATTTTGTACACACAACTGGAAACCAAAATCCATGGGGTCTTATATATAAAATCAGTAGAAATAAATTAACTCCTGGTGATATCTTTAATACAATAATCTCAAATAATACTGAAACTCTGAACTGGACGCAAACTGCCAATCAAATACTTGAGAGGCTTTTCCCAATGATGATAGAACTCTTGATTTTGCCTACCACTCTGGAGTTAGGAAAGAAAATGAACAATATGATTCTCCCATTTCTACTGGAAAATATGATTCTCCTTTATTTACTATGGAAGAGTTTAAAAATGCAGTTTCTTCAATGAGTAATAACAAATGCCCAGGAACTGATCTACTGGAATCCATTTTCATAAAAAGATTCCTCTCAAACCATCTTTTGAAACTCTTCAACAAGTGTCTTGTAGCTGGGAAATTCCCTGTTATTTGGAAGTCTGCTCTCATTAGAATAATCCCAAAACCAGGTAAACCACAAAGTGATTCTAAATCATACAGGCCTATCGCTTTATTATCCCACTTAGGCAAGTTACTAGAAAAGCTCATGGCATACAGATGTAATCAACTTCTTTTGGAAAGTAATCTATCTTCCTCTCTTCAGTATGGATTTAAGCCTGGTTGTAGTTGTGAAGATGCGCTTTTTGAATTGAAAAAGTTAATTAATAGCTCTACTTACAAATATGCACTAGCAGTTTTTATTGATTTTGAAGGCGCCTTCGACAATGTTTGGTGGGAGAGTGTCTTACGGCGCCTTAGAATCGCTCGCTGTTCTAGACATCTCTTCCTTTTGTTCAAAAGTTACTTTGCTGAATGTACTGTCTACATTCAAACCAAACATCAGTCGGTATCCAAAGCTGTTTCTCGAGGATGTCCCCAGGGTTCCATTCTTGGCCCTCTTGTATGGAACCTCGTCCTTGATGATTGGCTGTCTTCTGCCTCCAACACGGCCGATGTGCAAATGATTGCCTTTGCCGACGATCTCTCCATCTTAGTACATGGTAACTCCAGGTTCCAATTGGAACAACGGGCTAACTCTGCACTCAATTTTCTGGATTGGACTCTGAAAAATAAATTAAGGGTGTCACCATCTAAAACCAAGATGATGATATTTCACGGAAAACTAGACCATAATAGACCTCCGGTGGTCAAGTTTAATGGAGTATCTCTGCGACTTGTTACCACTCATAAGCATCTTGGTATTATTTTTGATGAAAAATTGTCATTCTTACCACACATGCAGACTCTTTCCAAAAAAGTGAAAACTTTTACGGCCATGTTATTCAAAATCTCTCGGCAGGACTGGGGTTTAAAAAAGGGAACCCTCAGGATTCTATATTACACAGTGTTTATTCTATATTTATTCCAATCGTTACTTATGCAGCCAGCATATGGTTTCACAGAACCAAACTTATTACAGTTCAAACTAAACTAGACAGTGTCCAACGGACCTTTTTGCTAGCTCTCCTGGAACTTGCAGAACAGTTTCAACAACATCTTTGCAAGCCATCTCAGGCTTGTTACCTCTGGATCTGTATCTTACGTACAAAGGCTTTGTTTACTGTATCCGTAAAGGATATTCTCTTAACTTTTTCCGATTTGACCTATGATCCCACTGCCGATCCAAAGAATGAAAAAGCGAAAAGTTGGACTGAGCTTCATAAAAGATGGCAAGTAAGATGGAATTCCTCGACCAACGGCGCAGTGACCAGATGTTTTATACCTGATGTTAAATTCACTACCTCAAAAAGTAATCAGTTGTGGTTCTATCCAAGCCTTTTTACATCATACATTCTAACTGGTCACAGTTCTTTGAACGCTCGTCTTCTTCAATTCAATTTATCTACGACAGATATCTGTTTCTGCGGCGGCTCTGAAGACTGGAGTCATGTCTTATTCTTCTGCCCAGTTTACCAAGATTTAAGACAAACATTATCTAGTACAGTGCACAATTTCTCGCCTGGAAATGAAAGATATCTTATTGCAAATCAAAATGCATTCTCAGCTCTACAGGAATTTGCCACACAGGTTTTCAACAGACGACGTGGATTGCTGAGCTGACGTCCATACTCAACAAAGCTACTTTTTTTTTTTTAATAATAATAGCACTTTTTTTAATAATAATTATTTTAACATCTAATTAATTTATTATTATTATTTTATTTATTTATTTACTATTTATTATTTTTTTTCTCGTTATTTTATTTATTTATTTTTCTTTATTTTATTTTTTTTTTTTTTACTTTTAGTAACGTAATAAAATTTTAATTTTTTGCTAGCCCCTTAGGAGGCAGGATTCGCTGGTCTTCAGTTTATTAGAGACGGGATTTTAAACTACTTGTATCCAGATTTGGGCTTCCTGGGTACGGGATTCTTCGTGGTATTCACCACCGTACGTGATTAAAGGAGACTGCTGCACCCATAAGACTTGCGCTTATTACTATGGGTGCTTGATATATTACATTTAGTTAGTACGTGTATAGTTGGCCCCGCCTCCTCGTGGCGTGGACGGATACTGGGAAGTAGCCTTTCTGTTGATCGATGCTTCCTGGTAGCAAAGCGGCCAGAAACAGCTAAACAACACAACAGCACACGCACTACGCAAACACAACACTACTACAAACACTACACTCATTTCTGGCAATTGTATAGTCTTGTATATCATCACAGAGAACCATGGCGGAGATAAACTAACGTTTAGAAGCCGCTTTGCGTAAGACACAACACATGTCCACATGTTTATACTCCGGGACAAGTATAAACAAAGTTCATAAGATAGATAGAAAACAAGAAACAGCACCGTATTTAGCAGTCACGGGCTTGGACCCGGGTCACTCAAGGCACGTGTACTTATGCACCCGCGTAGTTGCGACAAAGTTGAAGGAAGAGGACTTCATTGCCGAATAGCTCTCTCTCCAGCATCTCCCACTCATTCTCAATAGGACTGAGATCAGTGAATGTGGGGCCGGGGCAAAGGTGGAAATCAGTGTCACGATGCGCTGTTGGATCATCATCCATAAAGTGCCCATCATCTTCGGGATAAGAGTATAACATTGCAGGGTTCAGTAGATCTGATACAAAATTCAGGTACTGTACTTTCTAGGTGACATTCGACCTTCCACCAGTATCAACGAACGCAGTACCTGCCAACAAAACATTCACCATACCATGATAACACCGACAAATGTTTCGGTTCTAAAATTTGTATGCGTGTCTTAACAAGGCAAGCGGGCTCCATCGCTTCGTGAGGTTGTCGCCACTCTCTTCCTACCATCAGTACAAAACAAAGTGTAGAGTGTAAGGTATTCTTTGAGCGGCATGATGCGTAGGTAAACTGTGTTGTTTGAAGATAATAAAGCACTCAAAACCGAAGGTGGTATTATTATATTTATTTTCAAATTGGAAATATGTACATAATGGGATCAAACGTTTCCAGGTATTTTCTTGCCACTTTTAAATAACAGCTCTCTTTGCAATATCACCGTCACAAGAACCTTATCTACAAACAAAAAATTCTATCGTGATTCGCCTGAGACCACATGACTTTCTTCCACTGTTCCAATGTCCAATCACAACGTTCTTCGCAGCACTGCAAGTGGATTTTTTTGTTTTTCCCTGAAACAAGTAGCTTCCGAATAAGCAGGCGATCACCAATGGCCAATTTCTTCAATTCCCACCGCATAATACGGTTGAATATATATATATAGGGCATGATTGAATTCAGATGTTATTTGCTGCACACTGGATGTCCTATTTTTCGGACATTACTTTAGGCTTCGCTCTAAAGTATTGTTTTCCTGCCACGTTTACGATTTGCGATGTGGAAGAACCACTTGCTTTCCAGTCATTAAAAACCTTTGAGACGGATGCTTTTCAGAAACTAGTTATATCTTTCGTTTCTTGAATTGTAGCTCCTGCTAAACGTGCATCCACGACAAGACCTTTTTAAAAGTCTGATGGATCACTCGTTTCTCCCATTCTGGCTTCAGATTACTTCAGTCAGCCTGTGCGCAAGCCTTATACTCAACGTCACCCCCATTACAGTTTTATTTGCATTTCTTCTGTCTATGACTGTCTTAATACAATTTTTTTTTTTTTTTTTTTTTTTGCTACTGTATGTATTAACTTGTATCAATTTGTGTAGGCCGTGCCTAGGAGTGACTCTAGGCGCTTCTATTACTTTGGAATTCAGTAAGTTCCTTCGTCGTTTCAGTTTCTATAATCATTCCGCTATCACGTACTTTACACAGTCTCCTTATTCGTATCCTTTTCATGGAGGTATTAATCTCTTTTACAATAGCATTCTTCACATCATCACTTGACTGGAGCTTCGAGCCATCAGGTGCCTTTATCAAAAGTGTCTGACCTTTATTTTCCAGCCTGGGGATACCTGAGAAACTTTTCTTCTCAAGCTGATCCAATACATACCCTTTTGAAAAACAGTGTTATGCAATTTCTTTCTTGTGCTTACATCATTCTTTTTTGCGGGTATTTCATTCAACTTTTCTTCCATATTTTGAAGCCTATTTATAAGGCTGTCTTCACCCAGCATTATTTTGTGTATATAGTATCCCTCGGTGCCTTCCAGTTCAACCTATAATTTTCTATCTGACATTGACACTCTTCGACTCTACAACACTCGCAACCTCGATAGGAGTGCATCAATGATTTGGTTATCTACATTTTCGCCTTCCGAAAAAAGGTACTTCTCCATATCTTTCCTCCAGAAATTAACTCACTGAATGTCATCCTGTTTAGTCTGTCCAAAACCTCTTGAGCGTCTCGAGTGTTATACATTCTAAACTCTGTCATCGTTTCTTCAGTAAATTGATCACCATTAATATTTATGCTAATCTCCTTCTATTCTAAAGAGGGCGAGACGCCTAACGAACGAACGATGTATTTACGCTTAATGTTGTATTCACATTGATGATCAAGTTCTCAGAGCCACCTTCTAAGTCATATGGGTGATTCTGATTTTTGTTCCTCCTTTCCGGTCCCATAACGTCTGCAATACTGTGATGATCATTCAAATTTCCATTACCAAACTCATATCAAATGCAATATTTTGGTGTATCATATCACTGTCTTTTTCAGCCTTTCATCATTCAAAAAATGTCTTCCACAAAGAGATCTCCTCATATGTCGAAATAGGAAAAAAAATAATAATAATAAATACAGAACCAAGTCCGAGTCATATGTGAGATGAAGTAGAACTCTCCATCCTAAGTCTACAATTTCCATCTGAGTCATGTGGGTAGTATTTGGCCTGGCATTATTATGGTGCAATGCGATCTGGTATATTGATAGAACCTTCCCTGTTGGTTTTATAGCCCTATTAAGCTTATTAAATGTTTGGCAATATCATTTCTTATTTATAACCTGACCTTCCTCTAAAAAAAATCAACCAAAATTGAGCCTTCTCGGTCCCAAAACAGTGGCTATGATGTTTTTGATGAAGTGGCAATTCGAAGTGTTTCCTTCACTGCAGTTGACAAATGTGTCCATCACAGACTGGGGTTTAGAATAAGTGTCATAATGGAAGATCCAGATCTTAGCAGGTCTCCTGCCAGGACAATTTAATTTCTCTTGTTAACAGTTTAGGTACCGATTTACAGCATATTTTCTACAATCTCACGTGTCTGGAATAGTTATAATACCCTGGTGCATCATTGTATATGTGGTTATTGTCCTGTGCTTTTGCCATTTCATCCAAAATTTTATTTATTATTTTTTTTCTTCTTCAAGTTAATTGTGCACACAACCTTTGGTCGTCTGTTTCTTGGCTAGTCACAAATTTCAGTGAAACCTTCTTTAAAACATGCACGCCATTTATGAAGATTGCTTATATAAATAGTGTCTCGTTGGTATACTTTCCCCAATTTTTCCTGAATTTTCTTTTGACTTGAAAAGGAACTCTATCACCGACCGTTGGCACAAAGGAAGAAAAAAATTTTTCAGCATGTTTTATGTCTTAATATCTATACTAGCAATATATAAAACTTCATGATGCTAACTCAAACACAAAAAATTTTGATGACCAAGAGGCATTACTTATGGACAACCCTTGTACTTGCAAATTTTTAAACATTCCGTCACAACTATCGCCAAAATTCATCCTAATTTAAATCTTGGCAACGTTTTAAAAGTTCTTATTTTGATACTTTTTTTTTTTTTTTTTTTTTTCAGGTTTCATACTTCAAAAATGAAACCAAATACAACATATCACTAGTCATTTTATGAATCAAACCATGTTTCTAAATTTGTAACTATTTTATTAATCATTACGTTTAAATATTAGATTATGCCATTAGTATTAGCAAAATGAGTAAAGGATAGCTTAAGGATCATAAAAAAAAATTAAATTCATTCGCCCATCCTTTTTAATTATGTACGATCCTTTAAATTTCTTAGAATTACTAATACCAAATTCTAAAACACTCGATATAAGTTTATTCCAACAATCATTCTCTAGCTGAAGACGAATTTCACACATTCCACAAACATCTTTTTTCAAGTTAAATTTCCCTTGTGTGTAACCTAAAACCCAATAGCAATGAATGTTTCATCTGTGAAAGTGTAAACGGGCCATTAGCATGTAGTTTATCCAACCGTCGGACACTTCAGTTAGGTTTCCACGTGGTCTAGTTTCCAGCCGTTCCTATATACACCTCCCCCCCCTTCAGTATTTCTTGATAAGAATAGCCTTTCGTGCTCCTAGCTAATCGTTTGCTCTTCTCAGCACTGAAGCACTCTTTCCAAGAAATTTACGCAGTTCCTAGAATGAAGTTCTAAACCTATGCAGTATTCCAGATGCAGCTCGACCACTTCTTTGTGCAGGGTGATTTATCAGGGTGATGAAAACCCATGAAAATGCTTATAAGTTCGAGTGAAAGAGCTTGAAACATGAAATTTACAAGTACTGTAATATTCTTTATTCTGTGCGTAGTGTCGCCATCTGTCGACAACCTCTTAAACTACGAATGCGCATCGCAAGCAGCAGCAGCAGCAGCATGATGTTCAGAGCACAGGAGTAATGGAACAACTTAAAACAGAGTACTGTAGTTTAAAACTATTCAACACGATTTCTATATGAAATTTCTTAAGGAACCATCAAAATCTGTGATATGGAAGATTGTGAAAATATTCAGCGAGAGTGCGAATGTTATTTAGTACAATCTAATCACCCAAATCTGACAACTTTGTGATACTTGTATGATCTTGGGTGGTGATAAAAATTTTAAAATAAATAAATAAATAAAAATTGAATTTTTGTACTGCAACTTACTGTACAGTACTGGACAAGCGGAGCCGGCCTTAAGCCTACTGGGCCTAACCGGGCCCCCCGCTTGGCAAAAAAATTCAAATTAAACGAAAAAAGGCGGGAAAAAATAGATGAAAAAAAAAAAAGCGATAAATAAAAAGAAAAAACAGAAGGAAAAAAGGTTTTTTTTTTTAAGTTAAAGGGCTCCTGTGAAACCCGAAACAATGACTTTTTTTACATATGTTTAGGAAATAATGATTAGTATTTTATTAATGAGTACAAAGGACGCAGACAAAAATAATGTTTAATTATTATTATTTATTATTTTTTTTTTAATTCACAACAGGAAAGTCTATAATTTATAAAAAGGTTTGGAAATTTTGGTCATTATCTCAAGGCCAGTTTTTACTATTAATTATCTCAAGGCAAGTTTTTACACATCCCTTGAAATATCAAAAGTAATTAATTTTCGCACATGCTGTTTGTTATTTGGTTTTTAGGAGCATTAGCAACTAAGGCCATATTGCTCCGGGGATATGCGGTGGTCATTCCCTGACCTTTTTGCATCCTCCGTATTTGGTAGTCACAAGCTCGAACCCCGGTCTAATCAAGAAGCGTGTGCTACGCACTGCTGCTCCTGCCCACCTGGCTACGGAGGCGCCCTTCACACATGTACACCCCACTTTAGGTATGTGGGCCAGACATAAGGTGGGGTATACATGTACGAAAATTAATTACTTTCGTCCGGCTCCCGCTGTATGGCCGAGCAACACCTCTCGCCCTACCGAGCGCAGTACGCATCGCTATAAAGTTGTATTGTAATGTTGGTGTTTTTATTTGAATAATTGTGCTCCTTATTGTATTAAATAAATCCTGAAGAAGAAAAGTTGGTTCTGTCAGCTGTTTGTGTTTCACCAGTGATATTAGCAGTGGTAGAGGCATGATGATGCAAGAAAGTAAGCATCAGCAAAAAAAAAAAAAACTAAACATCTTCCCATTTCACCCATCCATTCACCCCAAAAGTTTGTCCAGTTCTTCCTAGAATTTATTTAAGCTATCAACTTCCACAACAACCGATGGAAGTTTGTTCCAGTGATCAACCACCTGCTGGCTAAAGGCAAATTGTGTAAGTAAAATTTGTATTATTCTCCATTTTATTTGAGTTGGAGCTGGAATGCGACACAAACCCAGTGGCATAATTATGCCAATGCAGCTGAATTGGAGCCGTGCCTGAAAGGGGCCGATGAAATTTCGAAGACAGATTCATTTCTCAAGACAATTCACGATTTTCATTCATAAACGAGCAAGTTTTTTTAAATTAAATGTAACACATTCTTATCGACCCAGCGACTGACCATCACCCGAGTATTGTTTAGACTGATTCCAAGCTTATAGAAATACTGTATTAGTAAATAAAAGATAGCCTTGAAATATTTAGCAACACCAGTGTCAAATATTAAATATACATCAGTCTGATTTTATTTTAGTGTTGTTGAATTTATATGTTTTGTGTGTGCATACTCGGATTGTTGTCAGAGGGGAATGTGTTTTATTTTACAATACACAAATCTGTTGCATAACAGTCTGGCTATGGACAGTGTTGTCGTTTTTGCCTATCGCGCTAAATTTCGCTTTTTTTTTTTTTTTCTCCCCCATCTGAAACGAAAAACTGCAAGGACTAGGAATGAGTTATTACTATGCTAACAAGAGACACATTTCAATCGCTGTTCGTCTGATCCTGGCGTATGGCGTTCTGAACCTGACCGGTGTATTGGGAGGGGACCCTTCCAATAATTAACGTTTATCCCATGGTGTTCAGAGAGGGAATAAGCAATGACCAGGCAGAGTAAAGCGTCTACTTCGGTCACTACAAAGCATTAAGTTTCGTTAAGTTTATGGTTTTGAAGTTTTCATTTGCCATTTTCACAAAAACATTCTACCATCAGGAGCGGATTAAGGTCGGTTGAGGCCCCGGGCGCCGAAGAAAATATTGGGCCCCTAAAAAAACAGAGAGAGACAGGGAAAATAAAAATACATGTTAACCATTTTTTTAAATAAATAAAAAATATTATGTACTATTAATGTTTTATTTCCAATAAAATTTGAATATAATATATGTATAATATAATTAATAATAGCATAATAATAATCACAAAGTTTTGAACTATTAGTTGAACATATTAGTTTAACTATTAGTTGAACTAATATGTTAACTAATTTGTTGGGGTTTTGCGTGGGCCCTTCAGAAGTCGGGGCCCAGGGCGCGCGCCCGGTGCGCCCGCCGTTAAATCCGCCTCTGTCTACCATTGTCTATTGCCCTGTTTCTATACAGCCAACAAGACCCAGACTGTTACTGGCCATGAATAATACATTTTATAACCGTTTTATGTGTACTGTATCTGTTCTGTTTTCGTTTGTGGTGGGAAAATTTGTTTCAAAGTTAACTGAAGGAGTAACTTGGGAAAAGAGAGTTGGAAATAAAACAAAAAAAAAATTCGGCCAATCACGGAGATTTTCATTTGCTTTATTGGGAGAAAAGGTTTTGCAGCTCTTATCAAGCATCATGTACCATTCTGTGATTCTACATTTTGAAGTGCAGTGATTCTACATTTTTAAGTTTCTCAGAACATGAAATAATTTACTCATTACCACCATTTTTTTTTTTTTTTTCTAACCTTCCAACTTGTGATAGAAAGGCTGAAGATGTAAGTAAATTTATTATTCTAGTTGTCATTAGTTTCCAGTTTTCGTTCACAAATTGTGGATTCATAATTTGTGAATGTGGACCATTCACAAATTATGAATGATCCATAACGTTATCCAGTTTTGATACTAATATATGTTATTCATTGCTGTAGATTTATTTATTTAAATATTTTTCTATTCTTTGCATTCTGTTGCAATTTGACAGAAGGATTTGTAATTTTATTACTCTGGTGTCAGTAAATTTTTTTTTTTATTATTGAATATTTCCCGAAGGATCATTTACATATCAGAGAAAGATATAATATGAATTTCAAAAGGCTATTTTTCTTTTCTACACTTTTTTTTTTTTTTTTTTTTGTGCTTAGTGAACTCACACCTGGTGAGTATGGGCTTGGCAAACCCAGGGTCCTGAGCTAGATATCATCATTCTTCTTTTTCTTGCTTTCTTGGTGATTCCCTTCTACTTCCTTCTCTCTCTCTCTCTCTCTCTCTCTCTCTCTCTCTCTCTCTCTCTCTCTCTCTCGGTAATGTGGGAATTTTATTTTTTGGTTGGTACAGCATAATCAGTAAAATTATTAAACTTGTTAAACTTCATTGTCAATTAAACTGTACTTTTTTAACTAAACACTTATAACGACTTAAATTTTACAAACGTAACAATTTTAGGTGGTAGGTGACTCATCAACCGGTGCAATACTACCACTTTGCTTATTGGAGGCTTGAAATGGTGAAACCCATGTTTATTCTCTAGAGCAAAGTTTCCGGCATCCCCCTCCCCCGATACTTCTCCTTCAACCCATGCACGGTACTAAGTACTATAGGTTTTGATACCTTTCATGTTTGGGGATTTCATAATAAAAAAAAAAAAAAAAAAAAAAGTCTCAAGCTTCCTTGCACCATATGACTAATAATAATAATGAATGCGCACCTCTGAATTGCATTGTGCGCAATGCAATGCCAACTTTGTAGTGATTCTGTAATAAGTGATTTTATTATTAAATGTAAGTGAATTTATTATTCCAGTTTTCATACATTATGAACTGTTACGAGCGGTATGAATCCCACCTTTCTCTTTCGAATAAATTAAATATTCGGTAAAGGATGAAGTAATTATTAAGTCTGATTTCCCTGGTTGCTGATGTATATTTGGATTGTGTTGAAACTCATAGAAATTGTAATACCATCAGCAAGGACGGAAATCAGTAAAGTCAAGTAAACATTATTCGAAATTAGAAATAGAATATTAAACAGAAGAGAAAGGGGAGAGAAGAAGTGCGTATGAAAGAGAATTGATAGTATAGTATTAGTGAAGAATTAGAAAATAGTTCATCTTAGAAGATTCAAACAGTCGCGACTCTTTTGTCTGTCGTGTAAACCTTACCTAGTAGAATTGTGCGTGAAAGTCATCGTGGAAAAGTCAAGCAATTCCAGCGGCAGAATCAAGCAGAGGGAAACATCCTGAGAAGGAGGAAATCTCAATCGAAAGAGCGAAGATACAGAAAAACGGTAAGCTAAAATGTTTCATCATGTATGTGTGAGAACGAGAGATAGTTTAAATGGAATATTACGGTGACGCAGCTTTTAAAAGATGATTCCCTTTCTAAATTGATTTCTTTCTATGTTTTATATATGTTACCCATGAATTATATACATGCCGCGGTACAACAGTTAGGTACCATGAATATTAACTGGTTAACATAAAGATCTGATATCCTAATATATGTACTTAAAATAATAAATGTTTTAAATGTTGAAACGTTCACAAATACTAAAGGTCTAAAATATTAAACAGAAGAGAAAGGGGAGAAAAGACGATGGTACACAGTTGATATTCAACTAAGGTCAATAGAAATATATATATATATGTTTATGGATCGTATAAATTGTTGTATTAATGGTATGGCTCTTGTAAGAGAAATATAATTATAAGGAATCATGGTATAATCTTAAAATGGTTTAAATCAAATGATAATAATTTCTTAATCTTTAATAAGAGGATGAAATGTTATAAAAGTGTGAATGAGTTATATATATATATATGTGTATTTTCTTTTTGTAATGTGTTTTATATATATTCTATTAAATGATTGTTTTGTTACAATTACTGCCTCGTTGCTGACTTCAGATCACATCAGTATTCACCTGGGGTTGATTAAGTTCAATTAAAAATATTGCGCTAGGAAGGAAATATATATGTATGTATATATATATATATATATATATATATATAATTAATTAAATTATTAATTAAATTCTTTTTAGTTACACAACGCAAGAAACAGATTCAAATCGCATGCATAGTAGAGGAAATAGATTATTCATCTCATCTATTATGTATTAGGATATACGAAATCTGGTCCTAAACAAAGCCACCAGACACACAGATTAAGCCATAACTATGTTGGGGGGAAGTTTACTGATTAAGGAGAAAATTTAATCATGCAAACACCTCTTAATGACAGCCTTTCTAACAATTATAGACTATTCTAACAATTCACTCCCCCCCTAATAATTGTTGCCGTGACCATTTTACAATTAACCCCCCCCCCCCAATAGAACAGTCCATGACGTCGGCGAGAGTCAAACGTTGTATAATTTGTAATAATAATAAATTATTAGCCATATGGTGCAAGGAAGCCTGAGGGGCTTATGCTGCACCAGCCAAAAAAAAAAAATTCCGAGAGAGAGAGAGAGAGAGAGAGAGAGAGAGAGAGAGAGAGAGAGAGAGAGAGAGGTGAGAGAGGAATCACCAAGAAAGAGAAAAATGACGATATCCAGCTCAGGACCCTTGGTGTGCCAAGCCCAACTCACCAGATGTTTATCTATTCTTTGTCTGCGCGGTAGCACAGTGGTATCGTCACCATCCTTTCCGCAGACCGGCTGGCAAAATTTACCTGGGACTCAAATATAATTTTTTTTTTTTTTTTTTACAATTCTTTGCATTTTGTTACAATTTGACAGAGCGATTTGTAATTTTGTTACTCTGATATCAGCATTTCTTTTTTTGAATAATTTTTGGTGGATCATTTACACCAAAATCGAAGTTTTGGTGTAAATTATCGATGTTTAATTATCGATGAAAGTAATGACATTAGTGTTATAAAAATATTGGGAATTGTAATACGCTACTATTCGAATTTCAAGAATCGATTTGTGGTAATTTTTCTTGACATAATCGTACTCAATAAATGCATTGCAAAAGAAATATATGAATCTTTCAAATCATCGCTAGGAAATAATGGATTAAAGTTGCACCGACTTATTGCACTTGTACTGACAATGCATTCGTAATGGTTTAAATTAATAATGATGTATAAGAAATTAAAGGCTGAGATTCCCTGTCTGCTTCTTATCAAGTGTGTAAAGCAATCACTCCAACTACGGTGTCGATGAGTGTCTACCACGAAACAGATTTTCTTATTGTTCTCACACCCACCTCTTAAACAGGCTAAATATAAGAAGCTTTATAGTTTAACGAACGATGGAGTATCACATTTGATCGCTGATAAAGCACAAAGTACAGTTATTTTTTAAATTACGTTATTTTACACTGAAACAAAACATGCAAGAATTTTTTTTTCTAATCGTCTGTTGCCTTACAATTCCTTTTTAGAATGTGAAAAAGGAATAAAAGCACACAAAGCGGTCACACTAAAAGGGAGAAGAAAAGAGAGTCCACAGAAGCACTAGAAAATAATTTTTCTAGTGCAATAAAATCCGCCGAGTATTTTGCTGTTATTCTTGAAATTTGTACCCCCGATAGCGGCCATCAGGAACATGGCCAGATTAAGGTATTCCTGCGCCCCAAGCAGAAAGATTATTTCGGCGCCCTTTGCATATCCTAGAAATCTGAGTAAAGGCGCAGACTCCGGGCTATAATCAATTCTGAAGCCCCTGTATTTGAACGGGTAGCAACAGTAGTATCGTCACTGTCCTCCCCACACCGGGTGGAAAAGGCCCAGGTTCGAATCCCGTCGATGACGCGAGGAACTTTAATGGGTTTTATTTCCCCCAGAAACTGGGGGTTTTCGTACAGCAACAACAGGCAAATCAACGAGAGAACACGTTCAATTTACAGACAGAAAAACACATGGGTAGATGTAATCAATTACGGGAGACCTTAATATATATATTTTTTTTTTCTGAAGCCACTGTAAGAATAACGCCGCGGGTGACTGCCCTGTTTGCTTGTGCCTTAATCCGTCACTGATCAGGAACAAACGTCCCGGACAATTCGATACGTCTCCAATGGAACGTTCCCCAATACACCAGTCAGTGTGTATGAACAGTTCATAAAATTTATTAATGTAAAGAGCAGTACGGGAGAAAATTTGTACAGTGTGCTGAAACAGGAATTCGAAATATTAGGATTAGACATAACTAATATCCGACGGCAAGATTTTGACAATGGAGCTTATATGAAAGGAAAAGTTTCAGAGGTTCAGGCAGGATTTTTACAGGAAAATTCAAGGCCATTTTTTACACCATGTGCTTGTCACAGTTACAATCTAGTTATAGGGGACATGACCTTTTTTGGGACACTTCAACTTCTGTACGTGTTCTCTTCAGCATCAACAAAAAAATGGACATTTTCCAAAAATATGTGAAGGGACTTCCTGTAAAGAATCTCTGTGAAACAAGATGGGAGTGTCGAATGCAGTGTGAGGTATCAAGTTGGTGATTTCGATTATGCACTTTTGGAAATAGCATCAGATGTCCAAGCAAGAAGTGAAGCTTGGAAATCTTCACTGGCTAACCAGATCAAGGAATACAAGTTTCTTGTTTCTTTAGTATTTTGGAATGATTTTTTTTTTTTTTTTTTTGTTTCGCGTAATAAAGAACTGCAAAGTGATTCTACAGATCTTGCTCTTCCTCCTCCTTCATTTCTTCCATTTAAAAAGAAGCTCTTTCTTCTTCATTTAAAAACCTTCTGCACTGGATATCAAAGTATAGAGAGACTGGCTTTAAACAAATCTTAGTTGGTGCCACAAAAAAAAAATTTAAAAAAATAAAAATAATAAAAAAATATATATATATATATACACATTATATGTGAGCTGTCAGTTTCTCAAGAGCAATGACACAAATATAAAACAAAAGTCATTTATCATACAAATCTACTTATAATACATAACTGGTGTTCATTTACATCGAATCTATTCATTTTTCTCATTTAATCTGTTAATACATGCTATAATTTCCATAAAATTTCTCTCAATTAACAATCTCTACTCTCTCTCTCTCTCTATATATATATATATATATAGCTTCAAACACTACACTAATTCAATCTTATCACTTCCTCATATTATATTTCTCTTAATCACCAATATCAATTTTCTTTACAACTTCAACCAATGCTCCAATCGGGCCCCGCATTTGCATATACAAATCTACTTATAATACATAACTGGTGTTCATTTACATCTAATCTATTCATTTTTCTCATTTAATCTGTTAATACATGCTATAATTTCCATAAAATTTCTCTCAATTAACAATCTCGACACACTCTCTCTCTCTCTCTCTGTAGCTTCAAACACTAAACTAATTCAATCTTATCACTTCCTCATATTTCTCTTAATCACCAATATCAATTTTCTTGACAACTTCAACCAATAAACCAACTCAATAGTGAACATCTCCTTATTTCTCGTGTTTCTTCAACTTCAACCTTATTCTAAAATAATCTCCCACTTTATCTAAGTACCATTTCAAAAACAACACAGTTCAGAGGACTTGCCTTCCTTCTCTTTCACGGTGGGATTCCTTTGTGCGAGTTCCTTCCAAGGAGTGCGGTGATGTCTCTCTCTCTCTTCTTAGTTGAACTCTGCATCTCTGATGTATAGCTCTTCCAGTACTGTCTTATTTCAGGATTTCGAGAACAGTTCTCTGTTAATACTGAAGGAAATTACCACAGCAGTAGTTGAAGCCAGGGAACTATCTGACTGGCTTGTTACTCAACTTCCGGATTAACTTCTAGCTCAGGAACATGCCCGGCGGAACCCTATATAGCTGGACAATCCCAGAACTACCACTGGAAGTCTGCAACCCCACCGAACAACAACCACAAACCCCTCTTTTGGTGCTAGCACCTTATTTATTTACTGAATTTATTTATTTATTTATTTATTGAATGGATTGCAAGTTTTTTACACTCGTCCCCTGTACTATTGTTTTATACGGAAGCTTATGTGCAAACCCCAGTGGGGTTTGCACGCATTTACGTATCTCACCCTATCTAATTTAAACCTGACCCAATCACTGTGTTATTCTTTAAACTCACTCTTCTTCCTTTGGTGGAAAAAACATTGTTTTTTTCCCACACAACGAAACATTTTCATCTTTTTTTACCTCAAGATCACCTGTTCACAATACCTTTGAACTGCTCCACACCGACACCCTTTCCCAAAATGCACTAAGTATCGCATCCTCAAGTAGCGGTGTAATAGAGGGATTAAACTGTTCAGGAGCTTTTAATTTTAACCCTTCCGCACCTGCCATACCATTGTTCACCATATTTCTTAATTGCACTGCCAGGCCTACTGCCACTAAGGGAAATATTTCCGTACTGATGTTTTCATTATTCCTTAAGTGCTTTACTTCCACACACACTACTCACTAAGAGAAATATATTTGTAAGATTTTGTGTTATATTTTCATGACGTTTTCAGGTTTCCGTTGCATTTGCACTGTGTATAACAATCACTCATTTGCAAATTCAGCAGTATTAATGATTTATTGTTGTCGATTTTATAACCTTTATGTGAATAAACCGTGGATAATTATTTTTTAAATTAGTACCGAAAAACTGGTATTTCTGTATCAATACCGGAAAAAAATGACCGGGATTCCGGAATCTCGTTATTGTAAGCCCTGCCTTTAACCTCGTTGTAGCCAAATATGTTTTCACATAAAATAAAACATCGTTCGTGCGTACAGGATACGTACGCAATCTGCTTTTTTTTTTTCTTTTTTTTTTTTTTTTTTACTACAACTATTATAAATAAAATATGAGAGAAGATCCAATGCCTACAAGAGATAAGGTGGAAGGGAAATAAAGCAAAAGAGCTCGGTGAAGGGTACAAGTTGTTCTTTAGGGGAGCGGATGAGAGAGGAAGAAATGGAGTAGGTATTGTAGTTGATAAGGAGTTAAAAGATGGAGTGAGTGGAATTATGAGTGGAAGTGGGTGGACACTTGACCACAATAGTATGTGCGTATGCACCGCAAGTAAGATGCAGGGAAGAAGAAAAGGAGAGTTTTTGGATGGAAATGGATCAAGTGGTCATGCAATACCTAAGAAAGAGATGTTGATAGTTGGGGGGCGATTTAAATTGACATTTAGGAAGAAGCAAGAGAGGGGAAGGAAGGGTGTATGGAAGGTGGAGTATTGGGGAAAGAAACAGAGAAGAGGAGAGGATAGTAGAACACGCAGTGGCATTCGACCTAGCGATAGTTAACACCTATTTCGAAAAGAAAGAAAGCCAGCTGATAACATACAAGAGTGGGGAAAGGACAAGCCAGATTGACTATATCATGTGCCGTAGGAGGCATCTAAAGGAAATGAGGAACAGCAAGGTGATAAACGGAGAAAGTGTCTGCACAACATAGATTGCTTGTGGTCGATTGGGAGGTTGCAGTGGACAAAAGTAGGAAATATTCAAGACAGAGGGAGAAAAGAATAAAATGGTGCAAACTGAAAGATGAGAGTTTGAGGAAGGAGTTTAGGGAAAAGGTGCTAAAAGAAATAAAGTTACCAGAAGTTATCATAAGAAAAGTTGGAGAAGAGTTGTTGGAGCAAACATCAGGAAAGGGGGTACCAGAGGGAAAGGAGGCTTGGTGGTGGAATGAGGAAGTGCAATCGGTGATAAAACAAAAGGAGATGAAGAAAAGATGGCATTTAACAGGTAGGCAGGAAGATAAAGAAGCATATAAATTAGCAAATAAGGAGGCAAAGGGGGCTGTGGCAATAGCAAAGGCAGTGGACGAGGCCTATGGGGAACTGGAAAGGAAAGATGGAGATAGGCAACTGATGAGAATAGCCAAAGCGAGGGACAAGGCATCAAAGGACTTCTCATCAATAAAACAGATAAAAGATGAGAGGGGAGTGGTTTTTACAGTTATACAGGACCAGGAGAAGGTTAAGGAAAGGTGGAAAGACTATTTTAAGAAGTTATTAAATGAGGAAAACCCAAGCGCATTATGCGAGGATGGAGAGACGAATGAAAGAGTAGTGGAAGGCATAAGCAGGAAAGAAGTGGAAAGCGCACTCAGAAACATGAAGAGGGGGAAAGCAGTAGGTGTTGATCAGATACCAGTAGAGGTATGGAGAAGTCTGGGAGAAGAAGGAATCGATATCCAATGGGACTTTATGGAAAACCTGTGGCAGCAGGAGAGGATACCTGATGAGTGGAGGGAAAGTACACTTGTGCCAATCTATAAAGGAAAGGGTGATGTGCAGGAATGTGGGAACTACAGGGGAATAAAGTTAATGTCTCATTCGATGAAGATCTGGGAAAGAATTGTGGAAGGAAGGATAAGGCAGGAGACGGAAATAGGAAAGGAACAGTTTGGTTTCATGACGGGAAGAGGAACAACAGATGCGGTCTTTGCTTTAAGGCAGGTGATGGAAAGATACAGGGAGATGCGCATGGTGTTCATAGACCTGGAAAAAGCATATGATAGAGTGCCCAGACAAGAGGTATGGAGATGCATGAGGGAGAAGGGTGCATCAGAAAAGTACGTAAGGCTTGTGAAGGAAATGTATGAGGGAGCGGTGACTCGGGAACTCAGAGAACCCCTCAGTCATATCTACAGTGGTGTAGATATGACTGAGGGGTTCTCTGTAGACGTTGGACTGCACCAGGGATCAGTTCTTAGCCCATATCTGTTTGATCTGGTAATGGATGTGTTGGTGAGAGAAGTGAAGAGTAGAGCACCATGGAGTATGCTGTTCGCGGATGATATCGTACTGTGCGAACCATCCCAAGGAAAGGTAGAGAAGAAATTGGAGGAATGGAGGAAAGCGTTGGAAGAGAGAGGCATGAGGATAAGTAGAACAAAGACAAAATATATGGTATTGAATGGAGAAGATGAGAGTTCTATAAAACTGCAAGAGGAAAAGCTACCATCGAAATTTAAGTATCTGGGATCGAACGTTGAGAGGGATGGAGGATTGAGTGCAGAAATACAGCATAGAGTGCAATGTGGATGGTTGAACTGGAGAAAGATGAGTGGGGTGCTGTGTGATAAGAAAGTAAATTGTAGAATGAAGGGAAGAGTATAAAACTGTGGTTACACCCGCATTGATGTACGGTGCTGAGACATGGGCGATTACAAGGGCCCAGGAGAAGATGGAAGTGGCGGAGATGAGGATGCTAAGATGGATGTGTGGTGTGACGAGGAAGGATAGGATAAGAAATGACTACATCAGAGGTACGGTTAAGGTGGGGCCTGAGTCAAAAAAATGCAGGAATCTAGGTTGAGGTGGCTTGGACATGTGGAACGAAGAAGTGAGGAGTATGTGGGGAAGAGGTGTGAAAAGTTGGAGGTGATAGGGAAGAGGAAGAGGGGGAGACCTAAGCTGAGATGGAAGGACAAGGTGGCAGAGGATTTAAAAGCGAGAGGATGGAGGAAGCCCAGGATAGGGAGGAATGGAGGAAAAGAATGAAAGACGGAAATGCCGACCCCATATAAACGTGGGAGGAAGGCGAAGATAAAGAAGATTATAAATAAAATATGACTATTAATGATGATAATAATTATTACTATTATTAACCATTATTATCAATGATAATAATAATTAGTAGTAGTAGTAGTAGAACTAGTAGCCGAGTTAATTATCATTAGTATTATTACTAGAAGTCGAGTTGTTCCATGTGGACGGACGAACAGGGAAAAGATATACAGGCGCTTTACATAAAAAGCAAACGCGTCTAAAAAGTTTTTTTTTTTTTTTTTAGGCCATGTCAGCGTAGTGCTTTATACATGTATTTAGATCCGGACTACTTTTCCTACAATCCCTTATATGTTGTAATAATAAGAATTCCTCATTATGTTTAAAATGTATGTTCACTGATTATAACTTTAACTATAGATAATCTCTTTACAGGAAAAACATTAAACATTAGGCCAGAAGCTTATCAAACTCTAACAAAGAGCTAAATGATTTTGTAATAACTGAGAGCAAAGTGAAGGAGAAATTGTTGAAGTTAAATATAAGAAAGGCACCTTGGGTAGACGGCATCTATCCAGTTATAATAAAGGAGGCAGCACAGGAAGTAAGCAGACCCTTCGCCATGATTATGAGAACATCCTTGGACTCAAGTGAGGTTCCCAAGGACTAGAGGTGTGCAAATCGCCAATTCACAAGGGGGGGGGGGGGGAATAAAAACACGAGTAATTACAGATCGGTTATTTAACTTCTGTTCCGGGTTGGTTTGGTTTAGTTTGGTTTTTTTTTTTTTTTTTTTAGGAGCATTAGCAACTAAGGCCATATTGCTCCGGTGCGGTGGTCATTCCCTGACCTTTCCGCATCCTCCGTATTTGGTGGTGACGGGCTCGAACCCCGGTCTAATCAAGAAGCGTGTGTTACGCACTGCTGCTCCTTCCCACCTGGCTACGGAGGCGCCTTCTGTTCCGGGGAAAATAATGGAGTCGCTGGTTAAAGAAGCATTGCCATCTGACAAGACTGCAGTTATAGTTCAGACACAGCATGGGTTTGTTAAGGGGAAGGCTTGTCTGACCAATTTGATTGGATATATGATGTGGTCACAAAGGAACTGGAGGCAAAAAATAATTTTCATATCATAAACTTGGATTTTAGGAAAGCTTTTGATACTGTTGCACATGGAAGATTACTATACAAATTGGAGCAGTGTGGCATTAAAGGCAAGTTGCTGCTATGAATAAAGGGGTGGTTGAGTGGGAGAAGAAAGAGTGGTCAATGGACACTGCCCTTTGTGGACTAATGTTATTAGTGGAGTCCCCCGGGGTTTCGTGATGGGCACATTGTTTTTTGTATTTATCAATGATATTGAGGAAGGTGTATCGGGCTTAACCCCAAGTTTTCAGAAGATAGAAAGGTTGGTAGGGTTGTTAATGAAAAGTTGAGCAGATAGGCTGAGGTGGCAATTGAAGTTTAACATTGACAATGGCAAAGTACTGCATATGGGTAGCAGTACCTGCAGAGTAACGTACTAACTGTGGTGTACTACACTCAGGGTAGTGGAGAACGAAAAAGACTTGGGGGTAATTGTGCAGTCAGATATGAAGTTTTCTGAGCAG
Organism: Mastigoproctus giganteus; assembly: GCF_048544385.1. NCBI lineage: Eukaryota > Metazoa > Arthropoda > Arachnida > Uropygi > Thelyphonidae > Mastigoproctus > Mastigoproctus giganteus. Next base: position 110,255,374 of record NC_143585.1, read on the forward strand.
TGCAGACGAGCTGCAAGAGTAGCTCATGGGGCCTTGTCAATGTTATACAGGAATTTTGCTAGCAGGCATAAGGGGTGATTATCCCCTTGTACGAGGCATGTTTGTTTGTTTGGGGATTTATTAGGCGCATCAGCAACTATGGCCATAGTGCGCCATTGTATGAGGGTATGGTCAGGTCACGCCCTGAGTACTGCATTCAGGTCTGGAAGCCTCGTTTTACGAAAGATGTAGAGTGCTGGAACAAGTACGGAGAATTGCAACGAGACTGATGAGTGAAACAAAATGTTGCTCCTACCAAGAAAGGCTTAAATTATGCAAATTGCGGTGTCTAGCGACTAGGCTCCTGCGAGGTGATCTGATTGAGATGTATAAGGTCTTGAATTGTTTGAGCAAGCTCAATGCTGATGGGATTCTTCCTCTTTATGGGGGCATAAATTCAAATTGGGGAAAGACAATTGTAGAATAGAAGTGCAGAAATTTGCCTTTAGCCAGCGGGTGGTTGATTGCTGGAACAAACTTCCATCTATCGTTGTGGAAGTTGACAGCTTAAATAAATTCAAGGCAGAATCAGACAAACGTTAGGAATGAATGGCTGGGTGAATTAGGAAAGTTTTTTTTTTTTTTTTTGGCTGATAAGCTTGCTTTCTTGCATGATATGCCTCTACTAATGTTATTATGAATACATTAGCATTTGAATACAAAACAAAGAAATGCACACATACACACTGTACATAAATGCCTGAAATAATAAATTCATCTTACCACTTTCTAGTGTGCAGGCAACTGCCGCTGCAGCCATCAACTTGTTTGTGCCACCTTTTCTCCTAAAATTAACTTTAATCTCTCCAAAGTACAGCTCGATACTGCACCTAGTTTATTAAAATTTTTGTTTAATTTTGACATCTTTCACACGATCAACCTGTTCACACCTGTTAACACCTGCACAATGCAGGGAGGGGCAAGTCCAGCGCGCATGCGCAAAACGTTTCTCGCTCGAGAATCAGCAACACGCTCTATCACTGGCTAGTTGACAACGTAAAGAGATGTTTTGGTTAATCTTTGGAAGCTGGTACATCCGGTTTACTAGACGGAGGAGGCGTACGTCACTGCAGTGAACTAGCAAAACGTACAGATTCCGCCCTCCCTTGCCGCCCCACAACCTCGCCGAAGCGTCAGTTAAGAATGAGCAGCAGTTTCTATTATTCACGGACTGCCGCCGCCATGCTGAAGCGAGCGTCAGTTGTCACGTGACCGATTTTCCAAGCATCTTTGCGGCAAGCAACGATGGCGAAGTCTGTGAATAATAGAAACTGCTGCTCGTTCAAGGTTGTGAGGCAGCGAGGGAGGGCGGAAGCTGTACGCAAGCAGTGGGAGGAGCAAAAGTTGTCGATCACTGCAGTGACGTACACCTCCTCCGTCTAGTAAACCGGATGTACCAGCTTCTAAAGATTAACTACACGTCTACATGGCCGCCGCAAGTGGGTAGGCGAGGTAAGCGTCGCTTACTGGTGACAGTTCAAGAATGCGCCGAAATTTTTTTCGATATTGTTTTCTGATTGGCTAACCCTTATCAGTTTTCAACATTTAGGGCGGCAAATTTTATTTTGCTTACTGGCGACACATAAGAACGCAGCGCTACTGCACGTTTAAACCAATGTGTAGAAAAACAGCGCTCTGTCACTCGCTCTCTCGCCAGGGTGTACTTATTCTCCGCGAACACCACAACCCAGACGGCAGCGTATCGAAGCTTGTTCGTCTTTCATCGATGAGCAGATAGATACTCCGATGAAGCAATAAGTGACAACCCAGTTATGAAGTTTAATTCCACTATATAAGAGATGCCAGACGGTGTGTGATAGTAAAGTACTAAAATGAGTTTCAGCCCTAAACCCTTTTTAGTACTTTACTACTGCACCCTACCTAGCATCTCTCATATTATACCTTACTGTGATGTTAAATTTCATAACTGGGTTGTCACTCATTGTATCACTGGGGTACCTACCCGCCCACCGAAGAGGGGGCCAACAAGCTTCGAAACGGTGCCGTCTGTGTGGTGGTATCCGCGAGAATAAGTAACAATCTTCGAGGTAGCGAAATAACAGGCAACTCGAATTGAAGGCGTTCAAATATGAGACGTAACAAAAACGATGCCATTTCGCTTACTTCGGTGATTTACTACGAAATAAAATGATGCTTTGCACTGACTCGTTCGACTTCTAAGATAAATAATACAGGGTTGTTAAAATTAAAGTATCCCTATGTAGAGGGCTCTGGAGCGAGTTCTAAGGCTCGTAGTGAAGAGAAATTTAGACAAGTACAATAAAGAATGCGTCGCCATTTATTGGGAAAAAAAATTAGTTACAAAATTTGTCACTGTGTGGCGCGTAACTATCTTAGTTACGATTATGCAAATAACGTAATAGTTACGATTAATAACGTAATATTTAAGATTGGGCCCCAGCAGGGGTCTAGCGGCTAAACGGCCAGAAGAACAACGATACACAACACTACACTCATACAATATCCATACACTTTCAAATCTCTGGCCTTTACAGAGAACTGTTACACCCACAATGAAAGCAACGCGGAGATGGGGGAAACCCCTGGTGCCGTTAGACACGAACACACTATACACTATATGCATAATCGTAAGTTATTGCCACAGCGCCACTACTCAGCTCTACTGTATTGTATAAAAGCAAAGCAGTTTCTTCAAAATCATACAGTAGATGTTTGCCTGCACTACAGCAGTAATGCCAACAACGTTGCAGGAAAAGGCGCAATTAGTGAAGCTGTACTGTCAGAACAGCAACAATGCCCCAGGGACCCACATCTGGTGAGTATGGGCTTGGCACCCCCAGGGTCTTGAGCTGGATATCATCATCATTCTTCTCTTTCTTGGTGATTCTCTTCTGCTTCTCTCTGTCTCTTTCGGGATGGCTTGGAATTTTTTTTTTTGGCTGGTGCAACAAATGCCTTGGGCTTCCTTGCACCATATGGCTAGTGTAATAATAATGCAGCTATCAGAGAATTCCGGCGTCAGAAGTGCATAAGGCGTGGACCTATGACTGTTTGTGCTCTCCGCAAAATGACTGTGAAATTTGAAGCGACAGAACATCTTGGTGTTCAACCAGGTAGAGGTCGAAAACGAGTGGACTCTTCTCGTGTTGAAGATGTGGCTATGGCTGTCGTGGATTTATGAAGTCAATCTCCATGCGGTAGCGCAAGTGTGCCAGCTGTTTCTCGTGAAGTGGAAATGCCGTATTCCACTGTATGTGGAAGAGTGAAAATTTATTCCAATGGACAGTGGATAATAAATTGACAATAAGTTCGTCCAAGACTAAAATGATGATCTTTGGATCACATTTAAACCCTCAACGACCCCCTTTAGTGAAGATTAATAATAACAGGATTCCACTTGTCTCTGAAACTAAATTACTTAGGATTACAATCGACTCAAAGCTTAATTTTGTCTCTCATTTAAATAATGTAACAACAAAGATCAGAAGATTCACTGGTGCTATTGTAAAAATTTCTCGTTCAGACTGGGGCCTTTCTAGACGTACCATGAGAATCTATTATAACGCCGTATTCCTTCCTATGGCTACTTATGCTGCAGGTGTATGGTTTCACAGGCTTAGAACTGTTAAATTTCGATTGAAGTTGGCTACTATGCAACGCACAATATTATTATGTATGTTAAGAGCTTGTCGAACTATTTCAACTTCTGCACTGCAGGTGTATTGCCATTGGACCTTCACGTAGCTTACAGAGGTCTTTGTTATAGGATAAAAAACCAACTATCAACTGAATTTATGGGTTTGGTTCTGAATATTAATTCAGATATTAAGCAAGAACGTAATCGTTTGTGGAATGAAATGATAAATCTGGGGCAGACCCGCTGGGATACGTCATCTGTCGGATCTGTTACTAGGTCTTTTTTCCCTAAGGTGACCTTTTGTGTAAAGCAGAAACCTGCTTGGTTCTCTTTAAACTTATATACATCCTTCCTCTTAACGGGACATGGATCTCTTAACGAAAAACTGTCGTTTTGGTCTTTCTAGAACGGAAGCTTGTCAATGCGGGGAAAATGAAAATTGGAGCCACATTTTATTTGAATGTCCGCTGTATAATGACTTTAGAGATGTTCTTCGTTCATCAGTTTCTACACTCTCTCATGGGCATGAAACTTTGCTGGTGGGAGACAAGAATTCTTATGTTGCTCTTCAGCAGTTTGCATCTGATGTTTTCACAAGAAGAAGAATTAGTTAAAAGGCTACGAATAATTCTACTCCTTTGTCTGGTGGAGCTGCTCAATAGGGAGCAACATTGCCTAAATTTTTTTTTATTATTATTTTATATTATTTTATTTATTATTATTTATTTATTATTATTATTAATTATTATTATTATTTATTTTATTTTTTTATATATGTATATGTATATATATATTTTTTTTATTTATTTATTTTTATATATGTATATGTATATATATATTTTTTTTATTTATTTTTATATATGTATATGTATATATATATATTTTTTATTTATTTATTTTATATATGTGTGTGTGTATATATATATATATATATATATGTGTGTGTGTGTGTGTGTGTATATATATATATATATTTTTTTTTTTTTTTTTTAACACCACGGGGAAATTCTTTTTTTTTTTTTTTTTTTCTCTCCTCTGGAGTGGGACCCCAGAGGAATCTGGCCCATCTTTTGCCAACATCAGGTGGGTCAGAGTCTCGAATTGAGACAGTGCTAGCTCCATTGAGACTGGCCCACCTTCCCGTGGTGTGGACGAGTACCCAGAATCATCTGTCCAGGTGACTGATGATTCTGGGTAGCCAAGCGGTCAGACACAACAACAGAATACACACAAACATACACTACGTATTTCTGGCCCTTCTACAGTGGTACTGTTCTTCACAGAGATACGAGGCGGAGATGAACTAACGTCCTAGGTGCCCATTACAAAAACACATGTCCACACATTCAACCAGGTAGAGGTCGAAAACGAGTGGACTCCTCTCGTGTTGAAGATGTGGCTATGGCTGTCGTGGATTTATGAAGTCAATCTCCATGCGGTAACGCAAGTGTGCCAGCTGTTTCTCGTGAAGTGGACATGCCGTATTCCACTGTAAGGCTAGTAATGGGTCAGATGTTGGGGTACTATCCTTACAAGATGCACATGCTACAGCAGCTAAAGCATGGTGATGCAGGTATTCGTTTCACATACGCACTTCAGTTTTTAGCGCGAATGACAGTGGATATAACTTGGCCGTGGAACATCCTTTGGAGTGATGAAGCACACTTCTGCTTAAATGGACAAGTGAATACGCACAACTGTCGCATTTGGGCAACAGAAAACCCTCGAGTTATCCAAGAGGTCCCGTTGCATTCTCCAAAAGTGACAGCGTGGTGTGGATTTACGGCCACATGATTGGGCCATATTTTTTTGAACAGGTAACACCGACTGGACCCCACACCTGTTCCGTCACTGGACAGCGATAATATGAAATGTCAAATTTCGCAATATCAGAGCTCCAACAACGTGGGTGCCTTCAGGATAGCATATTCATGCAAGATGGTGCGCCACCCACATCCACCGTTGTGTCCAAAGATTGCTAAGGCAACACCTTATAGACGAACTGGTCATCAGCCGTTGTTTCCAAACATCTTGGCCACCCCGATCACCGGACCACACCCCATGCGACTTTGGTTGTAGGGTTTTTTGAAGAACCAGGTGTATCGGGAAGGATGTCAAACTCTGGCAGATCTGAAGGACAGCATTAGACGTCGTGTGCTGGCTATTCCAGTTGACATGGTACATTCTGCTGTATAAAATGCTGTTCTTCGAATAGAAACTGTTGTTGACCAAAATGGAGGACACATTGAACAACTGTGGCACAGCGCCATATAGTAGCATATTTGGTAACTAATATTTTTTTCCTAATAAATGGCAAGCGCATTCTTTATTGTACCTGTTGTCCAAATTTCTCTTCAGTACGAACCTTAGAACTCGCTTCAGAGCCCTCTAGATAGGGATACTTTAATTTTAACAATCCTGTACATTTTAAATAAGAAATATTCCTCCTCATAGAATCGATGTGGTGAGAAGCTCACTAGCGCCCTTACTTCCCTGCGCTAAATTCACATCAAAAGGTAATAAATATGAGCCGTAAAATCAGTGTCCCATCATGCTTATACTTGATCGGAAACTGATTAATACTTTAATCAGTTTCCAATAAAAGTGCAACTTAAACTGTATGTCAGTGCATCTCAAACTTTTTTTGACGCAAACGTGCCAAAAATTTATACAAGTGACAAAAATAATTTGCCGTCCCACCTTGTTGTCTATTACCTTAATTTTAAGTTGACGGTAATGCAACGGTAGGTAACTTCCTTTGTTTCGGGCTAAAGACATGTAAACAAGATTAAGGGCGAGGGATGATACAGGTTATTCGGCAACGCTTAACCAAGACTATTCTGAAAGAAACTGCGTCAGTCATAATTAGCTTTCAAAGAACAAATATGTCCATAGTTAACTGCACTCCAAGTATGAAGAACGTGAGGAAATAAATGTATTAATCAATCAATTATATCAATATATTCAATGAAAGGAAAATAATGTGTTGATATAAATTTGATGACACCCTTTCAGACGTGACTGGACACACCCACTTGGAAAACCTTGCTGTTGTTTAGCTTCACTGCTGATTTTTCAATCGGTTGTATAGTGTACTCGTTTTTTTTTTTTTTTTTTTTTTTTTTTGCATTTTCAAAAACCGAAATGTTGTAACATTATATTATTTTATATTTCAGCTATTTTATGTAAAAATAACGTCTTTTACCTTATTTTATTTTCACACTGGGAGAGGGGTCACAAGTTGCCTGCATGCCATGAGTTGTCCACTCGTTAGTTGGCATCAACTAACACAGCCATCAGTACTCCAGCGATTCAAAATAATAATAATAATAAATAAATAAAGGTTTAAGAACATATTTTCACAGGGTGTGCATTCCAAAGTGATCAGGAAAAGTGGACCGGCTCTTCACGATGTGTACAAGTATGGTTGTTTTGCTTACAAAACCCTTGCTTATTTTTGGCCTTGTCATATTCAGTAAGGGCTCAAAATCGACTGCTAACATTCTGGTGTCCCATAAGTCTGGAACCATATGGAAAAGTAACTAATTCATATATTTTCATTTTGCAGCCCCAAGTTTTCTTTGAGTAAGGAAGAACGAATCCAGATAATACTTCTCGTAGGAAATCGGAGTCAGAGAGAGAGAGAGAGAGAGAGAGAGAGAGAGAGAGAGAGAGAGAGAGAGAGAGAGGTCGCCACAGAATTTCACAGCCTAAATCCAGATCGCGAGCCAATGCATACTTGTTACAAAAGTTTGGGAAAATAGCATCCATTAGGATAAACCACGCAGTTAACCTTCGAGAAGTGCCACTAATGAATTTGGGAATTTTGCATTCGTGGCACTTCGAGAAGTACCACGAATGCAAAATTCCCAAAACGTCTTTGAGCAGATTATTCTCCGAGACAAGAGCATCGAAAAGCAGCATTCGCCGCATCCATTTTTAATTATGATTCAAGACATAATTAAAAATGGATGCGGTGATTAAAATAGATTCTGGGACACCCTTTAGTATAATTCGTAAATAATAGACAATTATTTAATCGTATTTCATTTAACAGGTCAATTTCGTGACGTCAGCTAACAGATTCACTCATCCAAAACTCGTTTTCTTTTCTAGCTTATTTCATTTATCAGAAACGCTGCGCATGCACACACTCCGGCATACATTTCCAATGTGATGACATTTTTGGACTAAATTGCCAGACGTTGCACAACGCGTAAATACGAGATGGCATTCATCTTGTGTCAAGCAACACGTCTCTCGAGGCTTGTAATATTGCATACCAACTGCGACATTGAATGAAAAAGTAACACTGTATAAAAGCAGCGTTTAATACTATCCTATTAGGCTGCTGGAGAATTAAAAAGCTGAATTATAGTACAAATGGATCATTTGGTACATAGCTAAAGCGGGAAAGCGAAATTGCGCATAGAAAACATCATTACGTCTCATTGTGAAGCAATTCATCTACACCCTTTGGCATCTATTATATTGTGGAAACTTATCACAACTGGGTTGCCAGCTCTTACAACGAGGGTGCTAGTTACTCACAAATGAAAGGATAATAATCCCTGAGACGTGAGTAATGACACTCACTTTAAATAAATAACAATCTTTCTCTTTATAAGAAAGTACTATTAATTCAAAAGTTCAGGGTGAAGCAACTCGTTGTGATCCACTTCACAATATGAGATGTATTTTTTTTTTTTTTTGTAAACCCCAATCACCAGAGGTATTAGAACCTATAGTACTTAGTACTTGGGTTGGAGGTTGAGAAGACGAAAGAAGATATTTGTTGACACTGGACTTGAACTTATGTAGACTAATTTTCAGGAAATACGTATGAAGGAAGGTTGTTCCAGAAAACGGCAGTTGAATGAATAAACGAGGAAGATGAAAAGTTGGTTCTGTGAGTTTGAAGTTAGACAGTAAATGGATGATGGCTGGTGGCGGCACCGTGTTCGGACTGTTTTGAAAGAGAGAGCGGGAATTATAGAAGCCAATTCAGAAGAACAGTGCTCATGGAAGTATCTGTAGAAGAGGCATGCAGCAGAAACAATACATCTATGAGACAGCATGTGGAGAGACTCTGTTAGAGATGAATCATTAATTAACCTAACTGCCCTCTTCTGAATAAAGAAGCCTGAGAGAGGTTTTGGGGACACCACCCCAATGTGGGAACAATATTCCATGACAGGACGGATTTGCGATTTACACAGAGTGAGCAGCTGTTTGGAAGAAAAGTAACGCCGAGAGCGAAAGAGAAAACAAAGTTTTTTAGATGCAGAAGAAGCAATATTTGTAATGTGCTTGTGCCAATAGAGATTACAAGTCAGGGTAATCCCCAAAAGAGATATATCATTTTGCCTAGAAATCGGAGTGTCACTAAAGATAAGCATAGGAGCAGAAGAATCCGTTTTGCGAGATATAAGACAAGGCTTGAGTTTCAGAAGGGTTGAAATCAACTAAGTTGTCTTTGCCCCACTGGAGAATTACCTGAACATCGGCATTTAAGGAATTGTTAGCAGATTTTCGAGAAGTTGAAGCTGATTGAACAGGGCAAGGTTTCTCAAAATGGAAAGTGGAATGCAATGTGCTATCATCGGCAAAACTAGGGATAGGATTTCCAGTCAATGGAAGGTCATTAATATACAAGAGGAAGAGTGGGGGAAAGAATTGAACCTTGGGGGACACCGGCATTAGTGGAGAAGTAAGAAGACAGAGAGCCTTCTACCATCACCCTCAGTGAGCGATCAGAGAGAAAACTGGATAACCAATTACTAAAAACAGTTGGCAAACCATAAGATGGAAGCTTGTTTAGAAGACCTTTATGCCAAACACAATCGAAAGCCTTTGAGATGTCAAGAGCAACTACTTGTGTTTCACCGAACCTTTCCATTGAATTAGTCCATAAATGGGTAACATAAGCCAGAACATCACTAGTGGATCGACACTGACGGAATACATACTGGCGATCGTTGATCAGACGGAAGGTTTCTAGATAGTTTAAGAGTTGGCGGTTAATTGATTTCTCCATTGCTTTAGAAAGAGTAGAAGTAATTGGAATGGGATGATAATTGGATGGGAGGGATTTGTCACCCTTTTTAGGAACTGGCTGGATATGAGCAAATTTCCAAGAAGAAGGAAAAACACCTTTGGAATAAGAAAGTGAAAAAAGGCGGCAAATAATAGGAGTAAGTTCAGGAGCATAGGTTTTGAGAACAAGTGGAGAAATACCATCAGGACCTGGAGCTTTCTTAGCATCACGATTCGTCAAAATCCTTCTGAAATCCTTTTGACGGAAGACCACAGGAGGCATTGAATGGATCGTGTTGGGAATGGTGGGAGGTGTTTTACCAAGATCATTAATATATGAGTTGGAAGAAAAATGGGATGCTTGCAGGTCAGCTTTATTCTTGGATGAAGTGACAACAGAACCATCTGGTTTGGACAGAGGTGGGCGCAGAGATGGGCAAAAGTTGCGACCAATAGCTTTGCAAGGAACCAGAATGCTCGGCTACCATTAGGGCAAGAAGCAAGTTTTCTACTCTCAGCCTGTTCAAACTCTAGTTTGGACTGATTAATAACTGCTTTACAATTGTTGCGAGCTTTGGTGTAGGCAGAAAATGAAACTGAAGAATTAGAAACAAGCCAATTACGATAAGCAACATTCTTCTCTTGAACAGCCTTAGCACATTTATTGGAAAACCAAGGTTTAGACAAAGGACGAGATTTTAAAGTGGAGTGTGGGATAAAGGATTCCATTCCTGCAAGAATAATTTCACTGACACGATCTGAGGAAACGTTGACATCAGAAGTTTTGAAACAGTAATCCGACCAAAGAAAAGAAATCTCGCAGGTCATCCCATTTTGCATTCTTGTAATGCCAAACAACACGAGGTTGGGAATGACCATGAGATAAAGGCTCCATTGGAGAAGACACAATCACCAAGTTGTGATCTGAAGTGCCTAAAGGACCGTGTACTTAGAAGGGTTGTTTGTGAGAAAAAGATCAAGCGTGTTGGCTGTATGATTAGGATTGTCTGGTATGCTTGTAAGTAAATGAACAATCTGTGCATGGTCATTAATAATTACAAAAGCCTCATCAACTCGACCAGCTGGGTCGATGTGACTAGAAAACGGAAGCCAGCTGGAGTTGTGAACATTAAAATCACCAAGGAAAATTACCTCACTGTTAGGAAAGTTGGACTGGAGAAAGTCCAATGGAAGAATGGAGAAAGTACAATGCTTTTATTGGTTTTCAGTTCTAATAAAGTACAGAATGACATTTTCACTACTTGGGCAATAATTATATATCTTTCCATAGCTTGAAGAGTTCAGAGTTTGGGCAAAGAACTTAGGCGAACTTAAATCTGGTTGATCAGAACATCAGATAACAAGAAAACCGAGGTTACAACCAGTTTACTACATATTCATAAAAGAGGCAAGATAATATATCTCGCCTGTTTTTATTTTTCATAATCTCACACTAACTAACAAAAACTTATAATAATAAATTTCTTTATTCACCAAAAAAAAAAAAATTGTACAGGATGCGACTTCCCGCTACAGGCAACTAAATCTAACAGTCTTATTAGGGATATCAATAAAATTACCCACAACTTATTACAACTTTTGCCGTAAAGCATAATAATTAACATACTGCAATAATGAATTAAAGTTAATACAATGTGAACTAATCCACCTCTCGTAATAACATAAAGACCTCTAATCAAGGAGCCAATATTAATTGCAGCATCAGTTACAAGCATGTTGCAGATACATGAACAGGGATTTGCACTTATCGTTTCTGTAGGCTATCCTTGGATCACTGGCGCCTCCGTAGCCAGGTGGGAAGGAGCAACAGTGCGTATCACACGCTTCTTGATTAGACCGGGGTTCGAGCCTGTCACCACCAAATACGGAGGATGCGGAAAGGTCAGGGAATGACCACCGCACCGGATCAATATGGCCTTAGTTGCTAATGCTCCTAAAAACCAAAAACAACATCAACAACCACAACCTTGGATCACTAATCAAAATCAATACCGGATTAATTCAGTGCACTGGATGATAATATTGGAAAAGCGCCTCTTTAAGGTCGAGAGCTTCTGCAGGTTTAAGCAGAGCAATGAGAAGTCTGAAAACTCGCTTGGAATCTTCCAGCCCACGATATCCCAAATGTTGATGGAGTCGTGAACTGCGGAGCAAGATCTAATCCCACTGTGAGTCCCCACCCAAAATGCTAAGTGCTGAAATAGAATTTAGCGGAGGTTTTTGCAGAGCTGTGATTTGGATTGGGTATAAGACGGGTGGGCACAAGCGTGAGAATTTTAAGATCAAGAATTCTGGGTCACAAAATGGGTCGGTCCATTTTGTGGGCTAACCCATTTTGTCAACAGCATATCCCAGGATGGAGCTGAAATAACAAATGAGGAAATCTCTGATTGTTTCTTTACTTTGATATGATGTCGTTTCATGTCCAGAACGCCCGTGGCGACTTTCAGGGCAGTTGCTTGATCTGTTTTTTGTAGGTCAATTTTTAGTCCATTAAAATCCCTAAGAATCTGACTAAATGAGCGGAAGCAAGAACGTGCCTTGAAACAGAGGGTGGACCACAGAGAGGACGCCAGAGATTGTCTGCTTGTGCTTTAGGTGGGACGATATATTTCGATTTTTCAGGATTCGGTCTGAGCCTAAAGAAGTGACCATATTCGCAGGTCGGTTGTTAATTAGGAGTTTTATGGAGCATCAGCATCTAAAGCTATTGTGCGCCAAATATTCGCAGAAGAGTACAGTGCGATAAGACATATGCAGTGCCTGTTGAAGTGGTAGCAGGGCTCGGGGGATAACATGATATCATAGGCATACACTAACAACAAGTAATACACACGTTCATGGGCGGTAGAAATATTGCAGAAAACGGCAGTTCCGACAACGATGCCCCTTGGGGGGCCGAATTCCACTTGATTGGTGAAACTGATTAGTATACTGAAGTCAGAATCTCCTGGCGAGCAGGTTTCTGATGGAACAGAAATGTTACCTGCAAAACCGTAGTAATTTTTAGAGGCGTATGAGTGGATCAATCTTTACAGAGTCAAAGGTAGCTTTCAGATCTGGGAAAACAACAGAGAACTCAGTTTTGTTCCCAGGCATAAAGGGTTTTCAGAGTCAGTGCCTGCAGACAAGTGTTTGGTGATCTTCGTGGTAATGCATATTGTGTATGTTGAAGCCGCTCGGAAAGGATATGATGGACAAAAACCTTGAAGGTGCACTTCTCCAAGCATTTGAGAAATGGTCCTATATTCAGCAGCCGATGTAGCGTTTTAAAGCTTTAGAACTGGAACGACTCGGTAATGCAGCCAAAGAGTCTGGTATACTGTTTTCTTATCGTAAAAATAGAATATGCAAATTTGGAATACACGTACAGAAAAAACAACTTTAAATTCGGCATCAATTCCGTGTTTTTTTTTTTTTTTCTTTTTTAAAGCCAAATTATTAAACCCGTACTGCTGGATTAGTTGTGTGGGTAACGTACATGTCTAAAAAAAAAAAAAAAAAAATACCAGTAACGGATTCGAATGCTGCCTCCAGTAAGCATGTTGCCACTGTCCAATATTTTTAATGACGTATAAATAGTGAGATATGATTTCCGAAATCGAATCTTCCTAAAAATAATACATCCTACTGTGCTATTAATATTGTGAACTGGTACTGAACTGTCTCGCATAATGAATGATTTATGCGTTGCAAATACACAGTAACTTAATACTTGAATGATATGAATGAATTAAACGTAGCCATGACTGCACAATGGAGGCTGAAGTACACTGTACGACAAAATTAACAGAACAAAAATTTTTCATCAATATTTTATTGTGAACAATGACGACGAAGGGAAATATTTGATATAATAGGCATCCTGGAATGTAAATTCCCAGTATCCAATAGAAATCGATCTACCACCTTATAGAGCTGTACGTGGTGCAAATTATTCATGTCTATAAAAATACAGGGTTGCGACCACATTACTTCATTCCGGTTTTTTTTTTTTTTTCCTGGAAAGCTCAGTGGGATAGCCACATCTCCAGTACTCAGAATGGCAAGTCATCATCGTTAATATGATTCTTTGAGATGGCGGCCGTTAGGTGACTTGAAGACAGGCAGTCGCAACTATCACGCTGCTTAATGTGTCGTTTCAGCACTGTGGAAGCAGTTTCAGAAGATAGGAACCATTACAAGAGGAGCTGGCGAAGTTCGCCCGAGGGCTACATCAACAAGAACAGGCCGTTATCTGGCTCTAATAGTAAGACGGAACCTTACGATGTCCTGTCATCAACTGTCTCTTGAGGTTGCTGCGGCCACAGGTGAAAATATTTCCAACCGGACTTAAGAAGGCTCAATTCAAGTGTAGCCTGTGGTTTGTATCCCATATACCCCAATCCACAGCAGAGCTCGTCAGAACTGGTACCATGTTCATGTGACTTGGAGCCCTTCCAAACGGGGTACAGTTCTGTTCTCTGATGAGTCCCGTTTTAGCCTACAAACAGATTCTAGACATTATTTCATCTGGAGACGATGACAGAAAGGGGCGAAAGACATCACAGAAAGGGGCGCTTACGGTGGAGGCGGTTGGCTCAGATTTTCTTTTCATGCACGACAACGCCACTGCACACAGAGCTCAAGTGGTGGAAGAATATCTTGAAACTGAATTTGTCCAACGACTAACGTGGCCAGCACGAACATAGACTTAAATCCGATTGAACAGGTGTGGGACGGCCCTGGGCGTCGCACTGCACGCCTGCCAACTCCTCGGTCACTTGGTGAGCTAAGTTTTGCACTGGTGGAAGAATGGGGTTTGTTGCCATAGAACCTTATAGACACCCATATATTGCGCATGGAGGGAATCATACGCCATACTAATGTCATGTGTCCATATTTTCGAGCGTCTTGTATCGACTTCTGTAATGTGACCTTTTGGTAATTCCTATACAATCCCTATAGATGTTATAAATGTCCCTTATACCTGTCCGAAGTTTCTCGCTGTCTCTTCATTTCATGGTTAATTTATGGTACTCCCACATCCCAAATTGTGTCCCGCTTCATCTCAAGCTATCCGATTAAACCTCGTTTGCTGTAAATTTTGTCGAGCAGTGTAGTAAAACAAAAATACGATGGCTACTTTTTCTTCGCCATTTTCGAAGCATGAATGTCATATTATTATTACTATCATTACAAAAATATTATGTGCGATTAATAAAGGCTTAAATTTTAGTATACTCCTTTGAAACTGGCTTCTCTGTAGTTCTTAGGCGCCATTGTCAAAAACAACACCTTAGATTTCGATTTGGGGGCAGCCATGTTAGATACGTCGCTAGGACAACACCGTGCCACGAGAATTGGTGTGAATCATTTGTTGTCAAAAAAGCACTAGGAAGTCTACAGTTTTCCCGAATCCATATTATAATAATAAAATATATTCTTTTCTATAGAGTTCTATAGAGTTTCCAAATGAAATTAAAAAAACCAAACAAGCAAAACATGTACATACAGTCAGAAATAACACAACGTTCACTTACCACCGGATCGTTTCGATCACACAACGGCGAACTGGTCGCGCCAAGAGATGATTCAGACATCAGCTTTACCACTCACTTGTTTGCATACCAACAAAGGAGAGAAAAAATCAAAAGATCCGATTCGCCCACCTAAAATTTGGCAATCAAGCACCCTGTAAGTAATAATTTCCAACATACCTAAAGTGATACCTAGGGGCTGTGCTGTACTTACTAAGGACGCAGTTATGTACAACATAGTAGACTAGATAGCACATCACGGTACAAGTGTTTACAGAATTCATTACAGAACTCATTACAACTATTCCTCCGTTGCCACACCGCTGCTCACAGAATTTCAATATCCATATGGAAGCCAAGAGCCACATAAAACTATTAAAGCAACTCTCTTACAATTTATATTTCTTAATGTTCAAGAAATACATAGAACTAAATATTTACTTAACTGCGGCATCTGAGAAGCACATAACCCGAAAAAGGCAATTAAACAGCCGCTACCGTTGTCACAAAAGATATGGCCACCACTCGACCTGCGCAACTTTCACTGTGGTTACTGTTGAGAAAAATCGATATAACCGTCGAAAAAGGAAAACGAAGAGTAGAAAATTGTCCAACCCGCCTGTTACAATATCTACAGAAAAATCGCATACTACTATGGAAATCTCGTCTGGTAATATCTACAGCCGACAACTGCATTTCTGAAAGTGACAACATCACACAAGAGACTTTAAAAGTGAATAATTCTAAGTAGGCTCACAGAAAATGTAAAACTGATGCACAAGGTAAATGAAATTCGAAAAGAACACTACTTTCGTACAGTTACATTCTTCGTAATTTCACTAAAATAAATTTTAATGAAAATTTTAATAAAAAATTTTAATCTATTCTCCAAAATTCAAGCGGTTAAATTATTTATACTTCTACAACTAACACCAACTTATTCATTTAATAGGCAGATCAATTGATAAGTAATGCCTCTTTGGTGGAATTTTATTTTCCAACTGAGTTAGCAACAAAGTTTTATATATATATTGCTAGTAAGACATAATGCAATATATATATATATATTATTATTATTAGCCATGTAGTGCAAGGAAGCCTAAGGCTTATGCTGCACCAGCCAAAAAAAAAAAAAAAAAATTCTGAATTACCCTGAGAGAGAGAGAGAGAGAGAGAGAGAGAGAATATCAGAAGTAGAAGGGAATCATCAAGAAAGAGAAGAATGATGATATCCAGCTCAGGACCCTGGGTGTGCCAAGCACATACTCACAAGATGTGATGTTGTTATTTGGTTTTTAGGAGCATTAGCAACTAAGGCCATATTGCTCTGGGATATGCGGTGGTCATTCCCTGACCTTTCCGCATCCTCCGTATTTGGTGGTGACGGGCTCAAACCCCGGTCTAATCAAGAAGCGTGTACTACGCACTGCTGCTCCTTCCCACCTGGCTACGGAGGCGCCCTCTCTCACAAGATGTGAGCCCCTGTACGGATTTCCAGTTATGAACAGTCAAAGTGATATCTGTTTTGTGACAACTGTCAATGACAGGGTTCCCTTTCAAGTTGGAAGAAAACTAAGCTGTCCGCATTGTTGAAAATTTGAGGAAAGTATACCAACAGTATACCTTGGGTACTGTACACAAGTCTGAAGGCCTCATTTTAAGAAGGATGTAGAGCTGTTGGAACGAGTACAGAGAAGGGCAACAAGATTAGTGAATGGAACAAAGGGGTGCTCTTACGAAGAAAGGCTTAAGTTTGGTAAATTACAGTGTCTGGAGACTAGGCACCTGCGAGGTGATCTGATTGATGTGTATAAGGCCTTGAATTGCTTGAGCAAGCTCAATGCTGATGTGATTCTTCCTCTTGCCCAGATTAATCGCCTGAGAGGACAAATTCAAATTGAGGAAAGACAGTTGTAGAACAGGTGTGCAGAAATTTTCCTTTAGCCAGCGGGTGGTTGATTGCTGGAACAAACTTAGATCTTTGGCAATACTCCAATGCATCACAGTCTCAAAAAATGTGCGAAGTGTGAAATGTTTGCCGATCTTTCTAAAACAGGTCATGATCTAGCCAAAGAGGATGCCTTTGTTTGTTATTTGGTTTTTAGGAGCATTAGCAACTAAGGCCATATTGCTCCGGGGTTATGCGGTGGTCATTCCCTGACCTTTCCACATCCTTTGTATTTGGTCGTCACGGGCTCGAACCCGGTCTAATCAAGAAGCATGTGCTACGCACTGCTGCTCCTGCCCACCTTGCTATGGAGGCACCTAGGATGCCTTTGTGTGTGCTAGGTGTCTAGAGTGTCAAGAAATTAGGCACCAACTCGGCATTCTATGACAGCTTGAGGTGTAGGATGCCCTCGAAATTAATGAGGGGCCCATCAAACTCTGAGCTTTTTTTTTTTTTTTTTGGTAGTTGTTGGCGCAACAGCTTCTGTGGCCATAATGCACCTCCCAAGGTTTTTGCAATACTTTGATCCAAGACTGAGGCAGGATTCAAACCCACGACCTTTGGGTTGCCAGGCAGGCGCTTTACCCACCTGGCTAGCCCAGCTCAATGGCAGAGCTCACTCTTCTGCATCAGTTAGGCCAACTATCAACTGAATTTATGGGTTTGGTTCTGAATATTAATTCAGATATTAAGCAAGAACGTAATCGTTTGTGGAATGAAATGATAAATCTGTGGCAGACCCGCTGGGATACGTCATCTGTCGGATCTGTTACTAGGACTTTTTTCCCTGAGGTGACCTTTTGTGTAAAGCAGAAACCTGTTTGGTTCTCTTTAGACTTATATACATCCTTCCTCTTAACGGGACATGGATCTCTTAACGAAAAACTATGGCGTTTTGGTCTTTCTAGAACGGAAGCTTGTCAATGCGGGGAAAATGAAAATTTAAGCCAAATTTTATTTGAATGTCTGCTGTATAATGACTTTAGAGATGTTCATCAGTTCATCAGAACATCGTTCATCAGTTTCTACACTCTCTCATGGGCATGAAACTTTGCTGGTGGGAGACAAGAATTCTTATGTTGCTCTTCAGCAGTTTGCATCTAATGTTTTCACAAGAAGAAGAATTAGTTAAAAGGCTACGAATAATTCTACTCCTTTGTCTGGTGGAGCTGCTCAATAGGGAGTAACATTCCCTAATTTTTTTTTTTTTTTTATTATTTTATATTATTTTATTTATTATTATTTATTTATTATTATTTTTTTTATTATTATTTTTTTTTATTTATTTTATATATATATATATATTTTTTTTTCTCTCCTCTGGAGTGGGCCCCCCAGAGGAATCTGGCCCATCTTTTGCCAACATCAGGCGGGTCAGAGTCTCGAATTGAGACAGTGCGAGCTCCATTGAGACTGGCCCACCTTCCCATGGTGTGGACGAGTAGCCAGAATCATCTGTCCAGGTGACTGATGATTCTGGGTAGCCAAGCGGTCAGACACACCAACAGAACACACACACAGAATACACACAAACATACACTACTTATTTCTGGCCCTTCTACAGCATCAGTTAGGTCAACTATCAACCGAACAAGTTCACAGAGATACGAGGCGGAGATGAACTGACGTTCTGGGTGCCGCCCATTACAAAAACACATGTCCACATGCATCAGTTAGGCAGAGCCCTGGTCACAAAGGAACTAGTTATTGTTGGTGACTATCGTCAGGGAGAAGGGGAATATACTATGCAAGAAGAATAGTTGGAACAGGACCAGGGTATGTCTGCCAGGGGCAAATTTTGATGACGTTGTAAAGCAGATATCTTTTAAGGGCACAAAAGGTGATACTGTTGTACACATTGGAACTAATGGCATTAAGAGTAAGAGATCTGCAGATTTACTCAACAAGTACAGGTCAATGTTATTTGTACTTGTTGAGTACAGGCCAAAAAAAGTTGCGTGTTGGGTTGAAGTGTCTGCAATTCTCCCCAGACATGATAGGAGGGCGTGTATGATGGGAGCCTTGTCGATCAATTCGGCCGTGAAGAGATTGTGCAAGGCTCAAGGGGTAGAATTTTTTTCAGCCTGGTCTGTGCTTGTTGAGAGGAGAGACTGCTTCTACAAAGATGGGATACACTTAAATAGAAAGGAAGCAAATATATTTGCTGATGCTAATCACCGAAGCAGAGTTCGGTGGGTTGGAGAACTGTTAGCTTGGGGGATACACGGACTAATAGATTAACAGTAGCTGCTGGCAGAGGTGAAAGTGATTCTTCCACTGCTTCTATTGAAATGCAATTGAGCAGCAGCAAGGCGATGGAGATTTCCAGGACTGCTGGGACTCATAGTGGAACAAATAAATACAAGGGCTGTGTTAGGGTAACTAAGAGAAGAAACAGGTGCATGTATACTTGCATGTATACCAATGCTAAGAGTATAGTTAATAAATTTGATGAGCTTGAAGTGCTAGTCAAGACATCAAAGGCAGATACTGTTGGGATATCAGAGATGTGGTGTCAAACAGATATAAGCAGTGCAGAATTGGAATTTGGGGAATACAATGTGTACAGAAAGGATAGACAGGACAGAAAGGGAGGAGAGGTTATGCTTAGTTAAGAAACACAAAATCTAAGGAAGTGCATCCAATTGATGTTGATGGACAATGCAATGTTGAGTCTGTTTGGTGTGACATAAGCACTGGGAAAGGAAAAATGAGAGTAGGCATGTATTATAGGCCTAATGAATCTGATGAGTATAATGAGAAATTGTGAAGAGAAATAGAGTGGGCCAGTAAATCAGAATGTCTTATAGTGGGAGATTTAAACTTTCCAGATATTGACTAGAACTTGTGGTTGGTCACTTGCACACTAGCAAGAATTTTGGATTTATTGAATGACTGTTTCCTACAGCAACATGTTCTGGAGACAAGAGAGAGTTGCCTCCCGAACAAGTTGAATTCTTGATTTGATTATTAGCAGTGATTATTCCTGCATTAAGAATTTGCAGGTAAAGGAACCACTGGGTGACAGTGATCACAGTGTACTGATGTGGGAATTACTTAAAGATGTAACTACCATCAAAGTTAAAGGGAAGGGTTTTTGCTTTCATAAAGGTGACTACAGGAATCTCAGATAGTTTTTAAATTCTGTACAGTGGGATCAACTAATGATGTTACCAATGTTGAATTATAAATGGGAAGCCTTCGGGGACTTGATTTTGGAGGCTACTAGGCTTTTCATTACAAATTAGAAATACTGTAAAAGTTTAGCCCTAAATGGATGTCAGATGAACTAATGAGGCTTGTGGCAGAGAAGAAAAATGTATGGGATGCATGTAAAGTATCAGGTGACACAGAAGCCTATGACAGATATAAACTAGTCTGTAATCAAGTCACAAAGGAGGTTAGGCAGGCAAAGGCAGATTACGAGAAATCCTTGGCAAAGGATGCAAAGAAAAACAGCAAAGAGTTCTTTGCTTACGTAAACTCTAGAAGGAAGGGATGAATCAGATTGGACCACTTAACATAGATGGGTTAACTATTGATGATCATGCTAAGGTAGCTGATAAACTGAATGAGTATTTTGCATCTACATTCACACGAGGAGTTATTCAATGAGGGGAGTGCCAGAAGTTTACAAATTCTAACAGGGAGCTAAGTGATTTTGTAATAACTGAGAGCAAAGTGGAGGAGAAATTGTTTAAGTTAAACATAAAAAAGGCACCTGGGGTGGATGGGATCTATCCAGTTATATTAAAGTAGGCAGCAAAGGAAGTAAGCAAACCCTTAGCCATAATTATGAGAGCTTCCTTGGACTAAGGGGAGGTCGCCATGGACTGGAGGAGTGCAAATGTGTCACTAATTCACAAAGTGAGTTTAAAAGGTGACAATTAACTATAGACCTGTTAGTTTAACTTGTGTTCCGGGGAAAATAATGGAATCACTGGTTAAAGAAGCATTGCAGGATCATTTAGACAAGACTGCAGTAATAGTTAAGAGACAGCATGGGTTTGTTAAGGGGAGGTCTTGTCTGACCAATTTGATTGGATACTATGATGTGGCCACAAAGGAACTGAACATCAAAAATAACTTTGATATCGTCGTATACTTGGATTGCAGGAAGCTTTTGATACTATAATAACTTTGATATCGTCGTATACTTGGATTGCAGGAAGCTTTTGATACTATTGCACATGGAAGACTGCTGTACAAATTGGTGAGGTATGGCATTAAGGGTAAGTTGCTACAATGGATAAAGGGATGGTTGAGTGGGAGATGATAGAGAGCAGTAATCAATGGGCACTGCTCTTCGTGGACAAATGTTATTAGTAGACTTCCCCAGGGTTCGGTGTTGGGCCCATTGTTGTTTTGTATATTTATCAATGATATTGATGAAAGTATATCAGGTTTAATGTCCAAGTTTGAAGATGATACAAAGGTTGGCAGGGGTGTTAACGACAGTAAAGACAGTATGCTACTCCAACTGGATCTAGATAAGTTGGGTAAATGGGCTGAGACATGGCAACTGCAGTTTAATATTGACAAATGCAAAGTACTGCATATGGGTAGCAATAACCCAAGAGAAACGTACCATCTGTGTGGTTCTACACTCAGGGAAGCGGAAAGTGAAAAAGACCCGGGGAGGGGGGTAATTGTGCAGCCAAATATGAAGTTTGCTGAGCAATGCAGACGGGCTGCCAGGGCAGGTCATGGAGTCTTGTCAATGATATATAGGAATTTTGCTAGCAGGGACAGGGAGGTGATTAAAGTTATACAAGCCAATACAATGGTCAGGCCACACCTAGAGCACTGTGTACAGGTCTGGAGGCCTCATTTTAGGTAGGATGTAGAGTTGCTAGAACAAGTACAAAGAAGGGCAACAAGATTGGTGAGGGGAACAAAGGTGTGCGCTTACCAAAAAAGGTTTAAGTTCTGCAAATTGCAGTGCCTGGAGAGCATGCACCTCTGAGGTGATCTGACTGAGGTGTATAAGGCCTTGAATGGGTTGAGCAAGATGAATGCTGATGGGATTCTTCCTCTTGCTCAGATTAAGAACCTGAGGGGGCACAGATTCAAATTGAGGAAAGACAGTTGTAGAATAGATGTGTGGAAATTTGCCTTTAGCCAACAGGTAGCTGATTAGTGGAACAGACTTCCATCTTTTGTTGTGGAAGTTGATAGCCTAAATAAATTTAAGGCTTAGCTGGACAGGCATTTGAAACAAATGGCGAGGTGAAATGGGGTTTTTTTTTGGTTTTTTTTTTGGATGCATAAGCTTGCTTTCTTGCATCATATGCCTCTACTAATACTAATCTGTCGTAAAAGTTGACAGCTTAAATAAATTTAAAGCAGAACTAGATAAACATTTGGATCAAATGGATGGGTGAAATGGGAAGTTTTTTTTGGCTAATGTCGTATAAGCTTGCTTTCTTGCATCATATGCTAATGCTAACAGCACACTATTTATGTAAGCTATTTTCAAAGGTGGCTTGTATGTTTTAAAGGAGTCACTAACATTTGTGACCAGCCAAAGAACAGAAGACCAAAGTCTCTCTGCATTGAAGAAAAAAAAAAAAACAAGATTTTAGATGAAATGGCAAAACCACAAGAAAATAACCACATATACAATGGATGAAAGCACAAGTTTTTCAAAAAGAAGCATATAACCATTTCAGACACATGAGGTTATAGAAGATATGCTACAAATAGGTAACCAAGCTGTGAACAAGAGAAATGAAATTGTCCAGGCAGGAGATCTGCCAAGACTTGTTGCAGGAATGCAATAACTGTAGAGGTGAGATTCATTAAAATTTATACTACATACTGTATATTAATATATATATAACACTCTTATACCATGTGGAAATTCTTAACAAATATGTTTTATTAAACTAATTTATAATACAAGCTCAATACTACACTAATTTAATACACACTAGCAGGTGTTCGAGATTCTTGCCAGACCCATCTTCAGACCATAAATGCTATGGAGGGATATAAGAACATCTTCACAACGTGAAAATTACAAAGAAATTAATTAAGAAATCACAACTAATGTTACGTTAAGGAATGTATACACTTGCTTTAATATAATGTTGAGAATACGAAAGTTTTGAAACTCTATAGTCAAGTTAAACCACAAGTTAAATATTAAATAGAAACATGACAGTTATAGCTACACACACTTTGGAGGAACCAGACTTTACTGTAATATAAACAACAAAATCTTGCCGAATGCAGGGCTATATAAAGAGAACCAGGTAAAATATGGTTCGAAGCAATGAAGGATAGACTGATGAGTGGCAAATACAGCGAGCTGGTTCCAGGCTAAAGACTTCAGGGGATTCTGTTGCCGGTGATGTTCCTCAGGTAGTATTATTTGTTGTGTGTTATGGGGAGGGAGGGTAAGGAACATAATTGTTTCCTTTCCTATTGTCATTTCAAAATGCTGAAATATAGGATGTCAAAATTTGATTCCTGTTTGTTAATGAAAAGGTTACTGAAGAGCTTAATAAAAAAGGCTTCCTTAAAGGATTTTTTGTAGTTTTGATCTGTGGTGAGTACAGATGTTGTAAAGGAGTCATCAAATTCCCAGATTGTCACATTGGAAGGCATGGTAGGCTGTATCCAACATGTCTGACTTACCATGCTGTGTTCAAGTCTTGACTGAAAATGCCTGTAGGATTCTCCAATGTATATGGCTCCACAGCAGCAGCACTTTATGTGGTATAGTGGTCCTCTTGGATTATCTTCTAGTAATTTAGTCCATGTTTAAGGGAATATAAGCTGCTAAGGAAGATGGCTACTCCTTATGTTCTGGCTGCTTTTGCCATCTTTTCACCAATGCCTGGGACATATGGGATACATATATGTAAGAGATATTTCATTTTTAAACTGGATTCATTGACCTTTTTTGGTCTGGCCTATTACTTCGTATATCACGTGGAGAAGGGGGCAACCGTTGTTGAGAGCTGTTGTTATAGGTTGAAAGTTCTTTTGGCAGAAACTGGTGGTCGCTACATATCTTGAGGGCCTGAAGTACATATGATATCATTATTCCTATTTTCGTGCAGTGGGAGTGAACCAAGTAGTACTGGATGATGAGACTTGTATCAGTAGGTGTTCTGGATACCAAAGTTTCTATACTGTTGGGTCTTCTGTGAAGGAAAATATCTAGGAACGGCAGGGATCTCTTTTCTTCTATTTCCATTTTGAATTTTATGGATTAGTGGAAGCTGTTCAGGTAATTGTGGAAACTGTGTAGGTCTTCCAGGCTACCATTCCAGATGAACAATATATTGTAAAAATAATGCCCCAAGAATTTCAGCATGGGCAACTCATTCTTACCAAGCTTGGCTGGGGTATTTATGACCTGGCTGGAAAGTTCCTTTTTAAATGGTCAAAAGATAAAAGGTAAATTCTGGGGGTGTTATGTCTGGGGGTGGGTGCACTGCTGCTCCTTCCCACCTGGCTACGGAGGCGCCTTCACATTTACTCAATCGCATAGTATGTTCGAATTAATATTGATCGAGGTCAGTACCATACGGTACTGTGAGAATCGCTTAAATTTTAGCAAGGTGGTCAGTTAAAAATCACCGGGTGGTGTGCCCATTCGATAGGGCCGGGGGAGAACACTGATCATCTTTTAAGGGCACAAAAGTGATATTGTTGTACACATTGGTATTAATGACATTGACAGTAGGAGATCTGCAGACTTACATAAAAAGTACGGGTCAATGTTGAAAAAAGGTGGCAAGTTAAGGTTAAATTTGAAAGTGTCTGCACTTCTGCCCAGACAAGATAGGAGAGGGTAAGTGATGAGAGCCTTGTCAATCAATTAAGCCCTGAAGAGACTGTGCAAAGATTAAGGGGGTTGGATTTTATGCTTGTTAACAGGAGAGACTGCTACTATACTTAAATAGAAAGGGTGCAAGAATATTTGCTGATGCTATCAGGGCAGTGTTAGGTGGGTCAGAAACCAAACTGCCAGCTTGAAAGGATACACAGACTAATAGATTAAGAATAGCTGGAGGTGTAGGGAGATGAAAGTGATTCTTGCACTGCTTCTACTGGAAGAAGCAGCAGCCTGGAAAGCTTGGTGGCAGGGATTTCAAGAATTGCTGGGAGTCATCATGGAACAAGTAAATACATCGGCTGTGTTAAGGTAATTAACAGTAAGAACGATGATAGGAGCATTGTAAATAATTTGATGAATTTGAAGTGCTGGGCAAGACATCAAATACAGACATTGTTGAGATATCAGAGTTTGAATATGGGGGAGTACAATGTGTACAGAAAGGACAGATGGGGTAGGAAGGGAGAAGGGGTTATGCTGTTAGTTAAGAAACACAAAATCTATGGCAGTGCATCCAGTTGACATGGGTGCCAGTGCAATGTTGAGTCAATTTGGTATGACATAAGCACTGGGAAGCGAAACCGAGTGGTCAGGAGCGAGAGTGCAATAGCATTTGCTCTTTGAGTGGTACAGGGTTCAAGCCCGTGACTGCTAAATACAATTAACGTTTGTACTGACCATTTATTTTAAACTCCACTGACCTGGTGGTCATGCCAAGAGTATAAACAAGAAAGCAAAAATGAGGGTAGGAGTGTTTTATAGGCCTAATGATTCTGATGGGTACAACAAACAACTGTACAGAAAGAGAAATAAAGTAAGCCAGTAAATCAGAATGTTATATAATGGGAGATTTTAACTTTCCAGATATTGACTAAAATTGAGGATTGGTCACTTGCACACCAGCAAGACTTTTGTGGATTTATAGAATGACTTTTCTACAGCAGCATGTTCGAGAGGCAACCAGAGGGAGTAACACTCAATCTGATTATCAGCAATGACTATTCATGCATTAAGAATCTACAGATAAAAGGAACCACTAGAAGGCAGTGATCAGTGTATTGATGTGGAATTTACTTAAAGATGCAACTATCATCATGGGTAAAAGGAAGGGCTTTTGCTTTCATAATGGTGACTACAGTGGTCTAAGATAGTTTTTAAATTCTATACAGCAGGACCAACTGAGATGTTACCAACAGCAAATTCTAAATGGGAAGCATTCAAGGAATTAATCATGGAACCTACTAGGCTTTTCGCACCAACTAAGAAATACTGTTCAAGATTTAGGCCTAAAAGGATATCAGATGAACAAATGAGACTCTTAGCAGAGAGAAAAATGCATGGGACGCATATAAATTATCAGGTGACACAGAAGCCTATGATAGATACTGCATAGTGGTAGCAGTGGTAACCCAGAGCAATGTACCAACTATATTACTGCACTTGGGGTAATGGAGAATGAAAAAGACCTGGGGCTAATTATGTAGTCAGATATGAAGTTTTCAGAGCAGTGCAGACAAGCTGCCAGAGCAGCTCATGGGGTCTTGTCAATGATATACAGGAATTTTGCTAGCAAGGATAAGGCAATGGTCAGGCCACACCTCGAGTACTGCATACAGATCTCAAGGTCTCATTTTTGGAAGGATGTAGTGCTGCTGGAATGAGTACAGAGAAAGGCAATGAGACTGGAAAGGGGAGCGAAGGGGTGCTCTTACCAAGAAAGACTTCAGTTCTGCAAATTGCAGCATTTGGAGAGTAGGCACTTGCAAGGCGATCTGATAGAGGTGTTTAAGGCTTTGAATGGTTCCTCTTGCTCAGATTACGCACTTGAGGAGGAATAAATTCAAACTGAGGAAGGGCAGATGCAGAATTGATGTAATGTGCACAAATTTCTTTTTAGTCAGCAAGTGGATGATTGCTGGAACAAACTTCCATCTGTTATTGTATCAGATGATAGCTTAAATAAATTCAAGAAAGAACTAGACAAATGTCTGGAGCGAATGGATAGGTGAAATGAGAAGTATGGTTTTCTTTTCTTTTTTTTTTGTTTGGCTGATGCTGTGGCTTTGTTTATGGAAAAGTAAATTAAAATGTCAGTGCTGCCTTTCAGGAAATGCAGAACTGAGTGTTTACACACATGCTGGTTGTGGGAAATATTAGGATAACTGTACCAAGCTTTGTATAAACCATACAACATAACATTATTTCTCACAAGATAATAACAAAATTTGCAGTACATATTAACCAGATTTTGTAATCTGGTTAATATGTACTGCTTTGTTTCTATAAACAAAGGTTTTGTATAAGCCGAGTTTGTATTAACAAAATTCTACTGTATATACAATTTTGTTAATACAAAGAAAAACTGGAAGGCAGAATTAGTGGGCTATGGAATCATAGTTTGGCTTAAAAATTTCCAGGAACCATCAAAACGTACCCTGAAAATTTTTGATTCAACTTTTCCTTATTGGGCAATACTAAACATCCAAAGCCACATACGACTACACACCTGAAACATCCTGCCATCTACACTGAGAGGTGCCTCGGTAGCCAGGTGGGCAGGAGCAGCTGTGCGTAGCACATGCTTCTTGATTAGACCAGGGTTCAAGCCCGTGACCACCAAATATGGAGGATGCGAAAAGGCCGGGGAATGACCACCGCATATGCCCGGAGCAATATGGCCTTAGTTGCTAATGCTCCTAAAAACCAAAACAACAACTATACTTTGAGATGGCTCAAAATTTTAATTGTAAAAAAATAATTATCCTTTGTTTAATAGAAATCCAAATAATATATAAAAGGTACTAGAATTTATAGTAACCTGTACTGTGCACAGTTTGAAGGCTGAGAAACACAATATACTTGTTAACATTCAACTTGAATTTCTGTAGATTGTAATTCTGAGAAAATACCTATGAAGGAAGGTTATTTCAGAGGACAGAAACAGAAGTGATAAATGGATGCTGAATGGCTGTGGCTCATGTTCAGACTGGGTTGGAAGAGAGTGGGGGAATTACAAATGCTAATTCAGAAAGCAGCCATGGAAGTATCTGTAGAAAGGGCACAAAGCAGAAACTTAATTTCTAGGGCAAAGTGTGGAGAGACTTTGTAAGAGACCTCATGGTCTTTAATTAACCCAACAGTCCTCCCTTTAATGGCAGAATTAAAGGGAGGACTGTTGTACCAACTATGTTACTGCACTCAGGGTAGTAGAGAATGAAAAAGACCTGGGCTAAAATGTAGTCAGATATGAAGTTTTCAGAGCAGTGCAGACAAGCTGTCTAGAAGCTTAGGAGAGGTTTTCTGGGCACCATTCCAGATATCGAAACAATATTCCATTGCAGGGTAGATCTGAGACTTGTACAGCGTGAACAGTTGTTCAGAAAAAGAGTAATGCTGAGAGTAAAAAAAAAAGAAAAGAAAAAATAATCTTTTTGATCTAGAATAAGAAATATTTGTGATGCGTATATGCCAAGAGAGATTAGGAATCAGGTTAATTCATATGTAACTTGGTCAGATTTCATATTACTTATCTTAATAAAGATACATAACTAGAAATCTGAGTGTCACTGAAAACAAGCATAGGTGTAGCAGATTCTTTCTTGTGAGAAAGAAGAACAGGATTGAGTTTTAGAAGGATTGAAATTAACTTTGCCCAAAAGCAGAATTATATCTAGCATTAGTAGAGACATATTATGCAAGCAAGCTTATTTAGAATCAGCCAAACAAAAAAAAAAAAAAAAAAAAACCCTCCCATTTCACCCATCCAATTCACTCCAAATGTTTGTCTGGTTCTGCCTTGAACTTAGCATTAGTAAAGGCACATGATGCAAGAAAGCAAGCTTATATAGCATCAGCCAAAAAAAAAAAAAACTAATTTCACACATCTACCCATTCCAAATGTTTGTCTAGTTCTCGCTTGAATCCATTTAAGCTGTCAACTTCTGCAACGACGGGTGGGAGTTTGTTCAAGCAATCTGCTTTAGCCACACACTGGCTAAAGGCAAACTTCCGCACATCTATCCTACGACTGTCTTTCCTCATTTATGCCCTCTCAGGCCATTATTTTGAGCAAGAGGAATAATCCTCTTGCTCAAAATTCAGTTGCTCAAAGAGGAGGTCCACTTAATTAAGTTGACCTCCACTGCAATAGATGGAAGTTTCTTCCAACTATCAACCACCTGCTGGCTAAAGGCAAATTTCCACACATCTATTCTATAATTGTCTTTCCTCAATTTGAATTTATGTTCACTTAGGTGAGAAATCTGAGCAAGAGGAAGAATACCATCAGCATTGAGATTGCTCAATGCTGATGGTATTCTTCAGCAATTCTTCAACTGGTATTCTTCAACTTTTCAAGTCATTATACACCTCAATTAGATCACCTCACAGGTACCTAGTCACCAGACACTGCAATTTGCAGAACTTAAGCCTTTCTTGGTAACAGCAACCCTTTGTTCCATACACCAATCTCATTGCCCTTCTCTGTACTCATTCCACCAGCTCTACATCCTTCCTAAAATGAGGCCTCCAGAGGCCCCAGATGCAGTATTCAAGGTGTGACTGGACCACTGCCTTATACAAGGAAACAATCACTACCTTATCCCTCCTAGCAAAATTACTGTATATCATTGACAAGACACCATTAACTACTCTTGCAGCCTGTCTGCACTGCCCAAAAAACTTCATATTTTACTGCACAATTACCCCCAGGTTCGTTTCATTCTCCACTATCCTAAGTGTAGTACCACTCTGTTGGTACATTTCTCTGGGGGTAACACTGCTACCCATATGCAGTATTTTACATTTGTCAATGTTAAACTTCAGTTACCACCTCTCAGTCCATCTCAACTTTTTCAGATCCTGCTGCAATAGTGTACTGTCATTAACAACCCTGCTAACCTTCGTATTGTCTGCTTAATTAGACATTAACCCTAATACATCATCAATATCTTTGATAAATACAGATAACAACAATGGGCCCTACACTGAACCATGAGGGACCCCACTAATAACATTAGTCCACAAAGAGCAGTGTCCATTGAATAATACCCTCTGCCCTATTCCACTCAATCATCCTTTTATCCATTGTAGCAACTTGCCCTTAATGCTATACTGCTCCAATTTGTACAGTAGTCTCCATGTGCAACAGTACCAAAGGTTTTTCTAAAATCCAAGTAAATGATATCAAAATTATTTTTTGCATTCATTTCCTTTATGACACATCGTAGTATCCAATCAAATTGTTCAGACAGGATTTCCCCTTAACAAACTCATGCTGTCTCTGAACTATAGCTGCATTCTTGTCTTTCTCATTGCTTCTTTAACCAGTGACTCCATTATTTTCCCCAGAACAAAGTTAAATTAACAGGTCTGTAATTACTCATATCACCCTTTGTGAATTGGGGACACTGCACATCTCCAGTCCACAGGAACCTCCGCTGAGTCCAAGGAAGCTTTCATAATTATGGCACAGAGTTTGCTTACATCCTTTGCCACCTCGTTTAATATAACTGGATAGATCCCATCCACCCGAGGTGGCTTTCTTAAGTTAAATTTCTCCGCTACTTTGCTCTCAATTATTACCAAATCATTTAGCATTCTGCCAGAGTTTGATAAGTTTCTGCCCTCCATTTCCCTACAGTCTTTCTCATGTGTGAATGTAGATGCAAAATATTCATTCAGTTTGTCAGCTACCTCAGCAGGTTCATCACCAATCAAGCTGTCAATGTCAAGGGGACAAATCTGATTCATCCCCTTCCTTTTAGAGTTTACTTAAATAAAGAAGTCTTTGCTGTTCCTCTTTGCATCCTTTGCCAAAGATTTCTTTAATCTGCCTTTGCTTGCTTGATCTCCTTTGTGACTTGATTACAGCTATTTTATATCTACCATAGGCATCTGTGTCTCCTGATAACTTATATGCACCACCTGCATTTTTCTTCTCTGCCATGACTCTCAATAGTTCATCTGACATCCATTTAGGCCTAATACCTTGGATGGGATTTCTTGTTGGTATAAAAAGCCTAGTAGCTTACAAGATTAATTCCTTCAATGCTTCCCATTTAGAATTTGCTGTTGGTCACATCATCAGTTGGTCCCACTGTATAGAATTTAAAAAAATCTGTGAGACCACTGTAGTCACCTTTACAAAAGCAAAAACCCTTCCCTTTACCTCTGATGGTAGTTACATTTTTAAGTAAATCCCACATCAGTACACTGTGATCACTGCCACCTAGTGGTTCCTTTATCTGCTGATTCTTAATGCATGAAGAATCACTGCTGATAATCACATCAAGAGTATTACTCCCTCTGGTTGGCTGTCAAACATGCTGCTGTAGAAAACAATCATCCAATAAATCCAGAAAAGTCTTGCTAGTGTGTAAGTGACCAACCCACAAGTTTCAGTCTATATCCGCGATGTTAAAATCCCCCATTATACGATTTACTGGCTCACTATTTCTCTGTACAGCTGTTCATTGTACTCATCAGAGTCATTAAGCCAATACAACCAAAGTCCTTAGTGGGATATCATCATTCTTCTCTTTCTTAGTGATTCCTTTTTACTTCTTTCACTCTCTCTCTCTAGCATTAGCATTAGTAGAGGCATATAATGCAAGAAAGCAAGCTTATTCAGCATCAGCCAACAAAAAAAAAAAAAACAAAAAAAAACACACACACCACTCCCATTTCACCCCTCCGTTCGTTCGAAATACCTGTCCAGTTGAGCTTTAAATTTGTTTAGGCTATCAACTTCAACAACAAGTGATGGAAGTCGGTTCCACCAACCAACCACCCGCTGGCCAAAGGCAAATTTCCGCACATCTATCCGACATCCGTCCTTCCTCAATTTGAATTTATGCCCTCTGAGGTGATTATTCTGAGCAAGATGAAGAATCCCATTGGCATTGAGCATGCTCAAACCATTCAAAGCCTTATACACCTCTATCAGATCACCTCGCCGGTGCCTAGTCTCCAGACTCTGTAATTTGCAAAACTTAAGCCTTTCTTCGTAAGAGCAACCCTTTGTTCCATTCACTAATCTTGTTGCCCTTCTCTGTACCCGTTCCAGCAGCTCTACATCCTTCTTGAAATGAGGCCTCCAGACCTGTATACAGTACTCAAGATGTGGCCTAACCATTGCCTTATACAAGGGAATAATCACCTCCTTATCCCTGCTAGAAAAATTCCTGTATATCATTGACAAGACACCATGAGCTACTCTTGCAGCTCGTCTGCACTGCTCAGAGAACTTCATATCTGCCTGCACAATTACCCCCAGGTCCTTTTCACTCTCCACCACTGTCAGTGTAGTACCGCAGAGTTGATACGTTGCTCTGGGGTTACTGTTTCCCATATGTAGTACTTTACATTTGTCAATGTTAAACTTCATTTGCTACCTCTCAGCCCATCTGTTCTCTCTCTCTCTCTCTCAGGGTAACTGAAATTTATTTTAGCTGGTGTAGCATAAGCCTCAGGCTTCCTTGCACTATATGGCTAGTAATAAAAATAATAATAATATACACCTACTCTCAATTTCCCTTTCCCTGTGCTTATGTCACACCAAACTGATAATAATAATACACACTTACTCTCAGGGAAAATTAGTCAACCAAAACTACCAGTTGCAGGCTGGTAAAGAGATCGAAGCCATGGCAGAGGCCTACAAATACTTGGGAATGATGCAGGCTCAACAGTTACTGCACAAGGAAATTAACGCCTGCCTGACCGAAAAATACCTTCCGAGACTCAGACGCCTGCTGATAGCAAAGCTGAACAGAGGGAACACAGTTAAAGCCCTAAACACCTATGCAGTCCCAGTGCTAACATACTCCTTCGGAGTCATAGATTGGACTAACACCGAGCTGAAGGATATCACGAGAAAGAAAATAAGCGGTATACCCCACTCAACCAAAGCGAAGAGTCTCCCCCAACCAGGTAGTACAAACGAAGCTATAAAGATGGGCAGACAAGACACTATAATGATCTCCATCAATATCACATAGACAAAAGTGCTTCCAATGCATAGTTCACGAGCAGAACGCTCTTCCCCGAGATTGAAGGATTCATGCTCGCCATCCAAGACCAGGTAATGAACACCAGGAACTATAGAAAATACATCGCCAAGGAGCCCAGAATGTTCAATGACACATGTCGAAGATGCCACCTGGGCTCAAAAACGATCCAACACATCACCAAAGGGTGCAAGGTGATCACCCAGACTGAGTACACTCATAGACATGACCAGGTAGCCAGGGTAATACATCAGAAGCTAGCAAGGAAACACCAGATGATCGAAGGAAGTGTACCGTACTACAAGCACGAACCCCAGGCAATACTAGAGACCCCAACCCACAAGCTGTACTGGGACCGCCCCATAATAACAGATAGGACAATCCCGCACAACAGACTGGACATAACCCTTGTGGACAAGAAGGAAAAGGCTACCTATCTGATTGACATTGCAGTACTCAACACTAGCAACCTGCAGAAAACCCAAGGGGAAAAAAATCAGGAAGTACACGAACCTAAGACAGGAGATCAAAGAGATATGACATATGCAACAAGTAACGACCATCCCGATCATCGTGTCACCCACAGGTATGGTGACAAAGACCCTACATAACAACCTAGCAACAATAGGTCTCCCAGCAAACACCTACAAGGAACTCCAGAAAGTCGCAATCCTGAACACCTGTAGGATAGTCATTGAGTTCCTCGACCAACAGTAACACCAAACATAACAACAACCACCCTATGTACTTGGTAGCAATATCCGTCACAAGGTGGAAACCCCCAATCAGGAAGAAATAATATAAGAGCAATAATAATAATACACACCTACTCTCAATTTCCCTTTTCCTGTGCTCATGTCACACCAAACTGACTCAATACTGCACTGTTCACTCATGTCAACTGGATGCACTTCCTTAGATTTTGTGTTTCTTAACTAACAGCATCACCCCTTCTATCCTTTCTGTACACATTATATTCCCCAATTTCTAATTCTGCATTCCTTATCTCTGTGTGGCACCATGTTATTACTATTTTATTATTAGCCATATAGTGAAAGGAAGCCAGAGTCTTATGCTGTACCAGCCAAAATAAATTTTTGAGTTACCCAAAGAGAGAGAGAGAGAGAGAGAGAGAGAGAGAGAGAGAGAGATTAAAAACAAGTCAGAAGTAGAAGGGAATCACCAAGAAAGAGAAGAATGATGATACCCAGCTCGGGGCCCTAGGTGTGCCAAGCCCATACTCACCAAATGTGAGCCCTTGGGGTTAAATACCCCAACATGTCTTTTTGGTGTACAAGTAAGTATACATGCACCTGTTCTTACTCTTAGTTACCCTAACACAACCCATGTATTTACTTGTTCCATGATGACTCTCAGCAGTCCTTGAAATACCCAGGACCTCACTTTTCAGGCTGCTGCTCATGCCAATAGAAGCAGTGCAAGAATCACTTTCACCTCTGCCTGTGGCTCCTATTAATCTATTAGTCTGTGAATCACCCCAAACTAGCTGTTTTACGACCCATCTAACACTGTCTCGTTGCATCAGCAAATATTCTTGCACCCTTTCTATTTAAGTGTAATCCCATCCCTGCAGAAACAATCTCTGCTGTTAACAAGCACAGACTACGCTGAGAAAAATTCTACCCCATGAACCTTGCACAATATCTCCGGGCCGAATTGATTGATAAGGCTGTCATCATATACTCTCTCCTATCGTGCCTGGGCAGAATTGCACACTTTCAAATTTAATCCTAACTCTCAACTTTTTTTCAATATTACTTATTAAGTAAGTCCACAGTTCTCCTAATCTTAATCTCATTAGTGTCAACGTGTACAATATCACCCTTTTTTTTGCCCTTAAAAGATATCTGCTCTACAATGTCATCAATTGGCATTTAAGAAACTAGTTGATGGATATTCAATAACTGAAGCTGTTTGTGAGGGGAAAGGTTTCTGAAACTGGAAGGTGGGGTGTAGCATACTCTCAACAAAATGAACAGGACTTCCAGTAAAGGGAAGGAGGTCACTAAGTGGAAAACAGCAGGAGAAAGAAATGAACCTTGCGGGGGGGGGGGGGGGGGACCTTCTCAACCAACAGTTGAAAAGCCAGAATCATTTACTATCACCTGCAGTGAACTGTCAGAGAGAGAGAGAAACTAGCGGCTAAGGTAAAGAAAGCCAACAGTGACAACCACGGCAAACGGATATAT
Source organism: Mastigoproctus giganteus (assembly GCF_048544385.1). Taxonomy (NCBI): domain Eukaryota; kingdom Metazoa; phylum Arthropoda; class Arachnida; order Uropygi; family Thelyphonidae; genus Mastigoproctus; species Mastigoproctus giganteus. Next base: position 110,290,627 of record NC_143585.1, read on the forward strand.
TGATTGATATGTAGGTGTGACAGACGATGTAATGATTAGTTTTTTTCTCATTATTAAAAGCAGATTATTGGAGTTCATGAGTGTTTTTCAGTATTAAAAAAACCATATTACTGATTTCTTTGTACGTTTTGAAGGTTAATTATGAAAAAAGGAAAAGGTTTACGGTAATTGGTAAAACTTTAGAACAGGACAAAAGGAGTGAGAGTTTTTTAAAAAAAAGTTAGGTTAGTTTATGCCACCAATTTGGGATAGATTTAAGCAGGCTAGTGAAAAAAGGTTAGGTTATGTTATGCTGAAGTGCACACACCCTGTTCTAAAGTTTTATTGTTTCCTTACCTAACTTTAAAGGTTATGTTGGGAAATAATAGGAAAAGAAAGAATGATTCTTTATATATATATGCATATCATAACATCAATTAATCACTTAACGCTATGATATTATCATCTAATGTGTTCACACACCAATCAGTATGTCTGTCGTGCCTTCTTGTCAATCAATATATTGTTCTCGACTTCTACTGCCACTACCAATAACATGAATCGTCTGTTTACCGGGAATGCAAGGAGAAACTGCAGTTTCATAGTTTCAGTGAGTTTCGTATAGTTTTCCTTGATTCTCATGTTTGCTTTCTTTACCTTCGCCAAACTGGCTACCTCCCATCTTATGGATTTTCATAGTAAAACTATGAAAATCCATAAGATGGGAGCTCATCTAGAGGACCTTTATGCCAAACACAATCAAAGTCCTTTGAAATGTCAAGAGCAATTGCTTGAATTTCACTAAACTTTTCCATCAAATTTATCCAAAGATGAGTAATTACAAAAAAGATGAGTAATATAAGCCAATATATAACCAGTGGATCAATACTGATGGAATACGTATAAGAAATTGTTGATCACATGAAAGGTTATCGTAACATGAAAGGTTATCAAGTTAGCGTAAAAGTTGCCAGTTGATAAAACTCTCCATTACTTTGGATATGGTAGAGGGTAAATGCAAGGAGTCGATAACTGAAAGGAAGGGATTTGCCTGCATTTTTAGGGAATGGTTGGATGTGAGCAAATTTTCATACAGAAGGAAAAAGACCAGTGTAATAAGAAATTGTAAATAAAGGAAACAAAAAACAAGTTCAATGTTATCACGATCATTCAAAATTCTACTAATAACCTTCTGCCAAAGGACCATAAAAGGCATTGACACGCTTTGGTGGCAAGAGGTTCCAAGAGGTCCAGGTTTCTATGCCCTTATTCTGTACTCTCAGGAGTTACTCAGGAGTTGTTACCAGAGGCTACCCACAGGGGTCCATTCTTGGGCCCATGTGTTGGAACATCGTTTGTGATAAATGGCTGAGTAAAACTTTCTGTAATGTTCGAATGGTAGCGTATGCTGACGACCTATCTTGGTAGGCAGAAATTCTAGAAAACAACTGGAGGACACTGCAAACTCGGTACCAGTGAAATTATCCAACTGGACCTTAACTCATAAACTTCAGATTTTGTCTGCCAAAACATTCCAGATGCTTCTGAAAGGAAGGTTGTAAAGTTCTAATAGGTTCTAATAGAAGGTTCTAATCATCCCCCTGCAATCAAATATAATGGAAAGGTAATACACTATAGTTCTACGGTTAAATATTTGAGCATACTACTGGATGACCATTGAAGTTCCTTACCGCATATGAAGTATGTCAAAGATAAATGTAAGTTTCTGATGGTAAAACTAAGGCAGATTGCGAAACGAGATTGGGGAATTAAAGAACACACGTTGCATCTCTACTATAACTGCATCTTCTTGGCAATTATTTCCTATGGTGCTGGAGGTTGGGGGTTTCGTGCTAATAAAGTTGTGTTTATTAATCAACTGCAGCAGACTCAAAGATCTGCTCTTCTTTTGATGTCACGGGCTTGTAAAACTACGTCCACTGCTGCCTTACAGGTCCTACTTGGCAAACTCCCAATTCAATACAAGATACAATACAGATACCTTCTTTTTCATTTGAGAAGGAATATCCCTCTATCCTTTGGTGGTGTTCAGTTAAACCTAGAGGAAAGTTTAAATGGTGAAAAGAAGAGACTGCGTACTCATTTTGTCTCCTTGTGGCAACACGACTGGTCTTCTTCTTCTTCGGTCAGCTCTGTAACAAGAGAATTTTTTCCTGAGGTGAAAGAGTTTCTCAAAAAGGATCTACTCTGGATGTCACCGAGACTGTATGGAATGTTTCTTCTAACAGAACATGGTAGTTTAAATAAGGTCTCTCTGACACTCCTCTGTCTTTGTGGAGCTGTTGAATCTGCTGACCACATTCTCTTTGATTGTCCATCTTATTGTGATCTTAGGACTGAACTGGAGTCATCAGTTCCAAACTTTTCCACGGCTGTGAAAAGGGCCTTGGTGAAATCAGAAAATGTTTTTATCATCATAAACTCATTTGCCGGCAGAGCTTTCAAAAGAAGAGAGTTTCTGCATCAATCCTTAATTGAATGAGAACTCCACGATTATACTGAACTCTGATAACACAAGTTGTTCCCAACATGAATCTTCATGATACACTTACTGCTCGTGTTTCTCAGCTCAGAATCTAGTAGATAGCGTCTTTTGTCCTGTTTACACTGTGCACTTTGATCCGGTATGCACTTTTGCTCTCAGTAGAACAGATTGTTATTATGGAAATGATGTGCTTGTGAACTTTCACCTTGTTTGGAAGCTACAGGTGCTTGGCTTATGAACTTTCATCTAGTCTGGAAATCACAAGAAAGTCTGTTGTACAATTGATAATTGTTGGAATATTGCAAATATTCTACCATATCTGTTATAAATTATGTAATTTTTTATAGTGTAAATATTGTATTGTTGTTGTTGTTCATTTTGGTCTTAACTTACTGCTTGGGAAACTCGTGCTTGTGAACTTTCACCTTGTTGGAAGCCAGAGGAATGTGGTGTATTTGTAATTGTTATTGGTCCCTGAGAGCTGAACTTAATGTATATTTGTATAGTGTATACTGTATATATTGTTTGTTTGGTCTAGCTTATGCCCTGACTGGATTAAGTGTCAAATATGTGTAATCATTAATGTCTGCTTTCTTATGAACTTTCATTCTGTAAGACATAATTGAGTCTTTTATTTGTGAACTTTCACTTCTAGAAGTTGCAAGTCGACTGTGAAGATTCAATTTTAAATTTCTGGATATTAGTTGGACGTTGATGTAGTTCCTCTGCTGTCACTTAATCCTAAGGTCAATCATTCTTTGGTTTAGTAACTTATTCTGCTGGTAATGTCACTGTTATTATTACTGTAGCCTTATGCCTTTTGTGTAAGGTTTGAGTGTGGTATATGCATAGTGTAAACTAATTAATTGTGCTGTATATGTTTTGATAATGTATTTGACAGTTATGTTTAATTAGCTTTGATGTTCTGATGTCTAATCACACAGAGTGTTGTGATAAAGTTGTTATTGAGATTTGAGTAATATACTCTATTTTTAACTTCTTGCTCTACCTTGTGTGTTTGACCTGAAGATGTATTTAAATATATTTTAGCCATTCTACTGTCCATCTGGCTAGTTAAGTTGTTACTTAAGATGATCTTTCTTGTATTTTATGAGTGTTAACCTATTAGAAACTGTATATAGAACTACAGATATTATTGATTTTTCTGTAGATAATTTTGTGTAGTTACATAGTTACTCTGCTATCTCCACTCCGTAGCCGAGTGGGCAGGAGCGGGAGTACAGTAGCACACGCTCTTTGAGTAGACCGGGGTTCGAGCCCCTGACTGCTGAATACGGTCGATCTGCCAACCCGCACTGGACCAGCGTGGCAGATTATATTCCCTCAGCATGAATTGTTGAGGAGGCTTCCATCCTGCAGTGGGTTGATAATAGCTGCACTTTACTTTTTACTTTTTTTTCTGCTATCTCCACATGATGTTAAACTGCAGCTAATGGGGGGAAACTCTGGGGTCCGCCAATCGACAAATGAATAAAATGAACATACTATTTTCATGGTAGATATTTTTGCTCCTTTAAAATGACTAATTTTTCATAACTGACTCTTTCTCTTGCAACTTGGGCAATGCAAAAAAAAAAAAAAGCTTGTTCAGCTAGTAAGGTTGGTGGACATACACTTTTCTGCATCATCATGCACTTCTTGATGATTTTTTTATTTATGCTTCGGTTGTCCTTTGAAATTAAAACCATATGGCATAAGAAATTCATGATTCCCAACAAAGAACATTCACAATCCACTAAATTATTAAACAAAATAAACTCAATTGCACAGAGACAAAAATTACAAAAACACCTACACATAGAAAAGGATTCAAGCAGTGCACCAATTGCCTGTGACAGTGGACATTGAAGATTAGTTATAATCCCATTAACCCTGGAAATGGGCATCAGAGATCATGACATAATCCAGTAATCACTGCAATGAGCATCAGAGATAAAGGCCAACACTGGAGCAGGGAATTAATATCTGCCTTTTCTGAATGTCAGTCATAAAAAAAAAATAGTCTCAGTTTAATCAAATATTCTGGGGTGAAATTCATACAAATTACTTTTGAAGTTTGCCTAGTCATAAAATGTATGATTTATAAAGAAAGAAAGAAAGAAAGAAAAACTATATGAAAATCATGAAGAAAATAAAAATATTGCCATAAGCAATCCACTTGTTTCAGCATGAAAATTAAAGAGAATAAATTATAAACAAAAAAAATTAAAAAAAAAAAAAATCTGCCCCATGGTCTGAACAAATCCTTTCAAAAGCAACGTCACTGACAAATGACTGCCTTTTGATTGGGAATCAGTAACACCATCATTTGCCGTCCACTGCCTCCACCCAGTAAGCAAAACCCCATTCACAATACTTAACATCACCCAGTTCGATTCATGATTTTTTCTCAACTTTCTGAGTTTATTCCTGAGGTCATTTCCAGCAAAAAATGTCGCAGAAACAAAGGTCCAATTCTTAACAGTACCCCTCAGCACAGGTAAACATCCTGACTCAGTTGTGAATTAAGTGTGCAGTTTGCATCAGTTCATGGATATTGTCCTTCATTCAACATTTACCATTCAAAATTTGGTGGATCAATACATTTTGCATTTGCATTTTTTTTTTCTGGTACACCGTTTTGTTCATTTTCACAAATAAAGTTCTCAGACTTTGAAGTCTGGAATAAACTGCTGACAATTAACTGGAAAAAGAATGATAGAAATACAGTACACTTTTGTTGACAACAACAACACACATACATTAACATGTATTGTAAATAAATTATCAAAAATTATTTATTCAAATCATTCTTTACTTCAAACACCCACAACTCCATAACCTTTGAGAGTCACTTAATAAAAATAAATGTAACAATTTGCTCACATCTTCTTTTTAACAGTCAGGTAACAATAATTCCATGAACACTGCATACTGGATCAATGTTTATATGACTTTTTCACTAGAAATGATGTCGGGAATAAGCTCTAAGTTAAGACATGAATTTGCCAATCATCCTGCATATATGTTACATTCCTCAACCTCCTCCCAGCTCCTAATTTAGTATTACTAGTAGAAAATGATGCAAGGAAGAAAGCTTATCCAGCATCAGCCAAAAAAAGAAAAAAATTTCATCTGTACATCCCTCTAACAAAGTATTCAATTCTTCCTTGAATTTTGTGTCAAAATTCCAGCTCCTTTGTTACTGACACAGTAGCTAATGAAATTGCTCCCCTTAACAAATCCATGTTGCAATTGCTGTGTAACTGCATTTCTGTCAAGATGATCCTACATTATTTCTTTGACTGCTGACTCCATTTTTTCCCCTGGAGCAGAAGCCATACCCATAGGTCTACAGTTACTTTTCCCCTTGATCCCCCTTTATAAATAGGAGAGATATTTGCATATCTACAATCTTTAAGGACTACCCCTGAATGTTATTGGGTAAATTCTGTTAGCCCCCCCAGGTGCCTTATTTACTTTTAGCTTCAATAATTTCATTTTCACTGTCTTCTCAATTATCTCAAAATCACTTGTGTCTAATAAAGCTTTCTCTTAAATCTTTACATAGATAACTACCAAATTCTTGGTAAATTTGTAGAACCCTGTATACACACATTCTTCTCCAACATGTATTGGGATTATAGTTGGCAGCCATCTGGCTTTTGGCCAGACAGTCCAATTTTCAACTGAAATGTCCAGTTTATACCGTCAGCTTGAACCTGGTGCACCCCCAAGGCAGAATGCGCTGGTCCCACAGGAACTATTAGTTGTTGGTGACTCTATTGTCAGGGAAACGGGGAACATGCTATGTAAAAAGGACAGGTGGAACAGGACCAGGGTATGTCTGCCAGGGGCAAAGGTTGATGACGTTGTAGAGCAGATATCATCTTTCAAGGGCACAAAAGGTGATATAGTTGTACACGTTGGCACTAATGATATTAAGAGTAGGAGACCGGCAGAATTACTCAACAAGTACAGGTCACTGTTGAAAAAAAGCCGAGAATTAGGGTTGAATTTAAAAGTGTCTGCAATTCTGCTCAGACACGATAGGAGGGAGTATATGATGAGAGCCTAGTCGATCAATTCGGCCCTGGAAAGATTGTGCAAGGCTCAAGGGGTAGAATTTTTTTCGGCCTGGACTGTACTTGTTAACAGGAGAGATTGCTTCTACAGGGATGGGATACACTTAAATAGAAAGGGTGCAAGAATATTTGCTGATGCTATCGAGGCAGTGTTAGGTGGGTCGGAAAACTGCTAGCTTGGGGGGATACAAAGACTAATAGTTTAACAGTAACCGCAGGCAGAGGTGAAGGTGATTCTTGCACAACTTCTATTAGAATAAGAAGCGACCTGGAGCGAGGGGTGTTGAGGGTTTCAGGGACGGATGGCAGTCATCCTGGAATAGTTGGGTATATGGGATGTGTTAGGGTAACAAGGAATAGGCATAGGAGCATGTATGCTTGCATATATACCAATGCTAGAAGTATAGTAAATAAATTTGATGAATTTGAAGTGTTGGTCAAGACATCAAAGGCAGATATTGTTGGGATAGCAGAGACGTGGTGTCACAAAGATATAAGGAATGCAGAACTGGAATTTGGGGAGTACAATGTGTACAGAAAGGATAGACAGGACAGAAAGGGAGGAGGTGTTATGCTGTTAATTAAGAAAAACATAAAATCAAAAGAAGTGCATCCAGTTGATATAGATGGACAGTGCACTGTTGAGTCAGTTTGGTGTGACATAAGCACTGCAAAAGCAAAAATAAGAGTAGGAGTGTGTTATAGGCCTAATGACTCGAATGAGTACAATGAACAATTGTACAGAGAAATAGAGTGGGCCAGTAAATCAGAATGTCTTATAATGGGGGATTTTAACTTCCCAGATATTGACTGGAACTTGTGGGTTGGTCACTCACACACTAGTCAGACTTTTGTGGATTTATTGGATGATTGTTTTCTGCAGCAGCATGTTCGAGAGGCAACCAGAGAAAGTAATACTCTTGATCTGGTTATCAGCAGTGATCATTCGTGTATTAAGAATTTGTAGATAAAGGAACCACTAGGTGGCAGTGATCACAGTGTGCTGAAGTGGGATTTACTCAAAGAGGTAACTACCGTCAGGGGTAAAGGAAAGGGTTTTTGCTTCCGTAAAGGGGAGTACAGTGGTCTCAGACAGTTTTTAAATTCTGTACAGTGGGATCGACTGACGATGTTACAAACAGTAAATTCTAAGTGGGAAGCATTCAAGGAATTAATCGTGGAAGCTACTAGACTTTTCATACCGATGAAGAAATATTGTTCAAGGTTTAGGCCTAAATGGTTATCAAATGAACTAATGAGACTCGTGACAGAGAAGAAAAATGCATGGGATGCATATAAATTATCAGGCGACGCAGAAGCCTGTAGCAGATATAAGCTAGTCTGTAATCAGGTCACAAAGGAGGTTCGGCAGGCAAAGGCGGATTACGAGAAATCTTTGGCAAAAGATGCTAAGAAAAACAGCAAGGATTTCTTTACTTATATAAACTCTAAAAGGAAGGGGCTGAATATGATTGGTCCACTTGACATCGATGGTTCGACTGTTGATGATCCTGCTCAGATAGCAAACAAACTGAATGAGTATTTTGCATCTACATTCACACGTGAGGAATCATTACAGTTTGAAAATGGAAGAAGGTTATCAAATTGTAGCAGTGTGCTTAATGATTTTGTAATAACTGAGAGCAAAGTGGAGGAGAAATTGTTGAAGTTAAACATAAGAAAGGCACCTGGGGCGGATGGGATCTATCCAGTTATATTAAAGGAGGCGGCAAAGCAACTAAGCAAACCCTTAGCCATAATTATGAGAGCATCCTTGGATTCAGGGGAGGTTCCCACGGACTGGAGATGTGCAAATGTATCCCCAATTCACAAAGGAGGTTCGAAGGGTGACACGAATAATTACAGACCAGTTAGTTTAACTTCTGTTCCGGGTAAAATAATGGAGTCACTGGTTAAAGATGCATTGCAGGATCATCTAGACAAGACTGCAGCAATAATTCAGACACAGCATGGGTTTGTTAAGGGAAAGTCTTGTCTGACAAATTTGATTGGTTATTATGATGTGGTCACAAAGGAACTGGATGCAAAAAATAATTTTGATATCATATACTTGGATTTCAGGAAAGCCTTTGACACTGTTGCGCATGGAAGACTACTGTACAAATTGGAGCAGAATGGTACTAAGGGTAAGTTGCTACAATGGATAAAAGGATGGTTAAGTGGGAGAAGACAGAGGGTGGTAATCAATGGGTGCTGCTCTTCGTGGACTAATGTTATTAGTGGAGTCCCACAGGGTTCGGTGTTGGGTCCACTGTTGTTTTGTATATTTATCAATGATATTGATGAAGGTATATCAGGCTTAATGTCGAAGTTTGCAGATGACACGAAGGTTGGCAGGGTTGTTAATGACAGTAATGGCAGTGTGCTACTGCAACAGGATCTAGATAATTTGGGCAGATGGGCTAAGAAGTGGCAACTGAAGTTTAACCTTGACAAATGCAAAGTACTGCATATGGGTAGAAGTAACTCCAGAGAAACGTACCAACTGTGTGGTACTACACTTAAGGTGGTAGAAAATGAAAAAGACCTGGGAGTAATTGTGCAGTCAGATATGAAGTTTTCTGAGCAATGTAGACAGGCTGCTAGGGCAGGTCATGGGGTTTTGTCAATGATATATAGGAATTTTGCTAGCAGGGAAAAGGAGGTGATTGTCCCTCTGTATAAGGCAATGGTCAGGCCACGCCTTGAGTACTGCGTACAGGTCTGGAGGCCTCATTTTAGGAAGGATGTAGATTTGCTTGAGCGTGTACAGAGAAGAGCAACACGATTGGTGAGGGGAATGAAGGGATCCTCTTACCAAGAGAGGCTTAAGTTCTGCAAATTGCAGTGGCTGGAGACTAGGCACCTGCGCGGTGATCTGATTGAGGTCTATAAGGCCTTGAATGGGTTGAGCACGCTGAATTCTGATGGGATCCTCCCACTTGTTCAGAATACGAACCTACGGGGACATAAGTTCAAATTAAGAAAGGATAGATGTAGAATAGATGTGCGGAAATTTGCCTTTAGCCAGCGGGTGGTTAATTGCTGGAACAAACTTCCATCTGTCGTTGTGGAAGTTGATAGGTTAAATAAATTTAAGGAGGAACTGGACAGGCAATTGGAGGGTATGGTGTGATTTTTTTTTTTTTTTTTTTTTTGGCTGATGCTGCATAAGCTCCTACACTTGCTTTCTTGCATCAAGTGCCACTACTACTACTACTACTACTACATTACTGCTGCAAGCAGGAATTTCCCTTCTATTTAGAAAGTAGTCAGTATATTACATATATGTAGTCTGTAAGATTCCCAGAATACAGAATAAGACTGGTTTTTAAGAATAATTTCAGCCAATAAAAAATTCATATCAAAAATGTAACTGTTGTTTATTATTTTGGCATTTTGAATAGATCAATCTTTGTTCTCCTTGATATATTATATATATGTATAGCATAAGTAACAAAAATAACTATGAATACAAATATTTATCATTTTTTAATACAGCTTTAGGCAACATTAACAGAGCAAACGAAAACAGACCAACACAGTTCTAGGTATGAGAAGCATATCAAAATCCTAGTTATCAAAAAAAAACACGTAAGATCGAGGGTATTTCATAATTGATTTAAAATGCACTTTAATCTGTAGTATAAGAGGAACAGGGGCTCACATCTGGTGAGTATGGGCTTGGCACACCCAGGGTCCTGAGCTGGATATCATCATTCTTCTCTTTCTTGGTGTTTCCCTTCTATTTTTGTTTGTCTGTCTGTCTGTCTGTCTGTCTGTCTGTCTCTCTCTCTCTCTCTCTCTCTCTCTCTCTCTCTCTCTCTCACAGGATAACTCAGGAATTTATTTTGTCTGGTGCAGCATAAACCTCAGGCTTCCTTGCACCATATGGCTAATAATAATAATAATAATAATAAAGAAGGAAAAAATTGCAGTAATTTGCATTTGTGATTTAAACATTATGTACTACACATGCTAATGCAGCTTTAAAATAATTGCCAATGTTTTTCTGTTAATTTTGCTTTTTTTTTTTTTTTTTTTTGCTGAAAAATAATGTATATTTTTTAAACATTGATTGGCTAGCATTCAATTCTTTGCTTTGGCACTTTTAATAGCAATCTGAAGGGTGTTAAATGTTCACTTGCTGTTGACTTTTGTGGTATATATTCATTATGTTCCTCTTTATTTCAAGGTTCTGTCTGAATTCGGATTAAAAGTGATAAACTGGACTGTTATGAAAATAAACTACAGCTGGCATGCAGTTCATACTTTGCCTCTACAAGAATTTTATGCAAAGTAGTTAAAAAAATCCAAAACATTTGTTATTACAGTTTAATGAACTGTATATAAAAACCTCTGTTTATGGAAAATTAAATCAAAGGACTATAAAAATAAAAATTTAAAGAAAAAGGTGCAAAAACTTCAGAATAAAATATCTACAAAATTCCTGCGCATAAAGTTTTATTTACAGTGATTCGTGTAGTAATGATTCTGGACCTTTTTGCCCACTGTAAAGTGTTCAAGCATCATATGGAAGTGCCTAACATTATACTGAAATGACAAGGACAAGATTTACTCCTTTTTGTCTTAATCACAATGTAAGTGGAATCATAATTTTTGTATATTCCATGTCATTGTTTTGTTACTTACACATAAATATTAAAATCTCAATTTCTTTGAGAGATATTAGGGGGAAAAATAAAGGCAAAAAATAGATATATAAATTTCAGATGTATTCAGATAACTAAATTTCCACCATATTTTTCAAAATGCACTTTAGAAGTTACTGCTGAAATTGTAATAACTTATTTGCATAATATATTCTTTCAGATATTTCTAAACATGTCAACAACAGGTTTAGGCAACCTGCATTGGCTAAAAACAATCTAATCCACTTTAAAATATAATAACTAGTAGTTGAAAATTATATTGTTTTAAATTTTAAAAACATCTACTTTGAAGTAATTGATGTGAATACACAAAATCAGATTTAGAAAAATGAAACTGATCTCTGTTTGGTTTCTCTGAAATGTAAAATTGGCAACACTAATTGGAATACTACAGGGAAAAACTCAGTTAAAAATAAAAAAATAAAAAGTTTTTAATAGAGTAAACCTATGTGGGCTTTAATGACATCAATAACTGAGACATACTTTCAAGAAGTTTTGGTGTATGAAGGCAGGATTCATGCCTTCCCCCAAATGAGAACTAGCTCTTGCTAGTTCTCTACTTGCACACTAGTGCATTTTGTACTGATTGTGAAGATATATACGACCCTTTCTCACCTTCAATGTCCCACTGAGTGGGCATGCCTTATGTCTTACTTCTACATACTGGCCATCTGATCCTTGGAATTATTCCCATGGGTTAGGCATTCTAATATCTGTTGGAGGATAGCTTGTTGGGTATGCATGTATGTTTGTTCATGTGCACACAAAGTTTAAATAAATAAAGAATCACTACTGATTATCAGTAGTGATTCTTCATGCATTAAGAATCTGCAGATAAAGGAAACACTAGGTGGCAATGATCACAGTGTGCTAAAGTGGGATTTACTCAAAGAGATAACTACCATCGAGGGTAAAGGGAGCGGTTTTTGCTTTCGTAAAGGTGACTATGGTGGTTTGAGACAGTAATTAAATTCTATACGGTGGAACCAACTGAAGATGTTACCAACAGCAAATTCAAAATGGGGAAGCATTCAAATAATTAATCTTGTAAGCTTCTAGACTTTTCATACCAACTAAGAAATATTGTTCAAGATTTAGGCCTAAATGGAGGTCAGATAAACCAATCAGACATGTGAAAGAGAAGAAAAATGTATGGGATACATATAAAATGACAGGTGACACAGAAGCCTATGATAGATATAAGCTGGTCTCTAACCAAGTCATAAAGAAGGTTAGGCAGGCGAAAGCAGATTACGAGAAATCTTTGGCAAAGGATGCAAAGAAAAACAACAAAGAGTTCTTTACTTATGTAAACTCTAGAAGGAAGGGGATGAATCAGATTGGTCCACTTGATACCAATGATTCAACTGTTGATGATCCTGCTCAGGTAGCTAACAAACTAAATGAATATTTTGCATCTACATTCACACATGAAGAGTTATTCGGGGAGGGGAATGCCAGAGGTGTATTAAACTCTGGCGTAAGCTAGATAATCTTGTAATAACTGAAAGTAAAGTGGAGGAGATATTCTTGAAGATAAACATAAGAAAGGCACCTGGGTGGATGGAATCTATCCAGTTATATTAAAAGGAGGTGACAAAGGAAGTAAGAAAACCCTTAGCCATAATTATGAGAGCTTCCCGGGACTCAGGGGAGGTATCCATGGCTTGGAGATGTGCAAATGTGACCCCAATCCACAAAGGAGGAGGATCAAAGAGAGAGACAGGTAATTACAGACCACTTAGTTTAACTTCTGTTCCAGGGAAATTAATGTAGGTACTGGTTAAAGTAGTACTGCAGGATCATCTAGACAAGACTTCAGTTATAGCTCGGACATAGAATAGGTTTGTTAAGGGGAAGTCTTGTCTGACCAATTTGATTGGATACGATGATGTAGTCACAAAGGAACTGGATGCAAAGAATAACTTTGATATCATATATTTGGATCTTAGAAAGGCCTTTGATACTGTTGCACAAGGAAGACTGCTGCACAAATTGGAGCAGTGTGGCATTGGAGGCAAATTGCTGCTATGGATAAAGGGATGGATGAGTAGGAGAAGACAGAGTGGTAATCAATGGACACTGCGCATCGTGGACTAATGTTATTACTGGAGTCCCTCAGTGTTGGGTCCATTGTTGTTTTCTGTATTTATAAATGATATTGATGATGGTATATCAGGCTTAATGTCCAAGTTTGCAGACGGTACGAAGGTTGGCAGGATTGTTAAAGACACTAATGACAGCATGCTGCTGCGACAGGATCTAGAAAAGTTGGGCAGATGGGCTGAGATATGGCAAATGAAGTTTAACATTTACAAATGTACATATGGGAAGCAGTAACCTCAGAGTAACGTATCAACTCTGTGGTACTACACTGACAGTGGTAGAGAATGAAAAGAACCTGGGGGTAATTGTGCAGGCAGATATGAAGTTTTCTGAGCAGTGCAGACGATCTGCAAGAGTAGCTCATGGTGTCTTGTCAATGATATACAGGAATTTTTCTAGCAGGGATAAGAAGGTGATTATCCCCTTGTATAAGGCAATGGTCAGGCCTTGAGTACTGTATACAGGTCTGGAGGCCTCATTTTAAGAAGGATGTAGAGCTGTTGGAACGAGTACAAAGAAGGGCAACAAGATTAGTGAATGGAACAAATGGTTGCTCTTACGAAGAAAGGTTTAAGTTTTGCAAATTACAGTGTCTGGAGACTAGGCACCTGCGAGGTGATCTGATTGAGGTGTATAAAGCCTTGAATGGTTTGAGCATGCTCAATGTTGATGGGATTCGTCCTCTTGCTCATGAGAGGGCATAAATTCAAATTGAGGAAAGACAGTTGTACGACAGATGTGCAGAAGTTTGCCTTTAACCAGCGAGTGGTTGATTGCTGGAACAAACTTCCATCTGTCGTTGTAGAAGTCAATAGCTTAAATAGATTCAAGGCAGAACTTTACAAACATCTGGAGCGAGTGGATGGGTGAAATAAGGGTTTTTTTTTTGGTTTTTTTTTTGGCTGATGCTATGTAATCTTGCTTTCTTGCATCATGTGCCTTTGCTAATGCTAAATATGTAAATAAACAAAAATGAGCACTACCAATAGTGTACATGTTAAAATCAAATGTGGTCTATAATGTTTATAAACTGCATTTGATTTTGTATCTAATGTGGTCTATAATGTTTATATAACAGCTGACCAGTGGGTTCCATCCATTTATCAAGCAACCCATTGATCAATGGTAAAAGTAAAGTAAAGTAAAGTGCAGCCATTATCAACTCACTGCAGGATGGAAGCCTCCTCAACAATTCATGCTGAGGGAAACGGTCAATAATCTGCCACGCTGGTCCAGTTCGGGTTGGCAGATCGACCGTATTCAGCAGTCAGGGGCTTGAACCACTTGAACCAGATCGACCGTATTCAGCAGTCAGGGGCTTGAACCACGGTCTACTTAAAGAGCGTGTGCTACTGCACTCCCGCTCCTGACCACTCAGCTACGGAGGCCGATCAATGGTGTGGGAATGTAATTATCACAACAGTGCAGTTGCATGACATCAAGCTTTCTAGAACATCTTTTGGCTAAAATGCTGTTCAGCATACGATGGACGACTAAATGTGCAACTACACGGTTTTCTGTTTTTGTGTTGTCGAGGAGGAAGAGGTGCTTACTCTACATCACTCTTCATACATTCAGTATATTGTTCATGGTGTATCAGTGCGAATTTAATAGCTTCGGAATACAGGTGTTTTTATTGAAGATGTTCGATGAAATGAAAGAAAGCCGGCATGCAAGGGCTGATTAGTTGATTTTTTTGTTTTTAAGTTGTTTCTTAACGATTTGATGTTTTTTGTGTTAATTATATGAGTTGTTAGTATTAGGTTCTCTTTATATTAGCAGGGGAGTGGGGACAGCTGCCTCCAGAACCAAAAAAAAAAAAAAAGCATTTCTGTTGACATGCATGACCAATTCTGATTGTTAACGGTTGTGAAATCATCTAGTTAATGCTTGTGAAACTGTCTTTTGTGCCCATTCGGGCACAAAAGAAGGGGGTCCCCCAGAACAAAAAAAAGGTGACCGCCTTTCTGGTGACAAAATGGCCACATTATGTTCTGCCCATCAATTTTCTATAATTATAGCTTGCTTTAGTGTATGGCATCACTGTTATTATTATTATTATTAGCCATATGGTACAAGGAAGCCTGAGGCTTATGCTGCAGCAGCCAAAAAAAAATTTCCAAGTTACCCTGAGAGAGAGAGAGAGAGAGAGAGAGAGAGAGAGAGAGAGAGAGAGAGAGAGAGAGAGAGAGAGAGAGAGAGAGAGAGAGTAAAGGAGTCACCAAGAAAGAGAAAAATGATGATATCCAGCTCAGGACCCTGGGTGTGCCAAGCCCTCACCAGATGTGAGCCCCTGGGGTTCAGCGAATACTGTAGAAAGATCAGACCAGAGAAGAGGAAACGTGATAGGCCTTATCGAACAGAAGAAGAAAGCTCAGTGTAAAACTCACATATATGAAAAAAAAAAAAGAAACCTAAAAATGTTTATAGTTGCTGGGGTGTGGGGGCTGCACACAAAAGCAGATTTTGGGGAAGACTAAAAAAAAAAATGTTAAAATGTCTGGCCATCCACTTCCTCTGATTACAGCTTATAGAAACGGCATGTGGTTTGTTTGTACCAGTCACTCTTGGTGCTACTCCTCACCTTCGCCAAAGGTAAGTCACACAGTTTCACTCTTAGTCATCCATCATATGCTTATCTGCATTTTTACCAATATTTGTTTTGGCACCTTGCATCCAGACCATTTCTGCAATGCAAACAGACATTCAGATAAAAATATCCAAATGGGCTTGTGCCAACCCAGAATATTTTTATCAGTGGCATGCATGCAAAAAACAGTGGATATATACCTACAAGAGTAAAGGGGACACCTCCAGAACATTCTGTAAATTTTGATTAAATTTTGCATTCATTTTTAATGAAAATTTTGTAATTTTTTAACTTGGGTTGAACTTTAATTAGATTGTTCAAACTGTGTAGCGCTTCAATTATATTGTACTTTAATTGGATAACCCTGTGTGTGATACCAGTTTATGACGGGTTCCATGATATAATGAAAAAAAAAATTAAATTTAAGTGTCCAGCTTGACTACAAAAAAAATCGAGACAAATGGATTCTAAACTGTATATGCAATATAAATATTGTGCATACAATTTACGTTTGTCAATACAGAAATATACACAATCTCCCAAATAGTGGTACTCACCTTCTTCGAAGACTTCCTAGCCGTTACTCTGCATAACTTCCGTTTCTTGCTTTCACTAAGAAATTTCAGGTAATCAAAGTTATTCTGAAAAGTTGATGGCATTTGAACGGCCCGCCTCTTTAGCCGAAGGGTAGGAGCCATGATTTCCGTTAGTTTCTCAAATGGATAAAACCAGGATTTCTTTGGGTATCACAACTATTTCATACTAACTGTCCACAAGTCACAAAAAAGCAGTTTTTTGTTTTATAACGCAGTGAACGAATTGCATATTTCTGGAAACAGTTTGCAAGATTTGATTTTGCCCAGTCCTCCCTACTTTTTTTTTTTTTTTTTCTTTTTCTACTTACCCAAACTTCCCAGCACACTCAATTAAGGCAATGACCTAAACATATACTCCGTGACACTTACACAGCAATGAGGAAAAAACTATAAACTGCCCCTGGTGGCAAAGGGAGCCTTTCAAAACAATTTCTGTCCTAAATCTTTAAATTCGAATTGTACCGCGATAAAGTGAAACTTTAGAGACGTGATGTTCCGGAACAACCAATCAAGTCCGAATAAAATCCGATTGACGAATCAGATCCACTTCCATACCTACTATTTAAGGACAGTTCACAGTCCGTCACTATTACCTCCGACAGGGGAACTAATTATTATTATTATTGTTGTTCCTCTTATATTATTTCTCCCTGATTGGGGGATTCCACTCCGTCACGGGTACTGCTACCAAGTACAAAGGGTGGTTGTAATGTCTGGTGTTACTGCTGGTCGAGGAAATCTCTGACTATCCTACAGGTGTTCAGGATTGCGACTTTCTGGAGTACTTTGTAGGTGTTCTCTAGGAAACCTATTGCTGCTAGGCTGCTGTGTACAGTCTTTGGTACCAAACCGTGGTGACGCGATGATTGGGATGGTTGATACTTCTTGCATATGCCACATCTCCTTGATCTCTTATCTCAGGTTCGTGTACTTCCTAATTTTTTCCTCATGGGTTTTCTGGACATTGCTAATGTTCGACACCGGTATGTCAATCAGGTAGGTAAATTTTTTTATCCAGAAGGGTTATGTCCTTTCTGTCCAGAAGGGTTATGTCCGGTCTGTTGTGCGGGATGATTTTATCTGTTATTATGGCGCGGTCCCAGTACAGCTTGTCGGTTCGGATCTCTAGTACTATCTGGGGTTCGTACTTGTAGTACAGTACACTTTCTTTGGTCAAGTGGTATTTCCTCGCTAGCTTCTGATGTATTCTCCCGACTACATGGTCGTGGCTATGAGTGTACTCAGTCTGGGTGATCACATTGCACCCCGCGGTGATGTGTTGGATCGTTTCTTAGGCTGGCATCGTCAACATGTGTCATCTGACATTCCGGGCTCCTTTGCGATGTATTTTCTATAGAATCTGGTGTTGATTCCCTGGTCTTGGATGGCGAGCATGAATCCTTCAGTCTCGGAGAAGAGCGTCCCGCTTGTGAGCCATGCATTAGAAGCAATGTCATCGATGTGATCTTGATGGAGGTCATTGTAGTGTCTTCCATGGAGTGTCTTCTTTGCCAACTTCCTAACTTCGTTTCTTGTACTGTCTGGGCGGCAGAGGGTTCCTCGCTTAGGTACTGGAGGGTATACCACTTATCTATCTTCCTAATGAGGAAGATAGATAGCCTGGTAGAGTGGTGCTGTGTAATTCTCGAAGTAATCCTTCAGATTAACTATCGGTGTTTCCTGTTGCTCTATCAGGCCCCTTCCACCCTCTTTCCGAGTTATTGTTAGTCTCTCCACTGCTGACTTCGTGTTGTGTTGGCAGCTCTTTGTTATCATTGTCCTTGTCTTTCGCATGATATCTTCTAGCTCGGTTTTAGTCCAAACTATGACCCCGAAGGTGAATGTTAGTGTTGGAGCTGCATAGGTGTTTATAGCTTTAACTGTGTTCCCACCGTTCAATTTTGCTTTCGGCAGGATTCGGGAGGCAGTTGATTTGATGATATTTTTCGGTCAGACACTTCTTGATTTCCTTGTGCTCTAACTGCTCAGCTTGCATCATCCCTAGGTGTTTCTAGGTCTCTCCTTCTGTCATAGCTTCGATCTCTTTACCAGTCAGCAACTGGTAGTTTCGGCCAACTAATTTTCCCTGGTGTAGTGTGTGGGTCTTGCATTTGTCTAGATCAAATTCCATCCTGATTTCTTTGCGAATTCTTCGGTGATCCGGTGTAGTTGCTGGAGTTGCTTCTCGGTTGCCGCATAGGGCTTGATGTCATTCATGTACATCAGGTGGGTGAGGGTGTACAAGTTCTTTCTTCTTTCCTTGAGGTTATATCCATAATTGCTGCCGTTAAGCAGGGTGGATAGCGGGTTGAGTGCTAGACAGAACCACAGTGGGCTCAGAGCATCTCCCTAAAAGATTCCTCTTCTAATGGGAATTGGCCTGGTTGTGATGTTCTCGACCTAAATGGTGGTATTCCATTTCGCCATTGTTGCTCCAAGAAAGTTTGTCACTATCGGATTAACCTTGTAGATCTTCAAGATCTCTATTAGCCAGCAATGAGGTACGGAGTCGAAGGCCTTGGGGTAATCGATGTAGGCCGTGTATAGGTTGTGGTGCTTCTTGTAGGCTTGCTCAATAACTGCGGCATCTGTGGTTAATTGCTCATTACATCCTTTGCTCGTTTCTGCTCTTCAGCCATTATGTTCTGAATCCCTTAGTGATCTGATATCTTCTTGGTTATGCAGCTGGTCAGGATCTTGTACATCGTTGGGAGGCAGTTGATTGGCCTGTATTTCGCCGGGTTTCTTGTATCTTCGTCTTTAGGCTTCAGATATGTGACTCCTTCAGTGAGAATCTTCGGGACTGTGTCCGGGTGCTTTATCATTCGTGTGAACTGCCCTGCCTTGCCGTAATCGATATAGGCCGTGTATAGGTCGTGGTGCTTCTTGTAGGCTTGCTCCATAACTGCAGCATCTATGGTTAATTGCTCCTTACATCCTTAGCTCTTCTGATTGCATCCTTTCTGATCTCCAGCCATTATGTTTTGACTCTCTAAGTGGTCTGATATCTTCTTGGTTATGAAGCTGTTCAGGATGTTTGTGTGTGTGCAGGTGAGCTTCTTGTACCAGTAGTTGTGGATGTTATCAATTCCTGGGGTTCGCTAGTTGTGAGGGTTCCTGATCGACTGTTTTACTTCTTCTCGAATCTCCCACTCTCTCATCTCCTGTATGTCCTTGGTTTTCTTCCGTTCTACTTCTATCCAGTGTGCTCTGCTGTTATGTCTTACTTCATTGCTCCAGATATTTTCCCAGAACTCCTCGATCGTCTTCTTCTCGGGTGGTCCGTTTCCTGCTTTCTCATCTTCACCCATTTTCCATACCGAAGGCTCTTTTGTTCTAATCGAAGATTCGGATATTTATTTTCTTCTGAGAGCTCTCTTTCTATCGGTGTCTTCTCTTGCTTAGTGCGAGGAGGTACTCCTTCAGTGTGTCAAAGTATTCTCCTATTCTCTGATTGCTGGTCTCATGTTTGCTGTGAATGCTGTCTCTCTTGAGGATGCTCTTCAACTTTCCAATCAATTTCTTACTTCTGTTACCCAGCTGGTACTGTGACAACTGACCGATTTTATTATTATTATTATTACTGCTGCTCTTATATTATTTCTTCCTGATTGGGGGGTTCCACTCCGTGAGAGATACTGCTACCAAGGACACAG
Source organism: Mastigoproctus giganteus (assembly GCF_048544385.1). Lineage (NCBI taxonomy): Eukaryota > Metazoa > Arthropoda > Arachnida > Uropygi > Thelyphonidae > Mastigoproctus > Mastigoproctus giganteus. The sequence goes on from NC_143585.1 coordinate 110,310,818, forward strand.
GGTGGTTCTAATGTCTGCTGTTACTGTCGGTCGAGGAAATCTCTGACTATCCTACAGGTTTTCAGGATTGCGACTTTCTGGAGTTCATTGTATGTGTTTGCTGGGAGACCTATTGCTGCTAGGCTGTTATATAGGGTCTTTGTCACCATACCTGTGGTTGACACGATGATCGGGATTGTCGTTACTTTTTGCATATGCCACATCGCCTTGATCTCCTGTCTTAGGTTCGTGTAGTTCCTGATTTTTTCCCCTTGGGTTTTCTGCAGGTTGCCAGTGTTGAGTATTACTATGTCAATCAGATAAGTAGCCTTTTCCTTCTTGTCCACAAGGGTTATGTCCAATCTGTTGTGCGAGATTGTCCTATCTGTTATTATGGCGCGGTCCCAGTACAGCTTGTGGGTTGGGGTCTCTAGTATTGCCTGGGGTTCGTGCTTGTAGTACGGTACACTTTCTTCGATCATCTGGTGTTTCCTTGCTAGCTTCTGATGTATTGCCCTGGCTACCTGGTCGTGTCTATGAGTGTACTCAGTGTCTATGATCACCATGCATCCTGCGGTGATATGTTGGATCGTTTCGACATGTGTCATCTGACATTCCGAGCTCCTTTGTGATGTATTTTCTATAGTTTCAGGTGTGGATTACATGGTCTTGGATGGCCAGCATGAATCCTTCAGTCTCAGGGAAAAGCGTCCCGCTTGTGAGCCATGCATTGGAAGCAATCGTGTGGATGTGATCTTGATGGAGGTCATTGTAGTGTCTGCCATGGAGTATCTTCTTTGCCCATCTTTCTAACTTCGTTTCTTGTACTGTCTGGGCAGGAGGAGTTTCCCCGCTTAGGTTGAGTGGGGGTATACTACTTATCCATCTTCATTATGGCCTGGTGGAGTGGTGCTGTGTTGTTCTCGAAGTAATGCTAAAGGTTAAATATCGGTGTTTTCTGTTGTTCTATCAAGTCTATAAGGCCCCTTCCTTCCTCTTTCCGAGATATTGTTATTCTCTCCATTGCTGACTTCGGGTGGTGTTGGGGACGAGATATTGTTATTCTCTCCATTGCTGACTTCGGGTGGTGTTGGCGACTCTTGGTCATCATTGTCCTTGTCTTTTGCATGATATCTTCTAGCTTGGTGTTTGTCTAATCTATCACCCCGAGTGTGTATATTAGTACTGAAGCTACATAGGTGTTTATGGCATAACTGTGTTCCCTCCGTTCAATTTTGCTTTCAACAGGCTTCTGAGTCTCTGATGATATTTTTCGGTCACGCACTTCTTGATTTCCTTGTGCCCTAACTGCTGACCTGCATCATCCCTAGGTGTTGGCAGGTCTCTCCTTCTCTCATAGCTTCTATCTCTTTACCAGTCAGCAGCTGGTAGTTCCGGCCAACTAATTTTCCGTGGTGCAGTGTGTGGGGGTCTTGCATTTTTTTAGACCAAATTCCATCCTGATGTCCTTGCTGAATTCTTCGGTGATCCGGAGTAATTGCCGGAGTTGCTTCTCGGTTACCGTGTAGAGCTTTATGCCATCCATGTACATCAGGTGGGTGTACAGGTTCTTTCTTCTTTCTTTGAGATTATATCCATAATTGATGCCGTTAAGCATAGTGGATAGCGGGTTGAATGCTAGACACAACCATAGTGGGCTCAGAGCATCTCCCTGAAAGATTCCTCTTCTAATGGGGATTGGCCTGGTTGTGATGTTCTCGACCTTAATGGTGCCACTCCATTTCGCGATTGTCGCTCCTAGGAGGTTTGTCACTATCGGATTTACCGTGTAGGTCTACAGGGTCTCTATTAGCGAGCTATGAGGTACGGAGTCGAAGGCCTTGCGGTAATCGATGTAGGCCGTGTATAGGTTGTGGTGCTTCTTGACGGCTTGCCCCATAACTGCGGCGTCTATGGTTAATTGTTCCTTGCATCTTTTGCTCCTCCGCTTGCATCCTTTCTCCTGTTTGGCCATTATGGTCTGGCTCTCTAAGTGGTGTGATATCTACTTAGTTATGTAGCTGGTCATATACATCGTTGGGAGTCATGTGATTGGCCTGTATTTCGCCGGATTTCTTGTATCTTCATCTTTAGGCTTCAGATATGTGACTCCTTCAGTGAGAACCTCCGGGATTGTCTCCGGATTGCTTATCATTCGAGTGAACTGCTCTATTAGGTGCTTGTGTGTGCAAGTGAGCTTTTTGTACCAGTAGTTGTGGATGTTAACAATTCCCGGGGTTCGCCAGTTGTGGGTGTCCCTGATCGACTGTTTTACTTCTTCTCGAATCTGCCACTCTCTCATCTCTTTTATGTCCTTCGTTTTCTTCCGTTCTACTTTTATCCTGGGTGCTCTGCTGTTATGTCTTACTTCACTGCTCCAGATATTTCCCCAGAACTCTTCGATCGTCTTCTTCTCGGGTGGTCCGTTTCCTGCTTTCTCATGTTCACCCAGTTTCCTGTAGAAGACTCTTTGGTCCTCATCAAAGATTCAGTTATTTATTTTCCTCTGGGAGCTCTGTTTGTATCGGTGTAGTCTCCTGCTGAGTGGGAGGAGGTTTTGCTTCAGTGTGTCCAAGTATTCTGCTATTCTCTGATTTCTGGTCTGATGTTTGCTTTTTACACTGTCTCTCTTGAGGATGCTCTTCACCTTTCCAATCAATTTCTTACTTCATTACCCTGTTGTTACTGGGTCAACTGACCTATCTTGACTCTTAGATCTTCTATCTTCTGCTTCTTTCCCAAGCTGGCGGTTCCTGCTGTTTCCAGTTCTTCTGCTGCTGGGCTGTCGTGTCTTTTCCATTAATCCTAGTGGCTGCTATGGTAGCACAGTGTACGACTGTGTGGATAGCCTCCAGCGTTGCACCATTGTTGTCAGGGTAATGTGGCATTATTTGTCGATTGAGGTGGTCTGTTACTCACCCCAGGATTTTATTTCGCCTCTGCTTAGGTATCACGTCGGTTCTTGTGGGGTCCATTCCTTTGAATTCTGTTAGGGCTTTCTTCCACTCGTCTTCTATTCTGAATAGCATGACGTCGTCTCTTTCTACTTCAGCTACTCTGGGTTGTATTTCTTCTAGCTGTTCCTCCTCTGGTTCCATGGTATGCTGTTCCTCCTCTGGTTCCATGGTATGCTGTTCCTCCTCTGGTTCCATATTGACCATATTCTTTGGGCTTTGTAGCAGATCGCTGAGATCCTACTTGATTTTTTTTCCAAATGGCATGAGCTATTAGGTTCTTCTTGATAATGGTCCTTCTTTGGTCTGCCTTAAAGAAGGCAACAAAGGAACTAAGCAATCCGTTAGCCATAATTATGAGAGCTTCCTTGGACTCAGGGGAGGTACCCACAGACTGGAGATGTGCAAATGTAACCCAATTCACAAAGGAGGATCAAAGGCTGGCACAAGTAATTATAGACCTGTGAGTTTAACTTCTGTTCCAGGAAAATTAATGGAGGCACTGGTTAAAGAAGCACTGCAGGATCATCTTGACAAGAATTCAGTTATAGCTCAGACACAGCATGATTTTGTTAAGGGAAGGTCTTGCGTGATCAATTTGATTGGAAACTATGATGTAGTCACAAAAGAATTGGATGCAGGGAATAACATTGATATTATATATTTGGATCTTAGAAAGGCTTTTGATTCTGTTGCACATGGAAGACTGCTGCACAAATTGGAGCAGTGTCGCATTGGTGGAAAATTGTTGCTTTTGCTATGGATAAAGCGATGGTTGAGTGGCAGAAGACAGAGAGTGGTAATTAATGAACACTGCTCATCGTGGACTAATGTTATTAGTGGAGTCCCTCAGGGTTCGGTGTTGGGTCCATTGTTGTTTTCTGTATTTATAAATAATATTGATAATGGTATATCAAGCTTAATGTCCAAGTTTGCGGACGATACAAAGGTTGGCATGGTTGCTAAGGACGCTACTGACGCTATGCTGCTGCAGCAGGATCTGGAAAGGTTGAGCAGATGGGCTGAGAGGTGGTAAATGAAGTTTATCATTGACAAATGCAAAGTACTACATATGGGAAACAGCAACCCCAGAGCAACGTATCAACTCTGTGGTAATACACTGACAGTGGTAGAGAATGAAAGGGACCTGGGGGTGGTTGTGCAGGCAGATATGAAGTTCTATGAGCAGTGCAGACGTTCTACAAGAGTAGCTCATGGTGTCTTATCAATGATATCGAGGAATTTTTCTAGCAGGGATAGGGAGGTGATTATTCCCTTGAATAAGGCAATGGTCAGGCCGCACCTTGAGTAATGTGTACAGGTCTGGAGGCCTCAATTCAAGAAGAATGTAGAGTTGCTGGAACGAGTACAGAGAAGGGCAGCAAGGTTAGTGAACGGAACGAAGGGTTGCTCTTACGAAGAAAGGCTTAAGTTTTGCAAATTACAGTGTCTGGAGACTAGGCACCGGCGAGGTGATCTGATAGAGGTGTATAAAGCCTTGAATGGTTTGAGCATGCTCAATGCTGATGGGATACTGCTTCTTGCTCAGAATAATCACCTGAGAGGGCATAAATTCAAATTGAGGAAAGACAGATGTAGGATAGATGTGCGGAAATTTGCCTTTAGCCAGCGGGTAGTTGGTTGGTGGAACAGACTTCCATCCCTTGTTGTGGAAGTTGATAGCCTAAATAAATTTAAGCCTCAGCTGGACAGGTATTTCGAACGAATGGAGGGGTGAAGTGGAAGGGTTTTTTTTTTTTTTAATTTTTTGGCTGATGCTGCATAAGCTTGCTTTCTTGCATCATATGCCTCTACTAATGCTAATCGCTGTTCGGTGACCTGAATATCCAGGTATCGTTCCAACTACTTGGTATGTAGTGGAAATCTGTACATTGTAATATCGATCTCTAGCCTAGTTATTTCATAGTATGCTCGCATGATGTATATATTCATTTCAATGCTCCACTTCATGCGTTGGTGTTTTCTTCCTTGCTCGTTGGTCACTAGCGCAGTTGCGCAGGAAACACTTCCTGTTGGTGGGGCTGGATGGTCTTGCCCTTCCCTTCTCTTGTGGTAGCCTTATGGGGGCAGCGCCATTTGCTCCAATGTCTTGCTCGGCAGACTGTCTCCAACTTTTCGAACCGATTCCTCTGCCTAAGGCCTGAAACACTAGTGACTTTATGCTGCGCCACACTCGATGCAGTATGAATAATATTTATCTGCGACATCATCCATCTATGGAGGTGGACTTTTTAAGCTTTGGCTTATGTCCAGTGGTTTATTTATTTAGTTAGTTCAAGCGAGTGAAACCAGATGGCGCCACTATCTACCGCAACCGTCACTCCGACCTTTGCGGAAGGTAAGTCAATGGGGTAACTTTCGCGATGTTTTATTATTATTATTATTATTATTATTATTATTATTATTATTATTATGGTGCAAGGAAGCCTGTGGCTTATGCTGCAGCAGCCAAAAAAAATTTCTGAATTACCCTGAGAGAGAGAGAAGTAGAAGAAAATCACCAAGAAAGAGAAGAATGATGTTATCCAGCTCAGGAGCCTAGGTGTGCCAAGACCATACTCACCAAATGTGAGCCCAAACCTTGACAAAGAAACTGATGTAGTACAATATACAAAGTGTAGTACAAGCATAGTTACATTGTACTACATCAGTTAGTTCCTCTGTCTACCACTAATTTCTGTAGGCCGCACTAGTACCTCTGCTGACAACAAAACATGCATAGAAAATAAAATGTTTGTTACTTAGTTACAGATACTAAACAGCCGCTGTCACAATTAACGTTATCTGTGAAATGTATTTGGTAAACTTTTTTTGTTACTTGCAAACAGTCATTTAGTAACAGATACTTTTCAAAGTTAAGTAACAAATACCGTGACCCGTAGTATACGTTAACACACCAGTGCCCAACGTTTACTTTCCTCGGCACATTGTCCCTTCCAGTCTTTATGCGCCACTGCAGCATAAAGAATGAGCCGTTCACCTCCTCATATATAAATTCGATGCTGACTGTACAATCACAAAAAAAAAAAAAAAAAAAATAGTAACCTTTTGTAACTGGCGTCATCTATAATTAAACTTTCCGTGTGCAAAGATAAGTTTCATGCATGGTATTATTTCGAGCTCCTTGGTATCAGGAAAATATTGTACACTTTCCTTGGGGATTTCTTAGACGATCTAAACATGGGGAAGATCAGGTGATCTTTCTGGTTTCAGAAAGCAGTTATTCTTGGAACACGTGTAGCAGGAGCCACAGTGAAATAAGCAAAAGAAATCACTGGTATGTCGAAAACAACAATCTGAAAAGTAAACGAGCGGAAGACGAAAGGAGAACGGAACTCTAAGAGGAAAAATGCAGAAGAAAGTGAAAGAAAGAAAGTAAGATAAACGAGAGAAGTGGCTCTCAAAGGTCAATTGCTGTGCAAAATTGAAGTCGAATGTTGTTAGCAACATTCGACTTCGAATTCAGTCGAATGTTGTTGCTAACAACAACCATATGATCTCTTTTCCACCGTGGGTCAGTGGGAAAAGATCATGTGGTCTGACGAGTCTCGATTTAAAAATTTGTGCGCCAACGGTTTAGTGAAAGTGTAGTGTGAACCGCATGAAGCCATACATACTGACTGTCCCGTGTCCACCACTTATTCAGCTGAAAGTAGTGTCCGTTAGAAAGTCATGTTACCTCCAATGAATAACTTTCTGTCGTATCGGAACAGCTTCACACCGAAATGTTTCATTTTTACCTGGATGCAATGGATTTTTTCATGACGAAACTGCAACTATCCACCTTCCAAAAATTGTATTGGAATGGCTCGAGAAACATTTCTAAGGTTCTTAACATCTATTCTGGCCGCCTAATTCTCTGTATCTAAATCCAAATGAGAATGTCTGAGATAAGTTGGAGTGGTTATTTCGGCTTTGCAGTTCTCTGGCGACTAGAATACAGCAGTAACAAATATCCTGATAGAAGTATAGTCACATCGGGAGCTAGACTCCCTCAGATACCTAGTGGACTCTATGCCCTACTACTACTAATCTATACCCACCACTAGTTATAGGTAGGGCAAAAGGGGGCCCCTGCTACATACTGAATAAAGGTGTCAAATGTAACAGTAGATGTGATTCTCATAATTATTGGACTATGAGAACAGGCAAGTCAAATGTAAGCAGTTAATTCGTGATACCCCAATGAATACCAAAAACTGCTATTTGATCATTTTATTCAATTCATTTTAAGCAATGATCACTAAAAATTCATATTACATTACGATACGAATAATAAGTAATCTTAATAGACCTGTTTTTAATGAGAATGAAGCAATCACTGAATCCAGACAGGGGTGGAATTATTGGGGGTTGTGTCACTCTTGTTGCAAGAACCAAAGGTCACAAGGTTCCTGAAAAATCTAGGCAAACCACTATTACTGAGACCACCAAAATCTGAAATTCTGGCCAAAACGCCCTAGCGGAAGCGAAGTGGATATTATTATTATCAGCCGTAAGATGCAAGGAAGCCTGAGGCTTATGAAGCACAAGCCAAAAAAAATTTCTGAGTTACCCTGAGAGAGAGAGAGAGAGAGAGAGAGAAGGCACCAAGAAAGAGAGGAATGATGATATCTAGCTCAGAACCAGTCCACAAAACACACACCGGGTAGAAAATGCCTAGTTTCCAATTCTGTCACTCGAGAGAGGAATTTTTATAAGCTTTTTTTCACAACGGAACTGAGTTATTCGTTTCTCATTTGATGCTCCCAGAAACCTGATGGTGCACATCATCATGTTTCTGGGAGCATCGGCAAGAGGAGTCGGTCAGCAGCACGGTCTTGGTGGGTATCGGTAAGACACCTGAAACGTTACTTTAGTAGTTTAGGCGAATAACTATATTATTAATTTTACTTGGCATAAGAGTGGTAGTAAATATAGTAATAATCTTAAAAGCAACAGCCCTCAACCGTAAACTCGGATTTCCAACAAACAACTCAGTTATCAGCAAAACGGGCAAACCGGCAAGAGAACACAAACGAAATTCACGTACAAAATAGGAATCGGTGGATTTGTAAAACACTATTTGTGAATAGTTCGTTTCTAAAAATCACCATCCTCCTCTTAAGTGAGCAATAAAAAATAGAAATAAAGCGAAAAGGGTTGATATTTTGAACTGTTAGTAATGCGAAGTGACAAATCAGAGAATTTTGGAGATTTACCTCTAAAATTCTAGGATTTATCATAAAAGTCCCGTACCAAAAAAGTTTTAGTATGGGACTTTTATGGACACTCAATATTTTTAACTAATTAAAAATATATGCAAGTCCTTAACTAAATTTATGTATGGTTGGCAGTCCCGACTCTGAGATCCTGCATGAGATCCACTGGTGGAAATGCATATAATTGTGCATGAGATCAGAGAATCAAGATGGGTTTTAAATATCACTGTTTTTCATTGCATCTTGGCTTTATAGGTAATGAAGCTATGGATGTGCACTTTTCTATCAAAAGGTATTGGCCACTTCCTCTTATGAACGCGCACATTTATTAAAGTTTATAGCATGTTGGCTGGTCTTGAGCCATCATTAGCATTTGCATTTACATTAAGAGAGGCATATGATGCAAGAAAGCAAGCTTACGTAGCATCGGCCAAAAAAAAAAAAAAAAAAACCTTCCCATTTCACCCATCCATTCACTCCAAAAGTTTATCTGCTTCTTCCTTGAATTTATTTAAGCTATCAGAAGGTTTGTTCCAGCAATCAACTAGGTGCTGGCTAAAGGAAATTTCCGCACATCTATTCGACAACTATCTTTCCTCAATTTCAGTTTATGCCCCTTCAGGTTTATAATCTGAGCAAGAGGAAGGATCCCATCACCATTGAGCCTGCTCAATCCATTCAGGCCTTATACACCTCAATCATAAAAGTTTTACTGCGTCATGGAAAACGTTCTACTAATTTATGGTAAAATGGCAGTTGAATTTCATATCACTCCTTTAGAGCATTCATGAACAACACAGATAAATATAGCCATCTTCAGTTTTCCCCAGTTCTGCATTTCAGATGAGTGGAAAATGTTCACTTTGAATGAAGACGAGATTCGGTGTTGGACTACAGTGGCCCGGAGTTATTCTTTTCAAAGCACATTCTCAGTCCCGACTTTGCCATATATATACGTGTCGGGTTGGTGCTGCGTAAGTTGGAGGAACGTCGCCCCTGTCTTCTCTTCCCCCCTCCCCCCCAACCATCCTTTCTTTCAAGTGGTTCACAAATGGCTAGAGATTACAGTTCAGTTCGTGAATTCCCTTCCCTTTCTTTCTTTTTCCCATCCATTTATACTCACTACTTCCCTGCAAATGTTAAAAATGCTCGATAAAAGCAAAGTACATTTACCAAAATCTCCTCTGTTTTAGAATTTATTTCATTTTATTTTAAAGCTTATTTAATTCAGGATATTTAAATGTTTTTAATACATGTATTAATACTACTACTACTAATAATAAAAAGTTCCTGTTCAACTTCTTCCGTGACCGAATTTTTAAACGACACGTGTAAAATATTGTTTTGAGAGCCTGCTCAGATTGTGGCGACATCTAGTCCTATAACAGTATACAAAGTTGAAAATATTTCGTTTGAATTAGCATCGCTTAGTTTCAGTTGTTTCTCCTCAGAACGAAAAGTTAAGTTTCTTATTTTTTTCCCCTCGTAATTGATTGTTTTCATTACTAACAATAAATAAAGAGAAAATATAAATTATATTTAATATCACTCCAGTAGAGATTAAGGTGAAATTCTGAAGTTTGTATGTAGCATTCAGCATGAATTGTTGAGGAGGCTTCCATCCTGCAGTGGGTTGATAATGGCTGCACTTTACCTTTATTAGAACACTATGTTGCCACGAATGCTTTAGTCAGATATTGTTATGTTGTTGTCGTACCTGGAGTCTTTTCCTCTAAATACTTATTTGATTTTATAACTCGTCCGCCGTCTAACTTCTCACGTATTCTGGATATGTCTCAGCATTGTGTCGTTGCTGTTCACCACAAGGTTCCTACTTACCAACGCACCAGGTTCCAATAAGAATCGAAACCGCTGTCTGGATTATAGTACGACCCCTTAAATAAATAGCAGTATACTTCCTTACTGGAATTTTTTTTTTTAGTTGTTTTTAATTTTATTTATAGTTCGTAGTGCAGTATCTCGACAATTCGTGGTGAAGCCTCCATAATATGAGGACGACAGGCAACGTCTTGAGTACTTTATACTGGTCTGGAGGTCTCATTTTAGAAACGACGTGAATCTTTTGATACTGCTGCAGAAAAGAGCAATAAGATTGATGAGTGGAAAAAAAGGTTCTCTTGCCACGAAAGGCTTCAGTTTTGCAAATTGCATCATCTGGAAACTAGGCACATGCAAGGAGATCTGATTGAAGTGTTTAATCCCTTTAATGGATTGGGTAAGCTCAGTTCTGATGGAATCCTTCCTCTTGCTCCGACTATACACAACGGGACATACTGAGGAACATTGGTGCAGGGTAGATGGGTGGAAATTTGCAGTCAGCCAGCTGGTGGTTGATTGCTGTAACAGACCCCCATCAGGTGTTGAAGAGGTTTGTGGTTTTAATGAATTCAAGGAAGAACTAGACAAGCTATTAGAAGGGATGTATAGGTGAGATGGGATGTGTTGGCTTTTTTTTTTTTGACTGGTGCTTGCTTTGTTGGTTCATTATTTTCTACTATTAATACCAATACTAATGTGTTCGAACCTAGTTTGCTCACAACTTGAGGCTTTTCCCTGAGTTACTTATTTGATGTGTTGGTGATATTTATTATGCTTTAGCATATTTAAATTGTATGTGATAATTTCTCTGTTTTGACTCATGACTAACAAGATATGGGGAGAAAGATATATTGTTTAAAAATTGTAGAAAATGGATGGTTCTGTAGAGTTATTTTCAGAGCTGTTATTTTTCTATTTTGAGTTATTTTCTTTTTAATTGACTTCTGAAAACCTAATAAAAATAGAAACCAATTATTGATGACTTTACTATAGAGGGAAATCTGGTTTATACCCTCTGGTGGAAGATTACCATCCACAATAAATGAAATTAAATATTAAACATAGGATCCTAAAAACACTGCCTCCTTATGGAATATCAGCTTGTGAACGCCAAAATTTCTACAGCATTGGATTTTACTGATGATTAGGCTTGCCAGATGGTTTCCATAATAATATTGGACACAGAAGGAAAGTTGGGTTCAAAATAAGTACTCCTTTGGGGAGGTCTAGATTATAAGAAATACTAATCTAAGATATAATGAAACTAAATTGCAACTGTATTCAAAATAATGTACACCTCATTGTCAAATTTCATTGAGCAGCTTTTATCAGTTTTTTACTTTTAGAGAAAACAATTACAATGCCTATAATTATGCAGAGTGAATGTGCAGTAATGATTATGCTTTGGAAAGACACGTTGGATTTGCACAGAAAGTGAAAATCTTAAGGTTTGAACTTATAGGTTTCACTTCAAAACATTTGGATTCTTGTACTCACCAGAACAATTATTGTACATCACATTTGTGCAACGAATAAAACTGAAAGATTGTATTCACACCAGAACTCTTACGTTATTACAATGCCAAGGTGATGTGATTTGGTGAATATCATTGCCAAATAGCAACTTCTGGAAAGTCTGAATTTCATGAGATGAACCATACTTATTGATCCTTATGCAAGAATGTTATTTGAATATTATAAAATTATGATGATTACTGCTTGATGTTAATAAGTATTCTTGCAGAAGCCTATAAAGAAATTGTGAAACCGATGGTCTCAGTTGACTGTTGTTTGGGTTTTCTAATAAGTTTTCTGATGAACCAGGAAAACAAAGTTTAGGAGATTACAAGACCTGCTGGTAGCCCTCGTGGGACAGGAAAATACATGGGATGTGTAAGAATTACTTGGAGCAAAAACAGGTGCATGTATACTTGCTTATACACTAATGCTAGGAGTATAGTAAATAAATTTTAGGAATTTGAAATATTAATTAGAGAAAGGACAACAGGCCAGGAGGAGGAGGGGTAAGTTATGGTTAAGAAGCACATAGACTAAAGCAGTACACCCAGTTGACATAAGTAGACATAGTATAATGTTGAGACATTTTGGCATGGCATAAGCACTGGAAAAAACAAAAATGTGGTTGGGATATGTTATAGGTTGTGATGTATATTGATGAAATATTATAGAGACAGGAGTGGGCTAGTAAATCAAAATGTCTTACAGTGGGTGAATTAACTTGTGGGCTGGTCATTCACATAGGAGCAGAACTGTTCTGGATTTATGAGATGACATGCTTTCTACCCTAGAATGTTAGAAAGGCAACAAGGGAAAGCAATACAGCCACTCCCCGACTTATGTGATACTCGACTTATGGAAATTCAACTTTACATAAGTTTTTGCCGGCCAGTACAAACTTAAAAAAAATCATGGAAACATATTTTGCATCCCGTAGGAATAAATGGAGGTATCGTGAAAATATCGTAATGTGAACCCAATAACACATTGTTTTTTTTGGTAATTCATTCCAAGACCTTGGAGGTTTATAAAAATTTTCGCTATATAACTAAGTTATTTATCTCTCTAAAAGGTCATTTTTATAATGAAATTGCACTACACTTTCATCGTTATCACATGTTCCATTATAAGAATCAATTTTGAACGCCTTTGTGATATTTTTCTAAAACACATTTCTGGAGGTCACTACCATAAAACAATAAAAACAATTTGCACTTTCCAGTTTATTGGGGTTTTCTGTTAGCGTAGTCTATTATGAACGGGTAGCAAACTCGATCTTATTGAATCTTGAAGTTCAATATTGAAGTTGAATTTGTAATAATCCCGATAACTGAAATTCTGTGGGTTTTTATGTTATGGTATTATGGTGAAATGAGTTCCCGTTTCACTGAAATCTTCAGTCATATAAAAAACAAATAAATTTTCAGAATCTTCTCTTCATTCCTATTTACTTATTACAATGGTGAAGGGAAAGGGACCAACGGAAAGTGCAAGTGCTGACAGTGCTGGGAAATGAAACAGAATTGATTTAGAAATGACGATGGTTAATTAAGCAGGACGAAGATTGTCATCTATTGCATGGAATTAGGTCTCGATGCTTCAATAGTGAATATTATTTTAAGGGACAGTGTGCAGATAAAAGAACATGTTAAAGGATCAACAGTGATCACAAAACGGCATTCAGGTGCTATATCGAGGATGGAAAATCAGATTCAGGAGCAAGTGTCCCTGAGTCCAATGGCCATTCAAGCAAAAGCAAGAAGTATTTATGAAGATATTAAGGATAAGTATGGCAAACCCCAAGCCAAGTTCGTGGCAAGCAACGGGTGTTTAATAGGTTCAAGCATCGCGCATGTTTCAAAATTATTAAGGTATGCGGTGAAGTCGCCAGTGCCGATTCTGCAGCTGCCGAGAAATTTTGTGATGTGTTGGAAAAAACCCCTTTAAATCTGCAGAGCCCTCAACTTCTGCACCAGCTTTCTTATCAGCTGGAGAGTTAATTCTGGCAACGATGCTCGAAAGATAAAAATTGCTGATGTTATGCCTGTTTATATTTTTGTAATTTTGTACACTTGTGTAATTTTTCCTTCGCATGAGATAAAAAAATTGAATAAATAATTCTATTTACATGTTCGTCAAACATTTATTTTTGCTTCAATCAAATTTGCGAGTACTGCATAAGCATTTAGGGATATTCCGACTTATGTAGAGTTCCGTGGAATGCATCCCTTACGTAAGTCGGGGAGTGGCTGTACTCCTGATCAGATCATCAGCAGTGAATCTTCACGGATGAAGGACCTGCAGATAAGAACACTAGGTAGCAGTGATCACAGTGTATTGATATGGGATTTATGTAGAGATGTAACTTCTGTTAAGTTTAAGGGAAGGGATTTTGCTTTTGCAAAGGTGAGTACATTGGCCTTAGACAGTTTTTAAATTATTTTCAGCAAGACCAGCTGCATATTCTAAGTGGGAAGCATTCAAGGAAATAATTGTACAAGCTACCAATTTTTTATAACAAGCAAGAGATACTGTGCAAGGTTTTGACATAAATTTTGGATGAGCTGATGAAACCAGTGATGGAGAAGAAAAATGCATGGGATGATTATAAATTATCAGGGGACACAGAAGCATTCATTAAGTGCCAGCTAGTCTGCAATCAAGTCACAAAGGGAGTTAAGCAGTCTAATGAGAAGATTGTGATATTAAGATTATGAGATGCCTTTGGTTAGGAATGTGAAGAAAAGTAGCAAAGATTTCTTTGTTTTTCTTAACACTAGAAGGAACGAAATGAACCACATTGGTCCACTAGATATGAATAGTTTAACTATTGATCATCCTCTTCTGGTTGCTTACAAACCGAACAAATATTTTGCATTTGCACTCATTCATGAAAAAGTGTGTTAAGTGGTCATACCAGAAGTATACCAACTTATAACTGGAAGCTGAATGATTGCGTAAAGCATGAAAACTAAGAGGAAATGTGGAAGAGAAATTGAGGCTAAAAGTAAATAAGGCACCTTGAGGGTTGATGGAATCTATCCAATTGTATTAATAGGAGCAGCAAAACAGTTAAATAACCCTTTAGCCATAATTATGATTCTTAGATTCAGTGAAGTTTTTGTGAACTGGAGATGTGCAGATGCCTTCCCTATTCATAAAGGGGAATCAAAGAGAGAAGTAAATTATTATAAACATGTTAAGTGTTCTGGACAGTTTAGACCAGGACAGCTGATGGGATTCTGTTAATGATATACAGGAATTCTGCCAGCAGAGACGAGGAAATGGTTGTCCTGTTGTATAAAGCAATGGTTGGGCTACTTCTTGGATAGGTCTGGAAGCCTTATTTTAGGAAGGATGTGGAATGGATGCAGAGAACAGTAAGTAGGCCCTAGTTATAATGCTGTTTATGCTGATTTGCTATAATGCTGTTCTTATGTTATAACCCATATCTCACTATAACTTAGTTTTACCAGCATACAGATTGAATTTTTTAATTGAATTCTTTTACAGGTTGAATCCGATGCAGAATTCCATTAAGTTCAATTATTATTAAAGAAAAAGCAATTAGCCTATATGAAGATCTGAAGAAAGCTCACCTCAAAAAAAAAAAAAAAAAAAAATGTGGAACCATTTAATGCTAGTAAGGGCTGGTTCGATAGATTTAAAAAGTGCTGTAACCTACACAACATAGCAATCCAGGAAGAAGCTGCAAGTGCAGATCAAGAAGGAGCCGAAACTTTCAAAAAATAACTTGTTCAAATTATTGAAGAGGGGTGTTATACTGCTCAACTTTTTAACATAGATGAAACAGTACTTTTTTTGGAAACTAATGCCTAAAAGAAGTTTCATATCGGAAGAAGAAAAAAAACATGACAGGCTTCAAAGTGGCAAAGGATCAGTTGACTTTAGTGCTGGGTGGTAATGTTGCAGGGGATTTTAAATTAAAACCCCTTTTAGTTTACCATTCGGAAAATCCAGGGGTTCTTAAAGGTTTCGCTAAATCAAATCTACCTGTAATTTGGAAGAATAATAAAAAAGCTTGGGTAACCAGGCTTCTTTTCGTTGATTGGTATTCTAAATTTTTTCTGTCCTGCAGTGGAAAGATATTGTGTGAAAAATAACTTGATTACAAAGCAATTTTGATCATGGACAATGTGCCATGACATCCAAGCAAAGCGAGTTTAGAAGACTTGAACAGTCATATAAAATTTTTTTACATGCCTCCAAACACTACATTTCTGATCCAACCAATGGATCGAGGTGTTGTTATTGCCACATTTAAAGGAACACCTTTTCCCAAGCTATTAAAGCTATCAACACTAGTGAAAATGTATTGAGCATAAAGGAGTTTTGGAAATCCTACAACATTAAAACTTCCATCTACAATATTTCAAGTGCCTGGGATGAAGTGACTCAGAAAACCATGAATGTACTGTGGAGGAAAGTTTGGAAGAATTGAGTAAAGGATTCCGAAGAACCCGATGATTCGGTTAAAGTGCAAATTGTTGAGCTCGGAAAAGAAGCAGGATTGGACGAAATCGATGATGAGGATGTACAAGAGATGATCGACAACAACAGGGATTGTCTCTCTAATGAAGAACTCATGGAAATAATAAAAGAACAAGAGCTTGCATTTGTGGGAGAAGGTGATCAAGATTCAACAGATAAAGTCGTTGACTACAAAAGGACATAGTAAAGCTTTCAAGCACTTTGAAAAAATGTATGATTATTTCTGGGAGAACAACCTTGCCATGGAACAAAGTTCCAAGGTAATAAGAAATTTAAAGAAAGAAATGAATCTCTACATGATTTTGTGCAACGAGAGGAAGGAGACAAAGTACAACCCAAAATTGATACATTTTTCAGTCAAAAGATATGAAAACTCGACAGCCCAGAGCCATCAGATTTAATAAATTCATGATTTTAATTGCCATTTTAAGTATAATTTTGATACATAATGTAGTTGCTTACCACATAATTATATACGTATGTAATATAGAATATTTTATATGTACAAATTTTTGTATATTAAATATATTGACCAATATTTGTGCGTCTTTTTACAACCGTTTATTATTGATGAGGAAATATCCTAATGCATAGACCGCAACTCACAAATACATAGGTTACTTTATGGGAATAAGGCGCTTGCTTAACATTGTTTCACTTAGCTCTGTTTTTCAGGAATGAATTATCAGCGTTAAGTGAAATATGCCTGTAATGAGATTAGCCAGAGATACAAAAGGGTACTTTTATCATAAAGGACTTCAATTCTGCAAATTGCAGGCACCTCCGTAGCCAGGTGGGAAGGAGCTGCAGTGCTTAGCACATGCTTCTTGATTAGACCAGGGTTCGAGCCTGTCACCACCAAATACGGAGGATGCAGAAAGGTCAGGGAATGACCGCCGCATATCCCGGAGCAATATGGCCTTAGTTGCTAATGCTCCTAAAAAAAAAAAAAACAAATAACAAATCTGCAAATTGCAGCATCTGGAAACTAGGCACCTGCAGAGGGACCTGTTTAAAGGTTAAGGCCTTAAAATGGACTGAGCAAATTATATTTTGCCTGGTGCAGCATTAAGCCTCATGCTTTCTTGCACCATAAGGCTAATAATAATAATATGCAGACAGCATCCTAACTCTTTCTCAAACAACAATGTAGTGATTGATTGTTGGAACAAACTTCTGTCTTGTTTATGGAGGTGGGTAGTGTGAATAAATTTAAGGAAGAATTTGATAAATTATATTAATAAAATTTAAGTGTAAACTAGTATTTAAAAAAAAAAAAAAAAAAAAGCACTTTCCATTTGCCCTGAACGTTTGTCCAGTTCTTTCTTGAATTTATTTAAGCGGTCAACTTCCATGACAGATGGAAGGTTATTCCAGCATCTGTCACAGAAGTCAATAGCTTAAATAAATTGTGTAAAAATAATTGAGATTAAAAAATACAGTTCTATCTACAAAGCAACACTGGTTGCAAAATTTTTGAAAATTTTGAGAAGTTTTTGGTGATAAGTTATATGGGCTCCATGCACAACTGTATATGGAATTAATTCCTGTTCTTCCATACTATAGTTGTTTCCTTGGAATTGTTTTATATACATGGACTTATTTCCTGTTCTTTTATAATTGGATCGGCGACTCCGTAGCCAAGTGGGAAGGAGCAGCAGTGCATAGCACACGCTTCTTGATTAGACCAGGGTTCCAACCCCGTCACCACCAAATACGGAGGATGCGTAAAGGTCAGGGAATGACTACCACATATCCCGGAGCAATATGGCCTTAGTTGCGAATGCTCCTAAAAACCAAATAACACACAAACACAATAACACTTTATAATTGGATCCTAACTACACCATCAATGGATCTTAAGTCATCATGTTACTTATATCACTTCATAAAATGCCTGCCTGGCAACCCAAAGGTCGCGGGTTCGAATCCCACCTCGGGCTTGGAACAAAGTACTGCAAAAACCTTGGGAGGTACATTATGGCCACAGAAGCCGATGCGCCAACAACTACCAAAAAAAAAAATTATCACTTCATAATTTGATTCTTAATTACTCTACCTTTGGATATAATGTCAACTAATTCTTTTTCATTAGATTAATTTACTATTATTTCCACAGCAAATTCACACTTGATACTACCTGTGGTTTTATCTAGTTTTATATACGTTGAACTATTTCCTGTTCTTCCGTACTATAGTTGTTTCCTTGGAATTGTTTTATATACGTGGACTTATTTCCTGTTCTTTTATAATTGAATCCTTAACTAAACCACATTTGGATCTTAAGTCACCATGTTACTTATTTCTAGGGATTTAAATTAGTTCTTTTTCCTTGGATGTATTTTCTTGCAAAATTGGATTATAGATTATAATTATTAATCTATTTATATCTCAAAACATTTGATGATTCTTGTTTTCTATACTCTGATACGTTTACGATCATTCCCTTATGTGAGTCTATTCAGCTTAATATAACGTAGCCTCGTCATTTGGTCTAACGTGTATATGTTTTTCGCCAACGTATTGTACAACACTATTTATCTATTAACGGTAATATGTTTAATTTTGTACGACTTTATCATGATAAAGTCATACTATTCTAACTGTATTTCTTTTTCCAATGCTAATTTTAAATTATCTCCATACACTTCTATTCTAAATCATGACAATAGAGGTCACTTTTTTTCCCACTGTTTTGCATTTCTTCGCAGCTTAGTATTAAGTCCACTACACTGCTAAAATTGCTTTATCATGTGGTTGAGGTTTGCGTGTATTCGTCTACTCTACTGAATATGTGCGTGTCATACACCCATCTTTTTCCGTCTACTACGTATATATTTTTCCCCGCCAGCTTGTTTCCGCTACACATTTCTCGAAGTACTCCAGGTATTGTTCACTTTCACTTTCTTATTATATTTTCGGTTTCGTTTTAGATTCGTTTCTTGGCATGTTTCGACACACATATTTTTCATTTCATTACAAGCATTTGGTATTAGTTCCCTTTTATACTAATGTTTACAAATTCCAGAGCCTTTACTATAAGGTTGGGCTTCACGACCCCAGCAAGCTTAGTGTTATTTAATAACTTTTCTTTGCTTTTTATCTTTCTGCTGTCTATTTCTACTGTACTTCCTGTTCGTAAAACTATTAGTGTACAAGAGGGCAATACAAACGTTCCTACTATCCTAATTCTATTGCTATTTTTTGTCTTTATTTATTTAAAATACTCCTTTTTCTTTTCCCCATCCTCAATTTAATACCTCACCCTATACATGTGCTTGTTCCAAATCTATTTATTGAATCATTTAAATCCTGTCTATTATGTTTTGCAACAGAAACATTGAGAAGTTTGATAATGAATTAATTGTAGCCGACTTGTCAGGAGCGGGAGTGCAGTAGCACACGCTCTTTGAGTTGACCGGGGTTCAAGCCCCTGACTGCTGAATACGGTCGAGCTGCCAACCCGCACTGGATCAGCGTGGCAGATTATGGTCCATTTCCCTCAGTATGAATTGTTGAGGGGGCATCCATCCTGCAGTGGGTTGATAATGGCTGCACTTTACCTTTTTTTATACATAATTACGTGATCATGTATCACTATTTATTTATTTTAGCTGACATCCGATTAAGCATATTTGCCTTACCTATATTCGACCATTTTCTAAATATGTTTTTCCCCCCCATATCTGATGACAGCTATAACACTATCATTTTATTTTCATTTTCTATTTATTTATTTACATTTTTATTTTATTAGTATTTTGATGTACTAATTTTACTTTAAAGTTCTCCCACTTTCTATTGGCTTGGTAATTCAGCCCATAATTCTCTTAATTCATCATAACCTTTAGGATATTAACATTCTTTCACCTTTCACAAATCTGCTACACTTTTTCTACTTTCCACACTCTTTTAGTTACTGGCACTTTGTGTAACTCTCACATCCATTTATGCATACTTTATTCGATATATTAATACAAACTTATATATACTCTTGCATCCTTTAATGCTGCTTTTCTTTTAGGTGCATCTGTCATACCTGATTTATTAATCTTTTATTCATTGAAACCATTGCATCAATAAATACTTCTTCATCATATGTAACTTTTTAAACATTGCCTTTAAGAGGTTACATATGATATTCATTGTATTTATATATATATATATAGAAACTGGAATAATAAACAAAACAAAATAAAACTTAGTTAATTAAGAAAATACCAAACATTTACACTACTGGTATTTTCTCAATTTTGTTCCCTCGACAAATTCCAAATACCAAACTGTCTGGATCAAAACCAGACACCTGGCTACTACTGACAGTATATTTTAGAGGAAAAAAAAAAAAAAAAACAAATCAGAATTCCAACTGTAGAAATATTATGTAGTATGGTGCAACCTGAATCAAGAATCAGTTCGTAGTCCTGCTTCACATTTGAAGCGCACCTATATCTTGATTTGTTTTAGTCGTCTTTGATATGTGTAAAAACATGACAGTACCTTGTTGCATTTTATTCTTACATGTGGTGCGAGCACAGTGTAAAGAAAATGACGTTCAGTCAATCTTAGAGGATTTCCACTTGATTTTCTTTCATCATTTCTTCTGTTGTTGAGAGTATGGTGATCTGAAAGTTGTTGTATAACAGACAACTAAATTTGCCAATGGAGATATGTAGATTTTTAAGACCATTATTAGGGTTTACAAGGCAAGACCATCAAAGAAATTCAGATATTCATGAGAAATTAAAAGTAGATAATATAGTAGATAATATAAAATGATATTAAAAAAAAAATGGATCAGTCACAGATGGAATGAACCGAAATCAGATCCCAAAATTAGCATTTAACTACAAACCTACAGGCAAGAGAGATGCGAGCCAACCGAAACAACAATTACAAGATCAAGACCACCTCCAAGAGCTACAACAGAACAGGTGTTAAAAGACATAAGCTGGATCAAGTTCGTGATGATATATATATATTTTTAAAAAAAAATTTTTTTTTTTTACATTGTCTTCTTGGGATAGAGAATGAGTACTTATGAAGCATGCATCCTCAAAATGTGATAAGATTTTTTGTCGCTTTTGTGATTAATCTTCCACTGTCTTTACGGCATATGATAGATGTCACTTTAACTTTTCCTTTTATTTTTTTAAATTTGAAAATGCAATCAAATCTTCTTATGTACCTTTTGCCTACCAATATTCTGTAACTGGTGATGCAATATTTTCTGTTTTCATTTCAATATGCTATGAATTGTGAGACATTCATTTTTGTTGGGTGTTTAACAAATGCTATGCAAGCAATCTGTCTTCCTTCCAGTCAGATCCCATTCAAATTAAGTAAAATCTTCATGTGTAACTTTGCCTACCAATATTCTCTAGCTGGTTAAACAGTACTTTGTGTTTTCATTTCAAAATACTATGAATTGCGAGACTTTTTTTTATTCATTTATTTTTTTTTCATTTACCAGTTGGTATTTCATCTGTGTTTCAATCCAGGGGATGATGAGTGATTTTGAAAATTCTCAAAAATATGATTAACATTTTCTTTATTATTATTATTATTATTGCCTTCTCTCTTTTATTTTTATTTCATATTTTTAATTTTAAGTTTAGCAAATCATAATTAATACATCACTATATAACCCCAGGGACTCACATCTGGTGAGTATGGGCTTGGCACACCCAGGGTCCTGAGCTGGGTATCATCATTCTTCTCTTTCTTGGTGATTCCTCTCTCTCTCTCTCTCTCTCTCTCTCTCTCTCTCTCTTTTGGCTAGTGCAGCATAAGCAAGTATATGCTGCAAGTCCCCTTGCAACTATACTAATAATAATAAAAATAATTATCAATTCAAGAAAAAAAAAACTAAAAATTAATTTCTTATAATTAAAACATAGAGGTATCTCCCAGATTCCAAGCAAGCATCTTTGGTTAACTGAGTGTGTGAGTGATTGACAGTTGAAAGTGTGAGAAGGCAATTCAAGGCTCTCACAGGGGAGACTAGAATTTGTTGTTTTCCCATTGCACTGAACACACGTTTTTTGTTATAGGCATTTATATTTTGATTTAATTATTTCTCCCTTTTGTTTTATTGTTTACTTTTTATGACTAGTATTGGTGTCATTATTTTTCTTTTTTTCTTGTCAACCATTTTATATGCCTGAAGTTTCTGTATTCCAGCTTCCCTTCAGTCCACTTAATACTACAGTGCAATCATAATACCTGTCAATGTGTGTGATTATATTGCACGTTTTGGTAACTTTTCCTTCAAATTGAAAGGTGACATTCACTTTCTGTTGTAGATTTGCCTAAAAGTCAAACAATGCCACAGAAATTGGTTTTATATGCATGCATGTGGTTCCAGAAAATGATGAACTTGTGTACCAGTTGTTCTATAAGACTGTCCTTTATTCAGATATGGCTGAAGTGAAATTATAACAGTAGCCCACTTACCTAAATTTGTGTATAGTTTTGGATACAGTGAAACTGTAAGATCAGGATATATATCCATTCTTTGTATCCCATGAAACAAACTGTTTTATACCATTTTTTTTTTTTTTTTTCCTCTCTCTCTCTCTCTCTCTCTCTCTCTCTCTCTCTCTCTCTCTCTCTCCCCCCCTCCCTCCAAATATATTGCTTTGTTCAAGTTGGTGACAGAAGTAAATTATTAATAAATAAATTTTCTGTTTATACTCTGGGACAACCACCGGGCAGAGAAGTGCATGTCATTGTTGTGCAAGTTTTAAAATGGAGGAGATAACTTAAAATTTTATTTCGGAATATTCAGCATGATCTCAACTTTTACATAATCTCCTTTTCCTGTGCTGATTACTGCTCAAATGTAGCTTTCTTAGTAAAGGGAAGCATCTTTGCCACTGGTATAGTGGTATTAGTGTTTAAGGACTAATTTTATTAGTGATGTTCTCCAGGGTTTGGTGTTGGGCCCATTGTTGTTTTCTATATTTATCAGTGATATTGATGAAGGTATATTAGACTCAATGTCCAAGTTTGCAGGCAATACTAAGGTTAGCAGGGTTGTTAATGACAGGAAACAGTATGCTACTGCAACAGGGTCTAGAAAAGTTGTGCAAATGGGCTGAGAGGTGGCAACTGAAGTTTTAACATTGACATATGCAAAGTACTGCGTATGGGTAGCAATACCCCAGCATAATGTACCAACTGTGTGGTACTACACTCAGGGTAGTGGAGAATGAAAAAGACCTGGGGGTAATTATGAAGTCAGATATGAAGTTTTCTGAGCATTCCAGACAGGCTGCCAGAGCAGCTCATAGTATCTTGTTAATGATATACAGGAATTTTGCTAGCAGGGATAAGGAGGTGATTATCCCTTTGTATAAGGCAATGGTCAGGCCACACTTTGAGTACTGCATGTAGGTCTGGAGGCCTCATTTTTGGAGGATGTAGAGCTGCTAAAATGGGTACATAGAAGGGCAATAAGATTGATGAGGGGGAACAAAAGGAGCTCTTACCAAGAAGTGCTTCAGTTCTGCAAGATGATCTGATTGTGGTGTTTAAGTCTTTGAATGGTTTGAGCATACTCAGTGCTAATGGGATTCTTCCTCTTGTTGAGTCTATCCGGGGGGGGGGGGGGATATTCAAATTGAGCAAGGATGGTTGCAGAATAGACATACAGATTGTTTTTAGCTAATGGGTGGTTGATTGCTAGAACAAGCTATCATCCATTGTTGTGGAAGTGGATAGTTTGAATTAATTCAAAGAACTATACAAATTCTATGCGAAAAAGACCTAAGGGCAATTGTTCAGTCAGATATGAAGTTTTGTGAACAGTGCAGACAGGCTGCAAGGGTAGCCTGTGGGGTGTTGTCAATGGTATATAGGAATTTTTCCAGCATCAGTACTACATGGCTGAATCTTTAAGACAAACCACCGTATATCAGGCTTATTTGTATGAACTTCAGTTTGCCTTGTATGCTATGGATTTTTCCACCCTCTATTTTCAAAAAAAAAAAAAAAAAAACAATTCTACTGAAAATATAAAAAAAAAAAACATTTTTAGGCATAAAATAGAAACATCAGTTTGTTATTCTTCCTCCATTATGCAATTTAAAAGGCTGTGTGTGAAATTTCAAATGTGCATATATTTCTTCTTATGCATATAAATATTATTTAAAAAGTTATATTCAGTACTGTTAGTTACTTCTGCTTTCAGGTTTATTTCAAATTTCGTTTACTTTACAGCTTGTGAAATTCGAAACTATGTATTTTGCTTCCCCCAGAGTAGCGGCCATTTGGAGAGAATATCAGTTTTCATGTTATCCTCTTTCAACCTGTGAAAATAATAAATCTTTTAAAAACAACTAGATAAGACAATAGATGTTTATTGAACTGTTAGGAGAGGCAAAACAAGTAACATGAAACTTTAAATACATTGTTAGCACTTATCTGGTACCACACTGTTCTTCAAGCAAAAAGCCAAATGGTGATGGGTCACCTGACTGTTTCTCACATGCAGTTTTTGTATGAAAACCATAAGAAAATCACTTCATAAACTATTGCAGTAAAAGTTTGACTATATTTAGAAGGCAGAGAAAATTTCAGATTTTTAATTGTTGATTAACTATTAACAGGGGAATATTATTTTTAAGGGTCAGCTGAAAACATGTAAGCATGACCAATAGACATACTGTATATTTTTTTCTGAACTGAATACTACCTCTGGATTAGTTCAGCGAAATTTAGTACACCACAGGAAGCCAGAAATGAATAAATTTAATAAACTTGTGTAGAAATTTCTACAACATGGCTACCCTTATTCGTTAATAAATTCCATTAAGAATAACATTGGATAAATATCCATCCCTATCCATGGAAACAAATTCAGTTCAGAAAAAGATATATAGTATTTCTATTGGTCATGCTTACATGGTTTAATACGTCAAATTCCTTATTCTGTAATACTGACATTACTGTTACATATAGATCCATGCTGAAATTAGGGAAATTATTTTCAGTACTTCTGATTTATCATATAGAGAAATCGTGTTAACCAACACAGTGTAGTATATCATATTGTATGCTCCAATCTGCACTCCACATACCAATGTTCAGCTCACTGCACCCTTAATAATCACACATGATCGTAGAAAGTCAGTAGAAGCTGGCTGCTTGTGGGCTTCATAGCATAGTCAGCATGCCATATCCTTTAGTCATGATTCCAAATTTCATAACATCTTTATCTTAAATTATCAGTTAAATTTCTATAAATTTCTTATTTCTGAAACCTTACACATGAAATTATTCTGGAATTCTGACAGTCCACCAGCCCTTTATTACCTCAGAAGTGTGTGATTATATTAAATTACAGGAGGAAGATATCTGCAATTCTCATCAATTATACCCCATTTAATAATGTTTTAAGTCTGGGATGGTCATACTTTCTCAGTAATTGATTTCATACTGACCACTTAAAAATGAAACAAAGTGTTGGTCCCACTTTGGGATAGTATTTAAGATTTTTAATGTATGTGCTGTTGGAAGTCCTGTGTGCTTTTGTTGTTATTGGCTATAGTTGTGTGTTTCCCCTGTCTGTGTTAGTGATAATGGGGTAAGTGTGGTTTCAAATTTCTTTAAGTTTTTCTGTAGTACACCTGTTACTAATATTAATGGTATTAGTTTCAGGTTATTTGTGACTCAGATGTTAGAAAAGCTTCTGAAATTCACAGAAGACCATGGAGTAAATCATAGGTAACCAATTATATTAATATTGTTTACAGCCACTGTGAAAGCTGTTAGTGGTTTGTGATATCCAGGATATGCATTATATCAGCCTAATGATAAGAACTGGAGACCAAGGAACTCTTTTTGATTTCTCTGTTGCTAATTATTAATTAGTCATTAATCTTGCTCACAAATAGCAAATGCAACCACAACAAACTAGTAACATCGAAGAGAAGTGGAAGTTCCATACTTAATGAAAGATTGTTGGGAGCCTGATTATCATTAGGGATTCTAATTATATCATATCAGATGCATTTTATTTTGAAACAAATTTTGTTAAAGGTTCACCACCACCACTGTATATGTTATGTAATTCATTAGAAAGATACATTTAAGCCCATTTCCAAATATCATTATTTCCGATACATTCCAGGAATGTATCTCTTGGAAATATAGAGGATGGGGGTGTATTTCCCTAACGCATAAATTAATTTTATCATGTTTGTGTGTTTTAAGAACAATCTCAGATGTTCCCCATTTCATTTTAT
The DNA here is from genome assembly GCF_048544385.1 of Mastigoproctus giganteus. NCBI lineage: Eukaryota > Metazoa > Arthropoda > Arachnida > Uropygi > Thelyphonidae > Mastigoproctus > Mastigoproctus giganteus. Next base: position 110,337,092 of record NC_143585.1, read on the forward strand.
GTTTCCACTCCATTTAGTATTAGTATTAATATTAGTAGAGGCATATGATGCAAGAAAGCAAGGTTATGCAGCATCAGCCAAAAAAAAAAAAAAAAAAACCACTTCCATTTCACCCCTCCGCTCGTTCGAAATACCTGTCCAGCTGAGCCTTAAATTTATTTAGGCTATCAACTTCCACAACAAGGGATGGAAGTCTGTTCCACCAACCAACTACCTGCTGGCTAAAGGCAAATTTCCGCACATCTATCCTACATCTGTCTTTCCTCAATCTGAATTTTTGCCCTCTCAGGTGATTATTCTGAGCAAGAGGAAGAATCCCATCGGCATTGAGCATGCTCAAACCATTCAAGGCTTTATACACCTCTATCAGATCACCTCTCCAGTGCCTAGTCTCCAGACACTGTGATTTACAAAACTTAAGCCTTTCTTCGTAAGAGCAACTCTTTGTTCCATTCACTAATCTTGTTGCCCTTCTCTGTACTCGTTCCAGCAGGTCTATATCTTTCTTGAAATGAGACCTCCAGACCTGTATACAGTACTCAAGGTGTGGCCTGACCATTGCTTTATACAAGGGGGTGGCTCCGTAGCCAGGTGGGCAGGAGCTGCAGTGCACAGCACACGCTTCTTGGTTAGACCGGGGTTCAAGCCCGTAACCACCAAATACGGAGGATGCGGAAAGGTCAGGGAATGACCACCGCATATTCCCGGATCAATATGGCCTTAGTTGCTAATGCTCCTAAAAAAAAACCAAATAATAACAACAACAGCCTTATACAAGGGAATAATCACCTCCTTATCCCTGCTAGAAAAATTCCTGTATATCATTGACAAGACACCATAAGCTACTCTTGCAGCCCGTCTGTACTGCTCAGAGAACTTCATATCTGCCTGCACAATTACCCGCAGGTCCTTTTCATTCTCTACCACTGTCAGTGTAGTACCACAGAGTTGATACGTTGCTCTGGGGTTGCTGTTTCTCATATGTAATACTTTACATTTGTCAATGTTGAACTTCATTTGCCACCTCTCAGCCCATCTGCTCAACTTTTCCAGATCCTGTTGCAGCAGCATAGCATCAGTAGTGTCCTTAACAACCCTGCCAACCTTTGTATCATCTGCAAACTTTTACATTAAGCTTGATATACCATCATCAGTATCATTTATAATCAATATCATTTATAAATACAGAAAACAACAATGGACCCAACACTGAACCCTGAGGGACTCCACTAATAACATTAGTCCAGGATGAGCAGTGTCCATTGATTACCACTCTCTGTCTTCTTCCCCTCAACCATCACTTTATCCATAGCAGCAATTTGCCTCCAATGCCACACTGCTCCAATTTGTTCAGCAGTCTTCCATGTGCAACAGTATCAAAAGCCTTTCTAAGATCCAAATATATAATATCAAAGTTATTCCCTGCATCCAGTTCTTTTGTGACTGCATCATAGTATCCAATCAAATTGGTCAGGCAAGATTTTCCCTTAACAAAATCATGCTGTGTCCGAGTTATAACTGAAGTCTTGTCTAGATGATCCTACAGTCCATCTTTAACCAATGCCTCCATTAATTTTCCTGGAATAGAAGTTAAACTCACAGGTCTATAATTACTTGGGTCAGCCTTTGATCCTCCTTTGTGAATTGGGGTCACATTTGCACATCTCCAGTCTATGGGTACCTCCCCTGAGTCCAAAGAAGCTGTCATAATTAAGGGTTTGCTTACTTCCTTTGCTGCCTCCTTTAATGTAACTGGATAGATCCCATCTACCCCGGGTGCCTTTTTTATGTTTATCCTCAACAATTTCTCCTCCACTTTCCTCTCAGTTATTACAAAATCATCTAGCTCACTGCCAGAGTTTACTTCACCTCTGGCATTCCCCTTCCTGAATAACTCCTCATGTGTGAATGTAGATGCAAAATACTAGTTTAGTTTGTTAGCCACCTGAGCAGGATCCTCAACTGTTGAACCATCAATATCCAGTGGACCAATCTGATTCATCCCTTTCCTTCTAGCGTTTACATACGTAAAGAACTCTTTTCTGTTATTCTTTGCGTCCTTTGCCAAGGATTTCTCATAATCTGCCCTTGCCTGCCTAATCTCCTTTGTGACTTGGTTACAGACCAGCATATATCTATCATAGGCTTCCATGTCACCCATTAATTTATATCTATTCCATGCATTTTCTTCTCTGCCATATGTCTCATTAGTTCATCTGACATCCATTTAGGCCTAAACCTTGAACAATATTTCTTAGTTGGTATGTAAAGCCTAGTAGCTTCCAAGATAAGTTCTTTGAATACTTCCCATTTTGAATTTGCAGTTGGTAACATCATCAGTTGATCCCACTGTATAGAATTTAAATACTGTCTCAGACCATCGTAGTTGCCTTTACGAAAGCAAAAACCCTTCCCTTTACCCCTGATGGTAGTTACCTCTTTGAGTAAATCCCACTTCAGCACACTGTGATCACTGCCACCTAGTGGTTCCTTTATCTACAGATTCTTAATGCACGAAGAATCACTACTGATAATCAGATCAGGAGTATTGCTCCCTCTAGTATCCTCCCAAACATGTTGATGTAGAAAACAATCATCCAATAAATCCACAAAAGCCTTGCTAGTGTGTGAGTGACCAACCCCCAAATTCCAGTCAATATCAGGGAAATTAAAATCCCCCGTTATAAAACTCTCTGATTTACTGGCCCACTCTTATTTCCCTGTACAGTTTCTTATTATACTCATCAGAGTCATTAGGCCTATAGCACACTCCTACTCTCAATTTTGATCTCCCAATGCTTACGTCACACCAAACTGACTCGACACTGCACTGTACAGCGATGTCGACTGGCTTCACTTCCTTGGATTTTGTGTTTCTTAACTAATAGTAACCCCTCCCCCCCACTTCCTATCTTGTCTATCCTTTCTGTACACATTATACTCCCCAAATTCCAATCCTGCATTCCTTATATCTGTGTGACACCACGTCTCTGTTATCCCAACAATATCTGCCTTTGATGTTTTGAGCAATACCTCAAATTCATCAAATTTATTTACCAAACTCCTAGCATTGGTGTACACACAAGTATACATGCACCTGTTCCTATTCTTAGCTACCCTAACACAGCCCATGTGTTTACTTGTACCGCAATGACTTCCAGCAGTCTCTGAAATATCCTGCATCTTGTTTTCCAGGCTGCTTCTCATTCCAATAGAAGCAGTGCAAGAATCACTTTCACCTCTGCCACTGTCTATTGTTAATCTATTATCCTTGTATCCCCCCAAGCTAGCAGTTTTCCGACCCACCTAACACTGCCTCGATAGCATCAGCAAATATTTTTGCACCCTTTCTATTTAAGTGTATCCCATCCCTGTAGAAGCAGTCTCTCCTGTTAACAAGTACAGACCAGGCTGAAAAAAAAATTCTATCCCTTGAGCCTTGCACAATCTTTCTAGGGCCGAATTGATTTACAAGGCTCTCATCATATACTCCCTCCTATCGTGTCTGGGCAGAATTGCAGACACTTTCAAATTCAACCCTAATTCATGGCTTTTTTCAACAGTGACCTGTACTTGTTAAGTAATTCTGCTAATCTCCTACTCTTAATATCATTAGTGCCAACGTGTATAACTATTTCACCTTTTGTGCCCTTAAAAAATGATATCCACTCTACAATGTCATCAACCTTTGCCCCTGGTAGACATACCCTGGTCCTGTTCCACCTATCCTTTTTACAAAGCATGTTCCCCATTTCCCTGACAATAGAGCCACCAACAACTACTAGTTCCTGTGGGACCAGCGCATTATGCCTTGGGGGTTGTTGCTGTGTTGCGTGATGACCAAGTGCAAGCTCTGGCGTTGACGTGGGCAGCTGAGAGCTTGATGGGCCTCTCAATTTAGAGCCTTCGAGGGCATCCACCCTGTCCCTCAAGCTCTCATATAGGCCCATAACAACGCTGAGTTGTTGCTTGATTTCCTTACACTCCTTACATTGCACACACACACAAAGACATCCCCCATGGCAATATCACGTCCCATACCCGATTGCTTCAAAAACATCATGCAAGCATTGCATTTTAAAATGCTGTGATTCAGAGGGCAACTGCCCCCCTCAGTTTTCCCCTGAGCCATAGCACTCCCATTAGCTTGAGCCTTTTGCTTTGCTGCTCTGGTCTGAGTCATGATTTCGATTTAATTTCAATAAAATTTCAATTTCAGTACAAAATTATAACCCTAAACTTGTATTCCAACACAGTTATAATGCTATATATATTTTTCAGTATCGAGTATTATCTACAAGTTCTGTTTATATAACTTCCGTATCAAGTTATGTATTAATTAATTATGTTACGTTTGTAATCTAAGTCATTATATGTATTTAGTTAAAAAGTACAATTTAATTGACAGTGAAGTTTAACAAGATTAATAGATTTTACTGATTCATTGACAGTATGTTATATACTATACTATACTATACTAAGCTTACTATTCTTGCACCCTTTCACTAAACTTAAACTTACACTATCTAGTTCGGGATATAACGTTGTATCATATAACAATGGCGGAAAGTTATGAACGGGTAAATCTATGGACACTTAAGTATTAATTAACTTCCGAATCTCACTGTCTCAATTTAGAATAAACTAAAGATGCTGACTAGGTCTATAAGCTACTTATAGAAAATAATTTGATATAACAATTGGTCAGTAAAGCGGCTAAATATGGCTAAAAAACTTCTCGTTCAGTGGAGCTGCAACTTGTAACACGTGGATTTGATACCCTTACCGATACTAAGTAATACATACCCACAAAAATCTCTATTTAAGTTAAACTTAGACTAAATTAAACTTAGAAAGCTACTCTAGAAAATAAGTTAATATGCCAGTTTAAGCTAATAAAACAGAAAAAACTTCTCTATTCCAGAAGCAGCAAAAACTTCGCCTGCACAAAGCTACTGTCATTCTCACTTTCTTTATGGTTTGCTGCAATCCATTGTTATAATTGGACCTCAGAATTGTGGGAGTAACCTATTACTGCTTACCTCCAGTTCATCAAAGGAAACATGAAAATATTTGCCATCAGATTCAGTCTTAATGTTTCTGACACACACCCACACACAAAACATTTTAGTAGAAATATAAATAAATTGGCTGATCTACCACATTCAAACGGTTATAAAGTTTTTCAGAAATTTGCATATACATAGAGCATAAAAAAATTATTATTGATATTATATTTTTATTTAGATAGTCAACGGTGACAGCACTTGCCTGTAAAATTTTATCAGCTCAGCTATTCACACAGTATGCAACCTGTTGAATTTAATACTTGAGTGTTGTTGAGTTTAGGTTATTAGTGATGAACGTGGTGAAGGCGCCTCCGTAGCCAGGTGGGCAGGAGCAGCAGTGCATAGCACACGCTTCTTGATTAGACCGGGGTTCGAGCCCGTGACCACCAAATACGGAGGATGCGGAAGGTCAGGTAATGACCACCTGCATATCCCCAGCCTGGATAAAGGGTGAGGGTTGGCATCAGGAAGGGCATCCGGCCGTATTTCATGCCAAAACAGTAAAAATGCTGACCTCATACATATAATGGGAAAAAGGCGAGGACAAAAAAAAAAAAAAAGTGACGAATGTGGTGATAAGTATAATAGTGCATTTACCCAAAGGGTTAAACATAAGAGTAATTTTACTCTTCTGATTTTATATACCCTGACAAATATTTGATAAGCTATATACTTGACTACATATATTTATTTATTTATTTTTATTTTTTTACTTATTATTTTTTTTTTTACTACCTATTTATTTTTATGTAACAGAGTATTAGTTTTCTGAAACACATTTTAATTAAACTGAATGAAGAGGCTTACTTCAATATTTTCTTATGAAACCCTTGTATTCTGTGATTAAATGACCAAGTAATAGACCTTTTACAGAATAATACTTCTACAAATAACAATATTGCAAAAAAAAATACTTTGTTTCACTTCCATACATAGAACAGTGGTATGTCCAGTTAAAGAAACTTTTTATGAACACAGAATACAGAATTGTTTTTAAACCGACATGGAAGTTACATGCTGTTTTAAACAAACATGGTGGTCATAATTCACTATAAACAAGTGATCTGTTTACAATATTTCATGCATGGATTGTGATTCTTCATATCAGGGCTCAAATGTACTTTAGAACAAAAGGTTAAGCAGCATTCTGCATCAGTTCTAGCTTCACATTCTGCTGTGCCTGAATTAGCATATGCAATTACTGAAGGATACACTTTTCTTTGTTTTTGTTTCAGTTGTTTTTGTCAACACAATTACACAAAGTTACTTATAGCCCTTGGAATGAAACTTCATGGAAACTCGATTAATGTTTGTCACCATTTTCTCACTTCGGACTTATGATCATTTATATGCATGCTTCAGGGAACTAGTTAATCACTTTTAAATATCACACGTTATGCTTCTATACTGCCTGTGAACATGACACCCAAGTTGAAAAAGCTTTGTGAACTTTAAGGATAGCATATTTTTTTCACAATTTTATTTGTTCTTTATATTTTATTTTATAGTGCCAGTGTCTTTTTTTTACACTCACATTCAGAACTATAATAAATCATTTGGGATGATTTATTATAGTTCTGAATGTTGAGATTGGGGTCTTCCATTGATGATATTTTGGATCATCACTTTCTTTCGAGTGCTGAAAAGATTCATTTAAGTAATATATAAAATTTTAACTTTAGTAATATAGTGCGAATCAGAATACAATTGTTTTGTAAGAAAATATTGAGGTAAGCTTCTTCATTCAGTTTAATTATTTATAACGTGAAACAAATTGAACTTGTTGTTCTTATATATTTTAATACCATTACCTTGAAACACATTTTAATGCATGGCTACTTTAGTTATGATAACCTTCTTAAATTCAAGTTAGGAAGTTTGAAGCACACAGAACAGTTTACTGATTTGTTGATACATATTGTAATTCAGAATGTAATTTGTTTTTAAGAAGGCAATTTGAAAATCATTAACTGTAACAAAAATTATAAAAACATTAGCGAAACACGTGAATGATACTGCATTGGGCAAGACGTAGGCCAGGATATTATGTGGTTTATTAAATATTTGTTGCAGGGTGTATCAAATGGGGGAAAATAAAATTATCGTTATGCAGTTTTTTTCCCCTCAGATTTTAAATAAGGTTATACTTGTTCTTCCCCATATCTCTTTGTTCATGGACTGGTAACTGCATTTTTCAATGACATTGACTTTTCAAATGACAGTAGAGGGAGTTCCAAGACTGATGTTATCAAAACTGAAGCTTAAATTCTGCGATACTTTTTCTCCCTCCCTCTAGAATGCAATGTTGGACAGTCTGGATCTAGGAAATTTGGAATAATTTGCAGTGGTAGATGTTTATCATGAAGAAAATCAGAAACTGAGTTGCAGTGACTAGAACCTTGTAAATAGATCAGGGAATGACCATCGCATATCCCCGGAGCAATATGGCCTTAGTTGCTAATGCTCCTAAAAACCAAATAACAAAACAAACAAACAAAAAACCTTGTAAATGTCAAGAATGATAATTTCAAAAGCTTTTCTGAAATTGCCTGTGTCTGAATACATCTGGTTACATGGCATAGAGTCTTGGCAGCGTGATGCCATTAGGATGGCAGCTTGAGCAGTTGCAGTGACTGTCACTTCCTAATAGCATCATGCTTCAAGGATTCTATGCACTGTAACCAGAAGTATTCAGACACAGGCAGTTGCAGCAAGGCTTTTAATTCAAAAACTTAATACAATAAGACCCCCGTATCCGCGGGGGATATGTTCCAAGACTTACCGTGGATGGCTGAAACTGCGGATATAAGCGGACACCTGCTGACCCCATATACAGCAGGCCCTTGTTATAACGCAGTTCGCTTTATGCTGATTTGCTATAATGTTGTCACAAATCACTATAATGCTCTTTTACAGATTGCATTTTTGGCATATTTAACGAAATCGTTTCATTTGATGGAGTCGATAGCTTGAAAATGAATAGCAAAACAGCATTAAAACGTTTCCCATGCTCAGTGAAAATTTCTCGCACGCTAATTTAATTGCAGTACAGTGACTTGTTACGTAGTTCCGAGATCAACATTTGAAAAAATGACCGAGTATATTGCTTTTAATATTTGCATTATATGCATTTATCCAAAGTCTAGTCATCACTCAGTACAGCATTAGACATTGTGCCTAACAGACAGTTTACTCGAATGTTGTATCATAATTAATGCAACCAATGCAGTTACATTTTCGAAGAGTTAATAATGGCAGATAAGAATGAAAAAGCAATGTCTGGACGCAGTACGAAGACTACACATGTAAGAAAAAGACTGAATTTGAAAATTCAATTAGACGTTTTTAAGCAAATCGATTCCAGTCAATGACAAGCGGATGTGTGCCATGATTTAGGACTGGCAAGTTTAACTGTAAGAACAATTATAAAAAATAAAGAATTAATTTTATCAGCAGGAAAGACAGGTGTTCTACTGCAAGCAACTAGGGCTAGGCCGGCTATTACAGTTGAAATGGAGAGACTTTAACTAATTTTATTGAAGTTAATATCCAATGCAGAATTCAGTTAAGTTAAATATTAGAAAAAAAAGAAAAGAAAAAAAAAAGAGGTTGAGATTAGCCTATATGATGATCTTAAGAAAACTCACCTAAAAAAAAAAAAAAGTGGAACCATTTAAAACTAGTAAGGACTGGTTGAATAGATTTAAAATCCAGGGAGAAGCCACAAGTGCAGATCAAGGAGCTGAAACTTTCAAAAAGAACTTGTTAAAATTATTGAAGAGGGATATTATGTGTTATACTGTACTTCTCAACAAGTTTTTAACATAGATGAAGCAGGACTTTTGTGGAAACAAATGCCTAAAAGAAGTTTCATATTGAAAGAAGAAAAAAACATGCCAGGTTTCAAAGCAGCAAAGGATTGGTTGACTTTATTGTTGGGTAGTAACGCTGTGGGGGATTTAAAATTAAAACCCCTTTTAGTGTACCAGGAAGAGGGCCAAAGTACAACCCAAAATCGACACATTTTTCATGATTAAATTAATCAATTAAATTCATGATTTTAATTGGAATTTTAAGTTTAATTTTGTTATGTAAGTAGTTACCACATAATTATATACGTATGTAATGCAGAATATTTTATATGTACAAATATTTGAATATTAATATTTTTACTGATATTTGTGCATCTTTTTCACTGCCGTTTATTATTGATTAGGAAATATCCTATGGCACCGACCGCAACTCACAAATACATATGTTACCTTATGGGAATGCGGCACTTGCTTAGCCTGGATTCACTTAGCACTTTGTTTTTCCAGAACGAATTATCAGCGTTAAGCGGAGGGGGGGGGAAGTCACCTATATAACATGATTTTCTTGTACATGCATACATATAATAAAGTTTAATTGATAAATTAAAAATATGGTAAGACATTGCCAACATTAAATACGGTAATAAAGAAGTACAGCAGACTTTCAATTTACCGGGACACTTCAAGACTCCAAATTAAAAAAAAAAAAAAAAAAACAGAAATTATAAAATTCAAGTAATAACTAGAAGAGGTACAGACAGATATTTTGCAAGTCATAAATAAGCGACAAGAACTGGCATTATAAGTCGTCATTGGGAGATTAGTGTACCTATTATCTTACAACCCCCGCTGTCTTTACACTTATCACTCAAAACAAAACAAACGAGACCAAATATTTAGTTTGATTTAGTGCTAGTTGATTGTTGTATTCTGTCGCACCACAAAAGGACAAATTTTGTTTTGTTGTTTATGTCAGGGATGTCGGATTTTTTTTTTTTTTTTTTATGTAAACGTCAAACACGAGAGGTATTAGAACCTATAGTACTTAGTACCGTGCTTGGGTTGGAGGTTGAGAAGATATTTGTTGACATTGGACTTGAACTTCTGTAGACTGTAATTTTCAGGAAATACGTATGAAGGAAGGTTGTTCCAGAAAACGGCAGTTGAATGAATAAACGAGGAAGATGAAAAGTTGGACAGTAAATGGATGTTGGCTGGTGGCGGCACGTGTTCGGACTTTTTTGAAAGAGGGAGCGGGAATTGTAAAAGCCAATTTAGAAGAACAGTGCCCATGGAAGTATCTGTAGAAGAGGCATGCAGCAGAAACAGTGCATCTATGAGACAGTGAGTGGAGAGACTTTGTTAAAGATGAATCATTAATTGACCTAACTGCCCTCTTCTGAATGGAATCAAGAAGCCTGAGAGAGGTTTTGGAGGCACCACCCCAGATGTGGGAACAATATTCCATGGCAGGGAGGATTTGCGATTTATACAGAGTGAGCAGCTGTTTGGAAGAAAAGTAACACCGAGAGCGAAAGAGAAAACCAAGTTTTTTAGATGCAGAGGAAGCAATATTTGTAATGTGCTTGTGCCAAGAAAGATTAGAAGTCAGGGTAATCCCCAAAAGAGATATCATTTTGCCTAGAAATCAGTGTCACTAAAGATAAGTAGGAGCAGAAGAATCCTTTTTGCGTGATATAAGACAAAACTGAGTTTTAGAAGGGTTGAAATCAACTAAGTTGTCTTTGGCCCACTGGAGAATTACCTGAAGATTGGCATTTAAGGAATTGGTAGCAAATTTTCGAGAAGTTGAAGATGATTGAGCAGGACATGGTTTCTCAAAATGGAAAGTGGAATGCAATGTGCTCTCATCGGAAAAACTATGGATAGGATTTCCAGTCAATGGAAGAAGGTCATTAATATACAAGAGGAAAAGAGTGGAGGAAAGAACTGAACCTTGGGGGACACCGGCATTAGTGGAAAAGTTAGAAGACAGAGAGCCATCTACCATCACCCTCAGTGAGCGATCAGAGAGAAAACGCGATATCCAATTACTAAAAACAGTTGGCAAACCATAAGATGGAAGCTTGTTTAGAAGACCTTTATGCCAAACATGATCGAAAACCTTGGAGATGTCAAGAGCAACTACTTGTGTTTCACCGAACCTTTCCATTGAATTAGTCCATAAATGAGTAACATAAGCCAGAATATCACCAGTGGATCGACACTGGCGGAATCCATACTGGCGATCGTTGATCAGACGGAAGGTTTCTAGATAGTTTAAGAGTTGGCGGTTAATTGATTTCTCCATTACTTTAGAAAGAGTAGAAGTAATTGGAATGGGATGATAATTGGATGGGAGGGATTTGTCACCCTTTTTAGGAACTGGCTGGATATGAGCAAATTTCCAAGCAGAAGGAAAAATACCTTTTGAATAAGAAAGTGAAAAAAGGCGGCAAAAATAGGAGTAAGTTCAGGAGCACAGGTTTTGAGAACAAGTGGAGAAATACCATCAGGACCTGGAGCTTTCTTAGCATCACGATTCATCAAAATCTTTCTGAGATCCTTTTGACGGAAGACCACAGTAGGCATTGAATGGAGCGTGTTGTGAATGGTGATAGGTGTTTTACCAAGATCATTAATACGTGAGTTGGAAGAAAAATGGGATGCTAGCAGGTCAGCTTTATCCTTGGCTATAGTGACAACAGAACCATCTGGTTTGGACAGAGGTGGGAGCAGAGATGGGCAAAAGTTGCGGCCAATAGCTTTGGCAAGAGACCAGAATGCTTGGCTACCATTAGGGCAAGAAGCAAGTTTTCTACTCTTAGCCTGTTCAAACTCTAGTTTGGACTGATTAATAATTGCTTTACAATTGTTGCGAGCTTTGGTGTACGCAGAAAATGAAACTGAAGAATTAGAAACAAGCCAATTACAATATGCAACATTCTTCTCTTTGACAGCCTTAGCACATTTATTGGAAAACCAAGGTTTAGATAAAGGAAGAGATTTTAAAGTGGAGAGTGGTATAAAGGATTCCCCTCCTGCAAGAATAATTTCACTGACACGATCTGAGGAAACGTAGACATCAGAAGTTTTGAAACAGTAATCCGACCAAGGAAAAGAAGAAAAGAAGTAGGTCATCCCATTTTGCATTCTTGTAATGTCAAACAACACGAGGTTGGGAATAGCCGTGAGATAAAGGTTCCATTTGAGAAGAGACAATCACCAAGTTGTGATCTGAAGTGCCTAAAGGACCTCTCACTTCGACCGTGTACTTGGAAGGGTTGTTTGTGAGAAAAAGAGCAAGCGTATTGGCTGTATGATTAGGATTGTCTGGTATTCTTGTAGGTAAATGAACAATCTGTGCAAGGTCATTAGTAATTGCAAAAGCCTCAGCATCTTGACCAGCTGGGTCGGTGTGACTAGAAAACGGAAGCCAGCTGGAGTTGTGAACATTAAAATCACCAAGGAAAATTACCTCACTGTTAGGAATGTTGGACTGGAGAAAGTCAAGTTGCAAAGAGGGGAAGTCAAAGAGCTCCATTAGTGGAATTGGGAGAAGACAACAGATGAATTTGACACAGTGAGGTAGAGAGATTTTAAGCCAGAGAAGATCAAAGAGAGGAGATTCCAAATTGCCAAGTCTCTGAGAGGGAATATCAGAACGGACATATGCACAAGTACCACCTTTGAGGCGAAAGGAATCATACAGCGAATAATTTGGGCATCTGAGATGAGCAGTAGTTGAATCAACCGATAACTGAGATTCTGTCAGAAAAAGTACATGGGGTTTGGCAGACTGCAAGTGGAAATGGACATCGTTGAGATTAGAATTGAGACCACGTATATTTGCGAAATGAATTAAGAAGTCCTTGGGAGGTTTAGATCTTTTTGCAGATAAGCTTGCTCTATTAGTTTGACAATTCATGGTGTATTCAATAGTAAGAAAAAGTGGGTGGGACATGCTGTATGAAGTAATGAAATTTTTGGATATGGCTTACATGTGGTAAGAATATACCCAGATCCTTGACATAACGTGGCCTCGACAATGTTCCCTGCATACACACTACTCGGACTCCCTCCAGTCACTATCTGGCAGAGTAGAGGTAGCAAGATTATACACTAGCTGATCCGGAAGCCTCCTAGAGAGTTACCAATAGGTTCGGTCCGGTGTACTAACTAGCAGCCGGCCTGCGAACACCGTTTTAGAGCTGTACCCTCGAAATGTAAGGAATATTGGATCTCGCCATGACGTAACCTCAAAAGTCATCAGTCATACTGCGTGATGGAAGAGATAGGGAAGGGTTGACCGGAACTTAGCTCTAGAGACTAAACATGGGTTCGACCACTTCAAGCCTCCAATAAGCAAAGTGGTGGTATTTCAACGGTTGATGAGAGTCATCTACCATCTAGTAGTGCCTGGTAACATAGAGGGGGCAGCGTTCCTCCATGTGGTGTGGACGCCACACCTTGACCCCTGGTTACGTTGGTTCACACCTGGGTGGTCACCCACCATGTACTTGTGCATGGAGTTTATACCCAGGATTACTAATAGTCCCACCATCGTGAAGGTGCAAGCAGAGGATTTGGCTGTCACAGACCATTCAGACTTTGCTGAAATTGGGTCCACTTGACTTGAGTGTCACCCGAATATCAGTTCCATCAACGTTTTAGACTCCCAGGTAGCAAGATACCAGTCTATTAACTTTCTGCTAGCCAAAAAGGACACATCAGGGTGACGTCCGGATGAACAAAAACTTGAAATTATTCAAAAGTTTGAAAACGGTGCATCCGTTAAATCTCTAAAGAACCATTATAATGTTGGTGACCAAACCATACGTGACATCGTAAAAAATAAAGGGAAGCATCGTATTAGACATGTGAGTGGTACGTGTTAAGTTTTTTGGTTTTTTTTTCCATGGTTAACTGCGGGTACCGCTGTATCCGCTGATTCGGTATCAGCTTGATACCGAATCAGCGGATACAGGGGCACAACTGTCATAGTAAGGCCACATTTTTGTACTGTATATCAGCTTCATCCTTCCTGGACATACTTTCTTTCAACATCTGGTAAGTGCTAGCCAGAATTTACTTCCATTCCTCCTACAGAGCAGCTGAGGGAGCCAGTTTGGAACAAGGCCATTTTAATTGCAGCTTAATCTGGCTCACTAATTTGTCTCACAGATGTTTAGTTGGTTGAGATCCAGGCTGTGGGTTGGCCATTTCACTTTTTGACATACAGACCAGTCTCGTATATCAAAAACGAATATCAGCATAACAAGATATGATATATCTTACTATTCTGATACTGGGAGGGCTCATTTGATTTTAAAGCTATGTAGTTATTACATAATTTTCCAGTTCAAATAGTCATATACAGGGGATCCTCATTATCTGAGGATAATTGGTTGATACACAAGTTGATGCATATGTTTAAGTTATTAATTCATATTGATAGGAACTGGCAAGAAGTGTCCCCAGGGCAGGGTGTAGTGGCAAGTCATAATCAGTGAGGTTCTAGTATTGGTAAGTTGTGGTTGTTATAGGTTGACAATGGTCCTCTTTGTTCTTTGCCTTCTAAAGAGTTCCTGTGCAAAGGCAGAAAAGTACTTGGAGTTATTTTCATCTTGAATTAGGATTTCTTCCTGATGTTGCAGAAGATTAATAATTCAGGTATAGAGTATGGATCAAAGATGCTCATATTCTGGGCAAACATACATCATATATTCCCATGTATCATCAAGACCAAAGTGGCAGAGAGGGTCATCTGTTATGCCTAATGAGGTTAGCTTTTCTTGAATCAGTAAAAAGGTGGCTTGCAAACTCAGGGAGAACCAGGTTAGAGCTCTTAGGTAGGTGAAGTTGATGTTGGGTAGAAATTTCCTTGTTATAAGACCTTTGGTGGTGGTGTTCCATCTGTTTTGCCAGACCTGCAATAGGTGAGCAAGGAGGTATTGTTTTACAGCCTTGTGATTGTTGGCAGGCTCTGTTGTAAATCCCATAATGGAGGTTCCCTTGGAAAGATGGTAGGAGATACCACATCTAATAATGTCTAGTGTCTAGGAGATACCACATCTCATAATGTAAAGATGGTAGGAGATACCACATCTGATAATCCAGGGAGAGAACCCCAGCTAGGACCTGGAGAGCTGGGGTGCTCACCGTGCAGACTCTGGTGATGGTAAGCAGGATAGCTTGTTGAATGAAGAGTTTCTTTTGATTGTTGACTATGGTAGCTCTGTGGTACCAGACCCCTGCAGCATATCTTATCGCCGAAAGGAAAACAGCTGTGTAGAAAAGGGCGATGTGTCGTTTTAGACCCTCTGATATTTTAAACCAGCTGATATTTTGCCACACTGCCCTCCCTAATGTCAGGAACTATTATGTTGGAGAGGGAAAGCAATGATGTAGGCAGCCTATCACTTAAAATAGTTTGGCTACCTGTCTGGTATCTTCTACAGGTTTAATTTAGCTGCCATA
Source organism: Mastigoproctus giganteus (assembly GCF_048544385.1). Taxonomy (NCBI): domain Eukaryota; kingdom Metazoa; phylum Arthropoda; class Arachnida; order Uropygi; family Thelyphonidae; genus Mastigoproctus; species Mastigoproctus giganteus. The sequence goes on from NC_143585.1 coordinate 110,352,453, forward strand.
TTTTTATAATGGGTGTCATAAATGTACCAGTAGTGCTACACATTAAGTTTTTAAAACAGTGGTGATATTTCAGGATTCTTTCTGAATCCAATCATCAGGCCAGTGGAACCAACCTATATTTTGTCCCACTGCCCTCCCTAATTTAGCATTCAAACGACAAACAAAAAATCAAACAAATTGATTTTTTTAATCATTTACTTTTAAGTTTTTTGTAGGTTTTAAATAATTTTTGCGTTTATCACAGTATTATTGCTCTTGCCACCAAAAATTTCATTTTATCTTGTTTAAACTCCTGGAGAATTCTTGTGGATACATTTGGCAGTCTTTTCATCAAGTAAGTTTGGCTTGATAATTTTTAGCAGTGGCAGAAAACTGCACACCTCAGCTTTCACACTTATTTTAGTACACATGTATATTATGCAGATTTTATTACATGTTGCTTGTTGAATGCATGTTTCCCCACCATAGTAATTACTTTCACTGCCCTTTTCTCCTTTGCTACAACAAAAACTTAAGTTACTGCCTGTAGTCAAGAACCTTAATGCCATTGCAGTTCATGAGTCATGCAACACCTCATGAACTGCAACAGTTAAGTTTCTTGATTTTATTCATTATGGATTTTTTTTTTTTTTTTTTGGATTAAATGTGATATCAACGACAACACCAGCAACAAATAAGTTTCTTTATCTGTCCACTGAAATTGTATCAGTGTGTTCCCTTGCTTCTTAACTCCTTTAACAAATTCATTTGAAAAAGTGTATTTTTGCACAATCAACCACTTAGCAAGCACTTCTAACCCTGTTCCTTTTTCCCTAATAACGCAGCATATAGATGAGCTAAATCATTAAATTCAACATTCGTATTTTAATATTCAGCATGTATGCAGCTCATTAGGTCACAAATTTTCTTGAGCATGTTTGCATCATAGTTTATTCAAATTTATATGACAGTATTATTTATCAAACTGACTTGATAAACTTGCTTGTGTGTATATATGGAACAGCTTAACATAAAGAAATAAATATGAGATTCATTTTTTTGAAATTGACAACAAAAATAAGTTAATAAATAATTTTTTGCTAAAAAAAAGCCTGTTTTTTTGTCATATTGCTATGAAATAATCTACAGACAGGTTTCACAGTTATTTACACATTTCAGTTTTTTCTTATATAGTAATTTATGTGCTAATATTAAAACCAAATTGGTTTTCCTTATTTTAGATTTTAGGAGAAAATGAAGCTCTCTGATAGTCCAAATGAATTTAAGTTGGAAAATGCACCGGTCGATTGTGTGTCGGCAGTGAAATTTGGTCTCAATTCTAACCAGTTTCTTCTCGTATCATCATGGGATTCTACTGTTCGTCTCTTTGATGTAACAAATAATACAATGAGGTTAAAATATAATCATTCAGCCCCTGTTTTAGATTGTTCATTTCAGGTATATATAAAGTTAATGTTTTATACATCTCTTATTTTTGGGCATTTAATTTTCTTATTCTTTGCTGTTACACTAGTTATTGCAGCAGCAGTCTAACAGTATCTATGAGATGGTGCATATTGTATGTGTATTATGTACTCAATTACTGCTTAATTTTTTTGAAATTAAGATTTAATTTTAAAAAAAACTCTTTTACCAAGTGTAGATTTTTTTGTTTAAGATAGTTTATTAAGCTTTTAGTGATAAACATACTTCCATTACTCACTAAATTTGTAAGCTGGTGACATTTCAGGATTCTTGCTGAATCTTATCATCAGTTCAGTGCAACCAACTGATGTTAAAAAATGCAAATGCCAAGTGAGATTATCTGGGAGGTAATCATAGAGGCTCGTAAGGTTTTTATGCCAACAGAGAGATATTGTTCAAGGTTTAGACCAAGATAACTTTAGTGACAGAGAATAAACACATTCACTTTTCCTCCTTGCACACCCCAAACTTTTGAGAAGAGCCTTAATTCACTTGGCATACATGTTTTTCATTGGGGTTTCTGACCTTATACAAAACCTCATAGGTTTTCAAAAGAGGAATAGCTGCTTGCAAACTCTGTGCTAAAAGAAAAATCTAATGTGTTGTCTGTTCTCTTCATTGTATGTGATTATAGTTTATCCACTTTCAGAAAGGAAATATAGGCAAAACATAGAAATAAAATGACTAGCAATAAAAACTGCAGAGATAAACATTTCATATGCTAAACTTTAGACAGATATATATATGTATATATATATTTATTTATTTATATATATATGTATATGTGGCGCTGGTGGCACCAGCTGTATGCTAGCTAAATTAGTGCACTATTAAAATGAATTAATAAATGTTTTCGGGAGTGTTGCTCAAAAAGAAGTTATATTTTAGATAAAATAAGTGTGGGTGAGTGATAGGTTGAGTTGGGACCTAAAGGTGGTTTTATTTTTCGGACTGTGAACTTTTGTAAAATGGCTATCATTATTATGTTCGGACATAGGAAAACATAGGAAATTTCAAGGTCATTAAATTTTTAAGGAACTATAATAAGTCACTGGAATTCTTAGTAGAATAGTTGTGCTACCTGATAGCTTTGATGTAGAAGTTTTCAGGATACCAAATTGTATTTAAAAATACTCACGTGTTGCTGAGTTATACATTATTGGTATTTTCAAGGTCACAGTAATTCTACCAAGTCAGCCATTTGGATGTTTCCAGGAGATAAAAGAACTATAGCAGTGCCACCACCTGCTTGTTCAGTGGTGACTAGAAATTTGGCATAAATTGCGTAAAATTATTAAATTGTGACATCACAAGGAAGCTTCATCACTGAATAAGAGATACTCCATTTATATGGCTGCGGCAGGTTTAGTAGGTCGGTAGCTTAAATCCCAAGCCCGGATAAATGGTGAGGGTTGACGTCAGAAACTATGCCAAAACCAATAGATGTGTTCCGGTTAAGAAGTTAATCCAACTAGAGGAGAAGAAGAGGATGTAAAGTGTGAATTGGGGACATTGAATGCCGACCCCATATAACGTGGGAAAAGGCGAAGACAAAGAAGAGATATATATATATATATATATATATATATCCGATATTTCAAAATAAAACAAAATAAAACATAAGCCAGTAGTATGGTAAAAAATGTAGAGCGAAAAATAAACCGAACAGGAAGGGGGAAGTAAAGGTAATAAGACATAAATGGTAGCCGATAATCCCCTATATAATTTAGCACTTTAATTCCAATTAATAAAACCGATATAAAATTTAAAATAATGCCAATTATAATATGATTTAGCAGTACCCCCCCTCGAAGGTACCAGTTCTGAAAAATGTGAAATATCACCAAAAAAGGGGTTGAAATAACTACTAAAAGAAAAACAAAATATCAAAATAATAGACTGATCATTATGCCCCATATCGACAGAGGACCACGAGGCCAATAATGGTCATGGAATCGCTATACAAATCGTCGCAAAGGCGAAAAGATCGAAGAACCAAACCACCCATTCCTCCTCCGATCGATCCACCAATGCAGAGGATTTGCACGGCGGTGGTCCTTATGCAGCGAGAAATAATTTATAGAACAGACAACACTCTAGATCAGAGCCACACCACTGACATAATGTAAGCTTAGCCAGCTTATATAAAGGAAAGAAAAGAATAAATGGCGGTACAGGCGCTGCTTATTTAGAATATCAACCCACTACTACCACTGATTTAAGCCGACCGGGCTAGCCGAGTGGGTAAAGTACCTGCCCGGCACCCCAAAGGTCGCGGGTTCGATTCCCGCCTCGGGCTTGGATCAAAGTCCTGCAAAAACCTTGGGAGGTGCAATATGGCCACAGAAGCCGATGCGCCAACAACTACCAAATCAAAAAAAAAAAAAAAAAAAAAACCCACTGATTTATATTTAAATAATGGCTTAAAAGTTTAATATAAAATAAGAAAATAAATAAATATTAAGCTATCATTAGAGGCAGCAAAATGCACGTCCTCCACATGAAGCCCAGATATATCCGATATTTCAAAATAAAACAAAATAAAACATAAGCCAGTAGTATGGAAAAAAATGTAGAGTAAAAAATAAACCAAACAGGAAGGGGGAAGTAAAGGTAATAAGACATAAACAGTAGCCGATAATCCCCTATATAATTTAGCACTTTAATTCCAATTAATAAAACCGATATAAAATTTAAAATAATGCCAATTATAATATGATTTAGCGGTACCCCCCCCTCGAAGGTACCAGTTCAAAAAAATGTGAAATATCACCAAAAAAGGGTTGAAAGAACTACTAAAAGAAAAACAAAATATCAAAATAATAGACTGACCATTATGCCCCATATGGTGGATCGATCGGAGGAGGAATGGGTGGTTTGGTTCTTCGGTCTTTTCGCCTTTGCGACGATTTGTATAGCGATTGAAATGCAGCGATTCCATGACCATTATTGGCCTCTTGGTCCTCTGTCGATATGGGGCATAATGTTCAGTCTATTATTTTGATATTTTGTTTTTCTTTTAGTAGTTCTTTCAACCCTTTTTTGGTGATATTTCACATTTTTTGGAACTGGTACCTTCGAGGGGGGGGTACCGCTAAATCATATTATAATTGGCATTATTTTAAATTTTATATCGGTTTTATTAATTGGAATTAAAGTGCTAAATTATATAGGGGATTATCGGCTACTGTTTATGTCTTATTACCTTTACTTCCCCCTTCCTGTTTATTTTTTGCTCTACATTTTTCTTCCCCCTTCCTGTTTGGTTTATTTTTTGCTCTACATTTTTTGCCATACTACTGGTTTATGTTTTATTTTGTTTTATTTTGAAATATCGGATATTATATCTGGGCTTCATGTGGAGGATGTGCATTTTGCTGCCTCTAATGATAGCTTAATATTTATTTATTTATTTATTTTCTTATTTTATGTTAAACTTTTAAGCCATTATTTAAATATGTATATATATACACACCTAGCATTTCTAGGCTTGAGCCCTAAATAACATAAATTCAAGATCATTTGTGAAATATATCATCAGGCTTATACAGCTCATAAAACTAATGTCCTGTTAAGTTTGTCAGTGACAGAAATGTTCAGTAGATTCACCAGGCAAGCCTGGTAAATTGTGAGCGAAAAGAATTTATTTAATTGCATCCTGTAGCTTTAAAGTAGAAATAAAATTCTTCTAAATTTACACGTTTATTCTTTCATAAAAAATGTGCAGAACCTTTAAAAAACGTCAATTATCTCAAGTTAACAAATTGTCTTTTTACATAATCTCACTTTTTTTTTTTTTACTACACATTAACTTATTCCATAAGTCTATCTATATCTAAAAACAGCTTTTCCCATGTAAACAAAAATAGGAACATTGTATGCAATATAATATCACATCATGCATGTGTTAGTGATGTGAAAGTAACAAAAAACTATGTTGATAATATTGCATAAATATTGACTAAGGAAACAATGATAAGATAGCAAGACAAAACTAATGCAATCAAATTAAAAAATACTGTAAGCGTATGGATTCTTTCTTGCATATTTATAACTTATTCAATTCATTATTATGCTTAATGGTAGTGTTACATTACTTATATAAATAAAAGTGAAAATTAGATGCATTTTTCCACAAGATGATTATGAATTATTAGGGTGTAAGCAGTCAGTTATTCATAAAATGTATTGTAAATCTTTCCCCACCATGTTATTACTTAGTTGCATTTTCAAGGTTATTGTTTTATAATATGTATTTAACAGTCAATTATGTTGAATTGACTGTTAAGTACATATTAAAGAGTCAATTATGTTGAATGTTTAAACAGTTTTTTTATCTTTACTTGTATTATTACCTTGAGCTGCTTGTTAGTGCTGTACTTGTAGGCTACTGGGTCCATGTAACACAAAATTTCTGGGTAGACTGCTGGGTATATGTCTGCTAGTGTTAAACCAATGGTAGTGACTTCAAGAAAATTTTTTGCATATTTTTATCAGCTTAATCCACAGTAAAGGCCTTTTTCCATGAGTAGCTGTGTTGACTGTCAATGGCCAGTGGATGGAATATCATGCAAATGGAGTCATCTCCATGAGCCACTGACATTGAATTTACATCATCACTGCATCTGGCACAGTTTGTTTCTTGCTCATAGTGGAGCACATAGCAGAGTGATTAGAAAACCATTGCTTTTAACCACTTACCAATGTGAGACTATACAGAAAAATATTAATTACTGCCTCAATAAAGGGTGTATGTCAGATTTTACCAACTCAGACATTTCATTAATTAAGAAAATAAAGAATTTCTCAATGTACTATTAAGCTGCCTTTCAAACAAATTTCAGAATTCTCAGTGGGCGCAGGTGCCTTTCACATACACCTCTTTACCTGGGGAGTGGCAGGCGGCAACTGATATTATAGCAAAAGGGAGAAAAATTGCATGTAGTTTAATACTGTTTGTTCAACAGAGAGTATCTGAGTTTTATTGGATCAGTTGTACTGTCATTTGTATAACTATCAAGATAGATCTAATCACACCTTCATATTCTGTTTGTATGTAATAAATCTTGGTTTCACAAAAATAATCATTTACTATTATTTGTACTTGAAATTTTTATTATATATGCATGTGTGTGTGCATACATGTGCTTAAATTTATTTATTTCTATGTTTTGGAATGTACAAGCTCCTCTTCCTAACAAAATTTCTGGGTAGGCTACTGGGTCCACTACTTGATAGGAATGACAATTATTTATGATTCTGCATAGGTTTGTTGACAAATTGAATAAATAATTTGCATTTACAGTAAACCCTCGCTAATCCAGAGTAATTGGAGGGAGGTCATCCGGATTAGTGAAAAGATAGCCCTAAAAGACAAAAAAAAAAAAAAAACAACTTGGAACACAAATAAATGGAAAATTGAATGATATAAGTAGTGCTGATGAAAATAAATAAAACAAAATCACTGTAGTGTCTTTTTATATTTTTTAAATAAAGGCTCTTTAAAGCCTGATAAATGTATAAATAGACATCAGGTGGTGCTGGCATTGCACACCAATGCAACTTGATTGTTTTTGTGAATACCACTTAAATACAGCTTCTTACAACACTTCTTTTGGCTTTTTTAATGTCTCTCTATTTTAATACACTGCTTTTATCACTCCCCACATCGAATTTTAAAGGAAATGTCTTTATAGATTCTTTTTGTTTTTTAATGTCTGACACAGCCTCTTAGCCAATACCAAATTCTTCAGCAATTTTTTTTTTTTCTATCAACACCATTTTTCAAGTTAAATATAGTTAAAGTAAAGTGCTCTTTTTTTATTTCACTTTTTAATTCTTTAGAACCCATAATTATATAAAATGTTAATTAATGTTAACTTATGTACATATATACATATAAAGAAGTATGCAAATGAAGCGATATAAACAATAGCATCTGTCCGACTCAGAGTCAACAACGATGTTGAACAACACGCAAGGCAATGTAATGTATGTTCCATCTCTCTCTGCACAGCCAATCAGTGCGCAGTGAGAGTTACTTATCTGCCTTCCTAAATCCCGTGTGTCTTTCAAAGTACCCAACTGTGAACAGCATTTTCATATTTTAATCTGGATTATCTGACATCCAATTAACTGTAACCGGATTAGTGAAGGTTTACTGTATTTTTTTTTTTTTATGTGAACCCCAAACACGAGAGGTATTAGAACCTATAGTACTTAGTACCGTGCTTGGGTTAGGGTTGAAGGAGAAGTATGGGGGGAGGGGGATGCAGGAAACTTTTGCTCTAGAGACTAAACATGGGTTCCACCACTTCAAGCCTCCAATAAGCAAATGGTATTTTCATACTTGAAGCAATTTTTAGAGGTGAGAATAACAACCATCTGCCTAATTCTGACTGGGAGTTCAATGATTTTATGATAACTCAAAAGAAGCTGAAAGAAAAAAAATGTCTGTGTATGTGTATATAAAATTTAAGTAAAATTGATAAAAAAAATAGTAAAAGAATGAAAAAACAGAAACAAGAAAAAATCAGAATAGCAAACTTTGGTGGATGCAAAGCAATACACACCACATGTTGCAAAAACATAATTTAAGTATAATTAAACCAATATATACCACAGCAATAAACCAAGGTGGTGGGGATGAATAAGGATAAAAGGTATTTCAGAAGAAAAACACTCCCACTCCTAATGTAGTTTAGATGAAATGCTATTTAAATTTAGGGTGCCCTCCCACCAGATCCAAAGATCCAAATTATGTGACCTATCACCAAACAGAGCTGAAAACTGACCAGAACAACAACTATTTTCTTTATTAATTTAAATCACACACACACACACTCACACTCTCTCTCTCTCTCTCTCTCTCTCTCTCTCTCTCTCTCTCTCTCTCTCTCTCTCTCTCTCTCTCTCTCTGTTTCAGTTGGAAGACACTAGGTTTTTATCTCACTTACTTTAGGTTATTTGTAGAATGGACCTTTTTTTTTATTTTAAAATTGGCCTAAATATTATCATATAGCTTTTATGATTTCTAAACTTAAATTCTGTCTAATCAGCTGCTCCCTCCCCCCCCCAAGTTGGAATATTGATCTCTGTCATTGGTGTTGCAGATTTTATTTGAAGGAACGAAACAAAGAAGCACAGGGGTTGTGTGTTTGCTCTCTGGGACACAGATTTAGCTTCACCAGCTGTACGATTTCAGTGGTGTCACTATACACATAATTGCTGTATTATTATTATTTTATTTTCTTTAGATAAAATCAGTTCATGTTTGTTTTAAGAAGCACACCAGTAATGTTTTTAGACTCAACCGAGTATGGTGAATAACTTTCCAAGTGAGAAAAAGAGTGCTTAGGCAAAATTGAAATTTAGAATTAATAAAACCTAAAAGGTAACACACAGTCCAATTCTAACATTAAATTCAAAAATGTCAGCTAAAATGTGACAAAAAATGGTCCAGATGACAAGCCTAAACCTAAAAGTAAAGCAAGATAGACCCCTGGTGCCTTTGAATTTAAATGCTCTTTATATTAAATATTATTCACTTTCATTTTCAAATTTTTTCAATTACTTCAAAAGTAGTTGCCATGAAGTGTGCCAAATTTGAAATGTATGTATTTTGCTTCTCACAGAGTAGTAAACATCTTTAGCAAATATTGTTTCCTTTCCATCTTTATTTATTCAAAAACATAAACAAGTCTTTTTAAACAACTCATTTGAGACTGTAGACATTTGTATTGCGTGTGGGAGAAGAAAAGCAAATCTTGAACTGTAAACAAATGCTAATTTTTGTAATTCAAAAATTTGTGGTGTCAGCAAGTATAAGATTTGCCAGTTTTGTAGTACGAACAGGAATTGTTCAACATCCACTTTGTAGATGGAGCCACAGGTAGATGTTAATTGTTAAACGAATAGTTGTCTAAGATGATAAAGTATTTTATTGTGATTAACAATATGCACTTTTAACTATTTAAATGCTTAACAATTTGCATGATCGCACAATCGTGTCCTTTGTTCCAGGGGGAAAAAAAATAATAAATAATAATAATAAAACTATGCTACCAATTGCGAAATTGCCTCCTTAAAAGAAAGAACTAATTGCATTGCACTTGCTTGCTCACTCTATGTTCCCATGTTGCACACTACAGCTCATACACTCATTGCCATGCGTCACATTTAAGACATTCAGAAGTCATCATTTTATCATTATCAACTTCGAGTTTATTTGTGTTTTGTTTTTTATAGTAAGCAATAATTTAAGGATTTATAATTATGTCACAGTCAGGAAGAAGTTTCCGCTGCCATGCTACTATGATCTGTCATGTTGAATGTACCTTGAGTCCAAGAAGATACACGCCTTTTCAGGTTTCTGCAAATCTATTTAGGATCGGTCTGAAATGGTGAATTCAAAGAAAATTTATAAGTTTCCTCAGATACAAGAAATGACAAATGGATTCAACATGTACTGGCTTACCTGCTTGCAACAAAACATGTACCACATTTCTTTAGAGAAACTTTAAATTCGCATACTAATGAGGGAATGAAATTTAAAAGAGAAATTCAGGTATGCATTAGTTTCAGATCTGTGGTTGAATTTTTTAGAGAACAATAAAGATCCAGACTATCAGATTACAGTTGTAAATATTTTGATGAACTTCAAGAAGTTGGGCCGCAACATGATTGTCACAGTACATTTTTACACTTCCACATTTGAGAGTGCAAGTGAAGAAACGGTTGAGAGGTTTAAACAAGACATTAAACACATGCAGTTGAGGTACCAGTTGAGTTGAAATGTCAAAATCAGGGCTGATATTTGCTGGATACTGAAGAGGTATTCTATAGTAGAAGCATCTGCAAGAAAACGAAAGAAACAAAACACTAATAATGAAAGTTTGCCCGAGTTTTTAAAGTGAAAGGTGAGTTTTTAGTGTACTTTTTAATCTGCTCTTTTCAGTAGTATTTTATAGAGATGACAATGAATTGTCCAAAAATTTTCGGGAAAATATCAGGCAATAAAAACTGTGGTACCAATTGCGAAATTTTTGCAACAGGTACAGTTCGAATACAGCTATTTGCATAGAGAATTAAGTTTTTAGTATACTTTTTAATACTCTGCCCTTTTCAGTAGTGTTTTATAGAAATGACAATGAATTGTCCAAAAATTTTTCAGACTATATCAGGCAATAAAAATGACAAAACATGGACTACATTTCTTTAAGACAGCTAGAGAAAAACATTGCTACCAATTGCGAAATTATCGCAATGGGTACTGCTAGTTATTTTTTAATGACAGCTTTTTAACTGAAATTAAAGCACAAAAGGTAGAACCATAAAGGCATTTTTCTAAATGTAAAGTTGCTGTTGCTTCTTTTTTATTATAATGTTAGTTCCTAACAGTAGGTTTTTTTTTTTATTAGGATGCTGTTCATGCATGGAGTGGAGGATTGGATCATCAGGTTAAAGTGTTTGATTTTAACTCCAGCTCAGGTTGGTGAAGAATTATATATAATTTTGTATCATAAAAAAAAAAAAAAAAAATTTTTAATGCAAAAACTTTTGTTATTAATGCCAACATATTGTTCAAATTACATACTGCACAGGAAAAGGAGGCTTCCTTGACAATATTGTGATTTCACCTATTGTCACTCACTTTGAGAGTTCTTGGTTATTGGTCTACTCAAATTCACAAAAAGTAAGTAAAGGTCTACTTAGATTTAAAAAAGGTTCCATCATAGACTGAAAGAATTTCTAAAGTCTTCTTCAGTCCTGGTATAATTAGCCAATTTCAGGCAGAGAGAATAGAGTTTTTTGCCACGAGTTATTCTGGGATTTTCAGCCAACACAATATGCAGATCAGCCCACAAACATGCAGTTGTATACACACATAGTACATAGACTTAAAATTGTAACACGCAATATGGTCTTAAGTGGTTGATGTGCCTAAAACTCTACAACAGGAAAAGAAAGATTACAGAATACTTATTAGTTTACAGTTATTATTAATGCCTTTCTTAATCCATATATAGATGCGTTATAGCTTAATTGAAGTCAGATTTCTTATTCATGATGTCGTGAATAAATGCCTTTTTTAATCCACATATTAGCATTTGCATTAGCAAGGGCATGTGATGCAAGAAAGAGCTTATATAGCATCAGCCAAAAACACACACCCTTCTCATTTCACCCATCCACTCACTCCAAATGTTTGTCTAGTTCTGCCTTAAATCTGTTTTAAGATATCAACTTCTACAACAAGGGATGGAAGTCTGTTCCACCAACCAACTACCCGCTGGCTAAAGGCAAACTTCCGCACATATATCCTGCATCTGTCTTTCCTCAATTTGAATTTATGCCCTCTCAGGTGATTATTCTGAGCAAGAGGAAGAATCCCATCAGCATTGAACATGCCCAAACGATTCAAGGCTTTATACACCTCAATCAGATCACCTCGCTGGTGCCTAGTCTTCAGACACTAATTTGCAAAACTTAAGCCTTTCTTCGTAAGAGCAACCCTTTGTTCCATTCACTAATCTTGTTGCCCTTCTCTGTACTCGTTCCAACATCTCTACAACTTTCTTAAAATGAGGCCTCCAGACCTGTATACAGTACTCAAGGCGTGGCCTGACCATTGCCTTATACAAGGGGATAATCACCTCCTTATCCTTGCTAGAAAAATTTCTGTATATCATTGACAAAACACCATGAGCTACTCTTGCAGACCGTCTGCACTGCTCAGAAAACTTCATATCTGCCTGCGAAAAAACCCCCAGGTCCTTTTTCACTCTCGTTCCACACAGTTGATACGTTACTCTGGGGTTACTGCTTCCCATATGCAGTATAATTCCAATTTAGATTTTTTAATTTGGATTTTACATTTGTCAATGTTAAACTTCAGTTACCACCTCTCAGCCAATCTGCTTAACTTTTCTAGATCCTGTTGCAGCAGCGTACTATCATTAGTGTCAATAACAACCCTGCCGACCTTCGTATCATCTGCAAACTTGGACATTAAGCCTGATATACCCTCATCAATATCATTAATGAATACAGAAAACAACAGCAGACCCAAAACTGAATCCTGGGGAACTCCAGTAATAACATTAGTCCACAAAGCGCAGTGTCCATTGATTACCACTCTCTGTCTTCTCCCAATCAACCATCCCTTTAGGCGCCTCTGTAGCCAGGTGGGAAGGAGCAGCAGTGCGTGGCACATGCTTCTTGATTAGACCGTGGTTCGAGCCCGTCACCACCTAATACGGAGGATGCGGAAAGGTCAGGGAATGACCACCGCATATAACCGGAGCAATATGGCCTTAGTTGCTAATGCTCCTAAAAACCAAAAATAACAATAACCATCCCTTTATCCATAGCAGCAATTTGGCTTCAATGCTACACTGCTCCAATTTGTACAAATCTTCCATGTACAAAAGTATCAAAAGCCTTTCTAAGATCCAAATATATGATATCAAAATTATTATTTGCATCCAATTCCTTTGTGGTTACCTCATAGTATCCAATCAAATTGGTCAGACAAGACTTCCCCTTAACAAACCCATGCTGTGTGCCAAGCTATAACTGAAGTATTGTCTAGATGATTCTGCAGTGCTTCTTTTTTAACCTCATTAACCAGTGCCTCCATTAATTTCTCGGCGCCTCCGTAGCCAGGTGGGCAGGAGCAGCAGTACATAGCACACGCTTCTTGATTAGACCGGGGTTCGAGCCCGTGACCACCAAATACGGAGGTTGCAGAAACGTCAGGGAACGACCACTGCCATATCCCCGGAGCAATATGGCCTTAGTTGCTGATGCTCCTAAAAACCAAATAATAAACAAACAACATTAATTTCTCTGGAACAGAAGTTAAACTAACAGGTCTGTAATTACCCGTGTCTCCCTTTGATCCTCCTTTGTGGATTGGGGTCACATTTGCACATCTCCAGTCCATGGGTACCTCCCCTGAGTCCAGGGAAACGCTATAATTATGGCTAATGGTTTGCTTGCTTACTTTGCCGCCTCCTATTAATATAACTGGATAGATTCCATCCACTCCAGGTGCCTTTCTTATGTTTATCTTCAACAATTTCTCCTCCATTTTACTTTCAGTTATTATAAGATTATCTAGCTTACTGCCAGAGTTTAATACACTTCTGGCATTCCCCTCCCTGAATAACTCCTCATGTGTGAATGAGGAGATGCAAAATATTCATTTAGTTTGTTAGCAACCTGAGCAGGATCATCAACAGTTGAACCATCGATATCAAGTGGACCAATCTGATTCCCCTTCCTTCTAGAGTTTACATAAGTAAAGAACTCTTTGCTGTTTTTCTTTACATCCTTTGCAAAGATTTCTCGTAATCTGCCTTTGCTTGCCTAACCTCCTTTGTGACAGTCCAGCTTATATCTATTATAGGCTTCTGTGTCACTTAATTTATATGTATCCCATGCATTTTTCTTCTCTGCCACATGTCTAATTAGTTCATCTGACATCCATTTAGGCCTAAATCTTGAACAGTATTTCTTAGTTGGTATTAAAAGCCTAGTAGCTTCCAAGATAAATCCTTTGAATGCTTCCCATTTTGAATTTGCTGTTGATAAGATCATCAGTTGGTCCCACAGTATAGAATTTAAATACTGTCTCAGATCACTGTAGTCACCTTTACGAAAGCAAAAACCCTTCCCTTTACCCCTGATGGTAGTTACCTCTCTGAGTAAATCCCACTTCAGCACACCGTGATCACTGCCACCTAGTGGTTCCTTTATCTGCAGATCCTTAATGCATGAGGAATCACTACTGATAATTAGATCAAGAGTATTACTCCCTCTAGTTGCCTCCCAAACATGCTGATATAGAAAACAGTCATCCAATAAATCCACAAAAGCCTTGCTAGTGTGAGTGACCAACCCACAAATTCTAGTCAGTTTTTTGGGAAATTAAATCTCCCATTAAAAAACACTCTTATTTACTGGCCCACTCTATTTCTTTGCACAGTTGCTCATTATAGTCATCAGATTCATTAGGCCTATAACACACACTCTCATTTTTCCTTTCCCAGTGCTTATGTCACACCAGACAGTCTCAACATTGCATTGTCCCCCAACATCAATTGGATGCACTTCCTTAGATTTTATGTGTTTCTTAACTAACAGCATAACCCTCCTCCCTTCCTTCCTGTCTATCCTTTCTGTATACATTGTACTCCCCAAATTCCAATTCTGCACTGCTTATGTCTGTGTGACACCACGTCTCTGATATCCCAACAATATCTTCCTTTGATGTCTTGACTAGCACTTCAAGCTCATCAGATTTATTAACTACACTCCTAGAATTGGTGTACATGCACCTGGTTCTACTCTTAGTTACCCTAACACAGCCCGTGTATTTACTTGTTCCACTATGACTCCCAGCAGTCCTGGAAATCCCCATTGCCTTGCTTTCCAGGCTGCTGCTCAATTGCATTTCAATAGAAGCAGTGAAAGAATCACTTCCACCTCTGCCAGCAGCTACTGTTAATCTGTTAGTCCGTGTATCCCCCCAAGCTAACAGTTTTCCGACCCACCCAACTCTGCTTTGATAGCATCAGCAAATATTCTTGCACCCTTTCTATTTAAGTGTATCCCATCCCTGTAGAAGCAGTCTCCCCTGTTAACAAGCGCAGACGAGACCGAGAAAATTTCTACCCCTTGAGCCTTGCACAATCTCTCCATTGCCGATTTGATCGACAATGCTGTCATCATATACTCCCTCCTATCGTGTCTGGGCAGAATTGCAGACACTTTCAAATTCAAATTCACCCCTAACTCACAGCTTTTTTTCAACATTGACCTGTACTTGTTAAGTAATTCTGCCAGTCTCCTACTCTTAATATCATTAGTGCCAACGTGTAGAACAATATCACCCTTTGTGCCCTTAAAAGATGATATCTGCTCTACAACGTAGTAGTAGCGGCATGTGATGCAAGAAAGCAAATGTATGAGCTTATGCAGCATCAGCCAAAAAAAAAATCGCACCATTCCCTCTAAATGCCTGTCCAGTTCCTCCTTAAATTTATTCAACCTATCAACTTCCACGACAGATGGAACTTTGTTCCAGCAATTAACCACCCGCTGGCTCAAGGCAAATTTCCGCACATCTATTCTACATCTGTCCTTTCTTAATTTGAATTTATGCCCCCTTAGGTTCGTAATCTGAACAAGTGGAAGGATCCCATCAGAATTCAGCGTGCTCAACCCATTCAAGGCCTTATACACCTCGATCAGATCACCGCGCAGGTGCCTAGTCTCCAGCCACTGCAGTTTGCAGAACTTAAGCCTCTCTTGATAAAAGGATCCCTTCATTCCCCTCACCAATCTTGTTGCCTTTCTCTGTGCATGCACAAGTAAATCTACATCCTTCCTAAAATGAGGCCTTCAGACCTGTACGCAGTACTCAAGGGGTGGCCTGACCATTGCCTTATACAGAGGGATAATCACCTGTTCCCTGCTAGCAAAATTCCTATATATCATTGATAAAACCCCATGACCTGCCCTGGCAGCATGTCTGCATTGCTCAGAAAACTTCATATCTGCCTGCACAATTACTCCCAGGTCTTTTTCATTTCCTACCACCTTAAGTGTAGTACCACACAGTTGGTACGTTTCCCTGGGGTTACTTCTACCCATATGCAGTACTTTGCATTTGTCAAGGTTAAACTTCAGTTGCCCCTTCTCAGCCCATCTCCCCAACTTTTCCAGATCCTGTTGCTGCAGAATACTGTCATTACTGTTATTAACAACCCTGCCAACATTTGTATCATCTGCAAACTTTGACATTAAGCTTGATATACTTTCATCAATATCATTGATAAATATACAAAACAACAATGGGCCCTACACTAAACCCTGGGGGACACCGCTAATAACATTAGTCCACGAAGAGCAGTGTCCATTGATTATCACTCTCTGTCTTCTCCCACTCAACCATCCTTTTATCCATTGTACCAACTTGCCCTTAATGCCATACTGCTCCAATTTGTACAGTAGTCTTCCATATGTATCAGAAACAAAAGCTTTCCTGAAATCCAAGTGTATGATATTGAAATTATTTTTTGCATCCAGTTCCTTTTTTTTTTTTTTTTTTTTACCACATCACAGTATCCAATCAAATTGGTCACACAAGACTTCCCCTTAACAAACCCATGCTGTGTTTGAATGATTACTACAGTCTTGTCTAGATGATGCTGCAACGCATCTTTAACCAGCGACTCCATTATTTTCTTTGGAACAGAAGTCACACTATCATGTCTGTAATTACTCGTGTCACCCTTTGTGAATTGGGGATACATTTGCATATCTCCAGTCTGTGGGGACCTCCCCTGAATCCAAGGATGCTCTCATAATTATGGCGAAGGGTTGCTTATTTCCTTTGCTGCCTCCTTTAATATAACTGAATAGATCCCATCCATCCCATGCCTTTTTTATTTTTAACTTTAACAATTTCTCCTCCACTTTGCTCTCAGTTATTACAAAATCATTTAACTCCCTGTTAGAGTTTGATAAACATCTGGCCTTCTCCTCCTTGAATAACTTCTCATGTGTGAATGTAGAAGCAAAATACTCATTTAGTTTGGCAGGTATCTGAGAATGATCATCTACAGTCAAACCATTGATATTAAGTGGACCAATCTGATTCATCCCCTTCCTTTTAGAGTTTATATAAGTAAAGAAGTCTTTACTGTTTTTCTTTGCATCCTTTGCAAAAGATTTCTCATAATCTGTCTTCGCTTGCCTAACCTCTTTGTTACTTGATTACAGACTAGCTTATATCTACTGTAGGCTATGGGCTGATAATTTATATGCATACCATTCATTTTTCTTCTCTGCCACTAGTCTCATTAGTTCATCTGACATCCATTTGGGCCTAAACCTAGAACAGTATTTCTTAGTTGGAACAAAAAGCCTAGTAGCTCTAAGATTACTCTCCTGAATGCTTCTCATTTAGAATTTGCTGTTGGTAACATCATCACTTGGTCCCACTGTATAGAATTTAAAATATCTCTGAGACCATTGTAGTAACCTTTACGAATGCAAAAACCCTTCCCTTTACCCCTGATGGTAGTTACATCTTTAAATAAATCCCACATCAGTATACTGTGATCACTGCTACCTAGTGGCTCCTTTATCTGTAAATACCTAATGCATGAGTAATCACTGCTGATAATCAGATCAAGAGTGTTACTCCTTCTGGTTGCCTCTGACATGCCACTCTAGAAAAAAATCATCCAATAAATCCACAAAAGCCTTGCCAGTGTGCGAGTGACCAATCCACAAGTTACAGTCAATATCTGAGAAGTTAAAATCTCTTATTATAAGACACTGATTTGTTGGCCCACTCTATTTCTCTGTATAATGGTCCTTGAGGTTGTCACAGACATTCTCTCAGATATGCCAGACAAGCTGTACTTGCTACCTGGGAGTCTAAAACGCTGATGGAACTGATATTCGTGTGACACTCAAGTCAAGTGGACCCAATTTCGGCGAAGTCCGGACGGTCTGTGACAGCCAAATCCTCTGCTTGCACCTTCATGATGGTGGGACTATTAGTAATCCTGGGTATAACCTCCATGCACAAGTACATGGCGGGTGACCACCCAGGTGTGAACCCAGGCACCGCCCCTCTATGTTACCAGCAGTACTAGGTGGTAGATGACTCTCATCAATCGGTGAAATACCACCACTTTGCTTATTGGAGGCTTGAAGTGGTCGAACCCATGTTTAGTCTCTAGAGCTAAGTTCCGGTCAACCCTTCCCTATCTCTTCCATCATGCAGTATGATTGATGACTTTTGAGTTTATGATGAACGTCGTGGCGAGATCCAATATTCCTTACATTTCGAGGGTACAGCTCTAAAACGGTGTTCGTAGGCCAGCCGTTAGTTAGTACACCGGACCGAACCTATTGGTAACTCTCTAGGAGGCTTCCGGATCAGTTAGTGTATAATCTTGCTACCTCTACTCTGCCAGATAGTGACTGGAGGGAGTCCGGGTAGTGTGTATGCGGGGAGCATTGTCGAGGCCACGTTATGTCAAGGATCTGGGTATATTCTTACCACATATACGCCATATCCAAAAATTTCATTACTTCATACAGCATGTCCCACCCACTTTTTCTTACTATTGAATACACCATGAATTGTCAAACTAATAGAGCAAGCTTATCTTCAAAAAGATCTAAACCTCCCAAGGACTTCCTAATTCATTTCGCAAATATACGTGGTCTCAATTCTAATCTCAACGATGTCCATTTCCACTTGCAGTCTGCCAAACCCCATGTACTTTTTCTGACAGAATCTCAGTTATCGGTTGATTCAACTACTGCTCATCTCAGATGCCCAAATTATTCGCTGTATGATTCCTTTCGCCTCAAAGGTGGTGCTTGTGCATATGTCCATTCTGATATTCCCTCTCAGAGACTTGGCAATTTGTAATCTCCTCTCTTTGATCTTCTCTGGCTTAAAATCTCTCTACCTCATTGTGTCAAATTCATCTGTTGTCTCTACCGTTCTCCCAACTCCTCTAATCACTTGGAGCTCTTTGACTTCCTCTCGTTGCAACTTGACTTTCTCCAGTCCAACTTTCCGTTTTCTAGTCACACCGGCCCAGCAGGTCGAAATGCTGAGGCTTTTGCAATTACTAATGACCTAGCACAGATTGTTCATTTACCTACAAGAATACCGAACAATCCTAATTATACAGCCAATACGCTTGATCTTTTTCCCACAAACAACTCTTCTAAGTACACGGTCGAAGTGAGAGGTCCTTTAGGCACTTCAGATCACAACTTGGTGATTGTCTCTTCTCCAATGGAACCTTTATCTCATGGCTATTCCCAACCTCGTGTTGTTTGGCATTACAAGAATGCAAAATGGGATGACCTACGAGTCTTCTTTTCCTTTGTCGGATTACTGTTTCAAAACTTCTGATGTCAACGTTTGCTCAGATCGTGTCAGTGAAATTATTCTTGCAGGAGGGGAATCCTTTATCCCACTCTCCACTTTAAAATCTCGTCCTTTATCTAAACCTTGGTTTTCAAATAAATGTGCTAAGGCTGTCCAAGAGAAGAATGTTGCATATCGTAATTGGCTTGTTTCTAATTTTTCAGTTTCATTTTCTGCCTACACCAAAGCTCGCAACAATTGCAAAGCAGTTATTAATCAGTCCAAACTAGAGTTTGAACAGGCTAAGAGTAGAAAACTTGCTTCTTGCCCTAATGGAAACCAAGCATTCTGGTCTCTTGCCAAAGCTATTGGCCGCAACTTTTGCCCACCTCTGTCCAAACCAGATGGTTCTGTTGTCACTATAGCCAAGGATAAAGCTGACCTGCTAGCATCCCATTTTTCTTTCAACTCATGTATTAATGATCTTGGTAAAACACCTCCCTCCATTCCCAATATGCTCTATTCAATGCCTCCTGTGGTCTTCCGTCAAAAGGATATCAGAAGGATTTTGAGGAATCTTGATGCTAAGAAAGCTCCAGGTCCTGATGGTATTTCTCCACTTGTTCTCAAAACTTGTGCTCCTGAACTTACTCCTATTCTTTGCTGCCTTTTTTCACTTTATTATTCCAAAGGTGTTTTTCCTTCTTCTTGGAAATTTGCTCATATCCAGCCAGTTCCTAAAAAGGGTGACAAATCCCTCCCATCCAATTATCGTCCCATTGCAATTACTTCTACTCTTTCTAAAGTAATGGAGAAATCAATTAACCGCAAACTCTTAAACTATCCAGAAACCTTCCGTCTGATCAACGATCGCCAGTATGGATTCCGTCAGTGTCGATCCACTGGTGATATTCTAGCTTATGTTACCCATTTATGGACTAATGCAATGGAATGGTTCGGTGAAACACAAGTAGTTGCTCTTGACATCTCAAAGGCTTTTGATCGTGTTTGGCATAAAGATCTTCTAAACAAGCTTCCATCTTATGGTTTGCCAACTGTTTTTAGTAATTGGTTATCCAGTTTTCTCTCTGATTGCTCACTGAGGGTGATGGTAGATGGCTCTCTGTCTTCTAACTTCTCCACTAATGCCGGTGTTCCCCAAGGTTCAGTTCTTTCCCCCACCTTTTTCCTCTTGTATATCAATGATCTTCTTCCATTGACTGGAAATCCTATCCATAGTTTTGCTGATGATATCACATTGCATTCCACTTTCCATTTTGAGAAACCTTGTCCTGCTCAATCAGCTTCAACTTCTCGAAAATCTGCTACCGATTCCTTAAATGCCGATCTTCACGTAATTCTCCAGTGGGGCAAAGACAACTTAGTTGATTTCAACCCTTCTAAAACTCAGTTTTGTCTTATATCTCGCAAAATGGATTCTTCTGCTCCTATGCTTATCTTTAGTGACACTCCGATTTCTAGGCAAAAGGATATCTCTTTTGGGGATTACCCTGACTTCTAATCTTTCTTGGCACAAGCACATTACAAATATTGCTTCCTCTGCATCTAAAAAACTTGGTTTTCTCATTCGCTCTCGGTGTTACTTTTCTTCCAAACAGCTGCTCACTCTGTATAAATCGCAAATCCTCCCTGCCATGGAATATTGTTCCCACATCTGGGGTGGTGCCTCCAAAACCTCTCTCGGGCTTCTTTATTCAGAAGAGGGCAGTTAGGTTAATTAATGATTCATCTCTAACAGAGTCTCTCCACTCGCTGTCTCATAGACGCACTGTTTCTGCTGCATGACTCTTCTACAGATACTTCCATGGGCACTGTTCTTCTGAATTGGCTTCTATAATTCCCGCTCTCTCTTTCAAAACAGTCCGAACACGTGCCGCCACCAGCCAACATCCATTTACTGTCCAACTTCAAACCCACAGAACCAACTTTTCATCTTCCTCATTTATTCATCCAACTGCCGTTTTCTGGAAACCTTCATACGTATTTCCTGAAAATTACAATCTACAGAAGTTCAAGTCCAATGTCAACAAATATCTTCTTTCGTCTTCTCAACCTCCAACCCAAGCACGGTACTAAGTACTATAGGTTCTAATACCTCTCATGTTTGGGGTTCACATAAAAAAAAAAATAAAAAAAAAAAAAAAAAAAAATTGTTTATTGTACTCATCACAGTTACTAGGCCTATAACAAACTCCTACCCTCATTTTTGCTTTCCCAGTGCTTATATCACACCACACTGACTCAACATTGTTCTTTCCATCTATGTCAACTAGATACACTTCCTTAGGTTTTAACTGTTTCTATGTCTTTATGGCATGGTTAATTAATGATGTTATGGCATGGTTAGAATGTCAGAGTGATAGTGAACATCTTCATTTATTGCATATGACAACTATTGAGAATTATGTATTGAAAAAAAAGTGCGGTCATCAGTTCCAGCAAACTAAATTACATCACTACTATTTTAGAACAGATGTGTTAAATATTAGTCCATAATAGCATTGCATGTTAGTAGAATATAAAGGGAATGATATTACCTTAATACTTTTCTTTAGGTTTGTATACTCACAAAGTATTAGTAAACTAAGTATTAGTAAATTTATTTACTAAATAAAGTGTATTTATTTTTTATATTAATTATCTTAAATGTTATGTTTCAAAAACTGAAAAAATGTTAAAAAAATTTTGACTATAACGCAGCTATTAAAGTTTTTTTCCTGACATCCACGTTATATCAATGTTGAGCTGATTCACTCATGACCAAAACTGATGAATACAGTTGCTTGTTTTTCTCTTAGAGTAACTTTTGTGTGTGGGTCCCACGTGAAATTAATATTTCATTGATATATATTTTCTGGTACTTCTAGTAGAAGAAAAAATTGCAAATTTTCAGTTATTACTCTTGAATAATTAACTTGTTACTCCCTTTTACTAGTCTGCAGTATGAAATCTCCTATTAACATGCCTTTGACAAAAGGTTTGAAGGGGAGAAGGCATAAAGGAATTTAATCATGTGAGTTAATATGATATAACGTAGAATGTCAGAAATCTGTTGCTTTACAAATATTTCTCCAGTGGTAGTAAACCATACAAGGGCAGAGGGAAAAATGGGCTAGCCGGTATTTTAAAAAAAAGTTAAGAGTGCAATGGGTACCAGATTTACATTAAAAATTTACAAACTCCAGTTTCTTTCTGTTTTACATGTTTCCTACTCCATAATATAGTAGTATGTGTTTAGTTTTTATGGAGATGATTCAGTTGCTGAAATCACGTTGTACTCTTTATACCCCATATAAAGAAATATTGGCCAATCACAACACCCTTACTGGAGGCAGCTGTCACTGTCTGAAAGATTACGATACCTGCATTCGAACCCATGGCCTATATTTCTTAACCACTGGATCAATCCAGATTAATAGTTTTTTTTTTTTTTTTTTTGGCTGGTGCAGCATAAGCCTCGGGCTTCCTTGCACCATATGGCTCATAATAATAATAATAACATTTTGGATTTAGTGCCAGTGACTATCATCTGTGAAGATTATAGGGATTGGGGCTACTATATTATCTGATAAAATTAATAAATTGCTCCTAAATACGGGGCTGTTCAATAATGAATGATCATAATGTTTTTTCACAATATACCTTTATTAATCATCCATAATTTGATGGTCCTTTTCAAGGTAGTCCCTATTTGATGAAATGCACTTACTCCAATGTTTCTGCCATTCTTCAAAATCATGGTGGAAGCAATTTTTTGACATGAGTTTGAGAATTGCCTCCAATGTCTTTACACCTTTTCTGATGACTGGAAACGTTTTCTTTGCATAGGAGAGATAAGGAATACATTTGACATATAATGCTGACTAAGCACTCCATGACAGTATGAGCAATATGAAGTCTCCTATTGTCGCAATGCAATATCCGCCCACCTGCTTGCGGTTGTGGTCATTTGCAAAGAATGTGATTCTGCAAAGTGTGCAGTACAGTTCTCTAGTAAGGCTCCATAACAGTCGTATCACATGGCACAACATGTTGGTAAAGTATTCCTTAAATGTCAAAAAAATGACCATAACCTTTCCTACAGAAGCCAGCCATAACTTTTGTTTTTTTTTTTCAGTCCTGGCAATGACTTATACTTCCAAACAGCTTTGTTGCTCACTTTCTGGGTTGAAATGAAGCCATGTCTCATCCACCATTATTATTGTGCAGAACCTCACATCTCCAATAACCATCTGTTGCAGTTCTTGACTAACCTACATGCAAACTTTGCTGTTGCTCAGGTGTGAGTAGTCTACACAAATATGTGTCATATGCAAATGGTCATGGAGAATACTGTTTGCTTCCCTGATATTCTCAACATATCTGCCAATTGCCTTTCTGTTCTACGACAATCTCACAATTACAGAACCAGTGTTTATGGTTTCTGTGGTTGACAGTGGAGGTCTAGGATTGGCTGTTTCTGTGATTGAATCACATCTATCTTTCAATATTCTAAACCACCTGTGAGCTGTGCTGTTTGGAAGCGTAGATTCACCACAAGCCTCTTTTAACATTTCATATGCTTCAGATGATGTTTTCTTGAGATGGAAACAAAATTTGAGAGTAGCATACTGTTCCTCACATGTCATGTTCTTTGTTACATAGGCAAAAATGAACGGGCATAAACTTGACTGGCCACGGAGGATACACCATGCACACACAAGTCAACTGTGCAGTTGCTATGTACAGGTGACCCCCGCTTAACGCTGATCATTCGTTCCGGAAAAACAGAGCGCTAAGTGAATCCGTGCTAAGCGAGCGCCGCTTTCCCATAAGGTAACATATGTATTTGTGAGTGCGGTCGGTGCCATAGGATATTTCCTAATCAATAATAAACGGTAATGAAAAGATGCACATATAAAATATTCTGCATTACATACGTATAATTATGTGGTAACTACTAGCGTCTCAAAAGTAAACAAAATTTCAATTAAAATAATGAATTTAATTGATTTAATTTAATGGATGAATTTAATCATGAAAAATGTGTGGATTTTGAGTTGAACTTTGGCCCTCTTCCAAATAAACTAAAAGGGGTATTAATTTTAAATGGCCCACAGCGTTACCACCCAACAAAGTCAACCGATCCTTCGCCGCTTTGAAACTTGGCATGTTTTTTGTTCTTTCAATATGAAACTTCTTTTAGGCATTCGTTTCCACAAATGTCCTGCTTCATCTATGTTAAAAACTTGTTGAGAAGTATAACACATAATACCCCTCTTCAATAATTTTAACAAGTTCTTTTTTGAAAGTTTCGGCTCCTTAATCTGCACTAGCGGCTTCTCCCGGGATTTTAAATCTGTTCTACCAGTTTTAAATGGTTCCACATTTTTTTTTTAGGCAAGTTTTCTTCAGATCATCGTATTGGCTAATCTCTTTCTCTCTCTCTCTCTTTTTAATATTTAACTTAACTGAATTCTGCATTGGAATATTATCTTCAAAAAAATTAGTCTTTCCATTTCAATCCTAATAGCCGGTTTAGTCCTAGTTGCTTGCAGTGGAACAGCTATCTTTCCCGCTGCTAAAATTAATTCTTTATTTTTTCATAATTGTTCTTACAGTTAAATTTGCGAGTCCTAAATTATGGCACACATCCGCTTGTCGTTGACCGGAATCGATTCGCTTCAAAACGTCTAATTTAATTTTCAAATTCAGTCTTTTTCTTACATTTATAGTCTTCGTACTGCGCCCAGACGTTGTTGCATTTTCATTCCTGTCGGTCATTATTAGCTCTTCGAAAATATAACTGCGTTGGTTGAATTAATTATGATACAATGTTCAAGTAAACTGTTCGTTACGCACGATGTCTAATACTGTACTGAGTGATGACTAGACTTCGGATAAATCATATAACGCAAATATTACAAGCAATATATTTGATCATTTTTTAAAATGTTGATCTCGGAACTACGTAACAAGTGACTGTACTTAAATTAGCGTGAGAGAGAATTTCACCGAGCGTGGGAAAATTGCTCAAGTCGGCGTGGGAAACGTTTTAATGCTGTTTTGCTATTCATTTTCAAGTTATCGACTCCATCAAATGAAACGATTTCGTTAAATATGTCAAAAATGTAATCTGTAAAAGAGCGTTATAGTGATCTGTGACAGCGTTATAGTCAGATACGGGTTATAATATAAGAACAGCGTTATAGCGAATCAGCGTAAAGCGAACCGCGTTATAACGGGGGCCTGCTGTAATGCACCTCGGTTTGGTTTAAATTCGGCAGCTCAGCTAGAAATAGCAAGCAGTACAGTTGTTCATGAAAAATTATGATCATTCATTATTGAACGGCCCTCGATCCAAATGATGGGCCCAAGATGCCATATTTATGCTGCAGTTTGGGAAGTTGCACTGTTAGCTACTTAGTGCACAAAATACCACATCCCATCTCTGTACATAGTATATTTTATATCAGTCTTGTTGTGGGGAGAGGGAGATATAATCATACTTGTGATATATCTGAAACCATGGTATGAAGAGGCCTGGGTGTTTTTTTTTTTTTTTTTTTTTTTTTTATAGGGCTGTAATGAGTGTTCTGTACTTTATCACATAAAAATATCAAAATTCAGATTACAGTTTGGAGTGTGTGTACTCCAGTATAAAATAAACAAAAGGATTAATGTATGCACTGGCTTTCTTCCTCTTGAATAGGACCTAAAGCAGAAAATATTTATACTAATTTTATTAATTTTACTGATTTTAATAAGGAGTATATTAGAAAATTCAGGGTGTGTTTTCAGTTGGGGTTCTATTCATTAGTTTCCTTTCATTATAAGTTGGGCCCCCTCCCCGAAATGATGATGAATTTGTGAAATAATTGAAATTGTTATGGACATTTATGGGGGGGAAAATTATAACTATGTTGCAAAATGTGTGATCCTTCTGTTGAGTACTTCATGTTTCATATACATATGTAAAGAATCACAATGTTCTTATGTGTTTTATTTTCCCAGTCTCCTTTCTGATGTGTTCTTTCATTAAAGGTTTTTAAATTTATTGTAAGTGTAATTTAAAATGCCAATAATGTTAGAAAATAGTTCGTGTTTTTTATGAAAATGAAAATAGAGATTGAAATACCTGCATTTATAAATTCATTTGTTCGTAGAAAATGTTGTAGGCAATCATGAGGCTCCAGTCAGATGTGTGGAATTTTGCCCAGAAGTGAATGTTGTCATCTCTGGAGGCTGGGATCAAACTGTAAAACTCTGGGATCCTAGGACACCATGTAGTGCTGGTTCATTCTCCCAACCTGATAAGGTTAGTATCATAATTATGTGAAATTAATTTAGGATATTGAGGAATTGTTTGAAGATAATAAAGCACTCAAACTTATTTTGGTATAATTAGGTTTATTTCTGAATTGGAAATATGTACGTAATGGAGTCAAAAGTTTCATAGTATTTTCTTACCACTTCTTCAGTGACTGCAAAGACAATAACTAAGGATTATTATTATGGATTTCTTAAAATTTTTAGTAGAATTAAAAGTTTTAGTAAATCAAACTAAGATCTAAATTCAGAGAATTTTGTTTTAAGGTAAATTTAATCAGTAAATAACAATAATACATGAACACTTACTAGTTTGCTGTGCAATATCACCATCATGAAAGGTCACTTTGGTCACAAGAACCTGTTGATTTGTTTATGGGTGAAAGTATATGTACTGTGGTTTACTTAATCTTGATGCCAAGGTGGTTTGGTGGACAAGAGTCTAAGGGATTATATTTATGATCTCAATATCAGGGTTTATTTGTGCCTTGAGGGTAATATCACTACAAGTATTGGCTTAGTAGGGGGGGGGGTTAATGCGCATTAAAGAATATGTGGTAAAAAAACATTTATATGAACTAAATAATATTATCAGGAAACTTTTAGCAGTTAAGAACTGAATGAGGATTCTAGACTGAGGGAAAATCAGACACTATTCTTTTTGGGCATCACAAAGGTCACATCTGGGAGAAAATTTCTGGTCACCAAGGCCCAGGTGTCCCATCTAGTCTGCCACACATTAATAAGCTCATTTAAGAATTGAGCTTTCTCTAGTTTAACATCTGTATTTAAGGAGAGTTATTAATTGGACCGCTGGACCCAAGAGGACAGGAATACGGTTAATTGCATTCATCCTTGATTGTATTAATGCTATTAATTTCTTGGAATAAATACATTCTTCATTTTAAAGCATATTCATCGCTAGAATGCTTTTGTTCAAAATTTGGCTTTTGGTAGAATGTGCATTATCTTTTCTTATCTCGCATACCTGAGTTGGTAGCAAAGAGCTCTATAGATTTTGTATAAGTCTAATGGAAGGGTGCCTGTTATTACTTGAATTTCAGTGGTAGAGACTGTACAGCAGACCCAATGGATTGCCAAAACCATTATTCTCTGAATAGAATTGAGCTTCTCCCTCATTTTGATGATAGGAACCCAATGAAACCAAGCCCCCGCTGCAAAGGAGGCAATTGGGAGAAAAACGGCCTTGTAGTAGAGCAGCAGGATATGCCTTGATTCCCCACTCTCTTCTGGAATATGTGGATGCCGAATATGTGGGAGAAATGATAGCTGGTGGTTCCCTATGTAGAGGGGGGGGGGAACATGCTGTGGGCACAGTGCAACGTGGTAAGAAAGCCCACACTGGCTGCACCGCAGAAAAATCAAGTCATTACGCCTCCCCTCTTTAAAGGCATGGTGTTGGATCTGCTGGAGGAGGAGCCTGCTAGAACAACACATACACTCTACACATATGCTGATTACTCACTCACTGTCATACTTACACAATTTTTTTTTTTTTTTTTTTTTTCATGCTGAACATATATTGAAAGGCAAACAACAAATTGCACATGACATTTCTTTCTCTCAGTTATCTGCCACCTTACATCCATCATCTTTCCCCGAGACACAATTCATTTACTGTCTAAATATAAACAACATATACTAAGACACTTTTTTTATATATCTGGTCTCACACATTCACTCAGCCATTGCATGATTTACATGGATGACTTTACATTCATGCACATTTATGTAATTCTCAAACCTGCAGATTTGAGAATTTCTTTTAATGGATATATATATTCAGGGTAAAATTTAGTACATATGATGGTCATTATCATACTCTCCTTGCTCACACATTAATTTCACTCAGTTCAGTACCCTGAAAAGGTCAGGAACAAACTTTTTTTTTTTTTTTTTTTTTTGCAGGTTAAGTGATCTTATTTCCCACTCAGCACACAAATGAATATATATATGTGGTGCACTCACATGCATATTCACACACCCAAATATACATGTGAATACTCATTAACTTTTATATCCATAGTTGGTAGTGTGTCCAGAATTTTTATTTTCTCTCTCTCTCTCTCTCTCTCTCTCTCTCTCTCTCTCTCTCTCTCTCTCTCTCTCTCTCTCTCTCTCTCTCTCTCTCTCTCTCTCTCTCTCTCTCTCTCTCTCTCTCACACACACACACACACACACACACACACACACACACTCCAAGTTTAGGGTTATACTCAAGAAGTCTGTTGGTATTTGTCTTTTAAGCCTGTAATTTAAGCCTCTTCGTATTACTTCTAAATCCAGAGCGAGTGTACCAGTTAGCAACTGAAGAGTAGGTGTGCTTACAGTACAACATACCCTTGTGGTGTGATCCACTGGATTGTCTAATTTAACCCTGTTCCTGGCCAAAGTTCATCTAGTAAACCAGGTGCTTGCATCATGGGTGATTACTGGGAGGAAGATTGCACTTATAAATAAGTGCAAGTCTTCCTTTTAAGTCTCCAGTTGGCACAACTACTCGTAATCCTTGCAGTCATACTAGTATAGTTCTGCACTTTTCTGGCAGCATACAAAATACGACTAAATATTTTAATTCTGATACTAAGGCTATTGTTTCCCCTGAGATTTTGATTTGTGGGCATCTTCTTAATTTTCCTTTAAATAGTATTTATATGGTTTTCGTGTGACAGTGGTGTTTTCTGATTCCTATGGGGTATGTAATGCAGAGCTTGCATGTTGCTCCAGAAGAGCTCTAGTGTTTGCCTTAACCAGAAGAACAAGGTCATTAGCAAAGGTGACCTTGTCAACTGGGCCACTATCCATCTCTAGAAACTCATCCAGCACCAGATTCCAGAAGCAGCAACCCAGCACTGAACCTTGGGGGCATCCTTGTTACATTTTTGGTGATGCATTAGTATATATACATTGGTACTCAACTGGGAATAAGCAGCAGACTTCTCTAATGGGGAAACTTTACTCACTTGAAGTATAAGAAAGGAACTTGTGAAGGATTTCATAATATAAGGTGTTATAATAATAATGCATTTGTGCTAAACAATATCATAGTTTAAATTTTAAATGGTTTTGAAGCTTTTTTGCCCTAAATTTTATTAGCATTAAACAAGCATAATATAGGATATGAGCAATCTTTGGATATACCAAGGTAGATAATGGATTTTTTCGTCAATTATTTGGACTCCTAAGTTACGCCAAAGAACATGTAAACTTCAACCATGATGAATTCCCCTTGCCCTTATTCTGTAGTTGTTATGGGAACATCCAAAAAAGTTGGAACCTCCCCTATTATATTTGAAGGACATGTTAACCTCAAGCAACAGAAAAAAAAAATTCCATCAAACTGATGCCCACATGAATTTCAGTATTTTTTTGTTATTATTATTTTTATTTGGATCTGTAACATTGTGCTAAAATTCAAGAGGCTGTGGCTGCAAAAAATCATTTCTCTCTGTTACTGTTCAGTACAGCAATGCCCCACTCAAGTAATCAGCACCCAGTTTTATGTACATTTGTGCACATTAAACTCCCAAACAATAGAAATGCTTAATAATTATGTGTTTTTCGATTCCACATTGAAGTCTGTTAATAACAGAGGATAGGACACCAAGTCTTAAAATGGGTGTTTCCACTAAGCATTTTAAAAGCTTAATGTATGACTACATGTAAGCTTTTCTCATTATTGTTACATAATATTATTAACATTATTATTACATAATGATGAAAAATGTTTATGCTAACTAACCAGATTTACACTGTAGACTCAGTCTTTTTACTCAGTTTGAGCCCTTATATCTCTTATTCTCATAACATAATTCTTATGAAAATTTCCACTCTTGGTGCAAGAAAACAGTAAGACAACATTAAAACTGGAATTTTTTAAACATTTCCCAAATTTCTGCTTATTTTCATTAATGAATTGGCTGTCTTGTGTGCTCTTCTACATTAAAAAATAGAAATGTGGAATACCATTTGTTTCGTTGTACTTAGGGTGGAAAGCTAATTAACAATGTCTTTCGGTAGGATGCCAAAGAAATACAACATAAAATTTCAAAAAAACATAAGTAAAAGATACTAGTCATGTATCTTGCAAGAAAGCAAGATTATACAGCATCAGCAAAAACACACACTTCAACCTCCATACCCACCAAGAATTTGTCTATTTCTTCCTTGAATTTATCAAGCCATCCACTTCCACAACAACAGGTGGAAGCCAATTCCAAAAATCAACCACCTGCTGGCTGAAGGCAAACTTCCACAAATCTATCCTGCAACCATTCAACCAACTTGAATATATGTCCTCCTCTTGAGTAGTCTCAGCAAGAGGAAGAATGAATTAACATTTAACATACTCAATCTATTCAAGGCCTAAAACAACTAAATCAAATCTCCCCGCAGGTGCCTAGTCTCCAAATTCTGCAGTTTGCAGAAATTAGCCTTTCTAAGTAAGAGCACCCTTTTGTTCCCTTCACCAATTTGGTTGCCTTCCTCTGCACCTGGTCCAGCAGATCTGCATCCTAAAGTGAGGCCTTCGGACCTGTATACAGTATTCAAATTGCAGCCTAACCATGGCTTTGTACAAGGGGATAATCATCTCCTTATCCCTGCTGGCAAAGTTTCTGTATATCATTGACAAAACCTCATGAGCTGGCCTAGTAGCATGTCTGCACTGCTCAGAGAATTTCATATCTGCCTGCACAATTACCACCAGGTCTTTTTCATTTTCCACTACTCTGAGTATAGTACAACACAGTTGATAAGTTACTCTGGGATTACTGCTAGCCATATGCAGTACCTTGCATTTATCAGTGTCAAACATCTGCCATTTCTCAACCCATTGACCTAATTTTTCTAGACCTTGTTGCAGTAGCATACTTTCATTAACTACCCTGCCAACCTTTGTATCATCTGCAAACTTAGACATTAAGCCTGATATACCTTCATCGATATCATTAATAAATATAGAAAACAATAATGGGGCCCAGCAGTGAACCTTGGGGGACTCCACTAATAACATTTGTCCATGAAGAGCAGTGCTCATTGATAAGCACTCTCTGTCTTCTTCCACTTAACCATTTCTTTATCCATAGCAATAAATTGCCTTTAATGCCACATTTCTCCAGTTTGTGCAGCAGGTTTTTATGTGCAATAGTATCAAAAGCCTTTGTGAAATCCAAGCATATGATATCAAAGTTGTTTTTTTTTTTCATCTGGTTCCTTGGTCACTGAATCGTGGTAGTGTATCAGATTGGTTAGACAAGACCGCCCCTTAACAAATCCATGCTGTGACTACAATATAATTAAATTCCTGTCCAGATGATCCTGCATTACTTCATTACTTTCCCTAAACAGAAGTTAAACTAACAGGTGTGTAATAATTAATTGTGTCACCCTTTGTGAATTGAGGATACATCTGCACATATCTAGTCTGCAGGTTCTTCCCCTGAATCCAAGGAGGCTCTCATAATTATGGCTAAGGGTTTGCTTACTTCCTTCTGTGCCTCACATAATATGGTTCTTCCCCTGAATCCAAGGAGGCTCTCATAATTATAGCTAAGGGTTTGCTTACTTCCTTCTGTGTCTCACATAATATACAGTAAACCCCCGCTATTCGCGGTATCTGTATTCGCGGTCGCTGATTTAAACCTAAAAAAATGTGAATTTTAAAGCGCCGGAACATTTACCGCCATGAAAAAAACATGGGTGTGGCTAAAATCATTTTGCCCAGTCCACAGAGTAGTACAGTCAGTCGTCTTATAACACGTGTTTACACTACACTAATTCAATCTTACACAATTTAGGGGAACGATATTGTATATAACACGAACTGAATTCGCATATGCACGATTCGCCTTTGTGTTTACAAGAAATGGCAGTCGAACGCGGAATCACCCCAACTGAACGCAACACGATAGAAATGAAGAGAAGATTCTGAAAATGTATTTATTTTTTTATAGCAGTGAAGGGGAAACACATTTCACCATAATAACTTAAAAACCAACACAATTACAGCTATCGGTATTATCGCAAATGCAATTAGATAGAGTTCACTACCAGTTTATAACAGATTCCACTAGCAGGAACGCAACTGGAAATTGTTTTTATTGTTTTATGGTAGTAACCCCCAGAAATGTAAAATGTGAGCTAGTGAGGTGTTAATAGAGTTGTCTCTGCCTTTATGGTGTTGTTTATTCGTTTTGCTACACGCTCACAGCTTTATGTGTATCAAGTGTGCCTCCTCATTTTGTAATTGTGCTTTATTCTCTAAAAATGAGTAAAAATAACTTAAAAGGTGTAAAAAGGAAGTGTCCTGCGCTCAATGGGTGGGGGGTGACAAAATCGCGAGCGCGGATGTTTCAAGCTAATCCTTGTTCAGTATGTGTAATGCGCTTGTCATAGAAGGTTTCATCTCTTGCTTTTAATTGATACGTTTACAAAAGTGAAAAATCTACCATTTTGCAGTGTGTTGATGTAAACAGACTTTTTCGAGCGTGTTAAAGTTAAAAGAAAGTGATATTATTGTGGACAAGTTCTTTTCTAATCCTACAAAAATATGGCCGTGAATAAAAAGGGAACTGTGAAAAGATCAAAGAAGGTGATGACATTAGCGAGTAAAATTGAATTGTTAGACAAAATTTCTAATGGTGAAAGTGTCTCCTCAGTGGCAAAACATTATAAAATCAATGAGTCAACGGTACGATCAATCAAGAAATCGGAAGAAAAAATCCGCCGTAGTGTCCGTGAAAACGTGCTAATTGCATCAAAAATTTGCTCTATAACTCGTGATGTGAAATTAGAAAAAATGGAAAAGGCTTTAAATCTGTGGATAGAAGACCGAACTCAAAATAAAATTCCGTTAAGTTCACTTATCATTCGTGAAAAGGCAAAACACCTTTATCAACACTACACTTTAGTGAAACTGGTGATAGCACTCGCGGGATAAGTTTTTTAGCCAGCAAAGGCTGGTTTGAAAGATTTAAAAATCGATATGGTTATTTTTCGCCCAGCAACCCATGTTCTTGATATGTTTTTGAAAGGTTTCTTTAAAATGTCTAATAAATATGTACAGTATTACATTTAATAAATTGTTTCTTATTTTCATTTCGATGCCTTATGCTTTTTTTTTTTTTTTATGTACTTACTCTCTACGTTTGTCTATGTACATAGTCATATTATGTAGGTAAATACACATAATACGTACAGACAAAATTTTAGACTAATTTTTGTTATATATTTCATACTTTGGAACGGAACCCTTTTATTACCATGGGCGCCATAACTCAGTATTCGCGTTTTCAGTATTCGCGGAATTTCTCAGGAACGTAACCCCCGCGAATAGCGGGGGTTTACTGTAATTGGATAGGTGCCTTATGTTTAACTTTAACAATTCCTCTTCCACTTTTCTCTCAGTTATTACAAAATCATTTAGCTCCCTGTTAGAATTTGATAAATTCTGGCATCCATATCTCTAAAGAATTCTTCATTCAGTGTGTCAGCAACCTGAACAGGATCATCAACAGTCAAACCATCAATATCAAGTGGACCACATTGATTCATCCCAATCGTTCTAGTATTTACATTAGTAAAGAAGCCTTTGCAACATTTTCTAAAGATTACTTGTAACCTTCACTTGCCTAACCTCCTTTGGACTTGATTACAGACTACTTTATATTTACAGTAGGTTTCTGCATCACCTGCTAATTTATATGCATTAAATGCATATAAATTCTTTTCTGCCACGAGTCTCGTTAGTTCATTTAGGGTATAAACCTTGAACAGTATTTCATAATTGGTATGAAAAGCCTAGTAGCTTCCAAGGTTAATTCCTTGAAAACTTCCCATTTAGAATTTGCTGATGGTAACATCATCAGTTGATTCCACTGTATAGAATTTAAAAACAGTCTGAGACCACTGTAGTCACCTTTACGAAAGCAAAAACCATTCCCTTTACTTTTAGTGGTAGTTACATCTTTAAGTAACACATCAGTACAATCTCTCAAATCAGTACAATGTGATCATTGCCACTTAGTGGTTCTTTTATCTGTAAATTCTTATCGCATGAATATAATTGCTTATATAAAATCAGATCAAGGTTATTACACCCTCTTGTTGCCTCTCTAATATGTTGCTGCTGTATAAAATAGCCATCCATTAAATCCACAAAAGTCTTTCTTGTTTAAGACTTTTGTAAGACCAACCCACAAGTTCCAATCAATATCTGGAAAGTTTAAATCCCTCATTATAAGATATTCTGATTTACTGGCCCACTCTGTTTCTTGGTATAGTTGTTTGTTATACTCATCATGGTCATTAGTCCTATAATACACTCCTACTCTAATTTTGATTTTCCAGTGCTTATGTCACACCAAACTGATTGAACATTGCACTGGCTACCCATATCAACTGGATGCCCCCTCTTAGATTTTATGTTCTTCTGCATCCCTTATATCTGAATGGCACTACATCTCTGATATCCCAACACTGTCCACATTTGATGTCTTGACCAGCACTTCAAATTCATCAAATTATTTCAATTTACAGACTAGATTATAGCTACCACAGGCTTCTGACTTGCCTGATAATTTATATGCATCCCATGCATTTTTCTTCTCTGCCGCATTAATTCATGTCATGTCCATTTCGGTCTTTAGCTTGTATCAAGATATACAGGTAGTGTTTTCAGGAATACATGAGTGTTTTATTATTTGTATTTTTCTTTTTAATATCAATAATTAAAGTATGTAAGTTGTGTTCCAGTGAGTTCCATATATGGGGGTAAGTAAGCATTTTGTGCAGTTTAAAATCTGAAATTAGACATTATGATATTGGCTTGTCCTCCAAAACCTTGGTTACCCCTTCTACATTCTAGAGGTAATGTTGAAAAGCAAAACCTAACTTTCATAAACTAGTTTTTAACACTG
Organism: Mastigoproctus giganteus; assembly: GCF_048544385.1. Lineage (NCBI taxonomy): Eukaryota > Metazoa > Arthropoda > Arachnida > Uropygi > Thelyphonidae > Mastigoproctus > Mastigoproctus giganteus. The sequence continues at coordinate 110,388,099 of NC_143585.1, forward strand.
AAAACTGTCCTCAGTTTAATATAACCCAATCAAGTACATATTTCACCATGATCTATTTATTAATATTTTATTAATACTTATAAATTTATAGTTTTCATCTCTTTATTTTATTCCATAATATTCCATTTTATTTCATTTCATAATATTAGGTGTACACCATGGCAGTATGTGGAGATAAACTTATAGTTGGAACAGCAGGAAGACGTGTTTTGGTATGGGATCTTCGCAACATGGGTTATGTGCAGCAGAGAAGAGAATCCAGTCTTAAGTACCAGACAAGATGCATCAGGTGTTTTCCTAATAGACAGGGCTATGTACTTAGCTCCATAGAAGGTAATCATTAATAGATAGTAATGCCAAAATCCTCTTGATAATTTTGTTCATTTTATTAAAAATGAACAAGCGGCAGAAAATGTAATGTAATCAGGCATTTGCAAACAACATGAGAACAATGTTCAGCACGTAAAAAGAAATGTGAAAATTGATGTAGGCATTTTAAAGTGAAGATAATAGTGCAATGATGATGCACGTATTTATTTTAATCATTTATTATAGTACTTATTTTGAGCTGTGGAAATGTTTTCTGATAGTGAAATTTCAAAAAAAAAGGTTCAAGATCAAAAATGACAGTCATTAAGTGAAATTGGACAAAGAGCAGAAGAAGGGATAGTGATGACCTTGAAAAATGAGCTGTGATTACATTTTTAAAATGACAGGTAATTAAAGATGATTTTATTACAGATATCAGTGATCAAAGTTGATTATAAGCTCTATCCCATTTTGGTGGCCTTTCCCAACAAAAATGGAAGTTGGGGAGAATTAAATCATAAGTAGCTCTTAGCGCTGGTGTTTGAAGGTGGTTCTGCAGGGTACAATATTGAAAGCATGTGGGATTCCATTTGGAAAACTGTCCAGAATAGTGTTTATGGTGGTAAAAGCTTGTCCTTATCGTTTGATTAATTTTGTGCTGAAAAGGGGTATACATGCCTTCCTCTGAAAGTGAATGAATATTTGGTGGGCGTTTACTACTATATAGAAAGAGGTGCTAAAAGGAAAGATAGATTGAAACACCAATTAATGCTTGCCACCGAAGTGAAAAAGATTTTGAAGCTTTTGTGTACATGTTGGCTATCTTTAGATAAAGGTGTAACAAGATTAGTAAAAGAGTGTCTTTGACAAGTCTTCTGTTTATCCATTTCAAGTGTCAGTTAACTGAACATGCCCGGCATCTTCTGTGGAAGCTTAGTTATTTGGCATGGTTTTTTTTTTTTTTTTTTTTTTTTTTTTTAGGAGCATTAGCAACTAAGGCCATATTGCTCCGGGATATGCAGTGGTCATTCCCTGACCTTTCCGCATCCTCCATATTTGGTGGTGACGGGCTCGAACCTGGGTCTAATCAAGAAGCGTGTGCTATGCACTGCTGCTCCTTCCCACCTGGCTACGGAGGCGCCTGGAAGCTTAGTCGGCACAGTACATCACTGCTGTCTGTCAATCTCAGGCAGGGGAATGGGATTTTTGCTGTGAGTTATTCCAGATTTTTCAGCTAATAACATGCAAATTAGCCTGTGAACACACTTTTAAGACAGTTCCACAATATATATACATACAAGTGACAGACTGGTGCTATTAAAATATGATAATTTCATCGATAATTCTTGCCTACACCAACACGACTACATATTCATTATACATGCACAGTCAAACTTAATTATAACAAGATCCAAGGGACCGAAGGATATTGCTTGTTATTACTGTAGCTGTATGTTACTTTTGCTGTTACTCACTACACATTTATTATGCACACAGATAGTACTTAGATAGACAGTACTTATGACAGTACACAAATACTGAGATACGGTGAGGTCCTCGTACAACATGCATTTACACTACATGAATTTGATCATACACAATTTTTAAATAGGGGAACGATGTCACATATAACACAAACCGAATTCACTTATGCATGATTCAGTTTTGTGTTTACAAGAATGGCAGTCAAATGCGGCGGAATCAAAACAGCTGAACACAATGCTTACTGTGTTGTTTACTCTGCTGCTACACGTGCACTGCTTTGTTTGTGTGTATCAAACATGCCTCCTAATTTTTGTTCTTTTTATACTGTAATTGTCTTTATTCCCTGAAAATGAGTAAAATACTTAAACTGTGAAAAGGAAGCGTGCTGGTGAAGATACTGCAGGTTCAGAGAGAAAAAGAAAAGCAGCTAAGGTAAAAGAAAACCAACATGAGAACCACGACAAACTATGGAAAACTTGCTGGACAAACTAGTTTGCCGCTACCGCAGTTGCTCCCTGCATTCTTGGTAAATTTAACCCCGGGGGCTCACATCTGGTGAGTATGGGCTTGGCACACCCAGGGTCCTGAGCTGGATATCATCATTCTTCTCTTCTTGGTGATTCCCTTCTACTTTTGTCTCTCTCTCTCTCTCTCTCTCTCTCTCTCTCAGGGTTACTCGGGAACTTTTTTTTTTTTCCTGGTGCAGCATAAGCCTCAACTTCCTTGCATCATATGGATATTAATAATAATAATAATAATAAATAATAAATGGACAGTGCTTGCTATCGGCAGTGGCAGTAGAAGTCGAGAACGATATATTTATTGCCATGTCGGTGTGACAGATGAATTTAGGAAACTATATTTCCTAACTTAACCTTTAAGGTTAAGTTAGGAAATAAGTGAAGTTTGCGAGCAGTCTTTTTCAATTTACTAAGATAAAATCGAAATTCAGGATCGGTGTCCTTGGTTTCGTAAAACAAAGAAAGAGTTTTTAAAGCAGTTTGTATCTCTGTTCTTGACACTACATTAACTAGACACTGACCACATTCGGTGTCTAGTTAATGTAGACGCTTCCTTGCTGTTGTCTTCAAAATCCTCTTCCCCTGACTGCTTCGAGAATGTCGTCATCTGTCAATGTTTCGGCAGTCACAAAGTTGTTTTCCACAGTCTCGTAATTGCCCACACATGCTAACCCAGTATCCAAGTTATGTTCCTTCAACCACATTTTAATGAAATATTGTCATTTTCTCCAGTATCTTTACTGACTTCCATGGGCTTTAGTCTTTCCTTATTAACAGAGTGATTTGATGGTCTGTGATGTGATCTTATCGCATGCCTCGCCCATGAATTGGGTGGCATCAAGGACTGAAATTGGAAATTTTTCCTTTCTTTCAATGGATTCTAGTTTCAAATATTAAAATTTTTCTGAAATGGCATTTAAAGCTTCTAAAAACGCCTTGGTTCATAGGTGGTAAAAATACAAGTTTGATGTTGGTTAGATTGAGAATGGGGTGTGATGGACAATTGTATAAAATCAGCAAAATTTTCTTATCTGTTTTTTTCTAAACTTTTTGTCCCAGTTATGTACTTCTTCAAAAGTGGATGTGTAATCCAGGCTTTTTTGTTAGCATTAGCATTAGTAGAGGCATTTGATGCAAGAAAGCAAGCTTATGCAGCATCAGCCAAAAAAAAAAAAAAAAAAAAAAACCACTTCCACTTCACCCCTCTGTTCGTTCAAAATACCTGTCCAGCTGAGCCTTAAACTTATTTAGGCTATCAACCTCCACCACAAGGGATGGAAGTCTGTTCCACCAACCAACCACCCACTGGCTAAAGGCAAATTTCCGCACGTCTATCCTACATCTGTCTTTCCTCAATTTGAATTTATGCCCTCTCAGGTGATTTTTCTGAGCTAGAGGAAGAATCCCATCAGCATTGAGCATGCTTAAACCATTCAAGGCTTATACATCTCTATCAGATCACCTCGCTGGTACCTAGTCTCCAGACACTGTAATTTGCAAAACTTAAGCCTTTCTTCGTAAGAGCACCCCTTTGTTCCATTCACTAATCTTGTTGCCCTTCTCTGTACTCGTTCCAGCAGCTGTACATCCTTCTTGAAATGAGGCCTCCAGACCTGTATACAGTACTCTAGGTGTGGCCTGACCATCGCCTTATACAATGGAATAATCACCTCCTTATCCCTGCTGGAAAAATTCCTGTATATCATTGACAATACTCCATGAGCTACTCTTACAGCCCGTCTGCACTGCTCAGAGAACTTCATATCTGCCTGCACAACCACCCCCAAGTCCCTTTCATTCTCTACCACTGTCAGTGTAGTACCACAGAGTTGATACGTTGTTCTGGGGTTGCTGTTTCCCATGTGTAGTACTTTACATTTGTCAATGTTAAACTTCATTTGCCACCTCTCAGCCCATCTGCTCAACCTTTCCAGATCCTGTTGCAGCAGCATTACGTCAGTAGTGTCCTTAACAACCCTGCCAACCTTTGTATCGTCTGCAAACTTGGACATTAAGCCCGATATACCATCATCAATATCATTTATAAATACAGAAAACAATAATGGACCCAACACTGAGCCCTGAGGGACTCCACTAATAACATCAGTCCACGATGAGCAGTGTCCATTGATTACCACTCTGTCTTCTCCCCCTCAACCACCCCTTTATCCATAGCAGCAATTTGCCTCCAATGTCACACTGCTCCAATTTGTGTAGCAGTCTTCCATGTGCAACAGTATCAAAAGCCTTTCTAAGATCCAAGTATATAATATCAAAGTTATTCCCTGCATCCAGTTCTTTTGTGACTGCATCATAGTATCCAATCAAGTTGGTCAGGCAAGACTTCCCCTTAACAAAACCATGCTGTGTCTGAGCTATAACTGAAGTCTTGTCTAAATGATCCTGCAGTGCTTCTTTAACCAGTGCCTCCATTAATTTTCCTGGAACAGAAGTTAAGCTCACAGGTCTATAATTACTTGTGTCAGCCTTTGATCCTCCTTTGTGAATTAGGGTCACATTTGCACATTTCCAGTCTATGGGTACCTCCCCTGAGTCCAAGGAAGCTCTCATAATTATGGCTAAGGGTTTGCTTACTTCCTTTGCTGCCTCCTTTATATAACTGGATAGATCCCATCCACCCCGGGTGCCTTTCTTGTGTTTATCTTCAACAGTTTCTCCTCCACTTTACTCCCAGTTATTTCAAGATTCTGTAGCTTACTGCTAGAGTTGAATACACCTCTGGCATTCCCCTCGCTGAATAACTCCTCATGTGTGAATGTCGATGCAAAATATTCATTTAGTTTGTTAGCTACCTGAGCAGGATCATCAACAGTTGACCCATCAATATCAAGTGGACCAATCTGATTCATCCCCTTCCTTCTAGAGTTTACATAAGTAAAGAACTCTTTTCTGTTTTTCTTTGCATCCCTTGCCAAGGATTTCTCGTAATCTGCCTTCGCCTGCCTAACCTCCTTTGTAACTTGGTTGCATATCAACTTGTATCTATCATAGGCTTCTGTGTCATGTGTTAATTTGTATGTATCCCATGCATTTTTCTTTTCTGCCATATGCCTCATTAGTTCATCTGACATCCATTTTGGCCTAAACCTTGAACAATATTTCTTAGTTGGTATGTAAAGCCTAGTAGCTTCCAAGATAAGTTCTTTGAATGCTTCCCATTTTGAATTTGCTGTTGGTAATATCATCAGTTGGTCCCACTGTATAGAATTTAAATACTGTCTCAGTCCATCGTAGTCGCCTTTACGGAAGCAATAACCCTTCCCTTTACCCCTAATGGTAGTTACCTCTTTGAGTAAATCCCGCTTCAGCACACTGTGATCACTGCCACCTAGTGGTTCATTTATCTGCAGATTCTTAATGCATGAAGAATCACTGCTGATAATCAAATCAAGAGTATTACTCCCTCTAGTTGCCTCCCGAACATGCTGATGTAGAAAACAATCATCCAATAAATCCACAAAAGCCCTGCTAGTGTGTGAGTAACCAGCCCCCAAATTCCAGTCAATATCTGGGAAATTAAAATCTCCCATTATAAGACTCTCTGATTTACTGGCCCACTCTATTTCCCTGTATAGTTCCTTATTATACTCATCAGAGTCATTAGGCCTATAGCACACTCCTACTCTCAATTTTGATCTCCCAATGTTTATGTCACACCAAACTGACTCAACACTGCACTGTCCAGCGATGTCGACTGGCTTCACTTCCTTGGTTTTTATGTGTTTCTTAACTAATAGCATACCCCACCCCCCTTCCTATCCTGTCTATCCTTTCTGTAGACGTTGTACTCCCCAAATTGCAGTTCTGCATCCCTTATATCTGTGTGACACCACTTCTCTGATATCCCAACAATATCTGCCTTCGATGTTTTGAGCAATACCTCAAATTCATCAAATTTATTTACTAAACTCCTATCATTGGTGTACACGCAAGTATACCTGCACCTGTTTCTATTCTTAGCTACCCTAACAACAACCCATGTGTTTACTTGTACCGCAATGGCTCCCAGCAGTCACTGAAATACCATGCATCTTGTTTTTCAGGCTTCTGCTCATTCTAATAGAAGCAGTGCAAGAATCTCTTTCACCTCTGCCAGTGACTACTGTCAATCTATTGGTCTTTGTCTCCCCCCAAGCTAGCAGTTTTCCGACCCACCTAACACTGCCTCGATAGCATCAGCAAATATTCTTGCACCCTTTCTATTTAAGTGTATCCCATCCCTGTAGAAGCAATCTCTCCTGTTAACAAGTACAGTCCAGGCTGAAAAAAATTCTACCCCTTGAGCCTTGCACAATCTTTCCAGGGCTGGCCGAATTGATCGACAAGGCTCTCATCATATACTCCCTCCTATCATGTCTGGGCAGAATTGCAGACACTTTCAAATTCAACCCTAATTCTCGGCTTTTGTTCAACAGTGACCTGTACTTGTTAAGTAATTCTGCCGGTCTCCTACTCTTAATATTATTAGTGCCAACGTGTACAACAATATCACCTTTTGTGCCCTTAAAAGATGATATTCGCTCTACAACGTCATCAACCTTTGCCCCTGGCAGACATACCCTGGTCCTGTTCCACCTATCTTTTTTACAAAGCATGTTCCCCGTTTCCCTGACAATAGAGTCACCAACAACTACTAGTTCCTTCGGGACCAGCGCATTCTGCCTTGGGGGTTGTCTCTGTGTCACGCGATGCCCAAGTGCAAGCTCTGGCGTTGATGTGGGCAGCTGAGAGCTTGATGGGCCCCTCAATTTAGTTTCTTCAAGGGCATCCACCCTGTCCTTCAAGCTCTCATATAGGCCCACAAGAACGCCGAATTGTTGCCTGATATCGATACACTCCTTGCATCGCGCACACACAAAGACATCCCCCTTGGCAGTATCATGTCCCGTACCCGATTGCTCTGCAAACATCAAGCAAACAGTGCATTTTATAAGGCTGTGAGTCAGAGGACAACTGCCCCCCTCAGTTCTGCTCTGAGCCACAGCACTTCCATTAGCTTGAGCCTTTTGCTTTGCTGCTCTGGTCTGAGTCATGATTCTATTAATTTATTAATTAAGTATAATTAATTATGTTATGTTATTAATTATGTTAAATATAATTAATTATATTACGTTTGTAATCTAAGTCGTTATATGTATTTATTTAAATGTACAATTTAACTGCTAACGAAGTTCGACTAACGCTATCTAGTACGGTATATAACTATCGTATCACAAAGGCGGGAAAGTTACGAACGGTAGCGGAGTTGAAACACGTGGAAATCCTTACCGATACTTTTATGCAATTACAAGGCCGAGTAAAGAATAAATACACCAAATTAATCAGAAAATCACAAAATAATGTTATACTACTAAATTTAAATCAAAAGTTTTAGAAAAACAATAATTTCAAACCAATAAATAAGAAAAATCCACTTAGCGGCTTTGAACACGACTGTCACTAGTAGCCTCGTCAGCAGACTTTTTGCTTGGTATATTACTGGAAGGTTTTTAAAACATTTTGAATTCTTGGATTTGCATATTACTAAGTTTTCTTTTTTCATTTCCACTCATATTTGAATAAATCAGAACAGTCAGTTGCTCTTTGGAATTTTTCACTTGTACTCTTCTCACCTTTAAACTTGTGGGTCATGTAGATGGGCAATCTAAAACACATGGCTTCATCAGCATTAAAAATGTCACTTTCACAGAAACCTTTTTTTTATATCTGGCCACACATTTTCAATGCACTCATTACTCACTACTTTGTTCACACCACCAGATTCACCACTTATCTTACCATAAGCAATGTTGTTGTGTTTTTTTTTTTTTTTTTTTTATATTTGTCAAGCCACCTATTATTGCATATCCAAATTGGTGAGCCAATTTTTCAGCTTGTAGTTTCAATAGAGGGCCACTAATAGGAATATAATTTCTTTGCAATGTAAACCAACTCAAAAGAGCCTTATTCAGAATTCTTTTATCACATGCAGCTTTTTGTTTCAGTGATGGGGTTTTTTTTTTTTTTTTTGAAAGCACTAGTAATTCTTCCCAATTTTTTTCAAACTGTTGACATAGTTGAGTTCAGTCTTTTTTGCAAATCAACACATTGTTTCATATTCTTAAGTCACAAATAATTTTCACTTTCTTGCTGATTGTCAAAATGTTTCTTTTCTCCCCTGCCATTCCAAGGTAAAAAAAAAAAAAAACCTTTTTTAAAGTTTCCAAGTGTTTCTTTCAAGTTTTAAAAATACACATTCACACACTAAGATTTGAAATTGCACTGCATTCTTCATTTTGACTGAATCTGAAAGTTGAATGTTTCATACTGATACAGAAAAATTTCCTTAGTTAATTTGCTGGATAATTTCTTTCCATAGGTCTTTTGAGAATCCATAACAATAGGGAAGAGATACAATACAAAAGAGGATTGAGAGATTGGGAAAAGAAAACAAAAAGCTAAATGCAGATATGCACCCACAGCATGTGACATGTACTATTCAAATGAGGTAGAGCATTAGGACCCCTTGTTGGCCTTCAGCACACTTATCACACAGGGTGTTCAGGGATTTTTGCAATTAAACTGGAATGAGAACTATGCTCTTTGCAGTAGCATATTCTCTCAGCATGAATGGTTGAGGAGGCTTCCATTCCATCCTGCAGTGGGCTGATAATGGCTGCACTTTACCTTTTTTTTTTTTTTTTTTTTTTTTACTGCACTAAAAAAATTTGAGAATCATTAAGAGTTTTATGTAAATTACTATCAGCAAGGATGTGGAAAGCAATAAGGGGGAAATGTCATAAATAAGCAAGGCAATAATAGATCTAAGTCCTTCATATGACAGTTCAGCCATTACAATGGTAATGGCTTATAAAGATTTGCTTGTTATACCTGTGAAGCTCTTAACTACTGTGATCGGTTTAACTGTGAAATGTTGCTCATGAAATACATAATTTCCAATCAACTCTTCTCTGTTTGTTTGCAATAGCTAAACTCGTGTAAAAACCGTGCCTGTTATGAGTTTGACTCTCTGTGTGTGTGTGTGTGTGTGTGTGTGTGTGTGTGTGTGTACTAGCCTATCTTATGACTGGCTGCAAAAATAGAGATTGTTAGTATAACCTATATATATTTCTATTGTGTAATGTATAATTGTATAATGGTTTAGCTAACAGGAGTCGAAACTCCTGTTAGCTAAACCACTGCTAAACTGCCCTTGTATACGCTAATAGCCCAGAGTGGAAAATTTTAGTTGTAGGAAAGTGAACAGTATATGACTGAAGAATATAAAGTTAGTGCTCTGGTTATCTGAAAACACAAATTCCCGTCCATGCCAGTAATGGCCCTGGACATGGTAGATGTGTATCTGTAAGTGGTTGTATGTGCGCGCGCGCACACACACACACACACACACACACACACACACACACACAAATATATACACTGGTGTTGAAAGAAAGTGCATCACCCCTTAAAATTGTAATTGTTGTCTGAATAATGTAAGTATATGGCAATATTTCTTACAGATTGCATCAGATAAGATTGACACGCACAGGTGATGATGTAATGTAATATTGCATCAGCTGTTACTTTCATCTATATAAGCATACTCTGCAAGAGTTGCAGTCATTCCTTGCTTATGTCAGGATGGCGTGTTACGTGCAGTTGATGCCACGAAGAAAGAGTGCTATTGTTGCATTATGTGAGAAAGGATGTTCTTCCCATCATATTGCTTATAGAGTGTCTTGTAATCAGTCAACAGTGAGTAGATTTCTTTCCAACCTCAAGAATACTGGTTCTGCTGATTGGAAAAAAGGAACCAGACACAAACGATTCCGTTTGTGTACCAAACAAGTCTATGCCAAAACAGGACTGTGTTTTGAAGAACTTATGCCTTAAAAACCATAAAGCTTCTTCACCAGAGCTGAAAAGAGAACGGGAAGAACATACAGGAGTGGTAGCAAGTGAAGTAACAGAAGTAAGTGAAGAAGACGCCTCTTCAAAAATGGACTTGTAGCCCGTCGTCCTAAGAAGAAGCTTCTCCTCACACAAAAAATAAAAAAAGAAGCCCGATTAATTTGGTGTAAACAGCGTGTCAAATGGACCCCCCGAGCAGTGGAAGTTATTTTCTCGAATGAGAAGAAATTCAACCTGCATGGCTCTGATGGGAGACAAAGGATTTACCGTAGACAAGGTGAAGAATACCATCCAGACTGTATGGTGTGAACGGCGAAATTCCCTACCAGCCAAATGATATGGGATGCATTTCGTATCGCAGAGTAGGTCACCTGAAGTTTATAAAAGGTTCTGTAAATGCCAATGGATACCTGGCTATATTGGAAGGCAAATTGCTGCCAACCATTAGAGACCATTTCAACCTGCCACGTAACTGCATCTTTCAGGACTCAGCTCCTTGTCGTTGGGCGAAAAGTGTAAGTAGGCACTTCCATAGTTACTTTAGCTTCATTTCTGCATTAGAGGTTCAACAGTAATGTGTTTACGTTTGTTACAGGCGAAAAAATGATTGGAAGAACGCTCCATTACAACTCTTAGCTGGCCAGGAAACAGCCCAGACCTGAATCCTATAGAACAGTGGTCGGCAACCAGTGGTCCTCGAGAGAATTTTCATGGTCTGCAGAGTAATCTGAATATATTTGCAATTTTCATGTTTATTAAAATGTTTCATTATATTCTGATTCTTCTTTTTTTTTTGCAATTTTCGCCTAATTATGTTGCATGTTTATAAAAGGCCCAGTGGAATATCCGGTAGTAGTGGCATGTGATGCAAGAAAGCAAGTGTATGAGCTTATGCAGCATCAGCCTAAAAAAAAAAAAAAAAAAAAAATCACACCATTCCCTCCAAATGCCTGTCCAGTTCCTCCTTAAATTTATTCAACCTATCAACTTCCATGACAGATGGAAGTTTGTTCCAGCAATTAACCACCTGCTGGCTAAAGGCAGATTTCTGCACATCTATTCTACATCTGTCCTTTCTTAATTGGAATTTATGCCCCCTTAGGTTCATAATCTGAACAAGTGGAAGGATCTCAATCAGAATTCAGCGTGCTCAACATATTCAAGGCCTTATACACCTCGATCAGATCACCGCGCAGGTGCCTAGTCTCCATCCACTACAATTTGCAGAACTTAAGCCTCTCTTGGTAAGAGGATCCCTTCATTCCCCTCACCAATCTTGTTGCCCTTCTCTGTACACGCTCAAGTAAATCTACATCCTTCCTAAAATGAGGCCTCCAAACCTGTATGCAGTACTCAAGGCGTGGCCTGACCTTTGCCTTATACAGAGGGACAATCACCTCCTTTTCCCCTGCTAGCAAAATTCCTATGTATCATTGACAAAACTCCATGACCTGCCCTGGCAGCCTGTCTGCATTGCTCAGAAAACTTCATATCTGATTGCACAATTACTCCCAGATCTTTTTCATTTTCTACCACCTTAAGTGTAGTACCACACAGTTGGTACATTTCTCTGAGGTTACTTCTACCCATATGCAGTACTTTGCATTTGTCAAGGTTAAATTTCAGTTGCCACTTCTCAGCCCATCTGCCCAAATTTTCTAGATCCTGTTGCAGTAGCACACTGCCATTACTGTCATTAACAATCCTTCCAACCTTTGTATCATCTGCAAACTTCGACATTAAGCCTGATATACCTTCATCAATATCATTGATAAATAAACAAAACAACATTGGACCCAACACCGAACCCTGTGGGACTCCACTAATAACATTAGTCCACGAAGAGCAGCAGCCATTGATTACCACCCTCTGTCTTCTCCCACTTAACCATCCTTTTATCCATTGTAGCAACTTACCCTTAATACCATTCTGCTTCAATTTGTACAATAGTCTTCCATGCGCAACAGTGTCGAAAGCTTTCCTGAAATCCAAATATATGATATCAAAATTATTTTTTGCATCCAGCTCCTTTGTAACCACATCATAATATCCTATCAAATTTGTCAGACAAGACTTTCCCTTAACAAACCCATGCTGTGTCTGAATTATTGCTGGAGTCTTGTCTAGGTGATCCTGCAATGCATCTTTAACCAATGACTCCATTATTTTAACCGGAACAAAAGTTAAACTAACTGGTCTGTAATTACTCGTGTCACCCTTCGATCCCCCTTTGGGAATTGGGGATACATTTGCACATCTCCAGTCCGTGGGAACCTCCCCTGAGTCCAAGGATGCTCTCATAATTATGGCTAAGGGTTTGCTTAGTTGCTTTGCTGCCTCCTTTAATATAACTGGATAGATCCCATCCACCCCAAGTGCTTTTCTTACAAAATCATTAAGTATCCTGCTACAATTTGATAACCTTCTGCCATTTTCAATCCTTAATAATTCCTCATATGTGAATGTAGATGCAAAATACTCATTCAGTTTGTTTGCTATCTGAACAGGATCATCAACAGTCGAACCGTCGATGTCAAGTGGACCAATCAGATTCATCCTCTTCCTTTTAGAGTTTATATAAGTAAAGAAATTTTTAAATAAAATTATTTTATTTAAATTATAAAATTATTTAAATTTTTAAATAAAAATATAAATATAAAAATAAAGAATTTAACAGTTTATATAAGTAAAGAAATCCTTGCTGTTTTTCTTAGCATCTTTTGCCAAGGATTTCTTCTAATCTGCCTTTGCCTGTCTAACCTCCTTTGTGACCTGATTACTGACTAGCTTATATCTGCCATAGGCTTCTGAGTCGCTTGATAATTTATATGCATCCCATGCATTTTTCTTCTCTGTTACGAGTCTCATTAGTTCATTTGATAACCATTTAGGCCTAAACCTTGAACAGTATTTCTTAATAGGTATGAAACTTTTAGTAGCATCCACGATTAATTCCTTGAATGCTTCCCACTTAGAATTTACTGTTGGTAACATCGTCAGTCATCATCGGTATTAGCAATACTTTTATTGTAAAAAAATATAGAAAGCTATTTCTATTTCTTATCGATGGCTTAGTCTGGGCACTGCGCAGTTCTTAGGTAAGTGACCAGTAATATTTTTATTTTAACTGTGCACAGTGTGATATTTAATGGCATCAAAGAGCTTGAGTTTGATAACTATCTTATTTCTTGTTTGGTTTTAGATTCAAATAAAATAACCCCAATGAATGAGTAAAAGCAAGCAAGCATTTTGCACTTCTTAGGTAATACATCGCGTTGTCATGAGTTGGTTAATGAATCAGAGCCTCCGCAAGGCATCATCAGGAAAGACATTAGAACTGGAGGCGGAGAGAAGAAAAAGTTCAGTTTCAAGAAAATATGATGCAGACTACTTGAAGTTTGGATTTATTCAAGAAATTCAACTTGACGAATCAACAGACATAACTAGAAGGCAGTTCTTTGTTTTGTGAGGTTTGATTGCCAAGGAGAATTAAAGGAAGAACTCTGTTCGCTAATCTTGTCAGGTAGAACAACAGGCTCTGAAATTTTCAATGCACTTAATGGTTATTTCCTGAAACACAGTATTGAATGGAAGAAATGTGTTGGGATATGTACAGACGGTGCCGCAAGCAAGACTGGACATCGTTCAGGAGTTGTTGCAAAAGTGAAAGACGTTGGACACCCAGACATCTTGTTTACTCATTGAATTATACATCATGAGCAACTTGTGGCGAAAAGATTATCTCCAGAACTGCACGAAGTACTCTAATGTAATTAAAATTGTAAACGAAATTCGCTACAAAGCGCTCAATTCTCAAATATTGGAGGCACTTTGTGAAGAAATGGGCTCTCAGCATATTCGTGTTGTTCTTCACGCTGAGGTGAGATGGCTGTCGAGGGGCAAAGTACAAACCCGATTGTTCGACCTGCGCCAAGAAGTCAAGTTATTCTTCCAGCAGCAAAATAATTCGAGGTTCCATGATCTCTTGTCCGACAATGATTGGCTAGCCAAGCTTGCATACCTGGCAGATATTTATTCTCTGTTAAACGAGCTGAACACATCCTTGCAAGGACAGCTTACGGACGTGTTCACACTGCGAGGCAAAATGGGTGCATTTCAAAGGAAGATATTGCTGTGGCAAACGCAGTTGGCTGAAGATCTGCAAATGTTCCCAAATTTTGATGATTATATGAAACAGGAGGATGTCAACCAACTGGTAATAACTCTTGTTCGATTGCACTTACAGTCGTCACTGACTCTTTTGGTCGTTATTACCCAAAGGAAGAGGACCCCAGACACGGAAATACGTGGATAATAGATCCATTTTCGGCGAAAATCGAGGATGGTAATTTGAACATGAAAGAAAAAGAAAGCCTAATCGATCTATCGTCCGACGACAAGTCTCAAAGGTAAATTCCGCTCGTCCCTAACAAGATCTCATTTTTGGCTTTCCGTAAAAAGTGAGTACCGAGTGCTGAGTGAAAAGGCCATCAAAATTTTAATTCCATTCGCAACTACATATATGCGTGAAAAGACATTTTCATCAGTTACGGCAATTAAAAACAAGTACCACTGCCGACTAGAAATACAAATGGCTCTCCGTGTTGCAGTAACGTCATTGGAGCCAATAATCCAACAGCTTATTTCAAACAAGCAGCAACAAATGTCACACTGATTATTTTGCTATAGTTAATCCTTTATACACCTCTATGTCGAGGTGCACTTTATATTTGATAATTGTTAATATTAATTGTTTCTGTTAATTCTTTTTTAATAAAATGAAATTTAAAATTTTTTTTGCATTTTTCATAATGAATATATCTGCGTTTATTTATTATACTTTTTTTATCATAAGGCCATTATATTATTAATTATATTAACATTAATGATATCCAATTTTTTGCAAATAACTTGGAGTGCAAAAACAAGTGTAAGTACCATTTCATATTTAGAATGTTACCTTTATGGAAAAAATCATGGTAGTGGTCCACAGGATTCAAAATTTTGAGTTCAGTGGTCCGTGAGGTCTGAAAGGTTGGCGACCGCGGCTATAGAGAACTGTTGGTATTGTGTGGAATCTGCAGTTGCCAAAAAGAAACCAAAGCCCCTTCGTGAACTTCATAATTCATATTTGGAACCACGAACTATCAGTTGATTATCTTCAGAAATTGATCTTGTCAATGCCTCGATGGTGTGCTGCTGTCATCAGGGCCAGAGGCAGTTCAACTAAATATTAGTTTGCAACTTTTCATTTTGTTTTCTATTTAAAATGATAAACTGAAGCAAATTGAGGGCTTCTGATAACATTTCAGCCATAATTGGCAGATGATAATAATAATAATTGTCGTGTTTACCAAAACTGTTGTATAAAGTTTGCAAATGCTCATTTTGGAATATTTTGAGAGCACCTGTCAACTATTACTTAGCTTTGCCTTAACTATTAATAAATATCTTTTGTTTATATTTCTATTAGTGATGCTAGTCATTAATGTAACGTACCATCGTGAAAAGGGTTAGAAATGTGAAATTCGTAGGTGATGCACTTTCTTTGAACACCAGTGTATATGTATACATACTCACACACTGACCAAAAAAATGCAAACCTAAAAAAATGCAACACTATCAAATCAGGCCACATTTGTTTTGAATAACAGCAAGTTCATGATGTGGCATGAATTCTGTAAGGTGTTTAGTGTGTTTTGGTCTAACTGTAGAATTCTTCCAGCAAAATGTTACATAGCTGCAACAATGTTGAAGGAAGAGGATTTTTTGCTGACTAGCTCTCTCCACCATATCCCAAACATTCTCAATAGGATTGAGATCAGGTGTGTGTGGGGTGCAAGGAAGACGGTGGAAATTCATGCCATGTTCTGTGACCCATTCTTGCATGATTCTGGAACGATGCACTGTTGCATTGTCATCCATAAAGTGGTCATCACCTTTGGGATAAAAATGTAACATTGCAGGGTGCAGTAGATCTAATAAAAAATTCAGGTACTCCCTGGATGACATTCAACCTTCCACTGGTATCAAGTACCAACAAAACATTTCCCCATATCATGTACCACCTCCAGATGCTTGAGATGTCTTAACAAAGCAAGATTGCTTTATGAAGTTCTTGCCACACTCTCTGCATACCATCAGTGTAAAACAAAGTGTCGTGATTCATCTGACCACATGACTTTCTTTCACTGTTTCCAATCATGATGTTCTTGGCACTACTGCAAGCAAATTTTTCTGTGTTTCTCTGAAACAAGTGGCTTATGAATAATCAGGCAACTGCCAATATCCCATTTCTTCAATTCTCGGCATATGGTAAGGATTAAAATAGGGCAGTTCTGGGATTGATCGAATTCAGATGTTATTTGCTGCATGCTGGATTTTCAGCAAATAACATCTCTTTTTCCATGCAATCCTCCTCAGAGTATGACGGCTTTGCTCTTGTCATTTTCCTGCTACATATACGCCTTTCAGATGTGGAAGAACTTCTTGCTTTCCAGTCATTAAAAACCTTTGAGATGCCTTTGAGAAACCATTTATATCTTTTGTTTCTTGAATCCTGGCTCCTGCTAAACATGTACCCACAATAAAACTTTTTTTCAGTCTTATTCAGTATGCATTTTCTCATTCTGGCTTCAGATTACTGTAGTCAAACAGCCTGTGCAAGTCTTAATACTCAACGATGTAACATGTCATCATCCCACGTTAGTTTTCTTTGAATTTCTTCTGTTTGTGACTGCCTTAATACAGAGGTTTGTATTTTTTTTGGCCAGTGTGGGCATATATACACATACATTCGGTGAATTATGACCATCCCATCCATAATGGATTATGCAGTATAAAAAGCTGAACAGCTTCGTATGCTAGAGCAGTGGTAATTTGCATCTGTGATAAAGTAGTAGTTATGGGACATAGTAAAGATATCATGGAGTTTCAAAAGGGCATAATAATAATTAATCTTTTTTAATAAAAGGTATTTTGATTTATTAACTTTGTACAATATAAATGATTTGATATATACAATAACAAAGGAAGGAAGAAATTAAAGACTTTTAGAAATATCATATATTTACAGTAGTATACATATAAGTGCTTATTTATGCTTTAGATTCAACATATTCGAAAGCTTTTCTTTTTATATTATTTATAGTTTCTTCTGTACCATGCTCTTGCTCAATATTCAAATACCTTTGGAAAATGAATTTCATCTTTTTTGCTGATAATTTTAGAATGATAACTCTTTCCATGATTTACTGCCTCAATATCTCAGAATCACCATGCTTGAATTCCATACTAGCAAACCTTGATATTACTTCCACATGCTCTCTTTTATCCAAACTGTCAAGGCTTCTATTCATCAATTTTTTAGCATAGTCATACCTTCCATACTTCATATAGAAGAGGCCAAAATGAATCCACATTTCCTTATTCTGCTTGAATTTTTTATCATTGTTTTATAGTGATTCTGCTTTCTTCATTTTATTTGATTTAATATAAATATTTGTAAGTGATTATATATATTTTAATGGCTCATTTTCAAGGAGTGCTTTGTTAAATACATCTGTTAATGATTTCTCTGTCCCATATGTATTTTCAAAATTTATCGGTGCTAGCCGAATGTTCAGCTTTTCTTTCTGTTCCCTGAAAGCAATAGTTTGCAACCCCCTGTAAGCTATTTCTCTTGCCTAATCAAATTTAGTGTTCAGTTTAAAATGCCACCATACTATAGAGCTATTAGGTGATGCCAAAGCTAATTGTTCAAAGTCATCAAAGCTCGATAATTTGAAATCTGTGTGAAGATAATGCTGTTCGGCCTGAAATAAATATTGTTCTTCCACCTCTTTCTCTTTTTTCTTTTCTAGTTAACTTCCTGAAACCAAATCATGGGACTCCTGATAATGGATTCTGGCTAGTTTTTGATTTATCATCTCTTGTCCATACAAATATATCAGGGGTATCAGATGGTAGAAGAAAAGGACCTTTACTTTTAAAAGAATCAAATTTCCATACCACTTTATTTTTAAAATTCAGTTCCAATGTGGACTCTTCTCTTTCTCCCAATTCTCTGATGGCTTGTCATCTTCCTCCTTAACTTCAAACTCTGTTTCATTCACTTCATTAGTGAGATCAAGTCTGCAGATTCGTTTTCTGTCTCCTTGTTTTTTTCCATTGATACCACATTCTCATTATTAAAAAGACCATTACTGGTTAATTTCATGCTGGCATCTTCACAGAATTCATTTTTAAAAAAATTAAGCAAAATAAAATTTTTATAATATTATAATTTTTAATGTCAACTATTTTTACTGCAATAACAATAATTGTGGGAGCTCGTGCACTGGATGCTTCCATATTGGAAATGGCATGTCTTGTCAATTGCTCTTGGCCCATTGTGGAAAGGTGTACAAAGAATGGAGTCAAACTACCTCCTGACAGAACTGTAGAGGATTGTGCAGGGTGGATGTACGTGGTAAGCAAATAGTGCGGCATGTTATATGGGCTAAACGGCAGGTAGTCAACAGTTGATGTAGGGAATGCAAGAAGAATATCCCAAATGACGATGAACTGCACACTCAGACGTATTAAGTTCCACAGAAGACACCCTCTCCTCACCACTGATCATCGTCAACAGCAAATTGTGGTGCCAACAACATCCTGGTTGGACACTGGAGGACTGGAAATGAGTGTGCTGGTTGGATGAGTCCAAATATCTGGTACAACATACCAACAAATGCCTTGTGTAGTGCCAGCAACTGCATTCCATGGACCCATTGTGCACTCTACCCACCATCCATCACGTGGTGGTGGTTGCTTAATATGGGGTATGTTTTGCTGTTAAGAAACAGGACCTCTTGTATGTATGGACTGATGTTTCAGTGGTGAGGTCTAGCAGCAGCAGCTCTTAGGAGACCATATGGACCCTGCTACATTGCATTTTCCTGGACAGAAATGGAGCCTTCAAAGATGATAATATGCTGTGTCATCAGGCTTGCACTGTGCACAAGTAGTTTGAGCAATACGGTAAAGATATCACCCTTCTTGATTGGCCTTCAAATTTGCCTGACCTCTCAACCCAATTGAACACCTCTGGAATATTTTGGAATGGAAAGTGAGGCATATGGACATGCATTTATTGTAGAAAGCCTTTTGGCAGCATGGCTGCAGATCCCTACGGACATCATCGGACATCTAATGGAGTTGATGTTTAGGCAAATAGCAGCTGTTATCCATGTGAACCCAATGCAGTATTAGATAGGTGGTCATAATTCAGTGATGACTCAACCTGCACAGTTAAAATCAGTATAACACAGGCTAAAAACATAGGGAAAATATATTAGAATGAACTAAAAAGTGCTAAAAAAAAATTTTAAAAACATAGGCAGTTTTGGCATCTGTATGGTGCCCTTATCAACTGTAAATGTTACATTAGGGAAGTAAATACATTACATGCATGGTTATGACAGTGTTTGTCGGGAAAGAAAGGGAGGGCGAAAATAGAAGGGAGAAGAAAGGAGTGCCTTCAGGACATTCATGAATTACCAGAAAAGGGAAGTGGAAGCATGGAAGGGAGAGTTAAGGAAGGAAGTTAAGTTAGGGAAGTTAAAACCAGGGCAAGGTCTGCCCATTTCATGCAGCACCAGAAATTCAAAGAGTGGTTGTATATGCAACCCCTTATACGTTACGCAAGTCTCAGTGCTGTATGTGGGGTAGACTTCAGCCAATGACAGGTTGGAATCTACAAACCAAGCAGTTGGCTGTGTCCTTCCTGCCAGTAGTCATGACTGTTGCTGATCGAGTAAAATCTGCATTCTCGATATAGGTAATATATGGTCTTTTCAGTTGCCCTCCAGATGACTTCCTGATATAGCGTGCATTAGTCTGTGTATGTTATATCCCACATTTTTGCTTTAAAGGTAAGAGTTTTTGGGGGCTCTCAGACATTTCTACTGGTAAATTGCATGTGTTAATATTTTAAAGCAAGCACACAGTGTTAATATTTTAAAGCAAGCACACAGTGTTAATGTTTTAACTGCACAAAATTCTGGCATTAATATTTATCATTTACCACACTTCCTTGGCATGTAGTAAGCAGTGATAAATAAATATTTGCATTCTCTTGGGTAAAAAACAACTCCTGGTAGTTGTTTAAAGTTTGTTCTGCAGTTACATTTCTGGTGGGTCACTCCTCTTCTCTCATCTTTCTGTTTGGCATTGTGACATGACCTGTCCATTAGTGTGTGAATAATACTTTTTATAGTGTGTGAAGTATGGCATGATCTGTAAGTAATGTATTGGCCCATGCAATTGGGCTTACAGTACCTGAATTTGTTAAGCATTATCCTATTTTCTTCACAATTATATAAAGAAAAGGAAAGATGTGAACATTTTAAATCTTGGTACAGCAAATTTCAAGAAATCAGAACATCCACTGAGATATTCTAAATGCATTGCTTTGTCCCCGTCCTCCCAGAGAGAGAGAGAGTTGTAATGGAGAACTGCAATAAAGGCAAAGTGGCCAGGTCATTTAACACATGGCATAGTGTTGTTACAGCAAAGCAAAACTTCATAGTACTTGATATCCACTTCTGCACAGTTCTCGATATCCTCTACTGAGCAATAGAGGTGAGATATGCTTCCCAGAAATTAGTTTTATTTGAACAGCTCCTTATTCATTTAGATGATGTTACTTTAAATGCAAACTTCTACTTTAAGACATTGCAATTTATATACATCTAGTACACTATGATACATTTATTGGCAGGAAGTAAGACGAGTTGTATTATAAAAGGCTTATAACTTTTGTATTTGTGAGCAAAAAAAATAGTAAATTTGAATTGTGTGCTTAAACATTAATTTGATAAATAAAAATTAAATATTGCCCTTGATTTTGATAATAATAATAAGTTGCTATTTATATTAAATAGGTCGTGTTGCAGTAGAGTATCTGGATCCTAGCCCAGAAGTTCAGAAAAAAAAATATGCATTTAAGTGCCATCGTATTAAAGAAGGTAGTGGAATAGAATTTATATATCCTGTGAATGCCATCAGTTTTCACAATGTCTATAATACGTTTGCCACAGGGGGCTCTGATGGGTATGTGAATATTTGGGATGGTTTTAACAAAAAAAGACTTTGTCAATTACATCGTTATCCCACTAGTATTTCTTCATTGGCATTTAGCCCTGATGGTACTGTACTGGCAATTGCATCCTCATTTCTTCATGAACAAGAAATGAAAGAAATTCCCCCAGATGCTGTATATATCAGGCATGTTACTGACCAAGAGACCAAGCCCAAATAGTGTAATTATTATTATTATTTTTTATTTTTATTTTTTTTTTTTTTTTAGCGCTCATATGGACATTTTCTCCATTTTTATCCATTTGGTATTCTGTATATGTTCATCAGTGATATTTTTAGGAATAAAAAAACTTAAGTTCAAACCTTTTTTAAACTTTTTTTTTTTTAATTCACTGGGCACAGCAAATTTTTTTAAACATGTAATACAGTCAATTTCGGTTATTTGGGACACTTCGGGGCTAGTGCATTTTAGACCGATTAAACGACTGCCCCAATTATATGAAGTTTCACATAAATAGTTAAAAATACAATGGACTCCCGCTTTACAATTGATTTTCTGTACGATCAAATCACGTTACAATGGATTCACCATAGTAAAGTACCGTCCACTATACGATATGTAATAAGCACCGGTCATTGTGAATTGAATTTTAATTCTATTAACAGCAATTCTAATTAGCAAATATAGGAGGAAAATTATCCACAGGCTATACAAGTAAAGATATATCAAGCACACATTTTCACTTTATTACCTTACCAATTAAAAAATTAAATGATGCGTAAAAATCAGAATATTTTCCACAGGTTAGCAAAATAAAAATAAATTTATGCTTACGTGCATAGCCTAATTAATACGTACTGTGATATGTACATACTAACTAGTTGATATTTCTGTTCATTTCATTTGGGGAGGTTTAAAATTTAAAACAGTAAAAAAGATAAGCAATCAATAACAAAGAACACAGCACACACACAAATCTCAAGTAACACGATACTTGCAAGTGGGAACAGAGTAACAAGTTATGAAGTTTAAAAAATAGGAAATGAAGAGAAGATTCTGAAAATTTGTTTTTTACATGATTGAAGATTTCATGGAAGGGGAAACACATTTCACCATAACGTGAAAACCCACAGAATACCAGCTATCGGTATTATTGCAAATTCAGTAAGTTGAGTTTACTATCCATTTATAATAGATTAAACTAACAGAAAAGCCCAATAAACAGAGGACTGCTAATTGTTTTATGGTTGTGACCTCCAGAAAACCATGTGGCCGGAGACAATCATAAGGTAATCTCGAGTTCTGCAGTCTCCTACCCCGATTAAATGGCATGTTTCCAAATTAAGCAAAGTAAACCCTGGCTATTTTCTCGATTGGGTTCTGTTTTTTTTTTTTTTAAGATTTGTCCCAAATAAGCAGCTGCCCCGATTAACTGGTGGCCCAAATAACCGGAATCCACTGTATTTATAAATATATATGCAGTGTATTCCATTTCAGATGTGTGTGTGCGCGCGTGTGATTTTTATTTCTTATATTAATTGAATTTTTTACTTTTCTGTCATTAATAGAAGTTGAAAGTAAATAGCTGATTATTTTACCAATTAATTGCTCAACAAAAGCAATTGTGTTCACTTCACCTGCTTATACTTTCACAGCATAATATTCACTCAGCTTATTTATCCTGGATTTTTAATACAAACTGACATGCAACAAGTGTTTCGTGGATATTTTGTGATTTAATGAAATAAAATAACCAGATCGCAGGTGCACCTCATATTGTAGTATGCAGTCAACATTTTTGTAAAAAAATTATACTTATTTCTTTCTGGATTTTAATAAAACTTGAAATATAACAAGTATTTCACATTTCTACTATGACTAATATAAGTTAATGGTAATGATTTATGCATTTAGAAATCCAGTCAGTATTTGGTAATAAATCAGTTAATCTTTAAATATGCAGTATACACTTGGATCATGCCAAGGCGTGGCACAAAGCACTGATCAGTAAGCATAGCTCTTCTTACCCGTTACTAATGAGTAATGGTTAGTTCTCGGCATAATTTACCACTTATTTGAATTGAAATGTGTTTGATAGGCTGTCAATTACTGCTCATTTGTATTAGAATATGTTTGATGGGCTATCAGTTACCGCTCTTTCCGATCCTTTGGGTTAGTGTGTTTATTACATTTATCGCTTGAATCCTCCCTGCATAGTGGCATTACTAACCTGACCTTTTCTGACTAGCTGCCATGATCCGATACCACAACAGTACCAGGCAAAATGAGTCGGGGAGGGGAAAGGTCCGGTTACGTTATGCCACTCTTCTGGAGAGATTCAAGTGAAAAACAGAATAAACACTGTCTGTGCTGGTAGCACAGTGGTGTCATCACCATCCTCCCCACACTGAGTGGAAAAGGCCCAGGTTCAAATCCCGTCAATGATGCAAGGAACTTTTATGGACTTTTTGCACTCCATGGCTGAGTTATTCGGTCTCAGGCGTAGATAGCAAGGTTCCCCCCCCCCCCCAGAAAAAACTGTCATTTTTTGTCCAGCTAAGCAGGCAACCCAAACCAACCAGAGAACACACACAATTTAGACATAATACACATGGGTAGTTGAAGTGATTTTCTAGGTGACCCTAATAGTTGTTTTTTAGAATAAACACACTGACCTAAAGCATTGAAGAGCAGGAACTGATAGCCAATAAAACACATTCCAATGCAAATAAGTGGTAAATTATGCAGGGGGCTAGCCTTCCCGATCATTAGCAATTCGGGGGGGGGGGCTATGCTTGGCAAACACTGCTTCACTCTATACCTCACCAGGACTGATCAAAGTGTATACTGCATAAAAGATTAACCAAAAAATTATTAGACGAATGATCTTCAAGAAAAGAAACTTGCCTTCCTGTAGATACTTTGTTCTAGAATTTTTCTATTGCAACCGTCTATATCATGGCTCGTTGACACCGGAAATAGCTGACGACAATTGAGACACCGGCATTTCAACATTTGCAGGTACTTGTTCCATTAGTGACATTTAGTGGATTCTTGCTAAGGTTTCACTTAAATTATATGTTAGCTTATTAATTAGTATAAAATGTTAAATAGTTGAGTTATTAACAAGAGTCATTGTGGAGTGTTTGAATGTTCTGTGCTCTATCATATTTATTTTTGTTTCTGAGTGAGAACTATTGCATAATGTTGATCCATGATAACACTAATGATAGTGCTGTCCTTTTTCATTAACAGCTACTGCTGAGTACTGATTTTTTCCAGTCAGAATGAAAACTAATTTTTTAATCAAATTGTTGTGGAATCTTGAGGATCATCACTGTATTAGATTATGGATGTAATTAACCCAAGCACGGTTTGTTTGTTTGTTTGTTTGTGTTTTATTGGCGCATCAGCAACTGAGGCTATAATGCGCCAAATACCGGTCATATATAAAAGGTTAAAAAATTCAGTGACCTAAGTAGTTAGGCCACCATGTCCATATGTATAATAACAAAGATATAAAAGGTAAACCAATAAATACGTAACAAGAACGTAAATTTTTATATACAATTAAAAACTTTTATTAATTTGAAATAGCTAAAAACAGCAGACACGTTGTCGCTGTCGGATAAAATCTGACTGAGTGTATACGGCTCAGTCAGATGATTAAAAATGCTAGAACGGATATTGCTAAAATCTGGACAGTCGATTAAAAGGTGTCTAATTGATATAATTGTGCCACAAGACGCACACATAGGAGGGTCATCAGCCCTCAGCAGAAAAGAATGTGTCAAATGACTATGTCCTATGCGGGTCCGGGCAAGAACAACTTCCTCCTTACGATTCCTGCGCAGACAAGACTGCCACGGTTCAATAACAGGCTTTATACGATGTAATTTATTCGCAGTCTGTCTATCCCACGAATCCTGCCATTGGGAATGTACCTTTTGATGTACTGTTTGCCTGTAGTCTGTATAGGGGACTAACAGGCAACGGTTATTATTGGGAATTGATTTGGCTGCGGCGTCAGCCAAATCATTTCCCCTAATCCCAATGTGGCTGGGAATCCAGCAGAAGCGGATGTCATATTCGCGTTCATGGAGAACGTGAATCTTCTGCTGAATGCTAGACAGAACTGGATGAGGATTATACCTCACAGATATTAAAGCCTGTAACATGCTAAGAGAGTCGGAATATAAAATGAACCGTTGGTATTGGCATTTACTAATATGATCCAAGGCTAACTCTACAGCGTGCAGCTCTGCAGTAAATATGCTGCAATCAGAGGGAATCTGCTCTGATATAGTGCTGTCTGTGAAGACAGCAGCAGATCCCACATATGATTCCGACTTCGAACCGTCTGTGTAGACTGGCGCGAAGTCGGAATATTCAGTTCGGTGAGCTGAATGAAGCTGCAGGTAGACACATGATGGCGTGTCCAACTTTCCCCAGTTTCTAAGCGACAAGTCGCATGCCGGGACACGAGCATGCCAGGGTGGAAAGGGTTGCTTTGATGTTTGGGCAACCTTGTCTACCTTGATATTAAGTTCTTTGAGTAGCTCTTGGAAACGAATACCAAAAGGACGATTGGCAGTCTTACGGGTATTGTATAAATTTTCCCATCGTGGCTCAAAAACGAAGGGCCACGTAGGATGGTCTGGCAGGGATTTCAATTTTAAAGCATACTTTACAGACAACTGCTTACGTCGAAGTGATAACGGTGGTTCGTTTGCTTCGACGTATAAGCTCTGGACAGGAGATGTGCGATATGCTCCAGTAGCAATACGTAGGGCCTGGACGGGGTCCAGCCATCGCAGGACACTGTCTCTGGCTGAGGAATATACATGGGACCCATAATCTAGTTTGGATCGCACAAGTGCACGGTAGAGCCGAAGAAGGATACATCTGTCTGCTCCCCAAGATGTAGAGGAGAGCGAGCGAAGCATATTAAGGCCTCTTGTGCACTTTGTGCGGAGCTGACGAATATGATCTAAAAACGTCAGTTTTTTATCGAATATGAGTCCCAAGAATTTTATGTTCGCTGCTACTGGAATGGCATTTTGTCCGAGCCTTAGTTCAGGTTCAGGATGAAGATTACGCTTGCGACAAAAGTGTACGCAAACGGTCTTCTCCGGCGAGAACCTGAAGCCATTAGCAAGTGCCCAGGAATTCAGACTATCAATGGCTTTCTGCAGTTGTCTTTCAATAACCCTCATGTTGCACGACTGGCAAAAAATGCTAAAGTCATCAACATAGAGGGCACTGTTTACAGTCGGAGGAAGTTGTTCTGTGATGGAATTTATTTTTATGGCAAAAAGCGTGACACTTAATACTGATCCTTGTGGTACTCCCTCCTCTTGGCTAAAGGAGCGAGAGAGTGAGGATCCCACACGAACTTGGAACGATCGATTGGCTAAAAAGTTTTGAATAAAAAAAGGCAGATGCCCTCTTAGGCCAAGGCTATGTAAGTCTTTTAAAATGCCAAATCTCCAAGTTGTGTCATACGCTTTTTCCATGTCAAAGAACACCGACACCAAGTGTTCCCGTTTTAGGAATGCATCACGGATAGATGCTTCCATTCTAATAAGATGGTCCAAAGTGGACCGGTTCCGTCGGAAGCCGCACTGGATGTTGGAGAGAAGGTCATTTGATTCTAAATACCATAGTAAACGAGAATTGACCATTCTCTCCAGGATTTTGCACAAACAGCTAGTCAGAGCAATAGGACGATAATTGGTGGTGACTTTTGGATCCTTTCCTGGCTTAGGAAAGGCAAGAACGATTGCCTTTCGCCAGGAGTCCGGAAACTGCCCTTCAGTAAAAATTCTGTTATACAGAAGGAGCAGACAATCCATAGATTTTGGTGAAAGATGTTTAATCATTTCATAATGGATGCCATCTGGTCCAACGGCACTTGCTTTGGAAAGAGCGAGGGCTCTTTTCAATTCCACAATAGTGAAATCCCCATTGTAGGGATAAATGCCCTTAGTTTTAAAGTTAAGTGCCTGTTTTTCTATTTTATATTTCAGGACCAGGAACTCTGGGGAATACGAAGATGTTGCAGAGATCTTAGAGAATGTTTCCCCAAGAGCATTGGCTATTGCAGTTGGATCTGCAATAGCGCATCCATTATAATCTAGGATTGCAGAAGGGTGGGAGGTATATTTTCCCTTCATTTTCCGGATTTTATCCCAGACTACCTTAGAGTTGGTAGACTGGTTAATAGATGATGTAAAACGGATCCAAGATTCCTTTTGGCTCTGACGACGGATGTAGCGTGCTTTAGCTCGTGCACGTTTGAAGGCTATAAGGTTGTTCGTGGTAGGATATCGGCGAAATATCCCCCACGCTTTGTTTTGAGCCTTTTTTGCTGCTGTGCATTGTGAATTCCACCAAGGTTTGGGAAATGGTGGAAACCGGGCTGATGTTTTTGGGACAGCATTAGCAGCTGCTTGGACGATGATTTCTGTGATGAACTTTACTGCGTCATTGATCGGCTCTTGACTGACTGTGCTAAGATCGAAATTTGCCTGTTGTTGGAAGGCAGTCCAGTCAGCCTGATCAATCTTCCACCGTGGTAACCTAAAAGGAAGACATGGTCTCCCACTGTGTAACAAGGTTATCACAGGGAAGTGATCGCTTCCGTATGGATTCTCCTCCACTTCCCAGGTGAGTGAAGGGAGTAGAGAAGGGGAGCAGATAGATAGATCAATGGCAGAAAAGGTACGGGTAGGCATGTGGAAGAAGGTGTTATTTCCAGTATTTAGAAGGGAAAGGTCATTGTCATTGAGCATACGCTCAATGACTCGTCCCCTTCCGTTGACGTTAGCACTGCCCCACAGGGTGTTATGTCCGTTAAAATCCCCGAGAAGTAAGAAAGGGGGAGGCAGCTGCGTTAGAAGATCATCAAGGTCTGCTTGGGAGATGTCAGTCCCAGGTGGCAAATAGACAGAGCACACAGTTAATAAAAATCCCACCGTAAGGCGAATTGCAACAGCCTCTATGCTAGTTGTAATTAGTAAGGACTGCACTGGGGTCTGGTTACCCACAAGGATAGCCACTCCCCCATGTACAGAGCCATCCGCAATTCTATCCTTACGAAAAATTGTGGTGTTATGCATCGTGGGATCGTCACTTGCCTTTAGATATGTCTCCTGCAAGCAAAAGCAAACTGGCTCGTGCTTTTGCAGGAGGGCCTTGATGTCATCTATATTTCGCCGGAATCCACGACAATTCCATTGTAGGAATTTAGCCATTATTTTGGCTTGGTGGGTCCGTCAGGCGGCTTCCGAGGTGCTGAGGGCTTACTTTTATCAGTCTTGGATTTATCTTTTTTGGGGAAGAATGGACGCTGTCCCGTGTCCATTTCCTCCTCCGCAAAGAGTTCCAAGACGGACTCTTCGGGTACCTCCTTCTGCTCGACATCCATCTTTTCTTGGGTACTAGGGGGTACTTCCCCTTTTTTATTCTTTTCTTTAATAGTTAACTTTGGAACTTGTGGAGCATTAGGAGGTACCGATATAGGAGTGGCAGCTGATTGGTCCTTTTGTGCAGGTTTTTGGGATGTTAAGAGATACCGCGCGATGGGAGTGAAAGACTCCTTTGGAGGAATGGTCATGTCCGTCTGAGTTCCAACGGAACATCTCCCTGCTACCTTCTGGGCGTAGGTAGGTCTGTTGATATTCAGGGGTTTGACCGATTTCCTTGCCTCCTGGTATGATATGTTAAGCTCTGCCTTCAGCCGTTGAATCTCTTTTTCTTCTTTCCACCTCTGGCATGCTCGTGAGTAGGCCGGGTGTTCGCCCTCACAGTTAATACAGGTGGGTTTTGCGGCTGAACATGCTGTTGTTTCGTGGTCCTTTGCACCGCATCGAGCGCATGCAAGGACTCCACGGCAGGCCATTTGGGAATGTCCATACTTTTGGCATTTAAAACACCGTAAAGGATTTGGTATGTATGGACGCACTGAACAGTTGATATATCCAGCTTTAATCTCCTCAGGAGGTTTAGGAGTGTTAAAAGTCAGGATAACGCTCCTGGTTTTAACAATTTTTCCATCCCTTCGCGCAGTGATTCTCTTGACGGCAATGACTCCCTGTGGTTTTAATTCGGAGCAGATTTCCTCCTCGTATACGTCGAGAAGGTCCCACTCCGAAATGACACCTCTAGATGAATTGAGTGTTCTGTGTGGTGTCACTGTTATAGGGATTCCTCCGATTGATGTTGTTCGGAGTAGATGTTCTGATTGCCTGTCAGTTTTGGTTTCAATTAAGAGGTCTCCAGAACGGAGCCTCTTAACTGATTTGGGGGAACCTGCTATCCCATCTAACCCTTTTTGAATGAAAAAGGGCGACATTTTACCAATCGGTTTTTCACCGGTTGAGTGCATAATTAGGAACCTGGGTACAGGCCCTGATGTTACTTCTGTTCGCTGCCTCTTTGTACTAATAGTACTATCTGGATCTTCATCTATGTTTGCAGATAGGGACTGGGTTGGGGCCCCTGAAGAAGTTAGTTTATCAGGATTCATGAGTTTTTTTAAGTGGTTCAGTGCCCGGGCTCCCCACCCACCACGGAGCCCAAAGGGACGCCCACTACCCGGCATGCAATAAATGCGCTCGGGAGTGGGACGCCAGGGCTACCCAGACACCATACCCGCACCGCCGCCAGCCTGAATCCTGTCCCTCGGACCATGAGGGTAGGGGCATGGCTTTGACACGGTTGACCCTCGCAGGCGAACCTACTAGCCGATTGATCCTAGCCGGGCCTTCCAGGACCACCCGTCTTGTCGAAGCAGGGGCCAAAGTGGTGTATTGAAGCTGGGCCCCTCAACCACCAGGATCCCCCTTTCCGAATTTCCACGGGTCGCAGCGCACGGCAAACACGCCGGATTCCATTGATGTAAGCCCGGAACCTAGGCTGTGGGCGTTGGATCCCAGTGATGCTAGTCTGGAAGTCCAGCAGCGTCACTGGGAGGTCCCCTCACCACGTACAGGTGCCCACGTCGAGGGGAACCCAAGCACGGTACTAAGTACTATAGGTTCTAATACCTCTCTTGTTCTAATACCTCTGGAGTTTACATAATAAAAAAAAAAAAAAAAAAATTCAAAAGCAACAAAGAATCTGGTATGCGATTATTTATTTCTCCCAATGCTTTGGTTCCCAATCCTGGGAACCAAACCTTAGTGGAAGCACCATATATTTTGAAAGTGTCACTTTGCAGCTTGAGAGAGGCTAGCTCTGTGGGTGGACTGGATGAAACCATCCATATTGACAAATGCTATATGCAGAGGCACTGCAATTATAAGGCACCTGAGTCAGTGGTGCTTACTGAAACTGCAGAAGGCTGTAGTCTTCTGCACTGTAGAATACTGCAGTGGAGCCCCAAAAGAAACTTCAATATTCCAGGTTTTCTTCTGCTAACAATACAACTCTTCACCTGCTGATCCAGCAACACATTGCCCCAGGAAGAGTAATCTGGCATGATGAGCCGATGGATTACATGGCCATTTCTCACAGGAGACAGTACAGCATCAAGATTGTGAATAACAATTTAAATTTTGTTGATCTCATGTCAATATGCAGTCAGTGGAACAGAAATTAAGAAATACAAATGAAAACTGTTGAAAGCACAGCATTGTTCTTGACTCCCACTTATGGTTTAATTGTCTGGTTAAAGAATGGTGTCGATCATTCAGTTTTTCTTTTCTTATTCTAAGGTCAAAAAAGCTCGTAAATTACTGAACATTTGAGTTTTTGATTCTGTTAAATCTTATATATTTAACAGTATATATGTATTTTTTTTTTTTTTTTTCACAACCTCTGATTAATCATTGTTTTTACCAAAATTATGCTTATTAATGCTTAAAAGTCCCACTTTGTTTTTGATGAGCTTTGACAAATTTCATAAAAAAGTTGTTTTAGCTCAACAAGAACCACAATATTCAAAAGGCAGGATTATTAGTTACCCAATTGCTCCCATCTTATTCAGTCCACGTATCAATTAAACCTGATACGTGGACTAGTATTGGAGTTTTTAATAACAACCTTAATGTTATCATAGTTAAGTTTATGTACCCAATACTATTCAGGTGGCCTCTATCTATTGCCTTCTCTGATCTGACTGAAATTCTACTATTTTGTTCCTCTAACCTGCTGTTAGATTTCTTAATTCAACACCTTTTATTTATGGGAATTTTAATTCCAAATGTTTATTTTGGTTTAGTGGAATGGCTGAACCAATGTAGCACAGAAGGATTTAATAACAGTCTGTTTACATCACCAACCTTCATGGCCTAACACACCACACTGGCTTCTTCTTTTGTTGTTTCTAGGAAATTATTACTGATTGTGCCAATTCTGCTCATTGTTCCATTATATTCAAACTAACAGATTCTCAAATCAGTTTTCTTTCTGCCGACTTGGCTCAGTTTTTCCCTGAGAGAGGTTGGCCTTGTTTTCTTTTGGTTGTACAAATTTCATATTTATTATAGTCTAAGCAGTACTGCTATTTTTACTTTGAGTACTAGTTCCTTCCACTTTACTTTGGCTAGTCCATGAAATCCACCAGGGGCTAACAAATCTGGGTAACAGGTTGACAGTGTGATCAGGATTTCACAGGTCAATCTGGGAGCTGTGAGACTGAATTGAAAGTTCATTTCATGAGTAGTCTGTATTTTGCCAAGGGCTGGCACCCCACCCACCTCAGCTGCTGTCCAAAACTGGGACGTTTTCATTTTCCCTGCCTATGAAGACAGATAAAGGAATCATGACATCCCACTTGATAGACACCAGTCTGCCAGGCATAACTGAATTTGATAATATGCAAGGGAGATGCCTAATATCGTTTCATAATTAAAGTGGATACTATTTTCAAATGAAAAACACATCACAATGCTTAAGCATCAACAGTACACACAGGAATGTAGTTTTATTGTAGCCACTGAATGGATTTGCAAAGGGGTGATTTTGTGTGACCAGTCTGATTGGCAACGGCAATGCAGTAACGAAGAAAATGTCTGCACAAAACAATTTTGACTGTTACACATAATGGGATGGTTGATTGAGAGAAATCAGTCATCATCAATGGAACCCCTAAGGTTCAGTGCTGGGCTTATTGTTTCTATATTTATTAAAAAAACTGGAGATCTTATCAAGCTTAATGTCTAAGTATGAAGATTACACAAAGATTGGCAGAGTGCTTAATGACAATAATCAAGGTATGTGCAGCAAAATCTAAAAAAATTAGGCAGATTGGCTGTGAGAAATGGCAATTTAAGTTAACATTTACAAATGCAAGGTACTGCACATGGGTAGCAATAATCCCAGATTAATGTACTATGTGGTGCTATGCTCTGAGTAGTGGAAAATGAAAAAGATCTAAGGATAATTATGCAGTCAAATATGAAGTTCTCTGAGCAGTGTAGACAAGTGTCAAGATATCTCGTGGGGTTTTGTAAATGATATAAAGGAATTTTACTAGCAGGGAAGTGGTTAGGCTATACCTTGATTACTGCATACAGCTCTGGAGGCCTCATTTTAGGAAGGATGTTGATCTGTCAGGCCATGTGCAGAGAAGGGAAACAAGACTGAAGGGTACACCAAATGGTGGTCTCACCAAGAAAGGCTTCAGTTTTGAAAATTGAAGCATCTGGAGACTATCTGCAAGAGAATCTGATTGAGGCATTTAATCCTCAATCGTTTTTTTTCCTGGATCCTGTGTTCTTGTGTAGTGGAAGCTTGAGGTAACCTTTTCTCATACTCTGGACATCAGGCACTATCCTATTGGCTAATAGAGTTAATCCATCTATAAATTAACTGCTGGCAGTGCCTCTTGCCTGTACGCACATCAGGCTTCTGAGAGCATCGGCAAGAGAAGTCTGTCAGCAGGTAAGAATTTAATCTCTTTCTAATTACCTTAGATTTCCTGTTTTCTACTGTAACAGCAATTCAAAACTTAATACTTTTGAACCATAATTTGCCAATTGTAATTATAATATTCTAAAATATTAAAATTTGTAACCCTTTCTATTTTCTGTTCCCCCAACAGCTTGGTTTGATGATGGGTATTGGTAAGATACCTGAAACGTCACCTTAATGTATAGTAATATAGGCGAACAGCCTAATAAACTATATTATTAATTTTTACATTAGAGTGGTTTTAATATAATTTTAATATATAATAATAATAATTCACAATATGAGATGTACTTAATGATGCCAATTCCTAGTTACTTAGTAGATGGCTGCGTGTAGAAATGATGCACTTGCACTAACATACACGTCAGTTAACTATTTCGCAAACTGAGGCTTATAGCCCTAAAGTGCTCTATGATATAATAACCTTACTAGAAAACAACCACGTAGCATCCTTCCCTAACTGATATCTGAACAGCTGTAGAGATTTTTTTTAAAATCTAGTGCACTGATCATGAACAGATATTAAGGCCTGCTTATTATATATATATTTTGTGTTAATATCCAGAACCAAAATCAAAAATAATATTAAAAAACAAATTCCTTTTCATTTTATTATTTAAGCTCTGAATCCCACACACTGGGGTGGTGGTGGTGGTTGCTTCAGGTTTTTTTTTTTTTAACTGACCACCAATGCCAACCATACAATATGCTATGCCATCCTTGAACTATAGTCACAGAGATTTTAATTATAGTGATTAGTTAAAACAATTTGCATTCAAAAATTAACTGATAATTTTAATTAATAGTTCAAAATTAGTTCTCTGTAAAATATAATGAATATAAACAGTTTGAATACCATTTGTTTAAATTTCAATGAAGGCTGTAATCATGTTCAAGATCAAAACATAGTTTAATTGAGGCATCATTATCTAATAATATTGCTTTAAGTTGAATATGGATCTCCTTTCTTTATATCTACAATTCAATGACTTCTAAAAAGAAAAAGAGGGGAAAAAACCAACACAATGAATTTAGAAATTCTTATAGTTATATGTACAAAACGATAGTCAGAAACCAGTGAGCTATTATCAGTACAATGGGTATCATATAGATACTAAAAGTCCATTATTAAGAGTAAGGTCTATCGTACAGAGCATTATTAAATGAACCTTTAATGTAATGTAATTTAATAATATAGTGCAACCTTGATATGCGTTGGGGAGCCTCTGAGGTGCATAGTTTCCAAGCTCTGTAACCCACGTAATTGGAGTCTTTCCTCATACGGTTATCCTTCTGTCAATCTCACCATTCAAGTTGCCCGTCTTTGGACCCTTTAAAGAAGCTTAATGACTTTTTTTCAGATCAGGTCTACATATTTGAAGACATTATTCCAAATGTGGTTTTACAATTGCCTCATATAGTGGGGTTATGACCTCACTACCTCTACAGGATAATATTCAATAAACCATCGATAGGACACCATGGGCTTTCCTGGAATAGGAATGCCTGTTTACAGATAACCAGATTTGGGCAGATAACCTTATACAGTCCATTCCGGTTATTTGGGACACATCAGGACTAGTGCATTTTGGCCCGATTAAGCGGCTGCCCCAATTATCCGAAGTTTCACATAAATAGTTAAAAATACAATGTACCCCCCCCCCCCTTACAATTTCTTCACTGTACAATCAAATCACGTTACGACGAACTCAACGTAGTGAAGTACCATTCACTATACAATGTGCAGTAAGCACCGGTCATTGTGATCACGTTTGTGAATTGAATTTTAATTCTATCAAACAGCGATTCTAATTAGCAAAAATAGGAGGAATATTATCCACAGGCTATAAAAGCAAAGGTATATTAAGCACAAATTTACCCTTTATTACCTTACCAATTAAAAAATACACGAAAATTGGAATAATTAATACATACTGTAATATGTACATACGAACTAGTTGACATTTCTGTTCACTGACATTTGTGGGTGGGGGTTAAAATTTAAAACAGTAAAAAGATAAGCAATCAATAAGAAAGAACACGGCACACACAAATTGCAAGTAACACAATATGCGCAAGTGAGAACCGAGTAACGAGTTACAAAGCTTTAAAAATAGGAATGAAGAGATCTGGAAATTAATTTTTTTTATATGATTGAAGATTTCATGGAAGTGTCAACACATTTCACCATAATAACCCACAGAATTCCAGCTGTCAGTATTATCGAGTTTACTGTCCGTTTATGAGAGATTGCACTAACAGAAAAGCCCAATAAACAGGTGACTGCTAATTGTTTTATGGTTGTGACCTCCAGCATTTCGACCAAACCACGTGGTACCGTCAGAGACAATCTTAGGGTAATCTCCAGTGCTGCGGTCTCCTGCCCCGATTAAACGGCATGCTGTCCCAATTAAGCGAAGTAAACCCTGGCTATTTTCTCGATTGGTTTCTGTTTTTTAAAATTTGCCCCAAATAACCGGAATCCACTGTATCTGCCCGAATTCTCCCAGATCAATTTCCAATCCCACCACGTGTATAATTTATGTGAGTTGCATTCCCCAAATGTAAGACCTTGAATTTAGCAGCATTAAAACAGCTGCCACTTTTCTGCCATTCTTGCAGCCTGTTTAAGTCATCCTGAAGGAGTGCTGCTTGATGTTCATCATTACCTACTCTACCACTGTTTATGTTAATTGCCTAAGGGGATATGAATTCAAATTGAGGAAAGACAGTTGTAGAATAGATGTGCAGAAATTTGCCTTTAGCCATCGGGTGGTTGATTGCTGGAACAAACTTAATTGTAGTTGTAGAAGTTGACAGCTCAAATAAATTCAAGGCAGAACCTGACACAATTTGGAGTGAATGAATGGGTGAAGTATGAAAGTTTTTTTTTGGCTGATACTGTATAAGCTTGCTTCCTTGCATCATATGCCTCTGCAAATTTTGAAAAAATGGAAATTGGAAACAATAGTGGTCCAAGAACTGATCCTAGAGGGAACCCACTTCTGACTACACCGATCTGAAGAATACCCATTAATCATAGCCCTCTGCCTTGCAGCCACCCAGCAGTCCATCTCAGAATGTTACCAGTAATCCCAACCTGTTCATGCTTATACAATAACCTCTCATCAGGGACAGATGAAATGCTTTGCTAAACTCCAAATAAACTGTGTTAAAATTTTTTCCCTAAATCCAGCTCATGAGTACCTCTGTCAAAATAGCCTGCTAAGTCAAGCATGATTTTCTCTTAACAAAGCCATGTTATGTGTCCTTCAGAATGCCATATCTATCTAAATGTCCTTGCATTACACTCTTAATCATTGCCTCTAATATTTTTTCCTATCACTGAAGTCAGATTAACCACTCTGTAGTTATCAATTCACTCTTAAAAGTGATTCTATGTACAGGCAACCCCCGGATAACACAGTACAGTACTTCTATAACGCAGTTTGAGAATTGCTGGAAATCTCGCATACACGGTATTTTTGTGCTGGGAAAACCTTGCTATTATGTTAGATGTAATTTTCAACATTTCCATTCCTTTTTGCAAATCCCTGCTGTTGACTCACTAGTTATCACCTTTGTGATATTTTTCTAAATTTTTCTAAATACATTTCTGGACGTCACAGCCATAAAACAATTTGCAGTTTCCAGTTTATTGGTCTTTTCTGTTAGTGTAATCAATTATAAACGGGTAGTAAACTATCTTCTTGCATTTGCTATAGTACCGGGAGTTGGAATTCTGTGGGTCTTTACATTATGGTGAAATGTGTTTCCCCTTCCATAAAATATTCAATCATATAAAAAACAAATTTTCAGAAACTTGTTACTCCGTATTGTGTTTGTTGCAACGTTCTTTGTTATTGATTGCTTCTCATTTTTACTGTTTTAAATTTTACAACCAAAAAAAAAAAGTCAGTGAACAGAAATATCAATCAGTATGTATATATTACAGTGCATATGAATTAAGCTATGTATGTAAGCATAAATTTATTTTTATTTGGAAAATATTCTTCCGATTTTTACATATCATTTAAAGCGGTGGTATTGTACGAGACCATAAAAAATAATTGTGACTTCGAAGAGTGCAGTTCGTGACTTTTAAAGAGAGCAGAAGGTACACGAAACCTAGATGCTGCAGATTGGTTGGGTTTTGATTTTATTGGCGCATTAGCTACTAAGGCTATAATGCACCAAGACCATGTCATTTATAAAAAAGTTTAAACTTTCAGTGACCTAATTAGTTAGGTCACTACGTCCAAAGGTATAACAAATATATAAAAGAAAAATGTAAATTTTATATACGAGCAAAAATATTTATTGATTTTAAAAATCTAAAAACAGCAGACACATTGTCATTGTCGGATAAAATCTGACTGAGTGTATACGGCTCAGTCAGATGATTAAAAGCAGTAAAACGGATATTGCTAAAATCTGGACAATCAATTAAAATGTGTCTCATGGATAAAACTGTGCCACAGGACTCGCACATAGGAGGGTCATCAGCCCTCAAGATGCTGCAGAAGAGATTATGCTTAGTCATGAAGAGGAAGAAAATTAAATGAACGTACATTATCTCACATAAGTATTAGTTTTTAAGGTAAGATGTTCATTCAGTTATTACTATTTAAGTTACTACTATTATAAAAATAATGTTAAAATATTAAGTTATTACTACTATAAAAATTATAGTAGTAATATTGCGGTACAAGTAAACACATGGGTTGTGTTAGGGTAGCTAAGAATAGAAACAGGTGCATGTATACTTGCGTGTACACTAATGCTAGGAGTTTAGTAAATAAATTTGATGAATTTGAGGTATTACTCAAAACATCAAAGGCAGATATTGTTGGGATATCAGAGACGTGGTGTCACACAGATATAAGGAATGCAGAACTGGAATTTGGGGAGTACGTCTACAGAAAGGATAGACAGGATAGGAAGGGAGGAGGGGTTATGCTATTAGTTAAAAAACACAAAATCCAAGGAAGTGAAGCCAGTTGACATCGCTGGACAGTGCAGTGTTGAGTCAGTTTGGTGTGACATAAGCATAGGTAAATCAAAATTGAGAGTAGGAGTGTGCTATAGGCCTAATGACTCTGATGAGTATAATAAGATACTGTACAGGGAAATAGAATGGGCCAGTAAATCAGAGAGTCTTATAATGGGGGATTTTAATTTCCCTGATATTGACTGGAATTTGGGGGTTGGTCACTCACACACTAGCAAGGCTTTTGTGGATTTATTGGATGATTGTTTTCTACACCAGCATGTTCGGGAGGCAACTAGAGGGAGTAATACTCTTGATCTGATTATCAGTAGTGATTCTTCATGCATTAGGAATCTGCAGATAAATGAACCACTGGGTGGCAGTGATCACAGTGTGCTGAAGTGGGATTTACTCAAGGAGGTAACTACCATCAGAGGTAAAGGGAAGGGTTTTTGCTTTCGTAAAGGTGACTATGATGGTCTGAGACAGTATTTAAATTCTATACAGTGGGACCAACTGATGATGTTACCAACAGCAAATTCAAAATGGGAAGCATTCAAGGAACTAATCTTGGAAGCTACCAGGCTTTACATACCAACCAAGAAATATTGTTCAAGGTTCAGGCCTAAATGGTTGTCAGATGAACTAATGAGACATATGGCAGAGAAGAAAAATGCATGGGATACATACAAATTAATGGGTGACGTGGAAGCCTATGATAGATATAAGTTGGTCTGTAACCAAGTCACAAAGGAGATTAGGCAGGCAAAGGCAGATTATGAGAAATCCTTGGCAAAGGATGCAAAGAAAAACAGAAAAGAGTTCTTTACCTATTTAAACTCAAGAAGGAAAGGGATGAATCAGATTGGTCCACTGGATGTTGATGGTTCAACAGTTGAGGATCCAGCTCAGGTGGCTAACAATCTAAACGAGTATTTTGCATCTACATTCACACATGAGGAGTTATTCAGGAAGGGGAATGTCGTAGGTGAAGTAAACATTGGCAGTGAGCTAGATGATTTTCTAATAACTGAGAGGAAAGTGGAGGAGAAATTGTTGAGGATAAACATAAAAAAGGCACCCGGGGTGGATGGGATCTATCCAGTTATATTAAAGGAGGCAGCAAAGGAAGTAAGCAATCCCCTAGCCATAATTATGAGAGCTTCTTTGGACTCAGGGGAGGTACCCATGGACTGGAGATGTGCAAATGTAACCCCAATTCACAAAGGAGGATCAAAGGCTGACACAAGTAATTATAGACCTGTTAGTTTAACTTCGGTTCCAGGAAAATTAATGGAGGCACTGGTTAAAGAAGCACTGCAGGATCATCTGGACAAGAATTCAGTTATAGCTCAGACACAGCATGGGTTTGTTAAGGGCAGGTCTTGTTTGACCAATTTGATTGGATACTATGATGTAGTCACAAAAGAACTGGATGCAGGGAATAACTTTGATATTATATATTTGGATCTTAGAAAGGCTTTTGATACTGTTGCGCATGGAAGACTGCTGCACAAATTGGAGAAGTGTGGCATTCGAGGCAAATTGCTGCTATGGATAAAGGGATGGTTGAGTGGCAGAAGACAGAGTGGTAATCAATGGACACTGCTCAACGTGGACTAATGTTATTAGTGGAGTTCCTCAGGGTTCAGTGTTGGGTCCATTGTTGTTTTCTGTATTTATAAATGATATTGATGATGGTGTATCAGGCTTAATGTCCAAGTTTGCAGACGATACAAAGGTTGGCAGGGTTGTTAAGGACACTACTGATACTATGCTGCTGCAACAGGATCTGGAAAGGTTGAGCAGATGGGCTGATAGGTGGCAAATGAAGTTTAACATTGACAAATGTAAAGTACTACATATGGGAAACAGTAACCCCAGATCAACGTATCAACTCTGTGGTACTACGCTGACAGTGGTAGAGAATGAAAAGGACCTGGGGGTAATTGTGCAGGCAGATATGAAGTTCTCTGAGCAGTGCAGACGAGCTGCAAGAGTAGCTCATGGTGTCTTGTCAATGATATACAGGAATTTTTCTAGCAGGGACAGGGATGTGATTATTCCCTTGTATAAGGCATTGGTCAGGCCACAGCTTGAGTACTGTATACAGGTCTGGAGGCCTCATTTCAAGAAGGAAGTAGAGCTGCTGGAACGAGTACAGAGAAGGGCAACAAGATTAGTGAATGGAACAAAGGGTTGCTCTTACGAAGAAAGGCTTAAGTTTTGCAAATTACAGAGCCTGGAGACTAGGCATCGCCGAGGTGATCTGATAGAGGTGTACAAGGCTTTGAATGGCTTGAGCATGCTCAATGCCGATGGGATTCTTCCTCTTGCTCAGAATAATCACCTGAGAGGGCATAAATTCAAATTGAGGAAGGACGGATGTCGGATAGATGTGCGGAAATTCGCCTTTAGCCAGCGGGCAGTTGGTTTGTGGAATAGACTTCCATCGCTTGTTGTTGAAGTTGATAGCCTAAACAAATAAGGCTCAGCTGGACAGGTATTTCGAACGAATTGAGGGGGTGAAATGGGAGTAGTGGTTGTTGTTTTTTTTTTTTTTTTTTTTTGGCTGATGCTGAATAAGCTTGCTTTCTTGCATCATATGCCTCTACTAATGCTAAAGTATTACAGTTTTTAAGGTAAGATGTTCATTCAGTTATTACTATTTAAGTTACTACTATTATAAAAATAATGTTATTACTACTATAAAAATTAAGTTTCCAATAGTTATAAAAAAAAATGGCATATTTTTGTTAGCTTTTGGAACTTAACCCACCTTTTTGTACTGGTTCTTAGTCCTGTATAACACGGTTTTGCATTATACGTACCAAATATACCTGTATTGGTGATACACTGACACTTCTCCAATCCAAAGATGGCCTCATAATTAACCTCAATGGTTCAATGCACACTCACTCAAAACTACAGGCTATATGCCATCAACTCTGGAAGTCTTGCTTTTATGCTCAAAAGTTTTTATAATAAACAATCATCTGTAATTTTGACATCACTAGTTTCGTATGGCTCAGCCTCACTCGCACACCCTCTTCTCAGCATGAAGGGTCTTTTGCAATAAAGACTGATGAAAAGTACCTATTAAATTCATCCACATCATCAGCTAGGTTACCTAAGACTTTCCCACACCCAGTGCACAAGGTTTTGTTCTGATTAGCTTTCTTCTTCGTGGTATTCACATACATGAAAAATTCCTTGGCCTCCCTGATTACAGATCAACCTGTACCAATTGTAGGCTTCAGTACTTTTTATCGCTCTGTAACTGTCCCATCTTATCCTTTTCTACACTATTTGCCCAGCCAGCTCCAGTCATCCATTTTGGCATCCTCCTGCAATATTTTCTTAAAGGTATGTATGCATTCATGGCTTCTGTGATTTTTGCTTTAAAACTATTCCATAATTCAAATATATTCACCCTTGGCAATCTGCCCAATTCATAGATGCCATATAGTACCTTCAACTGTCAAAGTCCCCTCTTCTGAAGTTAAAACGGTACCTTTACCTCTTAACTACTGCAACATCTTTCTTAGTCTTCCAACTGACAATTGCATGATCACTTCTTGACAATGGTTCCTGTACTTTAAGCCCTGTGATATCATCTGATTCATTAGTAATGATGAGGTCAAGAATATTCTCAGCTCTAGTACTTTCTCTAACACTCTCGTACAAATAATCTAATTTATTTTAAAAAGTTTTTTCCCATGGTGAGTTTCCCTCCTACTTATTCCAATGAATCTAAGGCAGGTTAAAGTCATCCACAATAAGACATTCATGCTTGTTTGCCTTCTGCAAATAAATCCTTTGCTTCCAACTAACTCGCACCACACAGATTCTATGCTGGCAGACATAACTTTAGCCAGCAAGCTGTTGAGTACTCTGGAACAAGTTGCCTTTGTAGGCAGTCCAGACTGACAGTTTGATAAAATTCGAAGGCTAACCAGATAGTTAGCTACGTGAGGAGGTAAGCAGATAATTTCCCTCTCACTATTTGATGCAAGATGCAACTCTGCTTTTTTTTCCACAACTTTTTCTTACACTGATTAATCTGATTGCATTATAAAGATAATTCCAGAGTTTGTATTATCATCAATTCTAACTCCTTCCTTCTCTTCATAAGCAGCACTGAACCACCCATTGGTATAATGCCACAGACTTTATTGGGCTAATGCAAGCCTTTCACATTAGGGATGGTCCACAGAGCTCCTTACTGTGAATGGCCATGTCTCTTGAGTTGGTCTTCATTAATGAGTTATTCTGTTATAAAGAGGGAATATGTTTAATTGACTAGCAGAAAAAAAAAAAAAAAAAAACCCTGAAAAGTGCCTATAACTCAGTTTGGCAGTGTTGGTGCAACTGTTCCTCATGCAAGTTATTTTGCACACAGAAGATATTACATCAAAAGTTGCTATTAATTCAACAGATTTTCTAAATTTCTTGAGTTTTCTCTTTAACCTGTATTTCGAAACAAGGATCTGTTACAGTGAGGGTTTTTTTTTTTTTTTTAAATTGTGTCAATTTTTTTTTGGCAGTTGAGAGAGAGAGAGAGAGAGAGGAAAAAATAAATAAAAAATACCAGGAAACCCAGTATTTCTATTTCAAAAAGAAATTAAAAATTTTGAAAACTTAGAACAGTAAGGCTTTCTCCTGAATAGCTCAATCAATCAATAAAATAATAAATCTTGTATTAAACACATGCACTTCATGTGTAAATTTTCAAACATCCACACAAAACTTTGATTTATGGTTTTTAACAAACTAAACTTTTGTCTTCATGGAAAATCTGCCAATGCCCAATGAAAAAAAAAAGTTCCTTGCTGGGGTCAATGTGTTAATTTATTAAAGATTATGGATACTGTTAGCTATTAATTTTGAAGTTTTAGTTAAAAAAAAAAATTTTCATTGATGATAGTTTCCCAATTTTAAACTTATTCCCCAAGAAGAATATGGGCTATATAAAATACCGTGTAACAGACTGAAAAAAAATAATACCAGTGTACTTAAGTTTTAGGCAATTTTTTTTCACAGAGAGAGAGAAAAACAATAATTATTAGTCAATTAAGTGATACAAATTCATTTAAAAGTATCAATACACCTATTTCCTTTGTAAAAATTCATTCTCAGGAAGACCTTGATGTATACATCAAACACTAATACTCTGTAAGTAAAAACTGTATAAATTATTTTAAAGAATTCTGTTGACAGATATTTCTCCTTAGTTTTAATCACAATATTTTACACAAGTTTTTTAGCTTGGAAGAAACTCTTCAAATGTTTCATTTGCCAAAATCCCATTGTAAGAAGTATTGCAGTTTGAACAATGGACCACCAAAGAACTCGCTGGTTGGTACTTTCACTAGTCTGGCGAAATCTTTCTTCTCGGTACTGAAATCAAATGGTCAAAAATTATACCGACAGCATAAAACTTAATTTTAGAAGAAATAAATTGTTTAAAAACTGTTTCATCTTTTAAATGTTAAGATGTATATTTTAACTCACAATAAGCCCACAGTTACCCTGGTCTATTCTGAATATTCCACGTTTTGTCCCCTACGACTGTTTTTGCTCTATTAAAGGACACACACACATTAGGTAAAAACCTAATGTGTACAGATGAGTACTATTTAAACACAAGTCTTCAGATGTACCATAAATTACTTTTACAGCTTATTGATAGGATTTAACTTTACAGTTAATCTTATCAATAAAATTTTGATAAATCATCCCTAGGATTAGATTCTCTAATTTGGTGGTTCTGAAACTTTATTTATTCTCATTACCCACAGCATAAAACTTCTGTTAACATTCACACATGTGCAGCTTTAAAAATCAGTAGGAAATAATTCAAAATGGTTCACTTTTTTTAATGCTACCATTATTTTCAATTGATTATGAACACTGTTGTGAAAAATATTAAAACAGTTTTAAATATTGGGGGAGGACACTCTGGAAATACAAAGTGGGGTACATATTAATATGTACAAAAGATCATTTCGGTCACAAGAACTTGTTCAAAGAAAGCTGTCATTGAAGTAAAATATCACACGACGTTTGACCCCATTACGTACATATTTCCAATTTGGAATTAAACATAATAATACCAATGTAGATTCTGAATGGTTTATTATCTTCAAAGATTATTCTTGTCTTCTGTCAAACCAAATACAAATGATTTAAATAATTATTTTTTAATGTGGGAAAAAACATAAATTAAAGTGGATAACACCATCAACTTTTTAATGCAAACTCTGTGGACCACCTTTATAAACACCTGGGGATTGTCTTTTTTTTTTTTTTTTATAAAACCCCGAAGAACGAGATGTATTGGAACCTATAGTACTTAAGACTGTGCATGGGTTAGAGATTGAGAACATGAGATTTTCAGGAAAAACATATGAAGGGAAGTTTTCCAAGAAAATGGAAGCTGAAGGAATAAATGAGAAAGAAGAAAATTTGTTTCTCCAAGTTATGTTGAACAGTAAAAGGATGCTGACTGGTTGTGGCACATGTTCAGGCTGCTTTGAAAGAGAGAGAAGTTGTTTGTCATTTGGTTTTTAGGAGCATTAGCAACAAAGGCTATATTGCTCCGGGAATATGAGGTGGTGATGGGCTCGAACCCCGGTCTAATCAAGAAGCGTGTGCTACACACTGCTGCTCCTGCCCGCCTGGCTAC
This sequence comes from Mastigoproctus giganteus, assembly GCF_048544385.1. Taxonomy (NCBI): domain Eukaryota; kingdom Metazoa; phylum Arthropoda; class Arachnida; order Uropygi; family Thelyphonidae; genus Mastigoproctus; species Mastigoproctus giganteus. The sequence goes on from NC_143585.1 coordinate 110,433,008, forward strand.
GGAGGCACCTGAGAGAGGGGGGGGGATTATAGAAAGAAGACAATTCAGAAGAACAGGGCCCATGGCAGTATCTACAGAAAAGGCATGCAAAAGAAAGAATATCTATGAGACAGGGAGTAGAGAAACTTGGTTAGCAATGAGTCACTGATTAACCTAACTGCCCTCTTTTGAATGGAATCTGGAAGCCTGAGGGGTTTTGGGGGCATGGAATATTGTCCCCAATGTGAGAACAATATTCCATGGTAGAGCAGATTTGAAGTTTGTACAGAGTGAACATGCCGTTTGGAAGAAAATGAATGCTGAGAGTGAAAGAGAAATCCCAGTTTTTTTGACGAAGACAAAGCAATATTTGCAATGTGCTTATTTATGCCAAAACAGATTAGAAGTCAGAGTCATCTCCAATAGAGATTTGTGATCTTGTCTAGAAATCAGTGTCATTGAAGAACAATTTTTGCAGGATAAAAGACAGGACTAAGTTTTAGAAGGATTGAAATGAACTAAGTTGTCTTTGCCACACTGAAGAATTAACAACAGATCAGCATTTTAAGAAATTGGTAGCACATATTCAAGAAGTTGAAGCTGTTTGTGCAGGGCAAGGTTTCTCAAACTGGAAGGTGGAACACAATATGCAACCATCAGTGAAACTATGCATAGGATTTCCAGTCAATGGAAGAAGGTCATTGATTATTACCATTTACCATCACCCACAGTGAGTAGTCGGAGAGAGAGAACTGGATACCCAATTACAAAATACAGTTGACAAACCATAAGAAGCTTATCTAGAAGACCTTTATGCCAACCACAATCAACAGCATTGGAAATGACAAGAGAAGCTGCTTGAGTTTCACCAAACTTCTCCATTGAATTTGTCCATAGATGGGTAATAACATAAGCCAGAATATCACCAGTGAGTCGACACTGAAGTGGTAATAGAACCATCTGGTTTTGACAAAGGTGGGAATAGAGATGAGTAAAAGTTGTAGCCAATAGCTTTGGAAAGAGACCAGAATGCTCAACTACCATTTGAACAAGAAGCAAGGTTTTTATTCTTTGGCTGATTAATAACTGCTTTACAATTGCTGCAAGCTTTGGCATAAGCAGAAAATGAACCTGGAGATTTGGATACAGGCCAATTGTGATATGCAATGTTCTTATATTGAACAGCCCTAGCACATTCATTGGAAAACTAAGGTTTAGTTAAAGGACGAGAGTTTAAGGCAGAGTGAGGAATAAAGAATTTAATCCTTACAAGAATAATTTCACTGACACAATGTGAACAAAAGTTAAAATCAGAAGGTTTGAAATGGTAATCTGACCAAGGAAAAGAAGAAAAATCTTGCAGATCATTAAGAGGCTTCAAGAATGATCAAAAAAGTGGCAGCTGTATAAGGCAATTATAAGACTGCATTTGGAATAGTGTGTTCAAGAATGAAGACTATCAGAAAAAGGAACTGAGTTTCTTATACGGGTACAAAGACAGGCAACTTGCATGCTGACCTGTGGACTATAGAGCTTCAGAATGAGGCACCTCAGAGGGGAGCCTGATTGAGGTTTATAAAGCTCTGAGACGGGTTACTAAAATGAAGGAAGGCAGAATTTTCACTGTTAAAAATAATTTCAGAACTAGGGGACAGAAATTATAAGGGAAGAAGTTTAGAATAGAGTTTGGGAAATTCTTTCAGCCAATGAGCTGATTACTGGAACAAACTGCCTCCACAAAATAATTTGTATTTTCTTATCTGCTTCTTTTATTTTTTTGCTAGTGCAGCAAAAGCCTGTAACTTCCTTGCACTATATGGCTAACACTAACAGTTAACAATTTTTTTTTTGTGATAGCAACAAACCTGGTCTAACAATGTGCCTACTTTTGTCCAACTTCATTACTACAGGCAACCTATAACAGAATGACAAACATTGCTAACTGCAGGCTTAAAACTTGATACAGTCTTGGATTATGTGTAGTTTTTGTTAATAATAATAATGTCACTAACTTTTGTTTAAGAGTGGGTTTCTCAGTTTCTGACAGACTTTCTAAATAATGAATCTAAAGCAATTAAGATGTCCAAGTAAACAGTATAAAGAAACTTTTCATAAAGTTTGTTCATAAAGTTCTTTATGCTGTAAGCCTCAAGAAATAAGGTGGCTGGTTTGCACTTTGTTATTCAAAACTAAAACTTCATTCCTCAAAGATTACAGCTTAAATATCCTGCCAGAAACTGATTCTTCTGTTGAGATAAACTCAGCAGATTGCAATAAAGTTCATAGCACACAAACTCATATTGGTAAAAGCCACATAGTACTGGCCAAAAAAAAAAATAAATAATAAAAAATAATATAAATAAAAATTAAATAAATCTATAAAAAATAAATATAAAATAAGCAACCTATGTCTCTACTTCAGCTCACCTTTGAATTTCCACCCTCAAACTATCCCAGGACCTAACCTATTCCATTATTAAACAAAATGCTGGCTAAAACAGAACTTACTTCTACAGCCTAAATCTCTTTTCCTAATTTTGAATTTATTCCTCTAGTTCTGGATTCATTTACAACGGTGAAAACTTAGCCTTATTTTAAATATTGGGTATGAGATAAGTTTCAGGATGCAGAATTTTTATGGAACTGGATAGGTTTTTTGGAAATATTTATTGTCTTTTTGTAACACATTAAACTGTTTTACAGATAGTTTAAATAGTCTTAGTCACATTCTTTAGCTTATTTTTAAATTTTGTAAGTTACTGACTTTCTCTTCATACTGTATTGCATCGGTGTTTTGGAGTGAATATTTGGACACTGCTCTTCGTGGAGTCCCCCAGAGTTCGGTATTGGGCCCCTTGTTGTTTTCTGTATCTATCAATGATATTGATGAAGATAGTATATCAGGGTTAATGTCTAATTTTGCAGATGATATGAAGGTTGGCAGGGTTGTTAATGACAGTAATTACTGCAACAGGATCTGGAAAAGTTGAGCAGATGGGCTGAGAGGTGGCAACTGAAAGTTTAACATTGACAAATGTAAATGACTGTGTATGGGGAGCAGTAAGCCCAGATTAACATACCAACTGTGTGGTACTACACTCAAGGCAGTGGAGAATGAAAAGGACCTGGAGGTAATTGACTGGAGGACAGTCAGGCTGCAAGAGTAGCTCATAGCATCTTGTCAATGATATACAGGAATTTTACTAGCTCTGATAAGGAGGTGATTGTCCCCCTGTATAAGGCAACAGTCAGGCCACACCTTGAGTACTGCATACAGGTCTGGAGCTGCTGGAACGAGTACAGGGCAACAAGATTGGTGAATGGGACAAAAGGTTGCTGTTACCAAGAAAAGCTTAAGTTCTGTAAATTGCAGCATCAGAGATTAGGTGCCTGCGACGTAATCTGATTGAGGCTTTGAATGGTTTGAGCAAGCTCAATGCTGATGGGATTCTGTCACTTGCTCAGATTACTCACCTGAGGGGACAAAAATTCAAATTGAGGAAAGACAATCGTAAAATAGATGTGAAAAAATTTGCCTTTAGCCAGTGGGTGGTTGATAGTTGGAAAAAACTTCCATCTGTTGAAGTGGAGGTTGACAACTTAAATAAGTTCAAGACAGAACTAGACAAGCATTTGGAGTGTGAAAGGATGGGTAAAATCAGAAGGGTTTTTTTTTTTTTTTTTATATATATATCATAGAAGGTAACAAGTATGGCAGAGGAATAGTAGGGTTTTAATTGTAATAAATAAGTAGCTTTAAGGTTCTAATAAAGGTATATGTTGGATATATACTTTGTGTTTAATTAAGGAATTTTTACTTTTTAGCAAGGATATAACTAATTTAACATTGCAATTGTTAGGGTATAGCATAATGTATATCTTGAACTTGATAGCTTAATACATATCACTGCATTTAGGAATCTATTTGCTTACTGTAGAATTGTCAATCAATTAAATTTATTAATCTTGTTAATTTTAATTGTTATCAATTAAATTGTATTTAAATGAAAATCGTGCCCTAGACTAGACCAGCAAAGCAATGGCCGTAAAGTAGTGGGATTGCTGTGGCTCAGGGAAGAACCAGATGGGGAATTTTCCAATGCATCATAGCCTTAAAAAGAAAAAAAAAAAGTGCTTTCTGGAACAGGATATGATCCAGCCAAGGAGGATGTCTTTATGTGTGTGTGCTAGGTGTGGAGAGCATGAAGAAATTAGGCACCAACTCAGCATTCTGATGGGCTTTTATGTGAGAATGAAAAGTAGGGTATATGCCCTGGAAGGAATTAAAATGGGGAAATGGGGGGCATCAAGCTCTCAGCTGCCCAACTTAAAGCCAGAGCTAACTCTTGTGCATCAGACAAAACAGCAGCAATTTTCAAGGCAGAATGCACTGGCCCCACAAGAGTTAGTTATTGTCAGTGATTCTACTGACAAAGAAACAAGAAATATGTTGTGCAAGAAGAATAGGTGGAATAGGACCAGGGCATCTGCCAGGAACAAAAGTAGGCGACGTAGAACAGATATCTTTTAAAGGCACAAAAGGTGATATTGTTGAACATGTTGGCACGAATGATATTAAGACTAAGAGATCTGAGGACTTCCTTAACAAGTACAGGGCAACATAAGCAAAAAGTTGAGTTAGGAATGAATTTGAAAGTACAGTAGACTCTCGATTTTCCAGGATAGATGGTAAAAATAAATTCCTGGATAATCGATTTCCCGGTTAATCCAAAAATACAGTAAGTCCCCGACATACGTAACTCTGGAATGACTAATAAAATATTGCTGCTATATCCCTAATATGCCAAAATTACAAAAACCACAATGTCCTCAGAAGAATGAAGAAAAAGTTATATTTTTAATTAGTTCAATTAAAAACTATCTGGGGACGGCGGTGAAGTAGCCAGAAGTGGCACATAAGAAAAGAAAACATAAAAGGAAGAAAAAACGCATGTTATTGTACTGTAAAAACATATGTATTTCCATAGCCTTGGTTATTATAGCTGACCTTCATTAGTGCCGACCGCTTCTCGTATTCTCTCTTTTTCCTTCATTGTGTTCACCATTGCCACTGGCAAATCTGAATTCTGCACGATACTTGTGTTTGGCCACTTTCATACTTCGTTATTATTTTAATTTTCTGATCAGACTCGATTGCTTTCCTTTTTGTGATAAATTTACTAGTAGCGCTGTCACTTATTCTCTTAGTTGGCACCACGATAATGGTCAAAATTAAATTTTCTGAAAAGAACTTCACAGGGTTATCACCCCACACGAGCTCACATTTCACTAAAACACATTTCTGGAGGTCACTGCCAAAAAAAAAAAAACAAAAACAATTTGCACTTTCCGGGTTATTGGGCTTGTCTGTACTGTAACCCACTCGATCTAATTGCATTTGCGATAATACTGATAGCCGAAATTCTGTGGGTTTTTACGTTATTATGGTGAAATGTGTGTCCCCTTCACTGAAATCTTCAGTCATGTTTTCCGAATCTACATAAGTCGGGGACTTACTGCATCGGAAAATGTTCAGCAACCTACTTAAAAAGTATGGCAATAGATAAAAAAACTTACCATGCATTATGTTTTACGATGTCGATTTTAAATCTAATAGGTTTCCTTTATTTTTTACAATGTCGCATATGGTTTGGTCACCAACATTATAATGGTTGTTTAGAGATTTAACGGATGCACCGTTTTCAAAATTTTGAATAATTGAAAGCACAACTCTTGCATTTCCACATCATTTCTGTGATTTCTAAACAAAAAAAAAAAAAAAAATTACCATAAAAAAAATTCCAACATCTGTGACATAAATAACGAAACAAAATTTGTCCTTTTACCGTGCGACGGAACAACAATCCACGCGACACACTAAATCAAACTAAACATTTGAGGGGTTTTTTTTTGAGCGGCGGAAGTGAAGAAAGCATCGATTAAGGTAAGACCAATCTCCTAATGACGACTTATAACACTGCTTCTCGTCACTTATTTATGACTTGCAAAATATCTGTTTATACCTATTCTAGTTATTACTTGAATTTTATGATTTCTAGTTGATTTTTTTTTTTTTTTTTTTTGGAGTCAAGTGTCCAGATTAATCCGATCCCAGTAAATCAAGAGTCTGCTGTATATGCAATTCTTCCCAGACATGATAGGAGGGATTATATGTTGAGATGCGTCTCAATCAATTTGGCCCTGGAGAAAATGTGCAAGGCTAATGGTGTAGACTTTTTCTCAGTGTGGTCTGTGCTTGTTAACAGGAGAGCCTGTTTTTTGAAGGGATGCCCCCTTGAATATAAGGGGTGCAAGAATATTTGCTGATGCTATTTGAGGCAATAATAGATGGGTTGGAAAACTGTTAGCTTGGGGGGGGGTGATACAGAGACTAATAGATTAACTAGAGCAGCAGGCAGAGGTGAAGGTGATTCTTGCATTGCTACTATTGGAATGAACAGTACCTTAGAAAGAGCAAGGTGTCTGTGATTTCAGACCTTGCTGTGGATCATCATGGAACAAATGAATACATTGGTTGGGTTAGGGTAATTAAGAGTAAGAACACGTACTCATATACTTGCATGTACCCTACTGCTAGGAGCACTAAATAAATTTGATGAAATTGAAGTACTGATTATGTTGCCGAATGATGACATAGGAATAGCAGAGATGTGGTGTCACTGAGACATAAGTAATGGGGAGTAATGTATACAGGAAGGACAGACAAGACAGAAGAGGTGGAGGGGTTAGTGGAGAATGAAAGAGACCTTCCCAGGTCTCTTTCATTTTCCACTACCTTGTAACACCACCCAGTTGGTATGTTCTTCTGGGGTTACTGCTACCCATATGCAGTACTTTGCATTTGTCAATGTAAACATCAGTTGCCACTTCTCAGTCCATCTGCCCAACTTTTCCAGATCCTGTTGCAGCAGCATATTATCATTACTGTTATTAACAACCCTGCCAACCTTCATCAATATCATTGATAAATATACAAAACAATGGGCCCAGCACCAAACCCTGAGGGACACCACTAATAACATTAGTCTAGGAAGAGCAGTGTCCATTGTAGCAACTTGCCCTTAATGCTGTACTGCTCCGATTTGTACAGTAGTCTTCCATGTGCAACAGTATCAAAAGCTTTCCTGAAATCCAAGTACAGTAGACTGTCAAAATAATGGCACATTCGAAATAATGGTACATTGACATCGAATGCAAACATGGCAAGTCACATGATAACTGTATTTATTTACATTCGCCATTTTCAAAGTGAATTCTGTACTGATATCACGAATTATACTGCTGTTATACATTTATTTTAAATTAAAAACCCCTCACTATGGCTCCTAAAGTTAATAAACCTAATGAGAACAACATTAAACCCCATTGACAAATGATATAATTCAAAATGTTAATTCATATACCCATGTGTAGTGGGTCTGTAAATTGCACGTTTTCTCTGCTCAATTTGCCTCTTTTGCTGGATGAAAATCCCTAGTTTCTTGGGGAAAACCTTGCTATCCACGCCTGAGACTCACTAACTTAGCAATGGAGCGGAAAAAAAAAAAAGTCTATAAAAGTTCCTTGCGTCATCAATGGAATTCAAATCCAGGCCTTTCAAATGGCAGAATATAACATTAGATCATTAACATGTTTGTTTTTTTTATATGCAGTTAATAAAATTGCATTTTTAATCTCTGTATTTCTTATTTGGCTTCATTATTTCTGCATTAAATACATTAAAAATAAAAAACTTTCTAGATAATGGAAAAATCAAAATAATGGCACCTCAAATTCCCAAAGGTGCCATTATTCTAGGTCTGTTGTATATGATATCAAAATTATTTTTTGCATCCAGTTCATTAGTATCCAATCAAATTGGTCAGACAAGACTTCCCCTTAACAACCCCATGCTGCCTGCATTATTACTGCAGTCTTGTCTAGATGATCATGCAATGCATCTTTAATCAGTGACTCCGTTATTTTCCCGAGAACAAAGTTAAACTAACAGGTCTGTAATTATTTGCGTCACCCTTCAATTCTGCTTTGTGAATTGGAGATACATTTGCACATCTCCAGTCCGTGGGAACTTCCCCATGGACTGGAGTCTCATAATTATGGCTAAAGGTTTGCTTACTTCTTTTGTCACCTCCTTTAATATAACTGAATAGATCCCATCGACCCCAAGCCTTTTCTGTGTTCAATTTGAACAATTTCTGCTCCACTTTGCTCTCAGTTATTAAAAAATCTTTTAACTCCCTGTTAGAGTTTGATAAAAATCTGGCTTTCTCCTCCCCCCTGAATAATAAGGAACATTGAGTCAGTTCTGTGTGATATAAGCACTGGGAAAACAAAATTGGGAGTAAGAGTGTACTATAGGCCTAATGACTGTGATGAGTATACCAAACAGCTATACAAGGAAACAGAGTGGGCCAGAAAATCAAAATGTCTTGACGGAGAATTTTAATTTTCCAGATTTTGACTGGAATTTGTGAGTTGGTCACTAACACACTAGAAAGATTTTTGTGGATTTCTCGGATGATTGGTTTCTACAGCAGCATGGCATGTTGGAGAGGCGACAACAACAGGAACCAATATTTGATCTGGTTAGCAGTGATTCTTCATGGATTAAGAAACCTGCAAGTTTCTTAATCCGTGAAGAAATCATCTGCCACCCACTAATCTTAATAGTGGATAGCAGCAATCACAGTGTACTAATGTGGAATTTAATTAAAGACAACTACTGTCAAGGGTAAAGGGGATTACTGTCAAGGGTAAAAGGGCTTCTGCTTTAGCAAGGATGACTACAGAGGTCTCAGATGGTTTTTATACTGTATGCAGTGGGAGCAACTGATGAAATTACAATAGCAAATTCCAGATGGGAAGTAATTAGAGAAGCTACTAGGCTTTTCATAGCAACAAAGAAATACAGTGGACCCCCACTTTATGATGGACTCTCCATAATAAAATACCTTTCACTATACGATATGTATAGTTAATTAATTCTATTAAACAGAGCTTAAAAATTAGGAATGAAGAGAATATTCTGAAAATTTTTGTTTTTTTATATGATTTCAGTGAAAGGGAAACACATTTCACCATAATACTGTAAGGTAAAAACCCACAGAATTCAAGTTATCGATATTATTGCAAATGCAATAAGATCAAGTTTACTACCCGTTTATAATAGCTTGTGCTAATAGAAAAGTCCAATAAACTGGAAAGTGCAAATTGTTTTTTGGTAGTGACCTCCAGAAATGTGCTTTAAAAAAAATACCACAAATGTGTTCAAAATCCATTCTTATAACAAAACAGCAATAAATGGTGAAAGTGTAGTGCATTTTAATGATTTTAGCAGCTGATTCTACTAACCAGTGATCACTGATGCTTACTTATTTTGCTCTACGATTGTCTCCGACCGGACCACGTTGTCCTTTGTCTCAGCCAATAGCAGCATTTGTAAACGTGTTGGGCACGTGTTTTGTTTTCATATCCTTTAGTTCAAGTGATTTTTTTTTGTACTTACTTTCCATAAATTTACTGTATTGAATTCTTGAACGTACAACATGGTATAATATGGCCCCTAAAGAGTGCAGTAAGAAGAAAATTTCAATTAAAATTAAACAAGAAATAGTGAAACAAAAAGAAAACTTTAAAAAAGTTAAAGTGATGAATCTAACAGTCCAAAAAGGCAGAGAACTGATTGTAGAAATGGAAAGGCTTATATTGCTGTGGATAAAAGAAAAACAAATGAAGGGTGAACAGTTCCTGGACAATACATTTGTGAACGTGCAAAGCAGATTTTTGAGGACTTAAGACTAAAACACCTTCAGCTAGTGATATGGGGACTTGAAAGCCAGCAAAGGTTGGTTTGACTGTTTTAGAAAAAGGTCCGATGTTAAAAGTGTTATAAGGTATGGAGAGGCTTGCAGTGCTGATCAGGAAGCAGCTGAAAACGTTAAAGGGGAGTTTCAAGAGCTTGTTGAGGAGGGTTACCTTCCTCAACAAGTCTTTAATACAGATTAAACGGGCCTCTTTTGGAAAAGTATGCCTAGGCGAACATACATCACAAAAGAAGAGGCCTCGTTGCGTGGTCATAAGCCTATGAAGGATAGTCTTACTCTGCTATTAGGGCCCAATGCCTGTGGTGATTTTAAACTTAAGCCAATGTTGTTATCATTCAGAAATTCCCAGAGTGTTTAAACAGCAAAAGGTCATCAAAAGCAGGTTGGGTGTCTTTTGGTGGTGTAACAAAAAGGCCTGGGTGACAAGACACCTCTTCAAATGAATGGATATTTGAAATGTTTTGTCCTTCAGTCAAAGGTTACTTAGAAAAAAACAAACTTCCTTTAAAGGCACTATTAATTTTGGATAATGCTCTAGGTCATGATCCCCAACTTCCCAATCTCTGGAGGAGCAATTTAACTTCATTATTGTCAAATTTCTCCCACCCAATACCATCCCTCTACTTCAGCTGATGGATCAGCAATTGATTGCCAACTTTAAAAAAAATTTACACAAAGAAGATGCCTGCGAAGTGCTTTGAAGAGACTTCAGGAGACAGAGCAATCACCTTAAAGGAATTCTGTAAGACCAGGTTTAACATCTTAGACTGTACGAAATGATTGTCAGTTCTTGGAATGAAGTTTCAGCTCTATGTGTCAATGCAGCCTGGAAGAACTTATGGCCTTAAGTCATCCATGATTTTGAAGGATTTGAAGCTGAAGGTGTTCTAGAGCAGGAAATTACCACTCTTGGCGAGTCCTTGTCTCTAGAGATTGATGTGGCGGAGTTAACTGTGGACCACAGAAGGGAGTTGACAACAGAAGACCTCCAGGAATTAGAGCAGGTACGCGAGCATGACAGTGAAGATGAGGAACATGAGGAGGATGACTGTGTAGCAACAACTCAAGAAATTAAGGACATGTTTGCTGCATGGGATATTGTGAAGAGGACAGCAAGAAAAACCCAGATATTGAAACCACTGAATCGATGACCTGCAAATTTGAAGATCGGGTGTTAAGCTTTTTCAAGAACCTTCAGAGAAAGCACCAAAAGCAAACCACTTTGGACAGTTTTTATACCATAAATAGAAAGAGGGAGCGATCGGAAAGAACACCAGATCCTGAAGTTTCTCCTGATATCTTGATGGTAAAAGATTCTCTTCCAGCTCCATCACCACACCACCATTGACACAGCTTTTCCAATGTAAGTTAAATTAAAATTACGATTTTTGTTTTTTTTTTAATGTTTATAATTATCAATTATCATTTTAAATAATATTTTTGGGGGGAATAAGTAAAAATGTGTGGCACAATCAGCATTTATCTTTTTTTTAAATTTGTATCATGCTCTGTTTATTCCAGTGTAATAAGAAGCACCACAATTTTAGGACGAGTTATTTTTAGATAAAAGGTGTGTGGTATACAGTATTCAATATAAAACTAATACAATTTCTGTTATAAAAATCACCCTTTACAGAGATAAATAGCTTAGTTATATAGCGAAAATTTCAACTTCCGAGGACTTGAAACGAATTATCAAAAAAACAGTGTGTTATTGGGTTCACGATACAATGGTATCTCTGGAACAAATTAATATCGTAAAGCGTGGGTCCATTGTACTGTTTAAGGCTGAGACCTAAATCAATGTCAGATGAACTACTGAGACATGTGGCAGAGAAGAAAAGTGCATGGAATGAATTTAAATTATCAAGTGATAGAGAAGCCTATGGTAGATAAAAATTAGTCCGTAGTCAAGTCACAGAGGAGGTTAGGCAAGCTAAGGCAGATTATGAGACGTCTCTGGCAAACAAAAACAGCAAAGACTTCTATGCTTATATTAACAGTAGAAGGAAAGGGTTAAACCCCATTGAGCCACTTGATGTTTATGGGTTAACTCTCGATGACCCTGTTCAGGCGGCAGACAAACTGAATTAACTATTTTGCATCTACATTCGCACGGGTAATTTTTAGTGAAGGGAATGCCAGAAGTTTATCAAACTTTAACAAGGAGTATATGACTTTGTAATAACTGAAATTAAAGTGGAGGAGAGATTGTTGAGGATGGACATAAAAAAGGCACCTGGGGTGGAATCTATCCAATTAGCATTACTAAAGGCATATGATGCAAGAAAGCAAGCTTATGCAGCATCAGCCAAAAAAAAAAAAAAAAAAATTCCACTTCACCCCTGCGTTCGTTCGAAATACCTGTCCAGCTGAGCCTTTAAATTTATTTAGGCTATCAACTTCCACAACAAGGGATGGAAGTCTGTTCCACCAACCAACTACCCGCTGGCTAAAGGCAAATTTCTGCACATCTATCCTACATCTGTCTTTCCTCAATTTGAATTGATGCCCTCTCAGGTGATTATTCTGAGCAAGAGGCATTATCCCATCACCATTGACCATGCTCAAACCATTCAAGGCTTTGTACACCTCTATCAGATCACCTCGCCGGTGCCTAGTCTCAGACACTGTAATTTGCAAAACTTAAGCCTTTCTTCGTAAGAGCACCCCTTTGTTTCATTCACTAATCTTGCTGCCCTTATCTGTACTCTTTCCAGCAGCTCTACATCCTTCTTGAAATGAGGCCTCCAGACCTGTATACAGTACTCAAGGTGTGGCCTGACCATTGCCTTATACAAGGGAATAATCACCTCCTTATCCCTGCTAGAAAAATTCCTGTATATCATTAAAAAGACACCATGAGCTACTCTTGCAGCCTGTCTGCACTGCTCAGAGAACTTCATATCTGCCTGCACAACCACCCCCAGGTCCATTTCATTCTCTACCACTGTCAGTGTAGTACCACAGAGTTGATACATTGCTCTGGGGTTGCTGTTTCCCATATGTAGTACTTTACATTTGTCAATGTTAAACTTCATTTGCCACCTCTCAGCCCATCTGCTCAACCTTTCCAGATCTTGTTGCAGTAGCATAGCATCAGTAGTGTCCTTAACAACCCTGCCAACCCTTGTATCATCTGCAAACTTGGACATTAAGCTTGACATACCATCATCAATATCATTTATAAATACAGAAAACAACAATGGACTGAACCCTGAGGGACTCCACTAATAACATTAGTCTACGATGAGCAGTGTCCATTGATTACTACTTTGTCTTCTCCCCCTCAACCACCCCTTTATCCATAGCAGCAATTTGCCTCCAATGCCACACTGCTCCAATTTGTGCAGCAGTCTTCCATGTGCAACAATATCAAAAGCCTTTCTAAGATCCAGGTATATAATATCAAAGTTATTCCCTGCATCCAGTTCTTTTGTAACTGCATCATAGTATACAATCAAATTGGTCAGGCAAGACTTCCCCTTAACAAAACCATGCTGTGTCCGAGCTATAACTGAAGTCTTGTCTAGATGATCCTGCAGTGCTTCTTTAACCAGTGCCTCCATTAATTTTCCAGGAACAAAAGTTAAACTAACAGGTCTATAATTACTTGTGTTGCCCTTTGATCCTCCTTTGTGAATTGGGGTCACATTTGCACATCTCCAGTCTATGGGTACATCCCCTGAGTCCAAGGAAGCTCTCATAATTATGGCTAAGGGTTTGCTTACTTCCTTTGCTGCCTCCTTTAATATAACTGGATAGATCCCATCCACCCCAGGTGCCTTTCTTGTGTTTATCTTCAACAATTTCTCCTCCACTTTACTCTCAGTTATTACAAGATTATCTAGCTTACTGCCAGAGTTGGATACACATCTGGCATTCCCCTTGCTGAATAACTCCTCATGTGTGAATGTCGATGCAAAATATTCATTTAGTTTGTTAGCTACCTGAGCAGGATCATCAACAGTTGAACCAATCTGATTCATCCCCTTCCTTCTAGAGTTTACACAAGTAAAGAACTCTTTGCTGTTTTTCTTTGCATCCCTTGCCAAAGATTTCTCGTAATCTGCCTTCGCCTGCCTAATCTCCTTTGTAACTTGGTTACAGATCAACTTGTATCTATCATAGGCTTCTGTGTCACGTGTTAATTTATATGTATCCCATGCATTTTTCTTCTCTGCCATATGTCTCATTAGTTCATCTGACTTCCATTTAGGCCTAAACCTTGAACAATATTTCTTAGTTGGTATGTAAAGCCTAGTAGCTTCCTATTTTGAATTTGCTGTTAGTAACATCATCAGTTGGTCCCACTGTATAGAATTTAAATACTGTCTCAGACCATCATAGTCGCCTTTACGAAAGCAATAACCCTTCCCTTTACCCCTGATGGTAGTTACCTCTTTGAGTAAATCCCACTTCAGCACACTGTGATCACTGCCACCTAGTGGTTCCTTTATCTGCAGATTCTTAATGCATGAAGAATACTACTGATAATCAAATCAAGAGTATTACTCCCTCTAGTTGCCTTCCAAACATGCTGATGTAGAAAACAATCATCCAATAAATCCACAAAAGCCTTGCTAATGTGTGAGTGACCAACCCACAAATTCCAGTCAATATCTGGGAAATTTAAATTCCCCATTATAAGACTCTCTGATTTGCTGGCCCACTCTATTTCCCTGTACAGTTTCTTATTATACTCATCAGAGGCATTAGGCCTATAGCACACTCCTACTCTCAATTTTGATCTCCCAATGCTTACGTCACACCAAACTGACTCGACACTGCACTGTCCAACAATGTTGACTGGCTTCACTTCCTTGGATTTTATGTGTTTCTTAACTAATAGCATAACCTCTCCTCCCTCCCTTCCTATCCTGTCTGTAGATGTTGCAGTTCTGCATTCCTTATATCTGTGTGACACCACGTCTCTGATATCCCAACAATATCTGCCTTTGATGCTTTGAGCAACCTCAAATTCATTTACCAAACTCCTAGCATTGGTGTACACGCAAGTATACATGCACCTCTTTCTATTCTTAGCTACCCTAACACAACTCCTGTGTTTACTTGTTCTGCAATGACTCCCAGCAGTCTCTGAAATATCCTGCATCTTGTTTTTCAGGCTTCTGCTCATTCCAATAGAAGCAGTGCAAGAATCACTTTCACCTCTGCCAGTGGCTACTATTAATCTGTTAGTCCTTGTATCCCCCCCAAGCTAGCAGTTTTCCGACCCACCTAACACTGCCTCGATAGCATCAGCAAACGTTCTTGCACCCTTTCTATTTAAGTGTATCCCATCCCTGTAGAAGCAGTCTCTCCTGTTAACAAGTACAGACCAGGCTGAAAAAAATTCTACCCCTTGAGCCTTGCACAATCTTTCCAGGGCCGAATTGATCGACAAGGCTCTCATCATATACTCCCTCCTATCGTGTCTCGGCAGAATTGCAGACACTTTCAAATTCAACTCTGATTCAGGGCTTTTTTTTCAACAGTGACCTGTACTTGTTAAGCAATTCTGCCGGTCTCCTACTCTTAATATCATTAGTGCCAACGTGTACAACTATATCACCTTTTGTGCCCTTAAAAGATGATATCTGCTCTACAATGTCATCAACCTTTGCTCCTGGCAGACATACCCTGGTCCTGTTCCACCTATCCTTTTTACAAAGCATGTTCCCCGTTTTCCTGACAATAGAGTCACCAACAACTACTGTCAACAACAACTTGCAGTTGTTGGTGACTTGTATTAAAGGAAGCAGCAAAAGAGGGTAAGCAAACCTTTATCCATAATTATGAGGGCATCCTTGGATTTAGGGGAAGTGGATTCACACATCTTTAGTCTCTATGAACTGAAGATGTGCGAATATCCCTAATTCATAAAGGGGGATCAAAAGGCGATATGAGTAATTACAGAACTGTTAGCTTAATAACTCATTAAAGAAGTAATGCAGCACCATTTGGACAGGCATGCATTATTCTGCAATCAAGCATGCAGTACTACACTCAGGGTAATGGAGAATGAGAAAGTCCTGGGGATAATTGTGCAGTCAGACATAAAAGTCTCTGACAGTGCAGACATGCTGCCAGGGTTTTTGTCAATGATATACAGAAACTTTGCTAGCAGGGATAAGGAGGTGTTTATCCCTCCATATAAGAGCATGTTTAGGCTGTTCTTGAGTCTGCAGGCTTCACTATAGGAAGGATGTAGGTCTGCTGGAACAGGTGCAGAGAAGGGCAACCAGATTGGTGAAGGAAACAAAAGGGTGTTCTTACCTAGAAAGGAGATCTGCAAATTGTAGGGTCTCGGGATTAGGCACCTGCAGGTAGATCTGACTGAGGTTTTGAAAGCCGTGAATGGATTGAGTACATTAAATGTTAATGGTATTCTTCCACTTTCTGAGACTACACACATGAGGGGGCATAAATTCAAGTTCAAGAAGGATGGTTGCAATATAAATGTGCAAAAGTTTGCCTTCAGCTGGCGGATAGTTGATCATTGGAACAGGCTTCCATCGGTTGTTGTGGAAGTGGATGGGTTGAATAAATTAAGGGAGAACTTGAGAAATTCTTGGAGGATACAGATGAGTGAACTGTTTTTTTTTTTTTTTCTTTGCTTATGCTATATAAGCTTTATTTCTTGCATCATTTTCCATTAATACTACTACTATTCCCTCTCTCACAGCCTTACAAGGCCTTGATGAGCCCCCCCTCATGACTGGTTGCCAAACTCTGTAGCCCACATATTCAGTCTTTTGCTCATATGGGTCCCTTTTGCAGATCTTACTAAGTGGGGTGCTGGTCTTTGGATCCTTTAAGAAGCTTCATGTCTTTCTTTTTTAGTTTTGATCTCCATACTCACAGTATTCCAAATGTGGTCTCATAACTGTCTTATACAGTGGGACTATCACCTTATCTCTACTTGAAAATGCTCAATGAATCATTATTGAGAATATGAATGGGAATTTCCTTCTGCTTGTCTATTGCTGCCTGTCTACATTGCTCAGAGAACTTTGCGTTCAACTGTATCATAACACCAAATGCCTTCTTTCCTTTATTCTTTTTAATCCAACCCCACATAAGACCTTGCATTTTGCTGCATTAAAACACAGCTGCCATTTTTTTTTTTACTATTTCTGAAGCCTGTTCAAGTAATCCTGAAGGAGTGCTGTCTGGCACCAGCCATTAGCCACCAGTGCCAGATTAAGGTTTTTGGTGTCCCCTCAACCAACCAATACTTTGGGACCCCACATGCCTTTTTATATATGTATGCATTAAATTCTCTAAAATATAACATCCTTGAGGATTCAGAAGTGCTGGAATTTAGAGGTATACCTAACAGATGACAGCGACACTAGTGGTTGAGCAGTTTCAAAAAAGCACATTTCAATATGAAGCACAAACAATTTGAAAAATCTTTATTTATATTTCCAAATATGCTCTTACAAAGAAAGGCTTAAGTTTTGCAAATTACAGTGTCTGGAGACTAGGCATCTGCAAGGTGATCTGACTGAGGTGTATAAAGCCTTGAATGGTTTGAGCATGCTCAATGCTGATGGGATTCTTCCTCTTGCTCAGAATAATCACCTGAGAGGGCATAAATTCAATTTGAGGAAAGACAGATGTAGGATAGATGTGCAGAAGTTTGCCTTTAGCCAGTGGGTAGTTGGTTGGTGGAACAGACTTCCATCCTTTGTTGTGAAAGTTGATAGCCTAAATAAATTTAAGGCTGAGTTAGACAGGTATTTGGAACGAACAGAGGAGTGAATTGGGAGCGGTTTTTTTTTTTGGTTGATGCTGCATAAGCTTGCTTTCTTGCATCATATGCCTCTACTAATACTAATGCTATTTATAACTAAATAGTAGTGCTAGTGGTTAAAAATGTAAATAATAGTTGAATTTGAGCAAATGACAATAAGCATAGTCAAAATAAATGCCATGTACTGTAGTGTTAATTTTATATGGACAGAATATCAATGCTCCTGCATTGAAGGACAGATGTGTTTGTTTTTTTTGGAAGCTGTAGCATCTGTTTAGGCATGTGCCAATACCGACAGTGTGGCGAGTGGTGTGTTTGTCCTGTTGAATGCCAGCGACTGGCAGGCATGAGGCATAGAACAAGAAGGTTCACTGTCCCCTGCCTCTCATTCCTAGCCATGTGGAGGCATGCCAGGGAGGCTCCTTGGAGGAATACCACCTGGAATAAAAAAAAAAAAGGTGAGAGTGGAAGGCAGATTGCGTTTCAGGGAGGGGAAGGGTAAAGTTTTAGGGTGATGGAAGAGAGGCACCCCTGAGAAAAATGGAACCCTTCAGTTCCGATCAGGATTCTTTGACTTGGCATCGTGCTTCAGTCTTTGTCATTGTTGGTGAGTGTCCAATCACTGTCCGTCTGCATCCAGGTTCTGTTTACAGTAGTAAGGATTCTTAAGGCTTCATATTGAAGTATTCTGTAGCTGGATTTTAGTTTCAGCTACAGAATACTTCAATATGAAGCCCTAGCTATTGAATGGTATCCGCACCGCTCAAACCTTAAAATTCTAAATTCCGAACTCCCCTTCAATCATTCCCCAATTTGGAACCTCTTGCAATTAAAGTTCCCACATGTCAAAAAAGGCATCACGAGAGTATAATTTATTTCTTAAATACTACGCATGTTTACTCTCCACACATTACCAACTGAAGACGTTTTAACCAACGAAAGTCCCCGTAACGACTATTGGCTTCACTGTATTCATTTATTTAGTTTTTAATTATTCTCTTGCTTCCTTTACTTCAATGACAACCAAGGATTGGATGTGTACACTTCTGTTTCCTTGCACCTATTTTAACTCAGTCAACACTTACCTACTTCCCTCCCTTTAATTTTATTCAATTTAACAATTCAACCTAAATATTAACCACGCTGCCTAAGTAAGCCATCGCAGATTAATTCAAGGCGAGTATCGCTTTATAAGCATTCTCTATCCTTTACTAGGTATATCAGGCTTAATGTTTAACTATGCAGATGATATAAAGGTTGGCAGGGTGATTAATAACAGTAATCAGGGTAAGCTACTGCAACAAGATCTAAGAAAATTTGGTCAATGGGCTGAGAAATGGCAGTTGACGTTTAACATTGACAAATGCAAGGTACTGCATACGGGTAGCAGTAACCACAGAGTAATGTACCAACTGTGTGGTACTCGGGGTATTGGAAAATAATAAAGACCTAGAGGTGATTGCGCAGTCAGATACGAAATTCTCTGAGCAGGGCATCTCATGAGGTTTTGTCAATGGTATACAGAAACTTTTCTAGCAGGGATCAGGAGGTGATTATCTCTCTTAGGCCATGATTAAGCTACATCCTGAGTATCATATACAGGTTTGGAGGCCTCAATTTAGGGAGGATGTAGATCTGCTGGAACAGGTGCAGAGAAGGACAATCAGATTGGTGAAGGGAACAAAAAGCTGCTCTTACCTAGAAAGGCTTCAATTCTGCAAATTAGTGTCTGGACACTAGGCAACTGTGTGGTAATCTGATAGAGGTGTTTAAGACCTTGAATGGATTGAGTAAGCTGAATATTAATGGTATTCTTCCTCTTTCCAAGACTAAACACATGAGAGAGACATAAATTCATGTTGAGGAAGGATGATTGCAGATTGTTATAACAGTCTTCAATCTGTTGTGAAAATGGATGATTTGAACAAATGCCTTGAGGGTATGGATGGGTGAAATGTATAGTTTTTTTTTTTTTTTTTTTTGGCTGTTGTTATATAAGCTTGCTTTCTTGCAATGCCACTACTACCACTAAAATAGGCAATGAATTATGGATTAAGACAAAGCAAGAAAATATAAGAATAGAAATCATGAAAAGAAAACAGACTGGGAATAACATAAGCCATATGGATGAAGTAGTAGGTGAAACAGCAATGAAGCTGTTACCTACAGGATGGGAGAATTAAAGGAAAGTCTGGGATGATGTGGAGAAGAACAATCAAGATGGAAAATAGTGGTGTCGCAAACTCTTGCAGTCACTCGGTGCAAAATACAATATTGGGGCACCTACATTAATTTTGTCAGTTTGATATAAGAACATCAGAGATGTTTAGAGACTCCTTTTGGCTGTGGCATAGTGCATTGCACTGGTCTGTTACCCTTTTATAAGAAAAATGTGTGGAAGTAAAGAAAATTGAGTAAATATAATCCAATAAAAGAGTATGTTCTGTATGAAGTGAAAAGGATTAAAAATCTTCATACTACTATTATCGATTCTGTGATAAATTATCTTTATATAAATTATTCTGTTTTGTTTTGTTAGCAGCATTTACCCTGAAAACAAACATTGCTTACAAACAATTCTGATTGATCTATAAGACCTTATCAACAATCTTTTGTAACTTCATAAGCAAGCCATGTTTGTTGCTTGCTGAAAGCAATCGTATACACAATTTCAAAACTTGGTGAAAAGTGTTCATTTACAGTGTGGATCTGGCTTCTCAATGTACAGCACAACGTATTTTAAATATTCATAATATGCTTTGACTTACTCTTTGGTAATTCTGTTCCTTTGTGATTTGCTCCACTTGATCCAAAAGTTGCCGAACTCGGAGCTGCAGTTCGGTTAATTTCTCTTTCTGTGCCACATTACCATAGTCAACTGCATGCTCCCCTACTTGAATATCAAGATGTACACGCTGCATAAATATAAATAAGGCAAAAGTGTAATTTTTTCCCCAAAGATTGACAACTAGTTATGCAAAAATGAAAATTAAGTTAGGTTTTATCCCATAAAAGATATAGTTAAAACTGTAACTAGCCTTAAAAAAATAATAATAATAAATAAATAAAAAACTACAAGCTACTGAGAATCAAGTGCAGGATTCCAACAAAATATATTTCTAAAGTTAAAAGAAACAAAACCATTAATTAAGGGAGTAGTTTTTCTAATTTGGCTACCGCATACAAGGATGGATGTAATGTGATATTGCTATCTAATAGTTGTTGATTAAAACAGTTGGAATCAGGTTAAAATATAGCACTAATATTTACTTACATGGAACATCATTAGAAAGTGATCACACTATTAAAAATGTTCTAAGCTGAATAATAAGGAGAGAGAATACAGTTGGCAAATGAATAGTTTTAATTTCAGAAAAGAAAATTATTGTATACTGGTATGTATAAGTATACTTTTTACTTTAAATTTGTTCTTAATTATACACTGCTGTACCATTAATATCTGAACACCTGCATATCTACAAATAGCACTTATTTACAAGAAAGCTAATAATGTACTGAAATCTTTGACCTTTATGACAGCCTCTAATCTCGATCTCTCTACCAGTTTTTTTGTAAATTTTCTCTGATATTTTCGGCCTTCAAGGTGGTGCCCAGTTCAGCTGTTTTTCAGGCAGTTTCTTTTCTCACACACACCCTACAACCCAATTCATCCAAGAGGTTCTCTATAATATTGAGGTCAAGGCTCTGGGTTGGCCAGTATAACTTTTTAATGCTCATGTGCTCAATCCAGTCTGTAACAATGCAAGCAGTATGACAAGGAGCATTGTTCTTCTGATACACGTATAAGCCCTCCCCAACATGCTGCCACAACATTAGGTAATACATTATTGTCCAGGACATCTAGACAGACTTCTGTATTCATGATTTTGTCCAAAACAACCAATAGTCCCGGGACAAACCATGAAAAACAGTCTCAGACCATTGCTGCTTCTGCCAAAATTCACTACCAGGATGATACAGTCTAGAAGGTAGCTTTCTCTGGGCATCCACTACACCCAGACAAGCCCATAAGACTGGTAGAGGATGTACTGTGATTTGTCACTGCAAAGCTGTTTTTGTTGTTATTTGGTTTTTAGGAGCATTAGCAACTAAGGCCATATTGCTCTGGGGATATGCAGTGGTCACAGACTCGAACCCCGGTCTGATCACTGCAAAGCACAGCTTTCCATTAGTCAACGGTCAAGGAACAGCAGGCCTCACACCAAGGTAAACCCCAATCACCCAAACTAATGCCACCTCACTGGCATAAGTTTATGCCACCTCACTGGCATTAGTTGGGGTGATTGCAAGACATCATGCAATGTCTTGTGCACTATACTTTTCCTGACATGTCTCACTGCGTGCCTGTTGGTTAAAAGACCTGTGTATTTTTTTTTTATTTATAAATCATTTACATGGAAGGCATT
The DNA here is from genome assembly GCF_048544385.1 of Mastigoproctus giganteus. Classification (NCBI taxonomy): domain Eukaryota; kingdom Metazoa; phylum Arthropoda; class Arachnida; order Uropygi; family Thelyphonidae; genus Mastigoproctus; species Mastigoproctus giganteus. The sequence goes on from NC_143585.1 coordinate 110,455,021, forward strand.
ATATCTAAAATTATATAATTTTAAAAGATCAGAAATAAAAAAATACAAAATAAAATTAAATTGAAGTTCAAGCACAAAATTATATGAAATCATTAATGTAACAAGTGTAGTAACTGTAATGTAATGCTATTTGTTTTATTTATAAATAATTTACATGGAAGGCATTATATCTAAAATCACATATAATTTTAAAAGATCACAAATAAAAAAATACTAAATTAAATTGAAATTCAAGCACAAAAGATATGAAATCATTAATGTAACAAGTGCAGTAACCGTAATGTAATACTATTTGTTTTATTTATAAATAAATTACATGGTATGCATTATATCTAGAATCACAATCTAATTTGATACAAAACGAAATTGAAGTACAAAGTGGTATAAATCAAATCAACTGCATTTTTTAGTGGGGATATGCATGTGCTTGAATATTTTTCATTATTGCTGCATATCTTGGTTTCCTATTTTGGGACACAGCTACCCGAAGATCTGGTTCCAGGTTAAGTTTATTTCTAACCGTCGTTTTAATAATAGTCATTGCAGAGAAAGTCACCTCACACAGGTACATTGATCCAAATGGAAGGATTGCATCACTCGCTCTGCTTACCAAATCACCCCTTGGATTATCCACACACCCCATGGATCATCTTGAGCACCCCACTTCGGAGACCACTGCTATAATCATTCTGTGCTGGAAATCTTAATTCTGTCAACTGCAGTATCTTGCATTCACAATTGTACTACTATCTCTTGAAAGGCTATGAGCATAGTTGTGTCTGACATGTAGTACTTGGGCGGAACATGACCAACTATCAGAGGAGGGGTTTCCGGATATTAATGGTAGTCTAATGTATAAATCATACAAATCATGACTCAAACCAGAGCAGCAAAGCAAAGGGCTCAAGCTAATGGGAATGCTGTGGCCCAGGGGAGAACTGAGGGGGGCAGTTGTCCTCTGAATCACAGCCTTGTAAGATGCACTATTTGCTTGATGTTTGCGGAGCAGTCAAGTATGGGACATGATACTGCCATGGGGGATGTCTTTGTGTGTGTGCGATGCAAGGAGTGTAAGGAGATAAGGCGACAACTCAGCGTTGTTATGGGCCTATATGAGAGCTTGAAGGATAGGGTGGATGCCCTCGAAGGATTACAAGTGAGGGGCCCATCAAGCTCTCAGCTGCCCACACCAATGCCAGAGCTTGCACTTGGTCATCGCGGAACACAGCGGCAACCCCCAAGGCAGAATGCGCTGGTCCCAAAGGAACTAGTAGTTGTTGGTGACTCTATTGTCAGGGAAACATGCTTTGTAAAAAGGATAGGTGGAATAGGACCAGGGTATGTCTGCCAGGGGCAAAAGTTCATGACGTAGAGCGGATATCATCTTTTAAGGGCACAAAAGGTGATATAGTTGTACACGTTGGCACTAATGACATTAAGAGTAGGAGACCGGCGGAATTACTTGACAAGTACAGGTCACTGATGAAAAAAAGCCGTGAATTAGGGTTGAAATTGAAAGTGTCTGCAATTCTGCCCAGACACGATAGGAGGGAGTATATGATGAGAGCCCTGTCAATCAATTCGGCCCTGGAAAGATTGTGCAGGGCTCAAGGGGTAGAATTTTTTTCAGCCTGGTCTGTACTTGTTAACAGGAGAGACTGCTTCTACAGGGATGGGATACACTTAAATAGAAAGGGTGCAAGAATGTTTGCTGATGCTATCGAGGCAATGTTAGGTGGGTCGGAAAACTGCTAGCTTGGGGGGGATACAAGGACTAATAGATTAACAGTAGCCACTGGCAGAGGTGAAAGTGATTCTTGCACTGCTTCTATTGGAATGAGCCGCAGCCTGGAAAATAAGATGCAGGATATTTCAGAGACTGCTGGGAATCATTGGGGTACAAGTAAACACATGGGTTGTGTTAGGGTAGCTAAGAAAAAGAACAGGTGCATGTATACTTGTGTGTACACCAATGCTAGGAGTTTAGTAAATAAATTTGATGAATTTGAGGTATTGCTCAAAACATCAAAGGCAGATATTGTGGGGATTTCAGAGACGTGGTGTCACACAGATATAAGAAATGCAGAACTGGAATTTGGGGAGTACAATGTGTACAGAAAGGATAGACAGGATAGGAAGGGAGGAGGGGTTATGCTATTAATTAAGAAACACATAAAATCCAAGGAAGTGAAGCCAGTCGACATCGCTGGACAGTGCAGTGTCGAGTCAGTTTGGTGTGACATAAGCATTGGGAGATCAAAATTGAGAGTAGGAGTGTGCTATAGGCCTAATGACTCTGATGAGTATAATAAGAAACTGTTCGGAGAAATAGAGTGGGCCAGTAAATCAGAGAGTCTTATAATGGGGGATTTTAATTTCCCAGATATTGACTGGAATTTGGGGGCTGGTCACTCACACAGTAGCAAGGCTTTTGTGGATTTATTGGATGATTGTTTTCTACATCAGCATGTTCGGGAGGCAACTAGAGGGAGTAATACTCTTGATTTGATTATCAGTAGTGATTCTTCATGCATTAAGAATCTGCAGATAAATGAACCACTTGGTGGCAGTGATCACAGTGTGCTGAAGTGGGAGTTACTCAAAGAGGTAACTACCATTAGGGGTAAAGGGAAGGGGTATTGCTTTCGTAAAGGCGACTACAATGGACTGAGACAGTATTTAAATTCTATACAGTGGGATCAACTGATGATATTGCCAACAGCAAATTCAAAATGGGAAGCATTCAAAGAACTTATCGTGGAAGCTACTAGGCTTTACATACCAACTAAGAAATATTGTTCAAGGTTTAGGCCTAAATGGTTGTCAGATGAACTAATGAGGCATATGGCAGAGAAGAAAAATGCATGGGATACATACAAATTAACACGTGACACGGATGCCTATGATAGATACAAGTTGATCTGTAACCAAGTTACAAAGGAGGTTAGGCAGGCGAAGGCAGATTACGAGAGATCCTTGGCAAGGGATGCGAAGAAAAACAGCAAAGAGTTCTTTACTTATGTAAACTCTAGAAGGAAGGGGATGAATCAGATTGGTCCACTTGAGATCGATGGGTCAACTGTTGATGACCCTGCTCGGGTAGCTAACAAACTAAATGAATATTTTGCATCGACATTCACACATGAGGAGTTATTCAGCGAGGGGAATGCCAGAGGTGTATTCAACTCTAGCAGTAAGCTAGAGAATCTTGTAATAACTGAGAGCAAAGTGGAGGAGAAATTGTTGAAGATAAACACAAGAAAGGCACCTGGGGTGGATGGGATCTATCCAGTTATATTAAAGGAGGCAGCAAAGGAGGTAAGCAAACCCTTAGCCATAATTATGAGAGCTTCCTTGGACTCAGGGGAGGTACCCATTGACTGGAGATGTGCAAATGTGACCCCAATTCACAAAGGGGGATCAAAGGCTGACACAAGTAATTATAGACCTGTGAGTTTAACTTCTGTTCCCGGAAAATTAATGGAGGCACTGGTGAAAGAAGCACTGCAGGATCATCTAGACAAGACTTCAGTTATAGCTAGGACACAGCATGGTTTTGTTAAGGGGAAGTCTTGCCTGACCAATTTGATTGGATACTATGATGCAGTCACAAAAGAACTGGATGCAGGGAATAACTTTGATATTATATACTTGGATCTTAGAAAGGCTTTTGATACTGTTGCACATGGAAGACTGCTGCACAAATTGGAGCAGTGTGGCATTGGAGGCAAGTTGCTGCTATGGATAAAGGGGTGGTTGAGGGGGAGAAGACAGAGAGTGGTAATCAATGGACACTGCTCATCGTGGACTAATGTTATTAGTGGAGTCCCTCAGGGTTCAGTATTGGGGCCTTTATTGTTTTCTGTATTTATAAATGATATTGATGATGGTATATCAGGCTTAATGTCCAAGTTTGCAGACGATACGAAGGTTGGCAGGGTTGTCAAGGACACTACTGACACTATGCTGCTGCAACAGGATTTGGAAAGGTTGAGCAGATGGGCTTCGAGGTGGCAAATGAAGTTTAACATTGACAAATGTAAAGTACTACATATGGGAAACAGCAACCCCAGAGCAACGTATCAACTCTGTGGTACTACACTGACAGTGGTAGAGAATGAAAGGGACCTGGGGGTGGTGGTGCAGGCAGATATGAAGTTCTCTGAGCAGTGCAGACGAGCTGCAAGAGTAGCTCATGGTGTATTGTCAATGATATATAGGAATTTTTCTAGCAGGGATAAGGAGGTGATTATTCCCTTGTATAAGGCAATGGTCAGGCCACACCTAGAGTACTGTATACAGGCCTGGAGGCCTCATTTCAGGAAGGATGTAGAGCTGCTGGAACGAGTACAGAGAAGGGCAACTAGATTGGTGAATGGGACAAAGGGGTTCTCTTACGAAGAAAGGCTTAAGTTTTGCAAATTACAGTGTCTGGAAACTAGGCACCAGCGGGGTGATCTGATAGAGGTGTACAAAGCCTTGAATGGTTTGAGCATGCTCAATGCTGATGGGATTCTTCCTCTAGCTCAGAAAAATCACCTGAGAGGGCATAAATTCAAATTGAGGAAAGACAGATGTAGGATAGATGTGCGGAAATTTGCCTTTAGCCAGCGGGTGGTTGGTGGGTGGAACAGACTTCCATCCCTTGTCGTGGAAGTTGATAGCCTAAATAAGTTTAAGGCTCAGCTGGACAGGTATTTCGAACGAACAGAGGGGTGAAGTGGAAGTGGTTATTTTTATTTATTTATGTTACTTTTTTTTTTTTTTTTTTTTTGGCTGATGCTGCATAAGCTTGCTTTCTTGCATCAAATGCCTCTACTAATGCTAATGCTAAATCAAATCAATTTCCATTTTTTACAGCCATATTTTTCATCTCGTACACAGTATGGCATGACAGCTAAGCCTGCATTAAGCACCACAGACTCCTTTTTAATTCAACTCTTTCCTGCTGCTAAAATTAATTCTTTATTTTTTATAATTGTTCTTACAGTTGAACCTGCCAGTCCTAAATTATTGCACACATTCACTTGTCGTTGACCAGAATCGATTCACATCAAAACATCTAATTTAATTTTCAAACAGTCTTTTTCTTACCTTTGTACCAAATCCAGATGTCGTTGCTCTTTCATTCTTATCGGCAATTATTAACTCTTCGAAAATGTAACTGTTGCATTAATTATGATACAATTTGAGTAAACTATCCATTATGGTAGTGATGACTAGACTTCACACAAATGCAGGTAATGCAAAGATTACAATCAATTCTGCATATTCTTTAACTTTATAATTTTTTCAAATGTTGATCTAGGAACTACATAATAAGCATGGGAGAAAATTTCTCGAATCAGTGTGGGAAACATTTTAATGCTGTTTTGCTATTCATTCTCATGCTACATCAGATGAAACATTTTCATTAAACATGGCAAAAATTCAATCTGTAAAAGAATTCAATTCAAAAATTCAATCTGTACGCTGGTAAAAAAAAAAGCATTATAGTGAGTTGTGACAGCGTTATAGAAAAAGCAAACTGCATTATAATGTTGGCCTAGTGTGTGCGTGCGTGTGTGTGTGTGTGTGCGCGCGTGCGTGTGTGTGTGTGCGCGCGCGCGCATGTGTACGTACATACACAATGTGTGGTTTGTAACATAAAGTGTCTGTAAAGATGGAAATAAAAAGTACAAAGTGCGTGAACTAAGAGGTTTAAAGGAAAGTAGAAACTGGAAATAAAGTAATGATAAAGTGAAAGAATTTAAAAAACCTAGTGCAAAAATGAAATGGGACTAAGGAAGCAAACAATATACAAAAATATTTTGTACAAATAAATAATAACAAAATAACACTGTATTCAGATATGGGAGGTCCTCCCATATCTGAATATAGTGTTATTTTTTTATTATAAATAAAATATAATAAAGCACATGGTTTCTTGTAACTAGTGTTCTTTCCCAATTTAATTTCTTAAATTAAGTGCGCTTGTAACTAGCTCTCATTCAATGTATTACTTTTCTAGGCTGTACTATTTTTTCTAATTATGAAATTGTCAACAAATTTCATAAAAAATAGTGCAGCATATCTGCACAACTTGTCACAGCATATCTTCACACCTTTTTTCACCCTCTTCATGATTCACACAATTTCTCTAATTTTAAAAATAGTACAGCATTTTATATAACCAGGTCTTCAATCAACTTATTTTTCCCTTCTCTAGACTTTAAAATGATATCCACAAGGATTTCAAAACATCATCAAAATTGGTCTCTAAATGGTTGGGCTATTGGAATGTTTTCTGTAAAGCTTTCTTTCCAGATTTTTTCAATAAACTTGATCAACCTTGGCCTTTAAAATTTACACAAGCATAGTGTTGTTTAATCTCTTATTAGAATCAAAATGTAGCCCACAGGCAAGTGGAACATACATTTTGCATCAATGATTTATTATGTCTTCACACACAAGGTGTAAAAGGCATAAATTTGAATCCTGTCAATACACAATTACACAAGGAATTTATGTGCTTTTTTTTGCAGTGTTGCCAAGTTAGTCAGTCACAAGTGAGGGTTGCAGTCTCCTTCTAGAACCTTGGGATTTTTATCTAGCAAACTGACCATGAATACACACAATATAATTACATCTACCGTCGCATTTTTCGTACATCGTAATATGTACGAATCTTGCTATTTATTATGATAATATTATTGCCGTGCTGAATTAACAAAATTATATATTATTAATTTTAACATTGTACATTTAGTTAAAAAAAAACAAAAAAAACCCAGCTTTCATCTCCGGGGTCACTGGAACAATACCAGAAAACCAAGATCTCTGATGGCCCTACAAGTAAGGAGTTTCAGCTAAGAATAAATACATATTAAAATAAAGTGCAGCCATTATCAACCCACTGCAGGATGGAAGCCTCCTCAACAATTCATGCTGAGGGAAATGGACCATAATCTGCCACGCTGGTCCAGTGCGGGTTGGCAGATCGACCGTATTCAGCAGTCAGGGGCTTGAACCCCGGTCTACTCAAAGAGCGTGTGCTACTGCACTCCCGCTCCTGCCCACTCGGCTACGGAGACCGTTACTAACTGTACATATTACTAACTGTTTATGATTTTCACATAGTTTTTTTTCTTTCTTTGTAAATCAATAATTTTATACACAAATGGAATTTGAAAATACAGTAGAGCATTGGTTTGTTATTTGGTTTTTAGGAGCATTAGCAACTAAGGCCATACTGCTCCGGGGATATGCAGTAGTCATTCTCTGACCTTTCCGCATCCTCTGTATTTGTTGGTCACGGGCTCGAACCCCAGACTAATCAAGAAGCATGTGCTACACACTGCTGCTCCTGCCCACCTGGCTACAGAGGTGCCGTAGAACGTCGGTTATCCAGAATAATTTCTGGATAGCCGACTGATCTTTCTTCTTTTTTTTTTATTAACATAGTACAGTAAACCCATCCCCAGTTATAGTGTTCACGTTTGCGAATTGAATTCATTATAACAAACGAAAGATCAAGTTTACTACCTGTTTAACAGATTGTACAAACAAAAAGGCCAATAAACCAAAAACTGCAAATTGTTTTTATTGTTTTATGGTTGTGACCTATAGAATTCTATGTAACCTTCAGAAATGTGCTTTAGAAAAATATCAGAGACTACTGGGTTTTCTCGGAAACCATGAGTGAATTTCAGATTAGTTTAGATCCAGATTTGGTAAGAATAATATTGGCCCGAAACTGTGCGATTTATTATTTTCTCAATTTTTTACGGTAAAATGTGAAAGAAAAGAAAACACGTAGTTTTAACAATGCAACAAAAAACGGAAATTAATAGAATTAAAAAATGTGAAAATTTAGGAAATCTCTCCAAACAGTCTAATGCAGGGACTTTAACAATTTACGGTATCAAGGAACATTCCAATGCTATAACAGAATTTGTTTCGATTATGGATAGAGAAGGAGGATCTAGCAGGAAAAAGATGTCAAAACCTGAAAATGCTGCTTCAGAGTGCACTCACTTTATTTTTTTGTTTTCTTCAGAGCGAAGTTTAGGTGTCTGGCCCAATGTTGTATGAAAAGCATTGGATTTTAATTGAAAATTAATAGGTAATGAGGATTTTAAGGCAAGCACAGGTTGGCTGAAAAACTTTAAACTGAGACACGGTATACGTGAACTAGATAAACTTTCTGCAGACGAATTGGCAGCAGTGTCCTTTGAAAAGTAAGTTTGCTTCAGTTATATAGCAAATTATGAGAAAGAAAACGTTTATAATGTTGTTGAGGCTTATTATGGAAAGCATCACCGAGAAAAACCCAGCCACTAAAAGAGAAATACCTGCACCAGGTTTTAAGATGAGAAAAAAGCAAGTTACAATTGCTATGTTTGCAAATGCCACTGGGATGCACAGATTGTCAGTGCTTGTTATCGGTTAGTCTAAAAAACCGAGAGAATTTAAAATCTTTTTGATTTTCCTGTTTTGTATAAAAATCAGTTTGTTTTGTATAAAAAAAAGTTTCTGTTTTCCGAGATTAGTTGATAAATTTTTTTTATTTAATTGATTAAATTTATTTAATCTAATCGTAAGGTAAGATTAAATTTATTTAATCTTAAATTAAATAAAAGATTAAATTTATTTAATCTTACCGGAAAAATTATCCAGAAAATTTGGCTATCTGGAAGAGGTCTGACATCAATTATTCCAGATAACTGATGCTCTACTGTAATTCTATTGAATTTTCATTCAAACTTCCCTTATTATTATCATCATCATTAATAATAACTGGAGTACCAATATTCCAGAAATACTTTTATTATAGTGAAATTTTTGTAAAAATATATTTGTTTTTAAACAAATGACTGCATTATTAATGTAGCCATTAATAATGCAGTCATTATCAATCCACTGCAGGAGATGGACCATAATCTGCCATGCTGGCCCAGTGCAGGTTGGCAGATTGATCGTATTTAGCAGTTAAAGGGCTTGAACCCTGGTCTACTCAGAGCATGTGCTACTGCACTCCCACTCCTGACCACTCGGCTACGGAGTTTTATCCACAATTTAGCAGTGAAACAGAGAAATTAATTCTGAAACGGAGTTAATTACTGTCATACTTTCAAATTTAAAATCATACACAGTGATTCAGACAAAATAAAAATTAGAATATCACTTACCAGCTGACTGCCACTAAACCACTTTGTAGAATTAGAATATAGACATATAACATGCTCCCCAGGCGTGTTCGAAGTAAAAGTAAACTTTCCTTCTGAGCTGTATACCTTGGACAATATAATCTTATCATCAGGATCTCGAATTTCTACATGCATGCCAATTCCAGGACTTGAAGGCATGAATCCTCCAGTTTTAGGATCATAGAGTTCACATTTATAATTTCCTTACAAATAATTAACACAGTTAATGGATTATTCAATAAAAGGATTCTATATATAATAAAGCACATAAGTAAAATCTACTAGTTTAAATTCTAAGAAAAAATTGAGGTATAAGAGTATGCTCCCCACACACACATATACATACACAAGCCCATATACATTGGTCCAAATTACCCTAATGGCATTCAGTTATTATTATGGGGTTACAAAATAATCCCATAATGATTACTTTGTCATAATCCCATGACAAAGTAATCTCACAAAGTGATTTTCTCCTCACAACCATCATAAATATATTTTTGAAAAAAAAAAAAAAAATAAATAAAATAATAATAAATAAATAAAAAAAACAATATGGGTAAATTTCCATTTGTGTTTATTACAACACTGAAATTTTGGGTCCCATAACAGTTAAACTCAGACTACTAGATCATTACATGTAATCACATGTTAGAAGTGGGTACACTATAGCTCTGTCTTATAAATATCTTTAGAAGAAACACAGAGACTGAGCAAATCAGTATCCTACTACACTGGGATTGAAAAAAAAAAAACTTGGCCAGAATTAATAATTAACTAATTTTGAGAACTTGATTTTAAAAAATGATAATCTTATGTTCCAAAGATTGATCAATAGCACATTTTCAGGAATATTGTTTGTTTGTTTGTTATTTGGATTTTAGGAGCATTAGCAACTAAGGCCATATTGCTCCGGGATATGCGGTGGTCATTCCCTGACCTTTCCGCATCCTCCGTATTTGGTGGCGATGGGCTCGAACCCCGGTCTAATCAAGAAGCATGTGCTACGCACTGCTGATCCTTCCCACCTGGCTACGGAGGCGCCATTCAGGAATATATTTAATATAATGCAAATACACTGAATCATGAATACAGATGTAACAAAGATTTATGACAGCAAGGCAAGAAAATATCACAATTTAATATCTCGAACCAGTAAAAGAAAAATTGTTCGCAAAGAAACAAAAGTTAACTCACATATCACTGGGCTACTTGATGTTTATCAAACTACAAAGTGTGCCTGATCAATAGCTACTATCAATGAAACAATTAATTCACAGTTATTTTATTTTTTTTGAACTCTCAATAAAAGTTACTCTTTTAACCAATGATACTATATTTGGTCAGGCTATTGAAATTGACGAGGATAAGATAAACTGTATTTTAGGCTCATTCACAATTGGATAATGTAATATTAGCTTCTGCATGTCTCTCTATCCACTACATGTAATGATACGATTACCAATAAGTGGATTTTCATGAAATTCTATACTTTGCTCTTTAAAAAAAATTATCAAGCCTTTCCAAATTTCATTAAAATTTTACAAACAGAAATACAACCTTTCTTTTTAAATATAAAATAATTATCTATAAGTTAAGAATATTATAAATGAAAGTACTGGCTCTTTGATTAATATTTATCTAAATTATTTTCAGGCATAATCCACCTATAGCACCTTTATTAGTATTAGCCATTATAGCCCAAGAAAGCCACAGGCTTTTGCTGCAAGGACAAAAAAAAAAAAAAAAAACTATCTAGTAGGTAACTATCCAGTGACCCTTGAATATCTTTAAACTGTCAGCCTCAACTACCTGTGAAGGCAGCAACTTTTTCCACTAATCAACAACTCGCTGGCTAAAAGAAAAACTCCTACAATCTAGTCTAAACCTCTTCCCCAGTAATTTGAATTTATGGCCCACAGTTCAAAAATTCTTTATAACAGTGAAGATTCTGCCTTCATTCATTTTACTAACTGCTTTCAGAGCTTTATAAACATCAATCAGGTCCCCTCTAAGGTGCCTGGTTGTGAAGCTCTATATCCTACATAACTGGACTTTTCTCATACGGTCATCCTTTTGCCAATCTCACCATTCAAATTGCCCATTTTTGGACCCTTACAAGAAGCTCAGTCTAGTTTCAGATGAGGTTTCCATACTTGGACACAGTGTTCCAAATGTGATCTTACAATTGACTTATACAGTGGGATTCTGACCTCCCTATCTCTACAGGATATTGTTTAATAAATCATCGATAGAACGCCATAGGCTTTCCTTGCCATCTGTTTACACTGCCTCAGTAAACTTCATATCTACCCATATTATAACTGCCACCTCCGTAGCCAGGTGGGCAGGAGCAGCGGTGCGTAGCACACGCTTCTTGATTAAACCGGGGTTCAAGCCAGTGACCACCAAATACGGAGGATGTGGAAAAGTCAGGGAATGACCACCGCATATCCCCGAAGCAATATGGCCTTAGTTGCTAATGCTCCTAAAAACCAAATAACAACAACATATTATAACTCCCAATCCCTTTCTTCTTCTATTGTTTTTAATCCATCAAGTGTATAAGTTAATCTGGGGATGCTATTTCCTAAGCATAACACTTGGAATTTTGTTGCATTAAAATATAGCATTCTTGAAGACAATTGAAGTCATCCTGAAGGAGAGCTGCTTGGCACTGATCATTAATGAATCTCCCAATCTTTACATCTCCAAATTTTGACATCACCACCTTTATCCCTTTGTCTGTGTCATTTTGAAAATCAGAAACAGTGGTCCAACAACTGATTCTTAAGGGACCCCACTTTATTCTTCATTCACTTACTCATCTTCCTAAACATTCTTCATATCACTTTTTTTCCTCTCTTTTTTTTTTTTTTTTTTTTTTTTTTGTTTAATTTGTGTCTTGCAAGGCTTTGCCTTTCTGCAAACTCAGTCTTAATTTATATTATAAATGAACTTGTGTTCAGGATAGAAAGAAAATATTTTCACATACATTCTGTGAGCTCCAGGAAAGAAAAACTTTTAAAGTTTGAACGGCAGTTCCAATCCTTTTCAAAATTTCAAATATACTGCAAAAAGCTCTTCCTTCAAGTAACTCCACTATTGCGAACTGGAACCAAGGATTTCTGTTTGCTCTTTAGATAAGTTTAAATCACAAACTAAGTCATTCAACTGTTTTCTTGCTTATTTAAGAGTGGCAGGGTTATAATTTCCATTGGTGGTTGAAATCTATAGAGGTGGATGATCCAGCAAGATCTATAACACAAGAATCCTTACTATATTCAGCCCTGATTCCTTCAGTGCATGATCTTGGGTTGGAGAGGGAGGGAGAGATCTGGTACTGCCAAGTATTTTTTAACATTAGCAGAGGCATATGTGCAAGAAAGCAAGCTTAAATAGAATCAGCCAAAAAAATTAAAAAATATATAAAAAAACTTCCCATTTCACCCATCCATTCACTCAAATGATTCTCTAGTTCTGCCTTGAATTTATTTAAGTTTTCGACCTCCACGACAGATAGAAGTCTGTTTCAACTATGAACCACCCACTGGCTAAAGGCAAATTTCTGCACATCTATTCTACAATTTTCTTTCCCCAATTTGAATTTACGTCCCCTCAGGTGAGTAATCTGAGCAAGAGGAAGAATCCTATCAGCACTGAGCTTTCTCAACCATTCAAGGCCTTATACACCTCAATTAGATCACCTCGCAGGTGCCTACTCTCCAGATGCTGCAATTTGCAGAACTTAAGCCTTTCTTGGTAACAGCAACCCTTTGTTTCACTCACTAATCATTGCCCTTCTCTGTACTCGTTCCAGCAGCTCTACATCCTTCCTAAAATGAGGCCTCCTGTATGCAGTACTCAAGGTGTGGCCTGACCACTGCCTTATACAAGGGGACAATCACTTCCTTATCCCTGCTAGAAAAATTTCTGTGTATCATTGACAAGACACCATGAGCTACTCTTGCAGACCATCTGCACTGCTCAGAAAACTTCATATCTGCCTGCACAATTATCCCCAAGTCTTTTTCATTCTCTACTACCCTGAGTGTAGTACCACATACAGTAGTTGGTACGTTACTCTGGGGTTACTGCTACTCATATGCAGTACTTTACAATTGTCAAAGTTAAACTTCAGTTGCCACTTTTCAGCCCATCTGCCCAACTTTTCTAGAACCTGTTGCAGTAATATACTATCATTACTGTCATTAACAACCCTGCCAACCCTCGTATCATCTGAAATACCTTCATCGGTATCACTGATAAATACAGAAAAACAACACTGGGCCCAACACCAAACCCTGGGGAACTCCACTAATAACATTAGTCCACAAAGTGGAGTGTCAATTAATTACCACTCTGTCTTCTCCCACTCAACCATTCTTTTATCCATTGTAGCAACTTACCCTTAATGCCATACTGCTCAAATTGTACAGCAGTCTGCCATTTGTAACAGTATCAAAAGCTTTCCTAAATCCAAGTACAGTAGGCCCTCGATTTAACAGACTAATTGGGGGGAAGGGTGTCCGCTATTACTGAAAGTCCAGTAAATCGAATATATAATTGTTAAAGTAAAGGGCTCTGGAGCGAATTCTAAGGCTCATACTGAAGAGAAATTTGGACAACAGGTACAATAAAGAATGCACTTGCCATTTATTGGAGAAAAAAAAAATTAGTTACAAAATTTTTCACTGTATGCCACGTAACTATCTTAGTTACGATTATGCAAATTACTTACGTTATTTGCATAATCGTACATTATTGCCACAAAGCCACTACTCAGGTCTACTGTACCGTATAAAAGCAAAGCAGTCTCTTCAAAATCATACAGTAGATGTTTGCCTGCACTACAGCAGCAGCAGCAGCAATGTCAACAATGTTGCAGGAAAAGGCACTATTAGTGAAGCTGTACTATCAGAACAGCAACAATGCAGCTGCGGCTATCAGAGAATTCTGGCATCAGAAGCACATAAGACCTATGACTGCCGTGGATTATCAAGTCAATCTCCATGTGGTAGCGCAAGTGTGCCAGCTGTTTCTTGTGAAGTGGACATGCCGTATTCCACTGTAAGGCTAGTAATGCTTCAGGTGTTGCGGTACTATCCTTACAAGATGCACATGCTACAGCAGGTAAAACATGGCGATTCAGGTATTCGTTTCACATAAGCACCTCAGTTTCTGGCACGAATAACAGTGGATATCACTTGGCCATGGAACATCCTTTGGAGTGATGAAGACCACTTCTGCTTAAATGGACAAGTGAATATGCACAACTGTCACATTTGGGCAACAGAAAACCCTCAAGTTATCCAAGAGGTACCCGTTGCATTCTCCAAAAGTGACAGTGTGGTGTGGATTTACAGCCACATTCATGATTGGGCCATATTTTTTTTTGAACAGGTAACGCCGACTGGATCCCACACCTGTTCGGTCACTGGACAATGATATTATGAAATGTCGGCAAATTTCACAATACCAGAGCTGCAACAACGTGGGTGCCTTCAGGATAGCATATTCATGCAAGATGGTGCACCACTCCACATCCACCGTTGTGTCCAAAGATTGCTAAGGCAACACTTTACAGACAAATGGGTCATCAGCCGTTGTCAGACATCTTGGCCACCCCGATCACTGGACCTCACCCCATGCAACTTCTGGTTGTGGCGTTTTTTTTGACGAACCAAGTGTATCATGAAAGATGTCAAACTCTGACAGATCTGAAGGATAGCATTAGACATCATGCACTGGCTATTCCAGTTGACATGTTACGTTCTGCTGTAGAAAATGCTGTTCTTCGAATGGAAACTGTTGTTGACCAAAATGGAGGCCACACTGAACAATTGTAGCGCTGTTCAAGTGATTTGTATTGCCACAGCCCCATATAGTGATAAATTTTGTAACTAATTTTTTCCCCCCCAAATTTGTCAGACAAGACTTCCCCTTAACAAATCCATGCTGTCTGAACTATATCTGCAGTCTTTTCTAGATTATCCTGCAATGCTTCTTTAACCAATGACTCCATTATTTTCCATGGAACAGAAGTTAAATTAACAGGTCTGTAACTAATCATTTCACCCTTTGACCCTCTTAGTGAATTGGGGACACATTTGGACATCAAGTCCATGGGGACCTCCCCTGAGTCCAAGGAAGCTTTCATAATTATGGTTAAGGGTTTGCTTACTTCCTTTAATATAACTGAATAGATCCCATCCAACCCAGGCACCTTTTTTATGTTCAATTTGTTCAATCTCCACTTTGCTCTCATTTATTACAAAATGAAGTTTACAAAATTTAGGCTGAACGCACCGGTTCTCGTCCGATCACCAAAGTTAAGCAGCGTTAGTCCCGGTTTGTACTTGGGAGGGTGACCATCTGGGAATACCGGATGTAGTTGACTTTTTATACTTGGATCTTAGAAAGGCTTTTGATACTGTTGCACATGGAAGACTGCTGCACAAATTGGAGCAGTGTGGCATTGGAGGCAAATTGCTGCTATGGATAAAGGGGTGGTTGAGGGGGAGAAGGCAGAGAGTGGTAATCGATGGACACTGCTCATCGTGGACTAACTCAGGATTCAGTGTTGGGTCCATTATTGTTTTCTGTATTTATAAATATTGATGATGGTATATCAAGCTTAATGTCCAAGTTTGCAGACGATACAAAGGTTGGCAGGGTTGTTAAGGACTACTACTGATGCTATGCTGCTGCAACAGGATCTGGAAAGGTTGAGCAGATGGACTGAGAGATGGCAAATGAAGTTTAACATTGACAAACGTAAAGCACTACATATGGGAAACAGCAACCCCAGAGCAGCGTACCAACTCTGTGGTACTACACTGACAGTGGTAGATAATGAAAAGGACCTGGGGGTAATTGTGCAAGCAGATATGAAGTTCTCTGAGCAGTGCAGACGGGCTGCAAGAGTAGCTCATGGTGTCTTATCAATGATATACAGGAATTTTTCTGGCAGGGATAAGGAGGTGATTATTCCCTTGTATAAGGCAATGGTCAGGCCACACCTTGAGTACTGTATACAGGTCTGGAGGCCTCATTTCAAGAAGGATATAGAGATGCTGGAACGAGTACAGAGAAGGGCAACAACATCAGTGAATGGAACAAAGGGTTGCTCTTACGAAGAAAGGCTTAAGTTTTGCAAATTACAGTGTCTGGAGACTATGCACTGGCGAGGTGATCTGATAGAGGCATATAAAGCCTTGAATGGTTTGAGCATGCTGATGGGATTCTGCCTCTTGCTCAGAATAATCACCTGAGAGGACATAAATTCAAATTGAGGAAAGACAGATGTAGGATAGATGTGCGGAAATTTGCCTTTAGCCAGCGGGTAGTTGGTTGGTGGAAGAGACTTCCAACCCTTGTTGTGGAAGTTGATAGCCTAAATAAATTTAAGGCTCAACTGGACAGGTATTTCGGACAAACGGAGGGGTGAAGTGGAAGTTTTTTTTTTTTTTTTTTGCTGATGCTGCATGAGCTTGCTTTCTTGCAACATATGCCTGTACTAATGCTAAATCATTTAACACCCTGCTAGAGTTTGATAAGCTTCTGGCCTCCACTGCCTTACAGACTTCATTTATGAATGTAAATGCAAAATACTCATTCAGTTTGTCAGCTACCTCAGCAGGTTCAACAACCGAACCATCGATATCAAGTGGACCAATCTGATACGTCACCTTCCTTCTAGAGGTACATAAGTAAAGAAGTCTTTACTGTTTTTCTTTGCATCCTTTGCCAAAGATTTTTCATAATCTGCCTTTGCTTGCCTAACCTCCTTTGTGACTTTATTAAAGGCTAGCTTATATCTACCATAGTCTTCTGTGTCACCTGATAATTTATATGCATCCCATGCATTTTTCTACTCTATCATGAGGCCCATTAGATCATCTGCCATCCATTTAGGCCTGAACCTTGAACAGTATTTCTTAGTTGGGACAAAAAGCTTAGTAGTTTCCAAGATTATTTCCTTGAGGGCTTCCCATTTAGAATATGCTGTTGGTAACATCATAAGTTGGTCCCAATGTATAGAATTTAAAAACTGTCAGAGACCTGTACAAAAGCTAAAAACCCTTCCCTTTACCCCTGACGGAAGTTATATCTTTAAGTAAATCCCAAATCACCACACTGTGGTCACTACCACAGTGTGCTGATGTGGTTCCTTTATCTGCAGATTCTGAATGCATGAAGAATCGCTGCTGATAATCAGATCAAGAATATTACTTCCTCTAGCTGAATCTCTCAAACATGCTGCTGTAGAAAACAATCATCCAATAAATCTCCAAAAGTCTTGCTAGCGTGCGAGTGACCAAACCACAAGTTCCAGTCAATATCTGGGAAGTTAAAATCTCCAATTATAAGACAATCTGATTTACTGGCCCACTATTTCTCTGCACAATTGTTCGTTGCACTCATTAGAGTCATTAGGCCGATAAAACACAATTTTACAAAACTGTGGATGGAGAAGTTTACTGTGACATAATCCAACAGTTTATTGCATTGTTGAAGGTGAATGAACAAGAACATTGGTTTCAACAAGATAGTGCGACCTGCCATACAGCAAATGAAACGATGGCCATGTTACAGGAATTTTTCGGAGATCACTTGATCTCAAAAAACTTGTAGTCCCCAAGACCTCCAGATCTTTCTCCACCAGATTTTTTTCTTTGGGGACAAATTAAAAGGTGAAGTGTTTCACAAAAATCCTCATCAAGAGTATGAGGATTGTTTCACAACAATCCTCATACCCTTGATGAATTGAAGGCTAACATTGAAAAAGAGACTGCAAACATAACTGAGCAAACACGAAAAGGGTACAAACCTGCACCCAGACGAGTGGAAACCATTTCCAACACTTGTTGTAAAGGTTGTATAATTTCTTTCTATTGTAAAGGTAAAAGTATTCGTAATTTATTTCCCTTTTGTGTGATTTGTTAAAATTCCTATAATATGGTTGCGTCCTTTATGAAACACCCTGTATTAGTAGTGTGTGAGAGATTTTGATAAAAGAAAGATAGTGGGTGTGACTGAATTCAACCACCTTTGCTTTTCATAGACATTAAACGCCTAAGTGCTTTCAGAGGTACTGTCTCCGAAATCCTTGCCGTTTGTGCCTTTCCGACAGCTGCGACCTTGGTGGTGGCACGATTTTTTTATTTATTCTTTTGTTTCATTGGTCAATACGAGGCATGGATGGGATGAGGAAATGTTTGTCTATTGTTTCTACTTTCTAAGTGACAATTAGTATTGATTTATTGTTTCCTTGTGGAAGTTGTTTATTTTTGATCCACAGTGCTTTTGTGAGTGACATGGGCTATGAGAGTTAAATAAAAATAGCTTATATTTTATTATATTTAATTCTTTGTAGTTATTCAACCTATAATCAATCATGTCAAGTGGCGAAAAGAAAACAGTGTTGACGGTATCTGAATGAATATCTAACTTATGATTTTATTGAAAGCCCATTCGACTCAAGACAGCCTAAGCATCTTATGTGTAATAGTTCTTTTTCAAATGAGGTTATGAAACCATCAAGACTTTTAGGTCAATTAAAAAGGAAACATCTTACTAAAGTTGGAAAACATAACGAATATTTAAAAATTTTAAAACAGAATTTTGAGCACCGCAACACTGTTACTTTCTTATTTAAGAAGAACACACAAACAAATGATGATGGAATGATCGAGTCTTATAAAATTGCAGAAATCATTGCAAAAACTGGTAGTGCTCATACAGTTTCTGAGACTGTTATATGACCCACATCAGAGACTGTAATTTCAACAGTGACAAATCAAAATCCTTCCAGTATTTTAAAAGCATTGTCATTGAGCAACGATTCAATTCAAAATCAAATCGATGGGATGTCAGTTAACATTGAAGAGCAGCTAACTGACAAACTAAAAACGAGAAAATTTTCTATTCAGAATGATTAATCCACAGTTAATGATGATAAGGCCCTTCTAATGACATATGTTCGTTATTTCGATGATGATTGTAAATTGCAAGAAGAGACGTTTGTAAAATCTATAGAAATTGACTGTACTGGAGCATCCATTTTTGCTGCTGTGAAAACATGGTTTGATGAAAAACAAGTACCATTGGAAAATTTGGTATCCTGTGCCACTGATGATGCTACCTCCATGGTTGGAAGACAAATATTTTATAGCTCACCTAAAGGAAGTATGTCCCGAAGTTCTTGCAATACATTGTGCACCGACATCATCTGGTTGAAAACAAATATTATTCCAGTTCTTAATCAATCTCTCAGTAAAGTTATTAAAACCATTAATAAAATAAAGTCAAGTAGCAAATATGATTGCCTTTTCAGAAAATTGTGTTGATAACGAAGAACAGTATGTGAGGCTTCTTTTACATACAGAAGTCAGATGGCTTTCTAAAGGAAACTGTCTAACAAGATCTGTAAACCTTTTTGATACGACAGTTTTTTAGAAAGCAAAGGAGATCAGCAAACACAAAAACTTTATATGCTATGTGGCTTGGATTTTTCGAAAACTTAATAAAATAAAGTCAAGTAGCAAATATGATTGCCTTTTCAGAAAATTGTGTTGATAACGAAGAACAGTATGTGAGGCTTCTTTTACATACAGAAGTCAGATGGCTTTCTAAAGGAAACTGTCTAACAAGATCTGTAAACCTTTTTGATACGACAGTTTTTTAGAAAGCAAAGGAGATCAGCAAACACAAAAACTTTATATGCTATGTGGCTTGGATTTTTCGAAAACTTGAAGTGATACTTCAAGGGAAATTAATTATGGTGATAGTCAGCAAATGCTTATTAAAAGCCTTCACTGAAAAACTGGAAATATTTGAAAGCAATTTAATGAGAAAACAATTTCATGGTATACAAGAGTTAGCTAAAATCAATGAATCTCTCACCGAGAATGATCCTAAGAATTATTCAGATCATTTATGATCTTTAAAAGGTGAAATGAAAAGCAGATTTTCAGATTTATTTTCTTTTGAAGTGAAGCCATGGATGTTGGATCCAATTGGATGTCAATTTGGGTCTGCTAGAAATTCAAAAATTCATTGAATTAAAATGTAACAAACAATGCAAATATAAATTTGAAAAAGTTAGAATGGCTGAGTTGTGGGGATCAAAAATAACTAAACTTCTTTATCCAATAATGTGGTCTGAAATGGCCAAAGCACTTTGTTTTCTAACATCTTATATGGTTGAAAGTGGTTTTAGTTCAGTAAATAATATCAAAGGAAAGAAACAGAATTGATACATGTTCAAGAGGAGACATTAGAATTGAACTTACTAACATCATACCGAACGTTGAACTTTTAGCTAAGAAGCATCAGGCTCAGGGATCCCATTAAAAAAAAAAAGCAGTAAATATAAAATACTGTATTTTCTTGTTTAAAATTTCATGGGGAGGAATTAGGAAAAAATTGTGGATTTATTGGATGATTAAAAAAAAGAATCATTGAGAAACACTGACCTAGATGGACAGTGCAATGTTGAGTCAGTTTGGTGTGACTTAAGAACTGGGAAAGCAAAAATGAGGATAGGAGATTGTTATAGGCCAATAAATCAGAATGTCTTATAATGGGGGATTTTAACTTTCCAGATATTGACTGGAACTTGTGGTTGGCCATTCCCACACTAGCAAGACTTTTGTGGATTTATTGGATGATTGTTTTCTGCAGTAATTTTATATTTTTTTTTTACATATAAAAAATGAAAGGTAAAAATAATAAGATACTGGCTTACCTGTTAAGCTTTCATTTATATATATAAAAAAACATACAAGCAATAGATAATCATATAAAGAATACTATAGATAACTGTACAAGTATGAAATTGTACAAGTTGATCTTTTGTATGAAAACTTACTAATAACAGATAGTTGGTTGTTTGTATTAACACAATAATAATTAATTGTTAAAATTTGTTTCTCTGTCCTCTAGTACAGCAAAGTATGGAAGACTTATCTCAGGCACCTGGGGAGGATGCGATCTATCCAATTATAAGAGAGGCAGTTCATGAAGTAAGCAAACCCTTAGCCATAATTATGAGAGCATCTTCACAAGCAATTATATTGATACACCAACAGTGTTATATTAAAGTAAATATAACATATAAAAAAGTTAAATTATTATTTTAATAATAATTTACCTTTAATACTGCAAAATAAATGTATAGATATTTACAATTAAAACTATTTACAATAAAATATATAATACAAATAAAAGCGATATACGTTAAAATGTTAAAAATATATTTTAAAACACTTAAAATACCGGATTCCAAAGCTTTCAGAGGCACCCGCCTCCTTTCTCAACAGTACATTTTTAGTTGCAACACATCCTTAGCAGGTTCACGGCTCACGTGGTTCCACAGGTGCATGGGCGGTATTAATTGTTTTAATTGTAAATATCTATGCATTTATTTTGCAGTATTAAAAGTAAATTATTTTAATATAACATGGTTGGTGTATCAATATAATTGCTTGTGAATATGAATTCTCCAAACCTCATAGGGCTATTTGAAGATATGAGAGCATCCTTGGTTTGAGCTGATAATGCATGGACTGAAGATGTGCAAATGTATCCCCAGTTCAAAAAGGGGACTCAAAGGGTAATCCAAGTAATTACAGACCTGTTAGTTTAACATTGCACAGTTTAAAATTGCACATAAGACTGCTGAATAAACTGGAGCACTGTGGCATTAAGGACAAGTTACTGCTGTGGATAAAGGGATCGTTAAGTGGAAGATGACAGAATAGTTATCAATGGCATTGCACTTCATAGACTAATGTGAAGTTCCTCAGTGAAGTTCCCCAGGGTTCAGTGTTCGGCCCACTGATGGTTTCAATATTTATTAATGTTACTGATGAAGGTATACCAGGTTAAAAGACACCTTTTAAAGACATTTAAGTCTTACTGGCCAGTATATGTGGAATTAAAGACATCTTTTACTCAAAACTATTGCACACCATCAGGCATTTCTCATTTTGTGCAGTTATACTTTGTAACTAAATTGCCACTGTTGCAACACCAAGGTACCTACATACCCATCCACTGCCTGAAGAGAAGCCAAAAAGCCTTGTAACAATGCCGTCTGGGTGGTGGTATCCACTGAGAATAAGTAACAAGTCTTCTCCATTGGTAAAGCATTACTTATAATGCAATATCATGGCAACTCATTGTGAAGGTATTCACAGTTTGAGATATAATTAAAACAATGCCAATTCATGTACCTTGGTAATTTACTACATATAAAAAAATGGTGCGATTGCACTAACCCATATGTTGGTATACCAGGCTTAATGTCAAAATTTTGCAAATGATACAAAGGTGGTTAACGACATTACTGTCGTTAACCAGGGTCGTTAAAGACCCTGATTACTGCAACATGATTTAAAAAAGTTAGGTTGATCGGCTGAGAAATGGCAGTTGAAATTTAACATTGACAAATGCAAGGTACTACATATAGGTAGCAGTAATCTCAGAGTACATTATCAACTATGTGGTAGTACACTCAGGTTGGAAACGACCTGCAGGTAATTGTGCAGTCAGATATGAAATTCTCTGAGCAGTGCAGATGTCCTTCCAGGACAGCTCATGGGATTTTGTCAATGATATATACAGAAACTTTGCTAACAGAGATAAGGAGGTGATTATCCCATTCTATAAGGCCATGGTCAGATAGGGGCTCACATCTGGTGAGTGTGGGCTTGGCACACCCAGGGTCCTGAGCTGGATATCATCATTCTTCTCTTTCTTGGTGATTTCCTTCTACTTCTCTCTCTCTCTTTCTCTCCTCTCTCTCTCTCTCTCTGAGTAACTTGGGAATTTATTTATTTTTTTTTTTGGCTGGTGCAGCATAAGCCTCAAGCTTCCTTGCACCATATAGCTAATAATAATACTGTACACAGGTCTGGAGGCCTCACTTTAGCAAGGATGTAGATCCTTGCTAAAGTGAGAATGTGTCAGTGGTAGAGAATGAAAGGGACTTGGGGGGGTGGTTGTGCAAGAGTAGCTCATGGAGTATTGTCAATGATATACAGGAATTTTTCCAGCAGGGATAAGGAGGTGATTATTCCCTTGTATAAGGCAATGGTCAGGCCACACCTAGAGTACTGTATACAGGTCTGGAGGCCTCATTTCAAGAAGGATGTAGAGCTGCTGGAACGAGTACAGAGAAGGGCAACAAGATTAGTGAATGGAACAAAGGGGTGCTCTTACGAAGAAAGGCTTAAGTTTTGCAAATTACAGTGTCTGGAGACTAGGCACCAGCGAGGTGATCTGATAGAGGTGTATAAAGCCTTGAATGGTTTGAGCATGCTCAATGCTGATGGGATTTTTCCTCTCGCTCAGAATAATCACCTGAGAGGGCATAAATTCAAATTGAGGAAAGACAGATGTAAGATAGACGTGCGGAAATTTGCCTTTAGCCAGCGGGTGGTTGGTTGGTGGAACAGACTTCCATCCCTTGTAGTGGAGGTTGATAGCCTAAATAAGTTTAAGGCTCAGCTGGACAGGTATTTTGAACAAACAGAGGGGTGAAGTGGAAGTGGGTTTTTTTTTTTTTTTTTTTTGGCTGATGCTGCATAAGCTTGCTTTCTTGCATCAAATGCCTCTACTAATGCTAATGCTAATCTGCTGGAACGGTGCAAAGAAGGGCAACCAGATTGGTGAAGGGAACAAAAGGGTACTCTTACCTAGAAAGAGTTCAGTTCTCTAAATTGCAGTGTCTGGAGACTAGGGCCTTAAACACCTCAATCAGATCGCCCTGCAGGGTGATCTGATTGAGGTGTTTAAGGAATTGGATAAGCTGAATATGAATGGCATTCTCCCTCTGTCTGAGACGACACACAAGGGGGCATAAATTTAAGTTAAGGAAGGATGGTTGCAGAATAGATATGCAGAAGTTTGCCTTCAGCCAGCAAGTCATTGATTGTTGGAACAGAGTTTGAATAAATTCAAGGAAGTAGAAAAATTCTTGGAGAGTAAAGCTGGGTTGTGTGTGTGTGGTTTTTTTATTTTTTTTTAATGATGCTATATAAGCTTGCTTTCTTCCATCATTTGCCACTACTACTATTTCTGTTTCAGGGAAAATAATGGAGACACTGGTTAAAGAAGTAATTCAAGATCATCTAGACAAGGCTGCAATTATACTTCAGAGGAAATCTTGTGTTGGCAGTCTCACTGAATGTTACAATGTGGTCACAAAAGAACTAGATACAAAAAATTATTTTGATATCATATTGCTTGAATTTCAGGAAAGCTTTTGATACCATTGCACAGCAGTGCAGACAGGCTTTGGACAGCTCATGGGGTTTTGTCAATGATAGACAGGAATTTTGTTAGCAGATATAAGGAAGTGATTATCCCATTGTATAAGGCAATGGTCAGACTTCTTGAGTACTGCATACAGGTTTGGAGGCCTCATTTTAGGAAGGATGTAGAAAAGGCTTCACTTCTGCAAACTGCAGTGTATGGAGACTAGGCTCCAGCAAGGTGATCGAATTGAGATGTTTAAGGCTGTGAATGGATTGAGCAAGCTCAATGCTGATGGAATCTTCCCTCTTGCTCAGAGTACACAAATGAGGGGGCATAAATTCATCTGATTCACCACTGCCCCTTGACAAATGCATGCTGTGAATGAAAATATAACTGCACTCCCCTTCGATGATCCTGCATTACTTCTTTAACCAGTGAGGCCATTATTTTTCCTGGAATCAAAATCAAACTAATAAGTCTGTAATTACTCATATCACCCTTTGATTTCCCTCCCTTTGTAAAGTTGGGATACATTCCAAAATATCCAT
The DNA here is from genome assembly GCF_048544385.1 of Mastigoproctus giganteus. NCBI lineage: Eukaryota > Metazoa > Arthropoda > Arachnida > Uropygi > Thelyphonidae > Mastigoproctus > Mastigoproctus giganteus. The sequence continues at coordinate 110,480,024 of NC_143585.1, forward strand.
TGCATAGGGATCTTCTCTGAATCCAAGGATGCACTCATAATTATGGCTAGAGGTTTACTGACCTTTTCTGCTGCCTACCCAATCTCACCTCAATTGTTAATATTTTCAATTTCGAATACAAGATATGACTTAACAACCGCATACGTTAGTACCCTCAGAAATCATTCCGAAAGAAAATTATAGCTAATATATTAATTTGTTGGTTATACTCCAGATTATGGGTACGCCTTCGGTGGAAGTGGCTTCTTTTGATTGAATCCGTCCCGAATTACTGGCGTAAAATAACCTAACCTTTTTTTCACTAGCCAAATATGAGTCTATTAAAAACTCCACTTCTTTTGCTTGAGTCCGTCCCGAATTTGGCCATGCCCGCAACGCAGTGACAAGACGTACCCATAATCTGGAGTTAAGCCGTGATTTTTTTTTTTTTTTTTTTTTAATATAGGGCAGACCGTTGTTCTTCAGTATTACCGATCTCTGAATAAATTTGATTAAATAAGTCAATACTTTCACCATTGCATTGATGCTCTGAATACCACTAATTCACTTGTATTATTAACAGAACAAATAATTATCTTTAACGTGTATTCCACACTCAGTACTAGTTAACGGCATTTTCACTCAGAGCTGCGGTGTAGGTTTTTAACAAATAACAAGCCTAATTCCCTCTCTTTTTTTTTTTTTTAAATCTTGCCAATAACACGCGGCTGGTCAGCTTTAACCTGTTCAAAATTGTTAAAATCACATACACACATTTAACTCATGTAGTTTAGAGTACCAACCTACAACAAGAGTCTCGTCCGGAATTTCCTCAATAAAGCATTTTCTTTCTGTTTCTGATATATGGAAATAAAGTCCTGTAACACAAGAAATAACATATATCCAGCACACCCACAGTGGCACCCAAAATGAATACCAGACTGTAGAAGAAACCATTTTTGACATACGCAACACTACACACAAACTACAAAAATCCGTTTGCACACGCCACGTCCACTCTAATTCCGCACAATTCACACATATTAAGCAACCTAATATAAGTAGTGCCACCTGCCAAAAACGGAATTTTTAACTTTTTATAATATTTTATATTATCGTTGGTAGTGTCCAGAGGCATAATTTTAATACGCGGTGAAGTCAAGAGGACAGCAAAAGATGTTTGCAGTACGGCATCATTACCATTACATCATTTATTTTGAACACCTTAACACGAGCTGTCTAATCTTACAATTCCAAATAAGCATCGCCTCCCAATACTGTAGAGAAGACTGTTGTTACTCATTCTCAGTTTAGTTCAGTCACCCACGACTTCTGCTTTTTTTTTTTTCTTTGTTTAGTGGGATGGTGGGTACAATGAGTGTAGAAGTAGACAAAATAGAAGAGGAGAAGTAGTTTCACAACAGGAGACTTACAAAAATGTGTGTGAATAAATGATGTATTCATGATATCTCTAGGCAACTGACTATGAGAACAGCTTCAATTTAGGAAGATGCGGAGCTCTAGGAAATAGTGAAGAGAAGAGCAAAGAAATTAGTAAGGGAAACAAAAGGGTACTCCTATCAAGAAAGGCTTCAATTCTGCAAATTGAAATGTTGGAAACTAGACACTCGGAAAGATACATGATTTAAGGGCAGAAAAGGTGATATAGTTGTACACGTTGGCACTAATGATATCAAGAGTAGGAGACCGGCAGAATTGCTTAACAAGTACAGGTCACTGTTGACAAAAAGCCGTGAAATAGGGTTGAATTTGAAAGTGTCTGCAATTCTGCCCAGACACGATAAGAGGGAGTATATGATGAGAGCCTTGTCGATCAATTCGGCCCTGGAAAGATTGTGCAAGGCTCAAGGGGTAGAATTTTTTTCAGCCTGGACTGTACTTGTTAACAGGAGAGATTCCTTCTACAGGGATGGGATACACTTAAATAGAAAGGGTGCAAGAATATTTGCTGATGCTATAGAGGCAGTGTTAGGTGGGTCGGAAAACTGCTAGATTGGGGGGAAGCAAAGACGAATAGATTAACAGTAGCCACTGGCAGAGGTGAAAGAGATTCTTGCACTGCTTCTATTGGAATGAGCAGAAGCCTGAAAAACAAGATGCAGGATATTTCAGAGACTACCGGGAGTCATTGCGGTACAAGTAAACACATCGGTTGTGTTAGGGTAGCTAAGAATAGAAACAGCTGCATGTATACTTGCGTGTACACCAATGCTAGAAGTTTAGTAAATAAATTTGATGAATTTGAGGTATTGCTCAAAACATCAAAGGCAGATATTGTTGGGATATCAGAGATGTGGTGTCACACAGATATAAGGAATGCAGAACTGGAATTTGGGGAGTACAACGTCAACAGAAAGGATAGACTGGATAGGAATGGAGGAGGGGTTATGCTATTAGTTAAGAAATACATAAAATCCAAGGAAGTGAAGCCAGTGGACATCGCCGGACAGTACAGTGTCGAGTCAGTTTGGTGTGACATAAGCATTGGGAGATCAAAATTGAGAGTAGGAGTGTGCTATACGCCTAATGACTCTGATGAGTATAATAAGATACTGTACAGGGAAATAGAGTGGGCCAGTAAATCAGAGAGTCTTATAATGGGAGATTTTAATTTCCCAGATATTGACTGGAATTTGGGGGCTGGTCACTCACACAATAGCAAGGCTTTTGTGGAATTATTGGATGATTGTTTTCTACATCAGCATGTTCGGGAGGCAACTAGAGGGCAGAATACTCTTGATTTGATTATCAGCAGTGATTCTTCATACATTAAGAATCTGCAGATAAATGAACCACTAGGTGGCAGTGATCACAGTGTGCTAAAATGAGATTTACACAAAGAGGTAACTACCATTAGGGGTAAAGGGAAGGGTTATTGCTTTCGTGAAAGCGACTACGATGGACTGAGACAGTATTTAAATTCTATACAGTGGGCCAAGTGATGATGTTACCAACAGCAAATGCAAAATGGGAAGCATTCAAAGAACTTATCTTAGAAGCTACTAGGCTATACCAATTAAGAAATATTGTTAAAGGTTTAGGCCTAAATGGATGTCAGATGAACTAATGAGGCATATGGCAGAGAAGAAAAATGCATGGGATACTTACAAATTAACACATGACACAGAAGCCTATGATAAATACAAGTTGATATGCAACCAAGTTACAAAGGAGGTTAAGCAGGCGAAGGCAGATTACGAGAAATCCTTGGCAAGGGATGCAAAGAAAAACAGCAAAGAGTTCTTTACTTATGTAAACTCTAGAAGGAAGGGGATAAATCAGATTGGTCCACTTGATATCGATGGGTCAACTGTTGATGATCCTGCTCAGGTAGCTAACAAATTAAATGAATATTTTGCATCGAAATTCACACATGAGGAGTTATTCAGCGAGGGGAAAGCCAGAGGTGTATTCAACTATAGCAGTAAGTAGAGAATCTTGTAATAACTGAGAGTAAAGTGGAAGAGAAATTTTTGAAGATAAACACAAGAAAGGCACCCGGGGTAGATCGGATCTATCCAGTTATATTAAACGAGGCAGCAAAGGAAGTAAGAAAACCCTTAGCCATAATTATGAGAGCTTCCTTGGACTCAGGGGAGGTACCCACAGACTGGAGATGTGCAAATGTCACCCCAATTCACAAAGGAGGATCAAAAGCTGACACAAGTAATTATAGACCTGTGAGTTTAACTTCTGTTCCAGGAAAATTAATGGAGGCATTAGTTAAAGAAGCACTGCAGGATCATTTAGACAAGACTTCAGCTATAGTTCGGACACAGCATGGTTTTGTTAAGGGGAAGTCTTGCCTGACCAATTTCATCAGATACTATGATGCAGTCACAAAGGAACTGGATGCAGGGAATAACTTTGATATTATATACTTGGATCTTAGAAAGGCTTTTGATACTGTTGCACATGGAAGACTGCTGCACAAATTGGAGCAGTGTGGCATTGGAGGCAAATTGCTGCTGTGGATAAAGGGGTGGCTGAGGGGGGAAAAGACAGAGAGTGGTAATCAATGGACACTGCTCGTCGTGGACTAATGTTATTAGTGGAATCCCTCGGGGCTCAGAGTTGGGACCATTATTGTTTTCTGTATTCATAAATGATATTGATGAGGGTATATCAAGCTTAATGTCGAAGTTTGCGGACGATACAAAGGTAGGCAGGGTTGTCAAGGACACTACTGACACTATGCTTCTGCAACAGGATCTGGAAAGGTTGAGCAGATGGGCTGAGAGGTAGCAAATGAAGTTTAACATTAACAAATATAAAGTAATACACATGGGAAACAGCAATCCCAGAGCAACGTATCAACGGTACAGAATGAAAGGGACCTGGGGGTGGTTGTGCAGGCAAATATGAAGTTCTCTGAGCAGTGCAGACGGGTGGCAAGAGTAGCTCATGGTGTATTGTCAATGATATATAGGAATTTTTCTAGCAGGGATAAGGAGGTGATTATTCCCTTGTATAAGGCAATGGTCAGGCCACACCTAGAGTACTGTATACAGGTCGGGAGGCCTCATTTCAAGAAGGCTGTAGAGCTGTTGGAACGAGTACAGAGAAGGGCAACAAGATTAGTGAATGGAACAAAGGGGTCCTCTTATGAAGAAAGGCTTAAGTTTTGGAAATTACAGTGTCTGGAGACTAGGCACCAGCGAGGTGGTCTGATAGAGATGTATAAAGCCTTGAATGGTTTGAGCATGCTCAATGCTGATGGGATTCTTCCTCTCGCTCAGAATAGTCAACTGAGAGGGCATAAATTCAAATTGAGGAAAGACAGATGTAGGATAGACGTGCGGAAATTTGCCTTTAGCCAGCGGGTGGTTGGTTGGTGGAACAGACTTCCATCCCATGTCGTGGAAGTTGATAGCCTAAATAAGTTTAAGGCTCAGCTGGACAGATATTTTGAACGAACAGAGGGGTGAAGTGGTTTTTTTTTTTTTTTTTTTTTGGCTGATGCTGCATAAGCTTGCTTTCTTGCATCAAATGCCTCTACTAAAGCTAATGCTAATTCTAAATTGTTTCACACGTAATTGTTTGACACATAGGCAGAAGCTTGGAAAATAAGGGGCAGGATATTTCGGAGACTGCTGGGAGTTATTGGGGTACAGTGTGTTAGGGTAGCTAAGAAAAAGAACAGGTGCATGTATACTTGCGTGTAAACCAATGCTAGGAGTTTCATAAATAAATTTGTTGAATTTGAGGTATTGCTCAAAGCATCAAAGGCGGATATTGTTGGGATATCAGAGACGTGGTGTCACATAGATAGTAGTAATACAAAACTGGAATTTGGGGAGTACAAAGTCTACAGAAAGGATAGACAGGTTAGGAAGGGAGGAGGGGTTATGCTATTAGTTAAGAAAATCCAATGAAGTGAAGGCAGTCGATATCGCTGGACAGTGCAGTGTCGAGTCAGTTTGGTGTGACATAAGCATTGGGAGATCAATATTGAGAGTAGGAGTGTGCTGTAAGCCTAATGACTCTGATGAGTATAATAAGAAACTGTACAGGGAAATGGAGTGGGCCACTAATTCAGAGAGTCTTATAATGGGGGATTTTCATTTCCCAGATATTGATTGGAATATGTGGGTTGGTCACTCACACACTAGCAAGGCTTTTGTGGATTTATTGGATGATTGTTTTCTAAATCAGCATGTTCGAGCGGCAACTAGAGGGAGCAATATTCTTGATTTGATTATCAGTAGTATTTCTTCATGCATTAAGAATCTGCATATACAGGAACCACTAGGTGGCAGTGATCACAGTGTGCTGAAGTGGGATTTACTCAAGGAGATAACTACCATCAAGGGTAAAGTGATGGGTTATTGCTTTCGTAAAGGCGACTACGATGGTCTGAGACAGTATTTAAATTCTATACAGTGGGACCAACTGATGATGTTACCAACAGCAAACTCAAAATGAGAAGCATTCAAAGAACTTATCTTGGAAGCTATTAGGCTTTACATACCAACTAAAAAATATTGTTCAAGGTTCAGGCCTAAATGGATGTCACATGAATTAATGAGACATATGGCAGAGAAGAAAAATGCATGGGATACATACAAATTAACACGTGACACAGAAGCCTATGATAGATACAAGTTGATCTGTAACCAAGTTACAAAGGAGGTTAGGCAGGCGAAGGCAGATTACGAGAAATCTTTGGCAAGGGATGCAAAGAAAAACAGCAAGCAGTTCTTTACTTATGTAAACTCTAGAAGGAAGGGGATGAATCAGATTGGTCCACTTGATATCGACGGTTCAATTGTTCATGATCCTGCTCAGGTAGCTAACAAACTAAATCAATATTTTGCATCTACATTCACACATGAGGAGTTATTCAGGAAGGGGAATGCCATAGATGAAGTAAACACTGGCAGTGAGCTAGATGATCTTGGATTAATTGAGATAAAGTGGAGGAGAAATTGTTGAAGATAAATACAAGAAAGGCACTTAGAGTGGATGGGATCTATCCAGTTATACAAAGAGGCAGCAGAGAAAATAAGCAATCCGTTAGCCATAATTAGGAGAGCTTCCTTGGATTCAGGGGAGGTACCCACAGACTGGAGAAGTGCAAATGTGACCCCAATTCACAAATGAGGATCAAAGGGCAACACAAGTAATTATTGACCTGTGGGTTTAACTTCTGTTCCAGGAAAATTAATGGAGGCATTTGTTCAAGAAGCACTGCACGATCATCTTGTCAAGAATTCAGTTATAGCTCAGACAAACCATGGTTTTGTTAAGGGAAGGTCTAGCCTGAACAATTTGATTTGATACTATGATGTAGTCACAAAAGAATTGGATGCAGGGAATAACTTTGGTATTATATATTTGGATCTTAGAAAGCCTTTTGATATTGTTGCATATGGAAGACTGCTGCACAAATTGGAGCAGTGTAGCATTGGAGGCAAATTGCTGCTATGGATAAAGGGGTGGTTGAGGGGGAGAAGGCAGAGAGTGGTAATCAATGCACACTGCTCATCGTGGACTAATGTGATGAGTGGAGTCCCTCAGGGTTCAGTATTGGGTCCATTATTGTTTTCTGTGTTTATAAATGATATTGATGATGGCATATCAAGCTTAATGTCCAAGTTTGCAGGCGATAGGAAGGTTGGCAGGGTTGTCAAGGACACTACTGACATTATGCTATTGCAACAGGATCTGGAACGGTTAAGCAGATGGGCTGAGAGGTGGCAAATGAAGTTTCATATTGACAAATGTAAAGTACTACATATGGGAAACAGCAACCCCAAAGCAACGTATCAAATCTGTGGTACTACACTGACAGTGGTAGAGTATGAGGGGGACCTGATGGTGGTTGTGCAGGCAGATATGAAGTTTTCTGAGCAATGCAGACGGGCTGCAAGAGTAGCTCATGGTGTATTGTCGATGATATATAGGAATTTTTCTAGCAGGGATAAGGAGGTGATTATTCCCTTGTATAAGGCAATGGTCAGGCCACACCTAGAGTACTGTGTACAGGACTAGAGGCCTCATTTCAAGAGGGATGTATAGATGCTGGAACGAGTACAGGGAAGGGCAACAAGATTAGTGAAAGGAACAAAGGGGTGCTCTTACAAAGGGCAACAAGCTTAGTGAAAGGAACAAAGGGGTGCTCTTACAAAGAAAGGCTTAAATTTTGCAAATTACAGTGGCTGGAGTGTAGGCACCGGCGAGGTGATCTGATAGAGGTGTATAAAGCCTTGAATGGTTTGAGCATGCTCAATACTGATGGGATTCTTCCCCTTGCTCAGAACAATCACCTGATAGGGCATAAATTTAAATTGAGGAAAGACAGATGTAGGATAGACGTGAGGAAATTTACCTGTGGCCAGCGGGTGGTTGGTTGGTGAAATAGACTTCTATCCCTTGTCGTGGAATTTGATAGCCTAAATAAGTTTAAGGCTCAGCTGGACAGGTATTTCAAACGAACAGAGGGGTGAAGTGGAGGTGGTTATTTTTTATTTATTTATTTTTTATTTTTTTTATTTTTTTTTTTTTTTTGGCTGATGCTGCATAAGCCTGCTTTCTTGCATCAAATGCCTCTACTACTAATGCTAAAGCTAATGGTCAGGCCACACCTTGAGTACTGTATACAGGTCTGGAGGCCTCATTTCAAGAAGGATGTAGTGCTGCTGGAACGAGTACAGAGAAGGGCAACAAGGTCAGTGAACGGAACGAAGGGTTGTTTTTACGAAGAAAGGCTTAAGTTTTGCAAATTACAGTGTCTGGGGACTAGGCACCGGCGAGGGGATCTGATAGAGGTGTACAAAGCTTGAATGGTTTGAGCATGCTCAATGCTGATGGGACACTACCTCTTGCTCAGAATAATCACCTGAGAGGGTATAAATTCAAATTGAGGAAAGACAGATGTATGATAGATGTGCGGAAATTGCCTTTAGCCAACGGGTAGTTGGTTGGTGGAACAGACTTCCATCCCTTGTTGTGGAAGTTGATAGCCTAAATAAATTTAAGGCTCAGCTGGACAGGTATTTCGAACGAACGGAGAAGTGAAGTTGAATGGGTTTTTTTTTTTTTTTGGCTGATGCTGCTGCATAAGCTTGCTTTCTTGCATCATATGCCTCTACTAATTCTAATGGTAATGACACATTAAGTGGACTGAGTAAACTAAATGCTCATTGCGTTCATAGTTTTTCTCAGAGAACAGGCATAGCAGGACATATTTTAAATTGGTTAAGGATGGCTCCAGGATAGATGTGCCAAACCATGCTTTTACTAGAGAGTAACTGGTTCTTGAAACAAACTACCATCTGGTGATACGAAAGTGTGTTGAAAATTGTGGAAGGTCGTTTGTATAAATTTAAGGAAGATTTAGAGAAAATTAGGGAGGGCAGACAGATGATATGGGAAGTTTTTTTTTTTTTTTTCTCGGTGGGGCAGTTTGAGCTTTTTCTTTCATCATATGCTTCAAAAAAATACTAACATTATTATAATCAATGCCCAGAAAATAGAGATTTTTTAAATAACCAGTAAGGACACCGTTTTCTCGAATTGTGGAATACAATTTCGTGAGAGACACTACACTGGGAATCTGAGGGAGACTACAGGTAGATTTGACCATTCTTCCATCGGAATGAATGTCGCCTGAGGAATGCTGGTCGGAGAAGAACTGGAAACCGAATATCCTTTCCAATACAAATCAGACATTCTCAATAGAATTCAGATCTGGAAAATTAGGTGTGAAGAGTAGATGTTAAAAATCTTGGGTATGTACCTAGAAACATACAGATTCAATATTTGCGTGGCGCATAATTGCATGGTCGGCTTCAGAAATTCCTTTATATGCTGTTGTAGGGTTTTGAGTACATCAGTGAAAAAGGCAATATTGCGCCGTATAAAGAATGGCTGTAAATTTTTTTGGCTTTATTGTTGACCTTCTCTTTTCTGGACAAAAAAAAAAAAAAAAAAAAAACGCGAGCAAACAAGAGAATAAATCATGCTACCCTTAGCTCGTGAGTAGGACAAGAGTGGTATCATCTATTCTGCTACACAAAGACGCATAGCTGGGTGAAGTTCGTCTAATTCTACAGAAAGATATTTATTGGAGGTAACGAAACCTTCCTACATTATAAGTATAACCAGTCTGAATACGAACCGAACATACGCCCATTTCTTCATAACTAATTCATCCGCTTGAGTATTGCACGAGACAGTCTCATTGCCCAGCATCATGAGGTTCATGAGTCACGAGCAACCTTCCCACTACCAATGGCGAAAAAAATGTAAACAGAGAAAAGCTAGACCATATGATATTTTCCAATGTTCCTTAGTCCAATGATGCGTTAGACCCATAATTACAGTCGAATTATCGAACTTTTGTGTCCATTGATTCTACACACACAAAAAATCGTGTGCCTATGATAACCTAGTCGCGTGACTATAAAAAAAAGCATCTTTTCCAGGAAGGAAGTATTTTTTACAAGCACTACTAGGAAATCACAGCTTCTTCAAATTATGCTGCATAGTATGGTGGATAACTAAACAAAGCGATTACCCATATGTATTGTGCTTGTAAATTGGGTGTGTTCTCTTGTCGATTTGCCTACTGTGCGGCACGTGTAGCACAGTGGTATCGTCACCGTCCTCCTCACACAGGGTGGAAAAATAGTAGTAGTAGTAGTGGCATGTGATGCAAGAGAGCAAGTGTATGAGCTTATGCAGCATCAGCCAAAACAAAATTCACACAACTATTCCCTCTAAATGTTTGTCCAGTTCCTCCTTAAATTTATTTAACCTATCAACTTCCACAACGACAGATGGAAGTTTGTTCAAGCAATTAACCACCCGCTGGCTAAAGGAAAATTTCCGCACATCTCTTCTACATCTGTCTTTCCTCAATTTGAATTTATGCCCCCTTAGGTTCGGAATTTGAACAAGTGGAAGAATCCCATCAGAATTCAGCGTGCTCAACCCATTCAAGTCGTGTGCCTGTGCACCTCACTCAAATCAAGGCCTTATACACCTCACTCAGATCACCTGACAGATGCCTAGTCTCCAGCCGCTGCAATTTGCAGACCTTAACCCTCTCTTCCTAAGTGGATCCCTTTATTCCCCTCACCAATCTTGTTGCCCTTGTCTGTACACGCTCAAGCAAATCTACATCCTTCCTAAAATGAGGCCTCGAGACCCGTACGCAGTACTCAAGGTGTGGCCTGACCATTGCCTTATACAGAGGGACAATCACCTCCTTTATCCCTGCTAGCAAAATTCTTGTATATCATTGACAAAACCTCATGACCTGCCGGGGCAGCCTGTCTGCATTGCTCGGAAAACTTCATATCTGATTGCACAATTACTCCCAGGTCTTTTTCAATTCCTGCTATTTTAAGTGTAGTACCATAGAGTTGGTACGATTCTCTGGGGTTACTTCTACCCATATTCAGTACTTTGAATTTGTCAAGGTTAAACTTCAGTTGCCACTTCTCAGCCCATCTTCCCAAATTTTCCAGATCCTGTTGCAGTAGCACACTGTCATTATTGTCACTAACAACCCCGCCAACCTTTGAATCTTCTGCAAACTTTGACACTAAGCCTGATATACCTTTATCAATATCAATTTTAAATATACAAAGCAACAGTGGACCCAATACCGAAACCTGTGGGACTCCACTTATAACATTTCTCCACGAAGAGCAGCACTCATTGATTTATCCCCAGCGGCTCACATGTGGTGAGTATGGGCTTGGCACATCCATGGTCCTGAGCTGGATATCATCGTTCATCCCTTTCTTGGTGATTCCTTCCTACTTCTCTCTCTCTCTCTCTCTCTCTCTCTCTCTCTCTCTCTCTCTCTCTCTCTCTCTCTCTCTCTCTCTCTCTCTCTCTCTCTCAGGGTAATAGGGAATTTTTTTTAGCCAGTGCAGAATAAGCCTCAGGCTTCCTTGCACCATATGGCTAATAATAATAATAATTACTACCCTCTGTCTTCTCCCACTCAACCATCCTTTTATCCATTGTAGCAACTTATCCTTAATACCATTCTGCTACAATTTGTACAGTAGTCTTCCATGTGCAACAGTGTCAAAAGCTTTCCTGAAATTCAAGTATATGATATGAAAATATTTTTTTTCATCCAGTTCCTTTGTAACCACATCATAATACCCAATCAAATTTGTCAGACAATACGTTCCCTTAACAAACCAATTCTGTGTCTGAATTATTGCTGCAGTCTTGTCTAGATGATCCTGCAATGCATCTGTATCCAGTGACTCCATAAAAACCAGTGACTCACGATAAAATTATTATTATTATTATTATTATTATTATTATCCATATGATGCAAGGAAGCCTTAGGCTTATGCTGCACCAGGAAAAAAAAAGTTCCCGAGTAACCCTGAGAGAGAGAGAGAGAGAGAGAGTCAAAAGTAGAATGGAATCACAAAGAAAGAGAAGAATGATGATATCCAGCTCAGGACCCTGGGTGTGCCAAGCCCATACTTACCAGATGTGAGCCACGGGGTTACGTTTGGATAGGTTCCTTGTTAAAGTCGCAAAAAAAGAAAAAGTCAACAGATTGCAGTGATTCCGTTAGTGGCGGTGAAAGTCGCCCTACCCAATAATTAATAAATTCGATTGCTTTATGTATATTAAATTTAAATATTAAAAATATAAAAAGGTACGTATGTATTTTTTATTAATCATTTTTAGTATATGAATATTTTTGAGTTTTGGAACAAATCATCTAGGTTTCCATTATTTCTTATGGTGAAATTGGCTTTGATATACGAGTACTTTGGATTACGAGCACGTTTCCGGAACGAATTATGCTCGCAAAACAAGGTACCACTGTATAACCAACACCAAAATTAGCAACATATGTAGACAATCAGATTTAGTTTAGTTTAGGCTAGTATTTAATATTTTATGTAAATAAAACTAGCTGTAACCATTGAGAAAATTTCACAGCTGGTAGCAGAGCTTTTCTCTAGTTGTCCTAAGAAATGTAGTCCGTGTTTTGTTGCGAGCAGGTAAGCCAGTACACGTCGAATCCTTTCTCATTTCTTGTATCTGAGGGAACTTAAAATTTTATTTGGTTTCACTATCTTTCTGATTATTCAAAATGTGCACATTGAATAACAATTTCACATGTACAAAATGTAGAACAGTCTCTATATAGAGACTGTAGTACAGTCTCTATAATACTTCTTTGTAAACAACATTTTTTATATTCTTGTCCCTTCTGGTAACCTTATCTTAATATGTTGGAATGATCTGACCCAAAACATTGCTACAAACAATTGGCCGTGACTAAATACAGGGTTAATAAGTGTAATTCCGAGTCTATCAAACATTTGTTTTTAAACTTTTATTTATAGTCATCACAAAAGCCAGCGGAAGAGGAAACTGCCGTCTCTTAAATGGGAATGGCAAAATGGAATCGGATGGAGTCAAATCCAAAAGCGGTAAGAGTACCCGTTTTCCTTAGCTTCTCCCGTTATTATTTCTAGATCCAAAAATTCTGATGCATAACTTTGACTATAAGTCTCGTACCATTGATCAATCCTTCTGAAATTGCCATATTCTGCAGTAAAATAAAATGATCCCAGATTTTTCAAACTTAAAATGTAAGGCTTGACAATGACACACCTTTCACTAAGTATGCCAATACTGTGACATATTAAATCTTTCGGATCCTTAAATGCATATTTCAGACCGATTCTAGATTAATTCGTAGGAGCACGAAAATGTGTTTCTTCTTTGCCACAAGGTATGTTCAACACAACCAGTCAGTGTAGCAAGGCAGCATAGCGGGACGAAGGTGGGCAGTGCTAGTAGACAAAACTGGACTGTTCCATAAAATAAAACTATTTGGAATTTTTATATTTTCCCATTTTTCTGCACACCTAGGAAGAAATATCTTTAATTTGAGACCACTTTCAGTCCCATCAGTTAGGCCTATCGTTCACAATGTCCACTCAAGAAAACAGCTTCAGTATTAACGTATAGATAATACTTTAAAGTAACAATTTTCATTTTTACTTTGCATTACACATCTTAACATATTAGGCCTAAGTTACCATTAAAAAAGGTTCGAATCCCGTCGATGATGCGAGGAACTCTGTGTCTGAGTTGGTAGGTCTCCTGCATAGATAGCAAGGTTTTCTCCGCAGCAACGGGGTTTTTCGTCCAGCAAAACAGGAAAATCGAGCAGAGAACACACTCAAGTTTCAGACAGAATAACATATATGGGTAGAGGTAATCATTTACGGGTGACACTAATATCATAATTTACGGGTGACACTAATATCATTTTGCTGCACCAGCAAAAAAAAAAAAAAAAAATCAGGAAAGAGAAGAATAATGATATCCAGCTCAGAACCCTGGGTTTGCCAAGCCGATACTCACCAGATGTGAGCCGCCCCCCCCCCTCTCGGGGTTAGAAGAGCAATAATAATATCATGAAACCCAGGACTACTGCTTTTGGGGAGGAGAACGATAGGTGCAATGCATCAAGGTCTCAGACTAAAAATAATTCTAAATTCAATAACAAAGGGAAATATCAGTTTTCCTGATAAGGAAAACTGATCCTTGTTTGCAGAATTCTATCAGCATTGATGAAACCACTATCTTATGTCAGCTTCTGGCACACAAGGACTTGCAATTTACCGATCATTTGTACTGTCTCTTGTTGTCGCCTTCAAAAGCCTCAATAACACTCTTTCATAATCAAATTTTCACGTGTTACCCACTCTTTTCTAGAACGATTTATTTCTGTCAGTTAGTATCTGAATGACATCTGTCTTTCAGCTGCTAACTGATAGTAACCAATTCTCAGTTTCTCATATCCTTTCAGATTCTTCCTTGTATTTCCTAATTTCCAAAATAATTTCTCTTAACTTGTACGATGCCTGAAATTTTTCAAATATCCTGCGTGTGTGTGTAGATAACCAAAGAAAATCAACCCTGTCAGTTCAAATTTGAATGAAGGTATAACAATAAATATTTAATTTATTAGTAAATAATTGTATTTTAATCAATCAATTACATCAATATATTCAATGAAATAAAATCAGTGAAAACAGTGATATGATGCCAAAATTTGGAGGAAACCCTTTTAGAAAAATGCTGTTCTTATGATTTCAGTGTGGCGTGTTTGTTAACTAACATTGAAACTACAGTAGATGGCAGCATTCGCCCCATAAGTTGTTATCAAACTTTGTGGTGCGGTGGGAAGTATGAGTTTTGTATTTCATTTTGTTTTCGAGGCGATTTTTATAAGTCTTTTTTGTTTACCAGGTAATTGTATGCGTAGATAAGTTCAGATTAAGAATTGCAAGGTTACCATATATACAAATTTCTCGCATTTGCGAATTACATTCATGTTCTTTGAAGCCATGCTTATGTTGATAAAGTCCACGCCTGTGTAGACGTTGTTGACGAACACGTTTAGTTCAGCCAGAAATTAGAAAATATGGGACTAAGCAGGAAAATATACATTTCAGCGTGGTGTCTCTCGAAGACGGCCCACCTCCAACCCCGCCATTCTTTTTTTTTTTTTATCACGGCGCATATTGATTCTGGTTTGGGTTTCATTCGTATCAGCATCTGCAAACTGAATAACCGTTTTACAAATCTTTGAACAAGGGTTGAACCAGGGTTGTGTGAACACTTTTTCTGATAATATATGTGCGTGTGTGTAGATAAAAGTTGTTGAGAAAAGAAAAACAGGAAAATGGGGAAAGACAAAATGGAAGGAAGAGAGTAGGTAATATAGCTATAAATTTAAAAAGTGTAAAGCATAATAATAAAAGATAAGAAATAATACATTTTAAACACAAGATAGAAATATATAAATGTATTGTTCAGTGGGTAAATATGCCAGTGTGGTGCATTGGGTCCCTGACTGAAAGGGTGCCCATGCCCTCCTGCTTGAAACATAAAAATATTTGAGTAAAAATAAGTTTAAGTATGTTTATGATAAAATATGCTATGTCTGCGAACAATAATTTTTTTTTCACACGGAGCATGTTTATTGTTAGCTGGCTGCAGAGCCCAAGTGAAACTGCCGCGAATAGAGGTGAAATGGTATTGGCTGCAGAGCCCAAGTGAAACTGCCGCGAATAGAGGTGAAATGGTATTAGCATAGCTGCTGATTTCAGGGCAATTTTTAAAGATTTATGACTGCAGGGGTCAAAGTTAAATAAGGCCTCATTTATTGGGGGTCATTATTATTGAGTATAGTATTACTTAATATTTTCAGCTAGCTCCTCATTTGTAAGTGGTTTTGTACTTGATTTAAGCAATTGTGCAGTATTCCCCTCATCAACTTCATTGAATCCCGCTTCTTTTGCAAGACTTACAATTTCATTTTGTAACCCAGTCACATTGCATTCTTCATATTCACGAACAGCATCAGGGTATAAATATTTCCACGAGCTCTTTGTTAACCTACACAATTTCTTTCCAAGCTTCTGCAATCATTTTTATATTGTGCAGAATATTAAAACTTTTCCAAAAACCCTGTATTATTTTCATTTCTTGTATCGGTTTCAGAAATTAATCCTCATAACTGCGGAGACCCAGATACCGGGGACCCCTGTATATCAAAATATATATATATATGTATGTTGTTATGGGTGGTAGCACCTGGAAATACAGTATAACTCTACATTGATCTCTGTAGTGAATAAAACTCTGTAAAACAGGCCAGGTGTGAATAGTTTGTTTGTCCTCTTTATCACTACTGATGCCCATTCCAAACCAGGTTATCTATGGTGTATGTTAGGCCAATTTCTACTCTCTGATAATTAATAGATATATCGTAATCCGCACTCAGTGGAGAGAGTGCAATACCAGAGGGTGTCGTTATCAAGTCTGCCCATGCTTGGAAAAAAAAAAAAAAAAAAAAAAGACAACAGTGGAGCAAATTGACTCAAATAATTCAAATTATATACAAAATGATTATATAACTAAAACAAAACGTGAGACAGAGCAAATGATGCTCTGTCTCACACTACCATCATAGTTTCTTAAGAGTTATCTATGGTGTATGTACACCGATATCATATAGATATTAAACTCTTACTCTTAATGTATTATGCCTTGTGCATTTAGTTATTTTTAAATATTATCATATAAACCTTTTGGCATCTCTCATATTGTGTGATTATCTTCTCAACTGTGTTTGTCATGACCCACCGATGATAAGCCAATAGCTTTGAAACGGTGCTGTCTGGGTGGTGATACTCACTGAGAATAAGTAACAATAGTCTTCTCTATTAGTGAAGCATTACTTATTCGAGGGTGTGCAATACCATGGCAACTCACTGTGAAGGAAGAGCACAATATGAAATACAGAGCAAATGATGCATCCCACACTACCATCGTAGTTCTTAAGAGTTATCTATGGTGTATCTGCACCGATATTATATGTATGTATGTATATATATATATATTGTTATATAAATATGTTATTTGTGTAAGTAATTTATATGAAATTACTCGCCTATCTCTCAACTGGCAGCATAGATAGAGCTAGTAAGTTTATATTTATTTTATGTAAATGGTATGTAATATAGTTAAAAGTCATTGTCTGGCTGTTTAGCTAATGGAAGGTGAAGTGAGCAAGTTAATTAGGATAGCAATAGACATTCCTGCTCTTGTATTACATTAATAGCTCAGGGTGTGGAAGAATTTTAGTTGAAGTGAAATAAAAATATATCACTGAAGAATGAAAAACCTGAGCACCAGCTTTATATTCTTCAGTCATATACTTTTTACTTTCCTTCAACTAAAATTCTTCCACACTCTGAGCTATTAGTGTAATACAAGGGCAGGAGTGGCTATATATATACATACATACACAGTAAACTCTCGATTTAATGGATCCTGATATAACGGATTTCGGATTTAACGGACCAGACAAGTAATAATACAGTGATGTACATATTAATCTTCACCATATTATTTTTTTAAGGTTATACAAAACTTCAGTGTTATTATTAATTAAAAATTAATAATAATTACATATTTCCATTATTGTTTTGATAATTACCTACTTTTATTTTTGTAATCAAATTCAGGAAATTGTTTTTTATTCTTTCTGAAAACATGTTCAAATAGCTGTTTTCCCAGATAACAGATAAGAGCAGGCAGTGACTTGCGAGCTGAATGTGACTCGGGACACTAAGCCGACTGGACTAGCTGGGTGGGTAAAGTGCCTGCCTCGCAACCCAAAGGTCGTGGGTTCAAATCCCACCTCGGGCTTGGATCAGAGTAGTGCAAAAACCTTGGGAGGTGCATTATGGCCACAGAAGCCGATGTGTCAATAACTAACAAAGAAAAAAAAAAAACAAAACTGGTTCCACTTGATGTGAGTGGCATAACTCTTGATGATCCTGTACATATTACTGATAAACTGAAAAAAAAAAATTGCTTCTACAAATACACAAAGTTTTTAAGAATAGGATTACCAAAAGTATACTTAATTTAGCATTAGCATTAGTAGAGGCATTTGATGCAAGAAAGCAAGCTTATGCAGCATCAGCCAAAAAAAAAAAAAAAAAACCCACTTCCACTTCACCCTCTGTTCGTTCGAAATACCTGTCCAGCTGAGCCTTAAACTTATTTAGGCTATCAACTTTCACGACAAGGGATGGAAGTCTGTTCCACCAACCAACCACCCGCTGGCTAAAGGCAAATTTCCGCACGTCTATCCTACATCTGTCTTTCCTCAATTTGAATTTATGCCCTCTCAGGTGATATTCTGAGCAAGAGGAAGAATCCCATCAGCATTGAGCATGCTCAAACCATTCAAGGCTTTATACACCTCTATCAGATCACCTCGCTGGTGCCTAGTCAACAGACACTGTAATTTGCAAAACTTAAGCCTTTCTTCGTAAGAGCACCAATTTGTTCCATTCACTAATCTTGTTGTCCTTCTCTGTACTCGTTCCAGCAGCTCTACATCCTTCTTGAAATGAATCCCCCAGACCTGTATACAGTACTCTAGGTGTGGCCTGACCATTGCCTTATACAAGGGAATAATCACCTCCTTAACCCTGCTAGAAAAATTCCTATATATCATTGACAATACACCATGAGCTACTCTTGCAGCCCGTCTGCACTGCTCAGAGAACTTCATATTTGCCTGCACAACCACCCCCAGGTCCCTTTCATTCTGTACCACTGTCAATGTAGTACCACAGAGTTGATACGTTGCTCTGGGGTTGCTGTTTCCCATATGTAGTACTTTACATTTGTCAATGTTAAACTTCGTTTGCCACCTTTCAGCCGATCTGTTCAACATTTCCAGATCCTGTTGCAGCAGCATAGTGTCAGTAGTGTCCTTGACAACCCTGCCAACCTTCATATTGTCTGCAAACTTGGACATTATGCTTGATATACCATCATCAAATATCATTTATAAATACAGAAAACAATAATGGACCCAACACTGAACCCTTAGGGACTCCACTAATAACATTAGTCCACGATGAGCAGTGTCCATTGATTACCACTCTGTCTTCTTCCCCTCAACCACCCCTTTCCATAGCAGCAATTTGCCTCCAATGCCACACTGCTCCAATTTGTGTAGCAGTCTTCCATGTGCAACAGTATCAAAAGCCTTTCTAAGAACCAAGTATATAATATCAAAGTTATTCCCTGCATCCAGTTCTTTTGTGACTGCATCATAGTATCCAATCAAATTGGTCAGGCAAGACTTCCCCTTAACAAAACCATGCTGTGTCCGAGCTATAACTGAAGTCTTGTCTAGATGATCCTGCAGTGCTTCTTTAACCAGTGCCTCCATTAATTTTCCTGGAACAGAAGTTAAACTCACAGGTCTATAATTACTTGTGTTGCCCTTTGATCCTCCTTTGTGAATTGAGGTCACATTTGCACATCTCCAGTCTGTGGGTACCTCCCCTGAGTCCAAGGAAGCTCTCATAATTATGGCTAAGGGTTTGCTTAATTCCTTTGCTGCCTCCTTTAATATAACTGGATAGATCCCATCCACCCTAGGTGTTTGTGTTTATCTTTAACAATTTCTCCTCCACTTTACTCTCAATTATTACAAGATTCTCTAGCTTACTGCCAGAGTTGAATACACCTCTGGCATTCCCCTCGCTGAATAACTCCTCATGTGTGAATGTCGATGCAAAATATTCATTTAGTTTGTTAGCTACCTGAGCAGGATCATCAACAGTTGAACCATCGATATCAAGTAGACCAATCTGATTCATCTCCTTCCTTCTAGAGTTTACATAAGTAAAGAATTCTGCTGTTTTTCTTTGCATCCCTTGCCAAAGATTTCTCGTAATCTGCCTTCGCCTGCCTAATCTCCTTTGTAACTTGGTTACAGATCAACTTGTATCTATCATAGGCTTCTGTGTCACGTGTTAATTTATATGTATCCCATGCATTTTTCTTCTCTGCCATATGTCTCATTAGTTCATCTGACTTCCATTTAGGCCTAAACCTTGAACAATATTTCTTAGTTGGTATGTAAAGCCTAGTAGCTTCCCATTTTGAATTTGCTGTTGGTAACATCATCAGTTGGTCCCACTGTATAGAATTTAAATACTGTCTCAGTCCATCGTAGTCGCCTTTACGAAAGCAATAACGCTTCCCTTTACCCCTAACGGTAGTTACTTCTTTGAGTAAATCCCACTTCTTTACAATTAAAATCACTGCCACCTAGTGGTTTATTTATCTGCAGATTCTTAATGCATGAAGAATCACTACTGATAATCAAATCAAGAGTATTACTCCCTCTAGTTGCCTCCCGAACATGCTGATGTAGAAAACAATCATGCAATAAATCTACAAAAGCCTTGCTAGTGTCCCCCATTATAAGACTCTCTGATTTTCTGGCCCACTCTATTTCCCTGTACAGTTTCTTATTATACTCATCAGAGTCATTAGGCCTATAGCACACTCGTACTCTCAATTTTGATCTCCCAATGCTTATGTCACACCAAACTGACTCGACACTGCACTGTCCAGCGATGTCGACTGGCTTCACTTCCTTGGATTTTATGTGTTTCTTAACTAATAGCATAACCCCTCCTCCCTTCCTATCCTGTCTATCCTTTCTATAGACGTTGTACTCCCCAAATTCCAGTTCTGCATTCCTTATATCTGTGTGACACCACATCTCTGATATCCCAACAATATCTGCCTTTGACGTTTTGAGCAGTACCTCAGATTCATCAGATTTATTTACTAAACTCCTAGCATTGGTGTATGCACAAGTATACATGCACCTGTTTCTATTCTTAGCTACCCTAACACAAACCATGTGTTTACTTGTTCTGCAATGACTCCCATCAGTCTCTGAAATATCCTGCATCTTGTTTTTCAGGCTTCTGCTCATTCCAATAGAAGCAGTGCAAGAATCACTTTCACCTCTGCCAGTGGCTACTATTAATCTATTAGTCCTTGTATCCCCACCCCAAGCTAGCAGTTTTCCGACCCACCTAACACTGCCTCGATAGCATCAGCAAACATTCTTGCACCCTTTCTATTTAAGTGTATCCCATCCCTGTAGAAGCAGTCTCTCCTGTTAACAAGTACAGACCAGGCTGAAAAAAATTCTACCCCTTGAGCCTTGCAAAATCTTTCCAGGGCCGAATTGATCGACAAGACTCTCATCATATACTCCCTCCTATCGTGTCTGGGAAGAATTGCAGACACCTTCAAATTCAACCCTAATTCACGGCTTTTTTTCAACAGTGACCTGTACTTGTTAAGTAATTCTGCTGGTCTCCTACTCTTGATATCATTAGTGCCAACGTGTACAACTATATCACCTTTTGTGCCCTTAAAAGATGATATCCACTCTACGACGTCATCAACCTTTGCCCCTGGCAGACATTGCCAGGGGCAAAGGTTGAATTTGGGAGTTATATGATTTCATGATAACTGAAAGCAACTTGGAGAGAGAAATTGTTAAAGCTAAATGTAAATAAGGTACCTTAGGGTGGTGTAAAATAAAAATATTCATTTGTATTGAAGGAACTAACCAAAGTGTAAACCAAAGTGAGAGCATTCTTGGATTCGGAGGATGTCTGTAGACCAGAAATGTCAGTGTGTCTCTTATTCACAATGGGGATCTAAGGACAAAGTGAGTTCTGTAAACTTGACTACTGTGCCTGCAAAAATAATGGGAGTATTTAATCAGAGAAGTAATCCCAGAATAGCATATCATTTGAGTGTTACCAAATGGTGTGTTATTCTGAGATTATGTTATTCAAGAAAGTGAAGAATGAAAAAGACCTGGGGATAATTGTACAGTCTGATGTGAAGTTCTCTGTACAGTGAAGACAGGTTTCTAGAATAGCTCAAGTACTATTAGCAGGGAAAAAGGTGATTAACCTATTGTATAATGCAGTGGTTAGGTCACACCTTGAGTAATGTACAGTACAGTACAGTTTTGGAAACATTTTAGGAAGGGTACAAATATGTTGGAATGAGCCGGCCGGGCTAGCCGGGTGGGTAAAGTGCCTGCCTGGCAACCCAAAGGTCGCAGATTCGCGATTCCTGCCTCAGGCTTGGATCAAAGTACTGCAAAAACCTTGGGAGGTGCATTATGGCCATAGAAGCCTATGTGCCAACAACTACCAAAAAAAAAAAAAAAAAAAAAAAATGTTGGAATGGGTGGTTAAAGAACAACAAAATTAATCAGGGGCTTAAAATCTTACTATTATTAAGAAAGACTAGTTCTGTAAACAACAGTTTCTGGAAACTAGGTATCTGTGAGGATACCTGACTGATGTGTGTGTCTTAAGAGAATGAGTAAAGATGATAACAGTATTCATTTACTCAATCCATTTAAAGCCTTAACCACTTTGCTTTTCGAGATAAGCAGAAAATGGCTCTTGACATAATGTTTTTCATTGTTGGAAGTTGTGGAATTCAATGTTATTGGCATCCTATGCAAAAATAAGTGAATATCAGAGTTTTTGAGGCCATCATTGTGTATGGTTGTGTCCGGAGAGAAGAATTTTTCAGGGCTAAAAATGATTAAAACATATTCATGTGCATCAGTTGGCCAAGAAAGAATTAATGGATTGGCCATTATGTCAATTGAACAAGATATGCTAAAAGATGTAAAAACATCAGATGTTATAGACTAGGGGTGGCCAACTTAATGTATGATGCGATAGACTTTTTTTCTTCAAAATGTGCGCGATCTGCCATCTCAAGAATTTCATTGCACATGGTTAAAAAAAGTTAATCAACACATGTTGAAAAATGTTGTTTATAAATTTTTATTTATGTGAAGTTTGTGTCTTAATGTCATCTGCCAAGCTTTTAAAATTGAGGATATATGATAAAGGCCAACCGTAAAAGAATCTTTTGTATGCAAGTCCGTAAGAGTAGAGTGATTCTTAGTCTTTTTTTTTTTTTTTTTTTTTTTGTTTGTTTCAAATATGAAAAGGCCGATTCACATAGATAATTATGTGGAACCAAAACAGGAATTTAAAAATTTACTGCATTTTTTTACAGGATTTTTTTTCGGCAAACATATTTCCAAAAGTCTTTTTCTGATGATCTGGATTTGGGGAAGATATCGTTTCTCAATGTAATAATTTCTTTTTCAAGTAATATTTTCTCCATGTGAAAAATCTCAAAGATTTATTCTGCAATTTGTTTCGTATCTAAGTCAACATTAAATGGACAAGAAATATATTGAACAATGTCTTCAATTGTTTTAAAATCACTGAATCTGTTTCAAAATCATCCACAACTTTCTCAATTTCAGAATTATATTTCTCACTATTAAATTCAAAAACAGGATACTTTTGCAAATGATCTTGCATATTTTTTCAAAATGATCGAATTTTGTTTTCTTTGAGATCCTTAGCCATGTCCAAAAATTGATATTTATATGCAGAAATACTACTAATCATGTCACCCACAGTTTTATTTTTTCCTTGTAATTCCAAATTCAGATCACTTAATTTACTGGTAAAATCTGCCAAAAAAGCCAGATCACACAACCACACCATATCTTGCAGCTGCTGATAATCATCTCCACTTTTATCGACAGATTTTTAAATTTTATTCAGCAAATTTCGAAATCTGTAGAAACTTACTCCGACGCAGCCACCTCACATCTGTGTGTAATATCAGATCTGGTTCATTTTCATTGAGGTGCATTTTGAACAGTCTCCTTTTAAGAGATTGTCCTCTGATGGAATTCACGATTTTGGAAGCGATGTTCATAACACTTTTAGTATTTAATCTTCTGCAGGCTAATACTCGTTGCTGGATGATACAGTGGTAACTCAAAAAAATCTGGGAATTCTTCATCCTTTTGGCACAATGCGATGAACCAGTTAAGATGCCCCGTCATTGATTTAGCTCCATCAGTTGTTATTGACATGAGCTTAAATAGCGGTAATTTGATTCTTTCAATAAAATTTTTGAATGCGTTAAATATATCAGGACCTCTAGTTCTTTCTTTTAACGAAACCATACCCAGCAGTTCTTCTCTAGTGGCAGAATCATCGAAAACCATACAAATAACAACGAGCAATTGAGCTATATCACTGATGTCTGTTGTAAAGAAAAGGATACACAGTTAGCAATATGAGCACGCAATTGTTTGCTCACATTTTTACTCATTTTTTCGATGCATAGCATCACAGTATTTCAAGATAATTTCAGATCTTGAAAGGCACTTTTAATTTCATTTTTGTTCTTAAAATTTTCAAAAAGAGAATCTGTTATTTCTAAATATGCATCTTTGATGAATTGACCATCAGAAAATGGTTTGCACTTTTTTTTTCAAGAAATGACTCACTTTAAATGATGCTACAGTTACTGCCTTAGATTGTAAATTAGGTGTCATGAAGAAATTTTGTTGTGCGAATAATCTGGATTTAAGTTCTTTTAATTTATTTTTTGTAAGGTCACTATTAGGCAAAAAATCCGATTGGTATTTACCATGGAGCGCTCTGAAGTGCCTTTCTAAATTTCCTTTTTTGGGTATAGCCACGGAAGCATTGCAAATCAAATAACAACATTTTTCTTTTATCATTACAAAAAAGTATTCTAGTTCCCAATCTTGATGAAAATGATATGTTTTACTCTTTTTTGTAGTATTCATTTAAATCAAAGGGTGTTACTTTAAATTAACGTATAAGCACTGTCCAGTTATTAATATTAACTAAGCCAAATAAGAATTCGACACATATGCTATGCTATGCTCTCCTCGACGTGACTGCATGAATTTTCACTAGACAAACCAAGTGGCTGCGCAGCGACAAGAGTGGTCATGTGGTTCAACGGATTTAACATAATAAGTGTGTGCAGTGGTATGCATAATAATAATAACATTTAGATTTCGACTAATCTATTTTTTATATATATTTAAAAATCGTGATCGACCGAAATTAAAGCTGTGATCGACTGGTAGATCGCAATCGACTTGTTGGCCACCCCTGTTATAGACAAATTTATATCAAATAAATGTCTTAAGGTAATGATGTGAAAACTTTTAATTTTATATAAATAAATGTACTACTCATTAAAGTTTAAATAAATAATTATGATTTCAATAATTTTTCAGTGTTTCCTTTATTTTTCAATTTTTTGAATTCCACCTTTAAGTTTTGCAAGGAGGGCCCCCAGATAAATATTTTGCCTGGCTGACAGAAGTCTAGGTACAGCACTGCTTATGGCTAAGGGTTTGCTTAATTCCTCTGCTCTTCCTTCAGTATAACTGGATAGATCTCGTCCACCTCAGGTGCCCTTCTTATGTTTTAACTTCAAAAATTTCTATTCTACTTTGCTCTCAGTTATTACAAATTCATTTAGCTGCCTGTTTAATAAACTTCTGGGCTCCACTTCCCTACAGCATTCCTCTTGTGTGAATGTAGATGTAAAATACCCATTCAGTTTTTCAGCTAAAAGGTTAGGCTGGCAAAGGCAGATTATGAGAAATCACTGGTAAAGAGGGGGAAATAAGGAATTGTTCACATATATAAATGCAAAGAAGAGAAAGACAAACCAGGTTAGACCCTTATGTAATGGATGTGGGATAGTATTAGATTCCCCAGCTGAAGTTGCAGATGAACTCAACAGTTACTTTGCATCGATATTTACAGAAGAAAAACCATTGACGTCAATGAGAAATTAACTTCTTAATTATAAGAAGTTAAGGGCAAAAGCACGTTTCATACAATTTAACAGAAACACTGATCCTAAAATAATATGGAAAAAAATTAGAAAGTTATCTGTTAAGTTTCCTACCATACAGCGCCTCCGTAGCCAGGTGGGCAGGAGCAGCAGTGCGTAGGACACGCTTCTTGATTAGACCGGGGTTCGAGCCCGTGACCACCAAATACGGGGGATGCGGAAAGGTCAGAGAATAACCACCGCATATCCTCGGAGTAATATGGCCTTAGTTGCTAATGCTCCTAAAAAAAACCAAAAATAACAACAATCCTCTCCTGGAATGGGCAAGGCCTATCCAGTCCCTTAGATATTGCTAATGCTTTGGGCAATACTTTTGCTGAAATCTCAGCAGCATCAACCTATACTACATCATTCCAACAAATTAAAAACACTACAGAAAAGCATGTTATTAACTTTAAAACAGCCTGCTTTCTTCCATATAACAAACTTCTGCAATATTCTGAACTTATGTATGCCATCAGAACAGTCCACAGTTGTGCTGGCAGGCCAGATGGGATTTATTATGTCATGCTACAACATCTTGATGACAAAGCTTTGTGGCTGCTCCTGGTTTTTTACAATCGTATAAAATTTTAGAAAATGTTTTTCCAGCTTCTTGGCATCTCTCTACTGTTTTGGCGTTCCTAAAGCCGGGGAAAAATCCAACCAACCCCCATACTATAGATCAATATATCTGTCAAGCTTCCCGAGCAAAATCCTAGAAAAAAATTGTCCACAGAAGACTTGTCTGGATCATTGAGTCAGAACATCTAATGAGCTATAGTCATTATGGCTTTCATAATGATCATCATTCGGCATTCGAAATGCTTTTGTTAAACGTGAATATCTTGTAATGATTTCAATAGATATAGAGAAGGCTTTTGACACCACCTGGCAGCATGGCATACTTTGTGATCTTTACTCTCTTGGTCTGCGGGGCAGTCTTCCTATATTTGTTCAGAACTTCCTACATACTAGATTGTTTCAAGTTCAATACTAATGTGCCCGCTCTGCAATGTTCATGCAGGAAGCAGGTGTTCCACAGGGATTTGTACTGAGTGCCACTCTTTTTGCTCTTAGAATAGATTCCATCATCAGACAGCTTCCAAATACAGTTGAGACTTACCTTTATGCAAATGACCTTTCCATCTCCTGCCATTCCCAAAATATGAGATCTATTGAATGATATATCTTAATAAAATACAACAGTAGGCCAGCCTCAATGGCTATTGACTCTCGCAGCAGAAAACAGTTGCTGTCCATTTTTGTAGGCAATGCAAACTTCATCCGGATCCTGAACTTCAAATTTCTAATGTTTCCATCCCGGTCACCAATAACATCAGATTTCTAGGATTAATCCTTGACAAGTTAAATTTTATAGACCATATTAAAAATGTACGTACTTCCTGTCTAAAAAAGTTAAACATACTCAGAGCTTTATCTGCCCAAACATATGGTGCAGCCCCTCAACGTGGGCACCTGTACGTGGTGAGGGGACCTCCCAGTGACGCTGCTGGGTTTCCAGATTAGCATCACTGGGATCTAACGCCCATACCTTGGTTTCAGGGTTACATCTTTGAAATCCGGCGTGTGCAGCCGTGCGCCGCGACCCGTGGAAGCGGAAAGGGGGATCCTGGTGGTTGAGGGGCCCAGCTTCAATACACCACTTTGGCCCCTGCTTCGACAAGACGGGTGGTCCCGGACCGGCCCGACTGGGATCAATCGGCGGGTGGTTTTATACTGCTAGGGTCAACTGCGTTCCAATAAGTCTCCCTCCCTATGGTCCTGGGACGGGATAAAGACTTATTGGTAACGTGGGTATGGTGTTCTAAGCGAACTCGGCGTCCCATTCGTGTACGCAGTACCTGCTAGTTCACGAGTGGGCGTCCCCTCGTAGGGCTCCGTGGTGGGTGAGGTACTTAGGCATCAGACATTTTCTCTTTACTCATATGAGTAATTTAAATCCCCTTTCTTCTGGGGCCCCAACAAGGCCCCTACCTAATCGAGAAGATGAAAAAGAAAACACCTCTGCAAAAAGAGCCAGAACTGAGGATACACCAACACCATCAGTGACACCGCTCTTCCTCATTCTCCATTCCATCGGAGAACAGTCAATTGGAAAGATGTCACCCTTCTTTATCCAGAAAGGATTAGAAGGGTTGGCAGGGTCACCAAAATCCGTTAAACGACTGCGTTCTGGCGATCTTTTAGTTGAAGCTTCCAGCACAAAACAAGCTGAAAAATTCTTAAACTCTACATCCATAGGGGGAATACCTATCACCGTAACCCCCCACAAAACTCTGAACTCTTCACGTGGTGTTATATCAGAGTGGGACCTTCTTCATGTTTCTGAAGAAGAGATCTGCTCTGAATTGAAAGACCAAGGAGTGACAGCTGTGAAAAGAATATCGATACGAAAGGATGGGAATCTCGTCCCTACCCGAGTTCTTATCCTCACGTTCAATACCCCAAGGCCTCCAAGTTCCATCAAGGCAGGCTATCTAAACTGCCCAGTGAGGATTTACATCCCAAACCCACTGAGGTGTTTTAGATGCCAAAAATACGGCCACTCACAAACATCTTGTCGTGGTAACCCTGCCTGTGCTCGATGTGGTGTTAAAGACCACGAGAGCAAGGAATGTTCAGCTTCAAAACCGATCTGTATTAATTGCCAAGGAGAGCACCCCGCCTATTCTCGAGCATGCCAGCGGTGGAAGGATGAAAAAGAAATCCAAAAACTGAAAACAGAGCTGAATATCTCCTACCCAGAGGCCAGAAAACGTATCGAACCAATAAATAGCGGGAAACCTTCCTATGCTCAGAAGGTTTCTGCCAAGTGCACTATCGGTACTCAAACTGAGATGACTATACCACCGAAAGAGTCATTCACTCCGATTGCACGCTATTTATTAAATTCACAAAAGCCCACCAAAAAAACACAATCAGTTGCCACTCCTATATCCGTACCTCCTAGTGCTCCACCACTACCAAAACCAAGTGGTAAAAAAGAGCAAAAACGTTCTGAAGAGTCACCCGTAATACCAGAAACAATGGATGTAGAGAACAAGGAGGTACAGGATGAATCAGTCTTGGAACTCTTTGCGGAGGAAGAAATGGACACGGGACATCGTCCATTCTTCCCCAAAAAAGACAAAGCCAAGACTGATAAAAGTAAGCCCTCAGCACCTCGGAAGCCGCCTGATGGACCCACCAAGCCAAAATAATGGCTAAATTCCTACAATGGAATTGTCGTGGATTCCGGCGAAATACTGATGACATCAAGGCCCTCCTGCAAAAGCACGAGCCAGTTTGCTTTTGCTTGCAGGAGACTTATCTAAAGGCAAATGATGATCCCACCCTGCATAACATCACAATCTTTCGTAAGGATAGAATTGCGGATGGTCCTGCTCATGGAGGAGTGGCTATCCTTGTGGGTAATCAGACCCCAGTTCAGCCCTTGCTAATTACAACCAGCATAGAGGCTGTTGCAATTCGCCTTACAGTGGGATTTTTAATAACGGTCTGCTCTATTTATTTGCCACCTGGGACTGACATCTCCCAGGCAGACCTTGATGATCTTCTAACGCAGCTGCCTCCCCCTTCCTTACTTCTCGGGGATTTTAACGGACATAACACCTTGTGGGGTAGTGCTAACATCAACGGAAGGGGACGAGTCATAGAGCGTATGCTCAATGACAATGACCTTTCCCTTCTAAATACTGGAACAAACACCTTCTTCCATATGCCTACCCGTACTTTTTCTGCCATTGATCTCTCTATCTGCTCCCCTTCTCTACTCCCTTCACTCACCTGGGAAGTGGAGGAGAATCCATACGGAAGTGATCACTTCCCTGTGATAACCTTGTTACACAGTGGGAGACCGTGTCTTCCTTTTAGGTTACCACGGTGGAAGTTTGATCAGGCTGACTGGACTGCCTTCCAACATCAGGCAAATTTTGAACTCAGTACAGTCAGTCAGGAGCCTATCAATGACGCAGTAACGTACATCACAGAAATCATTGTCCACGCAGCTGCTACTGCTGTCCCAAAAACATCAGCCCGGTTTCCACCATTTCCCAAACCTTGGTGGAATTCACAATGCACAGCAGCCAAAAAGGCTCAAAACAAAGCGTGGGGGATATTTCGCCGATATCCTACCACGAACAACCTTATAGCCTTCAAACGTGCACGAGCCAAAGCACGCTACATCCGTCGTCAGAGTCAAAAGGAATCGTGGATCCGTTTTACATCATCTATTAACCAGTCTACCAACTCTAAGGTAGTCTGGGATAAAATCCGGAAAATGAAGGGAAAATATACATCCCACCCTTCTTCAATCTTAGATTATAATGGATGCGCTATTGCAGATCCAACTGCAATAGCCAATGCTCTTGGGGAAACATTCTCCAACATCTCCGCAACATCCTCATACTCCCCAGAGTTCCTGGTCCTGAAACATAAACTGGAAAGAGAAGCACTTAATTTTAAGTCCAAGGGCCTCTATCCCTACAACGGGGATTTTACTATTCAGGAACTGAAAAGAGCCCTCGCTCTTTCCAAAGCAAGTGCTGCTGGACCAGATGGCATCCATTACGACATGATTAAACATCTTTCACCAAAATCTATGGATTGTCTGCTCTTTCTGTATAACAGAATCTTTACTGAAGGGCAGTTTCCGGATTCCTGGCGAAAGGCAATCGTTCTTGCCTTCCCTAAGCCAGGAAAGGATCCAAAAGTCACCACCAACTATCGTCCTATTGCTCTGACTAGCTGTCTGTGCAAAATCCTGGAGAGAATGGTTAATTCTCGTTTAATATGGTACTTAGAATCAAATGACCTTCTCTCCAACATACAGTGCGGCTTCCGAAGGAACCGGTCCACTCTGGACCATCTTATTAGATTGGAAGCATCCATCCGGGATGCTTTCCTAAAACGTGAACACTTGGTGTCGGTGTTCTTTGACATGGAGAAAGCGTATGACACAACTTGGAGATTTGGCATCTTGAAAGATCTGCATAGCCTTGGCCTTAGGGGGCAACTCCCCATTTTTATTAAAAACTTTTTAGCCAATCGATCCTTCCAAGTTCGTGTGGGATCCTCACTCTCTCGTTCCTTCAGCCAAGAGGAGGGAGTACCACAAGGATCAGTACTAAGTGTCACGCTTTTTGCCATCAAAGTGAATTCCATCACAGAACAACTTCCTCCAACTGTAAACTGTGCCCTCTATGTTGATGACTTTAGCATATTTTGTCAGTCATGCAACATGAGGGTTATTGAAAGACAACTGCAGAAAGCTATTGATCGCCTCAACTCCTGGGCTCTTGCTAATGGCTTCAGGTTCTCGCCGGAGAAGACCGTTTGCGTACACTTTTGTCGTAAGCGTAATCTTCATCCTGAACCTGAATTAAAGCTCGGACAAAATGTAATTCCAATAGCAGCGGACACAAAATTCTTGGGACTCGTATTCGATAAAAAGCTGACCTTTCTGGATCACATCCGTCAACTCCGCACAAAGTGCACAAGAGGGCTAAATATTCTGCGCTCTCTTTCCTCAACATCTTGGGGTGCGGATCGATGCACCCTACTACGCATCTATCGTGCACTTGTACGATCCAGACTGGATTACGGGTCCCTGGTATACAATTCGGCCAGAGACAGTGTACTTCGTTGGCTCGATCCTGTCCATCATCTGGCTCTCCGTACCGCTATTGGAGCATATCGCACATCTCCTGTCCAGAGCTTATACGTCGAAGCAAACGAACCGCCATTATTGCTTCGACGTAAGCAGTTGTCTCTAAACTACGCTCTAAAACTGAAATCCCTGCCAGACCACCCTACGTGGCTAACCGTTTTTGAGCCGCGATGGGAAAATTTGTACAACACCCGTAAGACTGCCAATCGTCCTTTTGGTATTCGTGTCCAAGAGCTACTCAAAGAACTTAATATAAAGGTAGACAGGGTTGCCCAAACACCAAAGCAACCCCTTCCACCCTGGCATGCTCATGTCCCGGCATGTGACTTGTCCCTTAGAAATTGGGGTAAGTCGGACACTCCATCGTCTGTCTACCTGCAGCTTTTTTCAGCACACCGAGCTGAACATTCTGACTTCGCGCCAGTCTACACAGACGGCTCGAAGGCGGAATCATATGTGGGATCTGCTGCTGTCTTTAGAGACAGCACTACTTCGGAGCAGATTCCTTCTGAATGCAGCATATTTACTGCAGAGCTGCACGCTATAAAGTTAGCCTTGGATCACATTAGTGAATGCCAATACCAACGGTTCATTTTATATTCTGACTCTCTCAGTGTGTTACAGGCTTTAATATCCGTGAGGTATAATCCTCACCCGGTTCTGTCTAGCATTCAGCAGAAGATTCACGTTCTCCATGATCGCGAATATGACATCCGCTTCTGCTGGATTCCCAGCCACATTGGGATTAGGGGAAATGATTTGGCTGACACCGCAGCCAAATCAGCAATCCCTAATAATAATCTCTGCCTGTCAGTCCCCTATACAGACTACAGGCAAATAATACACGAGAAGATACATTCCCAATGGCAGGAGTTGTGGAATGGACAGACTGGGAATAAACTATACCGTATAAAGCCTTTAATTGAACCGTGGCAGTCTAGTCTGCGCAGGAATCGTAAGGAGGAAGTTGTTCTTGCCCGGACCCGCATAGGACACAGTCATTTAACTCATTCATTTTTGCTGAGGGCTGATGACCCTCCTATGTGTGAGTCTTGTGGCACAGTTTTATCAATTAGACACATTTTAATCGAATGTCCAGTTTTTAGCAGTATCCGTCTTACCGCTTTTAATCATCTGACTGAGCCATATACACTCAGTCAGATTTTATCCGACAATGACAATGTGTCTGCTATTTTTAGATTTTTAAAGTCAATAAATATTTTTACTCGTTTATAAAATCTACATTTTTCTTATACTTCTTGACATAGTGACCTAACTAATTAGGTCACTGAAAGTTTAAATTATTTTATAAATGACATGGTCTTGGCGCATTATAGCCTTAGTAGCTAATGCGCCAATAAAACCAAAACCAAACCAAACCATATGGTGCAGATTGTACCTCTCTGCTTTGGCTATACAGTGCATTAATCAGATCACACTTTGATTATGGAGCTGCCATTTATCATTCTGCCAGAATGAGTGCATTATGCTGGCTTGATCCCATTCAACATAGTGCTTTGAGGATTGCACTTGGTGCTTTCAGAATGTTGCCCACACAGTCTCTACATTGATGCTCACGAGCCCCACTAACTTTACGTAGGAAAACACTGTTACTAAAGTATGCTATTAAGATACAAAGTTGTCTCGCATCCCATTCAGTCATACCTTTTAATTCCACCTTTAGAAAACTTTTACTGAAATAAACCTAGCATAGTAAAACCAGCTGGTCTTCACCTTCTTGGAATGTTTCCATCCGTTCCATATAACAGCTGGCAACTGACTCTCAACCACCATGGGCTTTTCCTCCTGTACCGACCTGTGACACTTTACCTCTGTCAATGGGGAAAGAGTACTTTAAAAGCATCAAATGTCAGACAACTTTATGCAGCTCACACTCAAAGATATATTGATTTTTCCCCAATTTATACAGATGGCTCTAAATCTAAAGCAAATGTTGGAGCAACAGCAGTGTTTTCAAATACCATTATTTCAGCAACCCTTCCATCTGAAATTCCGTATATTCTCAGCTGAATTATATGCAATCAAACTACTTTAGAAAATTTGTTTTCTGACTGTTCTTTAAAATCTGTTATTTACACTGATTCCCTCAGCTCAATCATGGCATTATCTTATTATTCAGATAAAGTTCACCCTATTCTAGATGAAATTAGTAGCTTATTGTTACAAATTGAAAAGCACCAGCAATTGGTCACCTTCTGTGGGATTCCATCACATTCTGGTATTTTGGGCAATGAACTGGCTGATAAAGTTGCAAAAAATCTAACTACCTTAGATTTAATCAATATCCTTGTTCTGGCGTCAGACTATCCACTAACCATTCAGGCTGCATGCCTGTTAGAATGGACAGCACTCTCACAGACTAATAGTAAACTTTTTCAGTTTAAACAGGATCCAAAAATTTGGCGCTTTGGTATCCATACATCAAGACGAGAAGTAGTCCTTTCAAGAGCAAGTATAGGTCGTACCCATCTGACCCATCTTCATTTACTCACAGCAGATGATACACTGCAGTGTCCACATTGTTCTATAAATCTGACTGTGAAACATATTCTGATTGACTGCCCCTACTATAAAGAAGATATCTTCAACCTTGCTATCACTGGTTAATCTTTGTAAATCAATAACTCAAAAAAATCTTATTGGTGACAAGGCAAATACATATATCTGAATTTTTTAACTTTGAAGCTAGGGTTTGCATGCACTGAAATTTAAAGTACTTGTTGGCACATGACCACTTACGCTGATTAGTTCAGCAGGTAGTTTTATTTTGTTTTAGTCAGTTGCCAGATACAATTATTGGCGGTGTTATTTGGATTTTTATCTTTGACTGGGTGCATAAGCCTGTCACCACTTCAAAAGGCAAGTTAGAAATGACAAATGGTCCAGCTTTTCCCACCTTCCCTTCGATGTTGAGGGCATATGTCTTCACATCACAGCCCATATTTGGCATAACTTATTCAGGATATATTGGCATCGCCCTCTGAAAGGGACCAGCTGCTCATCTGTATATATGAACTGCAAATAATTGCCAAAGCTGTTGCCCAGTCTCTTATTTTTCTGCTGACTATCCTGAATGGCAACAAGTTACAGGACACACAAGATGAGATAGTAGTGCTTCAGTAACATTGTGGAGTGGAAGATATTTTGGACAACCAGGCTGATGTTGCTGGTGAATTGAATGGGTACTTTGCATTGATTTTTACAGATCTTTGTGGTAAGGAAAAATTAGTTAAAATTTTTGACTAATTTTATGCTGCTGAACAGGAAAATCGCATTAAAAATTTGTCGATTGGCTCTACAGTTGGGGTCTCATATTAGCAAGTTATTCTACATTATCAACTACATTATATTGCTCTTGGCAAAAAGCATGGCAACACTGCAGTTTCAACACTACCATGCTCTTATCACATGATAAGTTGTCGCCTCAAATGCATCTTCAACTCTGTTGCAGTAATCCTCGAATATGGTTAGGTATTTTGTTCTCAGTTAATGGTTGTTCCTCTGTGAGATTCCTACTTTTTGCACAGTATTTGTGGTGTATAAGATTAATAAATCCCGTAATTGTGTGAATAGGCCAGATGACTTCTGTTACATACGTTAAGAAGTCATGTTATCTTCAAGAAAGCATCCCTTAACTCGAGCCATAAAAAAGGCCTACTTCTTGTACTTTGAGTGTAAAGTAGGCAACCAGGACAAGAACTGGGCTCCACACATATGCTGAACTTTTGCAGTGCCCATGGTATCAAGGAGCCAAAAATCACATCACAGATTGTTACTTCTATATGGTGCCTCCTATTAGAAAAAGGATTACAATGAAGAAAAAGTGGACAGTGACGTACCCAAAAATACTATGTGCGGTTTGTCCCGTGCCTTACGGTAAAGTACTACCTGTTCCTGAACGACCCCAACCGTTTTTCTGTACACCCTGATGAAGATGAAGACACTGATGAACATCAGCTTGATATACACAAAGAAGTACAGCAGCGGTCTATGTCAGGGGATCCACCATTTTGTCCAAACCTTTATTCTTCTGAACCACTGTTCAAGCAAGATCACAGAAAGTGAGCTTAATGACCTCATCAGTGATCTCGAACTGCCGAAGAATAAGGCAGAGCTTTTGGCCTCAAGGCTACAACAGTGGAATCTTCTAGATCATTCTGTGAAAGTGACAGCATTTCATACTTGAATAAAGGCTATGATAAATTCTGTCAAACAGAAGGCAAACTCAGAGGATAATGTGCCCCCCACAGAGCTATGGTGACTAGAAAGTGGTTTGAAGAGCATTCTGCAGATTTTACCACCACGGAATGACCTCCCTGTTCACTGGACATGAACTTTGTGGAGCATCTTTGGAATGCTGTGGAAAGGTCTGTTCGAGCTTTGGATCCTCCACATAGGAATGCCAAGGAATTATGGACAGCGGTGCAGCAAGCATGTATGGAAATACCTGTGAAACACTTTTGTGAACTAGTGGATTCAATACCTTGCCATGTGACTGCCCTTATCTGGGCAAAAGATGGGCCTACCCATTACTAGTTAGGTATCCCATGATTTCTGTCTGCTCAGTGTATTTGGCAATATGGTGTGCTTCACATCCTTCTGGCTTGAGGGGACATTTATCCCCTATTCCAGAGATCATATCTGGTCTGCTATAAAAATACTTTAAATTGTTTTTTCAACGAGAACATCCTCGGTTCAGTTATTTGCTATCAGAATTGCTAGCATGACATGAGCTATTCCAAAGACAGTTGAAATGTAAGTGTATGCTGATGATCTCATTTTTGTCAGTCACAGACCATGAATACTGTTGAAAGGGTGCCCCAAATTTCAATAGCCAAATGGAAGCATGGGTTCTCAAGAATGGCTGGTGTATATCCGAACCAAAATCTACAGCCTTCCACTTCTGTAAACAATGTAGTCTACACTCAGAGCCAGAATTTTATTTGAAAAATTTTTTTTACCAAATGTAATTCTTGTTTATAAAATATCTTACTTTAAATATATTCAACTGTTTACATGATGTTACCATTGCATGTGAGGAATCATAATAGTGTTCCATTGTATTGCGGTAAACGTTATGTAAATGGAATTAGACTAGGGTCCATTTTGAACTCGGTCTGATCCCATTTTACAGTCAATTTTCATCTTTAATCTATCAAGCTTATTACTCAATACTAAACTTTTACTACATATACCTCATCTTCAGACTGTCTGCCTGTAGCTGCTAAATACAACAGACTCAATTAACCGGGATCGGATTAACCGGGACACTTCAACACTCCAAATAAAAAAAATAATAAAAAATCAACCAGAAATCAAAAAAATTCAAGTAATAACTAGAATAGGTATAAACGGATATTTTGCAAGTCGTAAATAAGCGACAAGCGGCATTATAAGTCGTCATTGGGAGATTAGTGTACCAATTATCTTACAATCCCCGCTATCTTCACACCCACTGCTCAAAAAGAAAAGAAAAGAGAGACCAAATGTTTAGATTGTTGTGTTCTGTTGCAGCGCAAAAGGACAAATTTTGTTTTGTTATTTATGTCAGGGATGTTGGAATTTTTTTAAATAGTAATTTTTTTTTTTTTTTTTTTGTTTAGAAATCGCTAAATGATAGGTAAACGCAAAAGAGTTGCATTTTCAGTTAAACAAAAACTTGAAATTATTCCAAAGTTTGAAAACGGTGCATCTGTTAAATCTCTAAGGAATCATTATAATAAGGATGTATCAAAATGGCCAAACATTGACAAGTACAGTATTGCGCTTAATTCAGATTTGTCAATAATAATACAGTAGCAATATGTTATTAGTCATTCCCGAGTTACGTAAAATTCGAAGTAAGAAGTCCCGGAACATATCTTTTATGTATGTCGGGGACTTTTGTATTTTGGGATTAACTGGGAAATCAATTATCCGGGATTTGTTTTTTACCCTCTATCCCGGAAAATCGAGAGTCTACTGTATTCTAAAAATACTCTTTGCTGTTTCCTGGGGTGCTCAGAGAAGCTGGCAATTTTCAGAGCCTTAATTTTCAAAGCCTTAATTTGCTTCTGCTACAGATCTTCAACCAGTGACTTTGCCATGGGTTCCTTACCATGATCAAATACCATTCAACACTGTTCTTTGACTAGCTACGGTAGTGTTTTGAATGTCTTCATCCACAGCTAATATATATTAAAGCAAATGAATCCCCATGTTATCTCAGGAGGAAAACCGTAATGTATAGTTATGTGGCAAAAATTAGAAACCTTCCATCTCATCTCGGTTGATGTACCTATTTGACCTTCAGTAGGTCAATATTTTAAAATAAGATTTAAAACTGTGTCTATAATAATGTCAGGAGTGTTGTCTTATGGACATTGCTGAATTTGAACTCCTGGTTAGGACAACTAATGCTTATATAATAGAGCTAACAGAAACAGTGCTTCCTGGAAATTGGCGATGAAGAGTTCCATTATGGTATGTATAATTTATTTAGGAAAGTTAGGGAAGATAAAAGGGATGGAGGAGTCATGCTTCTTATCAAAAGCAACCGGAGCATGAAAAGAGCTTTTGCTGAATCTAAAGTTACCTCTGATAGCTTAGAATCTGTGTGGTACGAGTTAGTTGAAAGCAAAGGAACAATGAGAATGGGAGTAATCTACAGACCACAAGATTGTGAAGAATATGACAAGAGTCTTTACATGCAGATGGAATGGGCAAGCAAGCATGAATGACTTATTATGGGTGACTTTAATCTGCCCCAGATTGATTGGAATAAGTGGAAGGGAAACTCACTATGGGGAAAGAACTTTTTTAAATAAACTAGATGACTATTGTTTGTACCAGCATATTAGAGAAAGTACTAGGGATGAGAATATTCTTGACCTCACACCATTACTAACAAATCAGATGACATCACAGGGCTTAAAGTACAGGAACCACTGTTAGGAAGTGATCATGCAATCATCAGTTTGGAAGATGAAGAGAGAGATGCATAAATAAACTCCTTCATGAAGAAAACTGTTGCAGTAGTTAAAGGTAAAGGCATGGGTTTTAACTTCAGAAGAGGGGACTTTGACAGTTTAAGGCACTATATGGCATCTGAATTGAGTGGATTGCCAAGAGATGGCAAATACATTTGAATTATGGAATACTTTTAAAGCAAAAATCACAGAAGCCAGGAATGCATACATACCTTTAAGAAAATATTACAGGAAGAGAAGGCTGCTGAAATGGATGACTGCAGAGCTGGCTGGTCAAATAGAGCAAAAAAAGATAAGATGGGACAGTTTCATAGTGATCAAAAGTACTGAAGCCTGATTGATTAATTGTAGAATAATACACCAGTTGGATAGTACCACACTCAGGAGAATGAAAAAGATGTGTGAAGAATTGTACAGGCTTACATGGAATTCTCTCAATCACATACAGAAATTTTTCTAGCGGGGAAAAGGAATTGATTATCCCGCTTGTATAAAGTAGTGGCTAGGCCACACATTAGGCACTGAACACAGGTCTGGAAGCCTCATTTTAGGAAGTATGTATATCTGTTGGAGAAGGTGCAAAGATGAGCAACAAGATTAGTCAGGGAGATGACAGGGAGATAACATTACCAAGAAAGGTTTCTGTTTTGCATGTTGCTACATCTGGAAAATAGGCATCTGTGAGGAGATTTGATTGAAATATTGAAGTCTTTAAATGGATTGGGTAAGTTAAATGCTGGTGGCTACCTAACTCTTGATTGGATGACACATAAGTGGACATAATTTAAAATGGAAAAAGATGGTTGACGGATAAATATGCAGAAATTTTCTTTCATCCAGAGAGTAGTTGATTGTTGAAACCAACTTCCATGCCATGTTGTGAAAGTGGTTCTGTTAGTTCTGAACCTGGGGATGTTCCTTTCCCACACTTATCAAGTGTGCTTTTGATAAGTAATATAGTACTCTCTCACCCCCCCTGCTTTCCTGTCTTTCCTTCCTGAATACATTATTAATAGTTGTTATATATTTCTGTGTACTATTTTTATTTGTTAGATCTTCTCCTTCAGCCCAATGACAGAATTTGGAAATGTTTGCCACTTAATTTTGTACATAGGACATTTTTAGAATAAAAATGTAAAAAATGTTATCCTGACATACAAATAAACTAACTTAATTTCATCATGTGGGAAATAATTTTTTTTCAGTGATTAATCAAGGTAAGTGGGGGACATAGAATAACTGAAGTTAATTATATATTCTGTTCATGAAATGACTATGGATGCACTGGGCTTTTGTTAATTTTTTTTTTTTTTTTAAGGGTTATCACAGGAACGGTATAAACAAGTGATATGGTGTACAGTCAGTCAGGCAGAACAAATGAAATGTCAAGATTTTTCTTTAGCAACAAAGAAAAGTGGAGATTTCAAATTGCAGCTCTTATGTAAGCAGGCAACAGATAAAGATCAGTGTATGAATTATTTGGATACAGGAAGAGCCGATCTTGTTAGTTTAGATCCAGGGGAGGTCTACGTTGCTGGACGTCACAATAGCCTTGTGCCTATCATGGCAGAAAGATATGGTGAGGGTATGTGTGTTAATAATTTTTTTAAAGATTTATTGATGAGCCATATTTTATTATTCTCTTCAATTCAAATGCAAAGTGGCTGAAAGTCACTGTAACTCCCCCCCCCCCCATCAGCTTTTGGCAGGTGTAAGAGGTGCATCTTTAAGAAGAGCACTGTAGCAAGCAGCTCCGTGTTTATAATGACAATGAGCATCTATTAGCCAGCTATGAGGCATGGAGTTGAAGGCCTTGCGGTAATCAATGTAGGCTGTGTATAGGGTGTGCCGCTTCTGGGCTTGCTCTATAACCGTGGCTTCTATGGTTAATTGCTCCTTGCATTCTTTGCTCATCCACTTGCATTCTTTCTGCTGATTGGCCATTTATGTTCTAGCTCTCCAAGTGGTCATATCTTCTTGGTTATGCAGGTGGTCAGGATCTTGAACAACATCGGGGGCAGGTAATTGGTCTGTACTTTGCCAGGTTTCTTGTATCTTCGTCTTTAGTCATCATATATGCAACTCCATGAGTGAGAAACTTCGGGATTGTCTCTGAGTGCTTTATCATTTGGGTGAACTGCTCTGCTCTGCCAGGTGCTTGTGCATGGAAGTGATCTTCTTGTACCAGTAGTTGTAGATGTTATCTATTCTTGGGGTTCACCAGTTATGGGAGTTCCTGATTGGCTGTTTTACTTCTTCCTCTTGAATCTCCCACTCTCTCATCTCTTGTATTTACTTAGTTTTCTTCTGTTCTAGTTCTATCCAGGCTGCTTGGCTTTTATGTCTTACCTCTCTTCTCCATATGTTGCTCCAGAACTCATTGATTGTCTTCTGCTCGGGTGGTCCGTTCCCTTCTTTCCCATCTTCTCCGAGAGTCCTGTCCTCTTCAAAGATTCGGTTGTTTATTTTCCTCTCTTTGTATCAGCGTAGTCTCTTGCTGATTGCAAGGAGTTTCTGCTTCTATTCTCCTATTCTCTGATTTTTGGTCTCGAGTTTGCTGTGAACGCTGTCTCTCTTGAGCATGCTTCTCACTTTTCCACTCAATTTCTTACTCCTATTACTCTATTGGAATTGGGTCAGTTGGTCTATCTTGACTCTTAATTCTATCTTCTGCTGTAGTCTTCTTTCCCAAGCTGGTGGTTCCTTCTGTTTTCAGTTCTACTGCTCGTCTCTTGTTTCCTTTCCATTAATCTTAGTGGCTGCTATGGCAGCACAGTATACAGCTGTGTGGTTAGCCTCCAGTGTGAGCCGACCGGGCTAGCTGAGTGGGTAAAGTACCTGCCCGGCAACCCAAAGGTCGCGGGTTCGATTCCCGCCTCGGGCTTGGATCAAAGTACTGCAAAAACCTTGGGAGGTGCAATATGGCCACAGAAGCCGATGCGCCAACAACTACCAAAAATCAAAAAAAAAAATCAAATCAAGCCTCCAGTGTTGCGCCATCGTTGTCTTGGTAATGTGGTATTATTTGCCGATCGAGGAGGTCTGTGACTCTCCACAGGGTTCTATTGGGCCTCTGCTTCAGTGTCACATGAGTCTTTGTGGGGTCCATTCCTTCGAATTCTGTTAGTGCCTTTTTCCTCTCGTCTTCTATTCTGGATATTATCACCTCGTCTCTTTCGGCTTCAACTGCTGCTGGTTGTATTTCTTCTTGCTCTTCCTCCTCTGGTTGAACAAAGAATATTGACCATATTCTTTGTTCTATGTAGTTGATCACTCACCTCCTGCTTGATTTTTTTTTTCAAGATTGAAGAAGCTGTTTGGTTCTTCGTGATGATGGTCCTTCTTTGGTCTGCTGTTCACTGTTTGGTGACTTGAATTTTCGAGAATCGTTCCAACTGCTTGGTATGTAGTCTCGACCTGTACATTGTCATATCAGTCTCTAGCTTGGTTATTTCATACTATGCTCGTATGATGAAGGTATTCATTTCATTGCTCAACTTCATGCATTGACATTTTCTTCCCTCCTGAGTGGTTACTAGCCTAGTTGTGCAAGAAGCACTTCCACTTGGTGGGGCTGGATGAACTTGCCCTTCTCTTGTGGTAGCCAACCAGGGGACAGGACCACTTGCTCCGCTGTCTTCCTCGGGAGACTTTGAGTCGACCCCTCTGCCCAAGACCTGAATGCGGGTAACTTTATCCTGTGCCACGCTCGACCCAGTATGATTATTATTTCCATGTGACATCATCCATCTATGGAGGTGGACCTATTCAGCTTCGGCTTATGTCCAGCAGTAGTGTTAGTTCTTGGGAGTGACACCAGATGGCACCAAGATCTGCCTTAGTCACCACTCGCAACTTGGGGAAGGTAGGTCCGCTGAAGCAACTTCAGTGATGCTTATTTATTATTATTATTATCAATTTATTTATTATTATACCAGTCTCCCAGAGTGATGGAACAGCGTTCGCTTCCATCAAAGTGGAACTCGAGCACAGGTCCATCAGGCTGGTAATTCACTGTTTTAATCAATGGGCCATTATGTCTCTAATTATTATTGTCGTTGCTCTTATATTATTTTTCCCTGATTGGGGGGGGGGTTCCACTCCGTGACGTGTACTGCTATCAAGTACACAGGGTGGTCATAATGTCTGGTGTTACTGTTGGTCGAGGAAATCTCTGACTATCCTACACGTGTTCAGGATTACGACTTTCTGGAGTTCCTTGTAGGTGTTCTCTGGGAGACCTATTGCTGCTAGGCTGCTATGTAGTCTTTGGTACTATACCGGTGGTTGACACAATGATTGGGATGGTTGATACTTCTTGCACATGCCACAACTTCTTGATCTCATGTCTCAGGTTCGTGTATTTCCTAATTTTTTCCTCATGGGTTTTCTGGACATTGCTAGTGTTGGGCACCGCTATGTCAATCAGGTAAGTAGCCTTTTCCATCATGTCCACAAGGGTTATGTCTGGTCTGTTGTGTGGGATGGTCTTATCCGTTATTATGGCGCGATCCCAGTACAGCTTGTGGGTTCGGGTCTCTAGTACTTCCTGGGGTTCGTACTTGTAGTATGGTACACTTTCTTTAGTCAACTGGCATTTCCTCGCTAGCTTCTGGTGTATTATCCTGACTACCTGGTCAGGTCTGT
The DNA here is from genome assembly GCF_048544385.1 of Mastigoproctus giganteus. Classification (NCBI taxonomy): domain Eukaryota; kingdom Metazoa; phylum Arthropoda; class Arachnida; order Uropygi; family Thelyphonidae; genus Mastigoproctus; species Mastigoproctus giganteus. The sequence continues at coordinate 110,523,008 of NC_143585.1, forward strand.
GGGTGTACTCAGTCTGGGTGATCACCTTGCACCCTGCAGTGATGTTTTGGATCGTTTCTGAGGCCAGGTGGCATCGTCGTTGTGTCATTCGACATTCTGGGCTCCTTTGCGATGTATTTTCTATAGTTTCTGGTGTTGATTACCTGGTCTTGGATGGCCAGCATGAATCCTTCAGTCTCGGAAGAGCGTCCCGCTTGTGAGCCATGCATTGGAAGCAGTGGTGTCGATGTGATCTTGATGGAGGTCATTGTAGTGTCTGCCACAGAGTGTCTTCTTTGCCCATCTTTCTAACTTCGTTTCTTGTACTGTCTGGGCGGGAGGGGTTTCCTCGCTTAGATTGAGTGGGGTATACCCCTTATCTATTTTCCTTATGGCTTGGTGGAGCAGTGCTGTGTTTTTCTCGAAGTAATCCTTCAGGTTAACTATCGCTGTTTTCTGTTGTTCTATCAGACCCCTTCCTCCCTCTTTCCAGTGGAGAGAATAACAAGGTATTGTTATTCTTTCCACTGCTGACTTTGGGTTGTGTTGGCGACGCTTGGTCATCATTGTCCTTGTCTTTTGCATGATATCTTCTAGCTTGGTGTTAGTCCAATCTATGACCCCAAATGTGTATGTTATTACTGGAGCTGCATAGGTGTTTATGGCTTTAACTGTGTTCCCTCCATTCAATTTTGCTTTCAGCAGGCTTCTGAGTCTCTAATGGTATTTTCCGGTCAGGCACTTCTTGATTTCCTTGTGCTCAAACTGCTCAGCCTGCATCATCCCTAGGTATTTGTAGGTCTCTCCTTCTGTCATAGCTTCGATCTTTTTGCTAGTCAGCAGCTGGTAGTTTCGGCCAACTAATTTTCCCCGGTGCAGTGTGTGGGTCTTGCATTTTTTCTAGACCAAATTCCATCCTGATGTCATTGCTGAATTCTTCGGTGATCCGAAGTAGTTGCTGGAGTTGCTTCTCGGTTGCCGTGTAGAGCTTTATGTCATCCATGTACATTTTAAATTTTCTCATTAAATGTTTCCTTCAGTACATGTAATTGTGTATTGTACTTAATAAAAATTTTGAATATTTTCAAATTTACTTTTACATGTAACAAGATATTGAAAATGTAACGTTTTGAAGACTGAATGCATAAGGCATAATATGCTATGGGTTGAAATTAACTATATAATATCGGTGTAAATACACCATATTTTAACCATAAATTTAACTACATAAGTAGTGCAACGGCATCGTTTGATTATATCTCATATTGTGGCTACCTTCAAAACGAGATACCACGTATTGTACTACTTCGAATAAATGCTTCTCTAGTAGAGGAGAATACTGTTATTTATTCTCAGGGGGCACCCCCACTTAGATGCGTTTCGTAGCTTATGGGTGGGCAGGTATCCTGATAATGCAGACATGCCATCACTTAGTTAAATTTATGGGTAAACTATGGTGTACTTACTCCGTTATTATATAGTTAATTTCAATCTATAACATATTATGCCTTGTGCATTTAGTCTTCAAAATATTATCATTATCTTCACCATTTGGCATCTCTCATATTATGGAATTAACTTCGCAATTGTGATGGCATGTCTGCATTATCTGGATACCTGCCGGCCCACCGATGAGTGAGCCAACAAGCTCCGAAAAGTGTTTGGGTGGTGGTACCCACAGAGAATAAATAACAGTAGTCTCCTCTATTAGAGAAGCATTATTTATTCGAAGTAGTGCAATACCTGGTATTTTGTTGTGAAGGTAGCCACAATATGAGATATAATCAAACACTGTTATACTACTTATGTAGTTAAATTTATGGATAAACTATGGTGTATTTACACCGATATTATATAGGAAAATGTAACACACTAATTTTTCACGAATCACTCAGTGTGGCCTGCCAAAGAAATCTAACTTTCAATTTTTTTGAATATAGCCCCCGTTCGGGAAAAAGTTGGACACGACTGCAGTAGAAGGTTGACCACAGCCCATTGTCAGCATCAGGAATACCCCGTGATCTGATCACTGTTGACCAGCACGACTTCTCCGTATGTGGGACAAATGATCAGATAGGTTTTAAGAGTACTACAAAGTTGTGGAATGGTAATCCTGTTAGCTCTCTCTTAATTCGTGCACCAGCACTAATTGCTTAAATTTCTTGAAGGCCAGAAATGCAAACTGTGCGTACCGAGTTAAGTCTGTCCTAATCCGTTCATCATATGAAAATTTTCTTCACCTCAACGGAAACTATTTTAAATGTAGTTTCCAAGGAGAATTCAAAATAATTCACTATAAAAGAAGTTTGCTAAACAGAGGTCCGATTGCATAATTTATAATTCTAAATATGGTTATAAAGTTTTATATAGAAAAATATCTTAACAATAGACAGTGAAAATGCAAATTTAGTTAAATAACTTTAAGCTTATTTCAAGAGTAGATAAACATGTGAAAAACATTTATGGAATATTACAAATTTCAAAGTGTACCGCATCCAAATGTCACACATCGCTGTTAATAAAGGTGCTGGTATGCTGTACTGATGCGTACTGTCCCAAAAAAAGCACTGATTATTATTATTATCTTATAATGGGGGATTTTAACTTCCCAGATATTGACTGGAACTTGTGTTGGCCGCTTGCACATTAGCAAGGCTTTGTGGGTTTATTCGATGATTCTCTTCCACAGCAGCATGTTTGAGAGGCAGCCGGAGGGAGTAAAACTCTTGACCTGATTAACAGTAGTGATTCTTTATCTATTAAGAATCTGCGGATAAAGGAACCACCAGGGGTCAGTTATCACAAATGTGGTGGCAAATGTCTCAGTGTGGTGATGTGGGATTTACTCAAAGACGTAACTACCGTCATGGGTAATGGGAAGGGTTTTTGCTTTTGTAAAGGTGACTGTGGTGGTTTGAGATAGTTTTTAAATTCTATATAGTGGGACCAACTGATGATGTTACCAAGAACAAAATCTAAATGGGAAGCATTCAAAGAATTAATCTTGGAAGCTACTAGGCTTTTCATACCAACTAAGAAATATTGTACAAGGCATAAATGGATGTCAGATGAACTAATGGGACTCGTGGCAGAGGAGAAAAATGCATGGGATGCATACAAATTATTAGGTGACACAAAAGCCTATGGTAGCTATAATTGGTAATATTTGGTCCTTGAGGTTGTCACAGACATTCTCTCAGATATGCCTGACAACCTGTACTTGCTACCTACCTGGGAGTCTAAAACGCTGATGGAACTGATATTCAGGTGACATTCAAGTCAAGTAGACCCAATTTTGGCAAAGTCCAGACAGATTTGGCTGTCTGTGACAGCCAAATCTTTTGTTTGCACCTTCATGATGGTGGGACTATTAGTAATCCTGGGTATAACCTACATGCACAAGCAATTATATCTCTAACATGCCCATGTTGAAGACTGTCATTCAATAAATCCAGAATGGTTTTGCTGCTGTGTGAGTGACCAGCCAAAATGTTCCAGTCAGTATCTAGAAAGTTAAAATTTCCCATTACAAAATATTGTTTCACTTGCATACTACATTTATACTTACATTTGTTCATTTTACTCATCACAGTTGCTTTGCCTATAAACTGCTAATTTCATTTTAGTTCACACAGTGTTTGTCACATCAAACTGATTCACCCCATGACAACTGGGTACATTGCCTTAGCCTCTTAACTAAGAGAACAACCCCGCCTCTTATCCTCTCTGTTCACATTGTACTCACAGGATTCAAATTCTGCATTCTCTATATTTGAATTTTACCATGTTTGTGATATCTCTATAGTGCCTCCATTTATTAACTTAATCAGTACAGTAGAGTCCCAATTAACCGAGACTCGCTTAACCAAGGTTCTGCATTATCCGAGGTGAATTGTCAAAAAAGTTCTATATACTTTGTCATCAACGACAAGAGTACATAGTTCAGTACAGAGCAGGAACTCATGAAATTGACTCTTGAGCCGTGCTGATCTTTTACGTTTGTTGATTTCATGACTTAATCTTTAATTTAAAAAATGATTTAATAAAAAAGAAATAAAAATGATTTAAAAATTTCACTCTAATTTTCTAATTTTTTTATTTGTCATGTTTCATCTATGTTATTAGGGTTAGTGTTAAGAGTGGAAAATGGAAGCACGTTGTTGTTGTGTCTTTAAATATGAAGTTGAATGCAATCAAACACTTGGATCAAGGAGAAACAATAAAAAAAAAATGGCTAGTGACTTAAAGTGTTGGTGAAGGGACTGGAGGAAAAAGAGAGTGGAAATTGAAAAATGAGGTTCACAAAGAGCATCTGTATGTGATAGTGAAAATTTGAATAGAAAAACAATGAAAAAAAAGAGAGTTTGAACAAATGTGTGAAGCTCTTTTTTTGTGGTTCACACAGATGCGAGTCAGAGGATGCCCGATTTCTAGACCGATTTTACAGGCTAAGGCCTTAGAATTTCACAAGCATTTTAATGAAGGGGAAGAACAATTTATCGCAAGTAAATTGGTTGGTTGGATTGTTGGGAAAAAAAGGTTTGGAGTTAGAAATCTGAACATTACCGGGGAAAATTTGTCAGCTAGTATGGAAGAAATAGCAACATTTACTGCTAAATTAGCAGAAATTATTAAAGAAAAAAAAATTTGAATTTGGATCAAATTTATGAAACAGGCCTGAATTACAAAATGCTCCCATCCAAAACAGTTCCAGCTAGAAAGGAAAAATCAACTCCTGGTTATAAACAAAGCAAGGAGAGAATGACAGACTGGCATGTTCAAATTCATCAGGGGACATAAGCTTAAACTAACTCTCATTGAAAAGCCAAAAAAAATCCCCGAGCTTCAAAAAATGTAAATTGTTTGCTTGTTAACTACACAAATCAAAAAAATGCATGGATGGATTCAAGTTTGATTAAAACATGGTTTCATGAATAATTTGTCCCTAGCACAAAAAAAGAAGTTGAACAAAAATAAACTTCCCCATAAATCCCTTTTAATTTTAGACAATACTCCATCCATCCAGACAAAAGTTCACTAGTTTTTGGTGACGTCAGAGCTCTGTTTTTGCCACCTAAAGTAACATACCTTCTTCAACCTCTAGATCAAGGTGTTTTGGAAACTTTGAAATGCAACTATGGGCGACGTCTCTTAAAACATCTGCTACAAAATCTTGAAACAATGACCAGTGTCATTTAGAATCTTAAAAAAATAAAGATTAAGGTCGTTATTTACTGGTTGGCAGAAGCATGGAACGATGTTAAAACATCTACTCTTATTAAATCCTGGAAAAATATTTTATGCTCCCAAAATGAAGCCAACGAGAATGAGATGACAAATGAAGATGAAAGAGGTGAGGAAACCATCCTTTTAGAACTAGCCAATAACCTTCTTGTTTTGGACACTCTTACTACTGAGGATATTAGAGAGTGGAGGAATTCTGATGAACAGCTGGAAATAACTAATGACATGATCATAAAGATGAAAGGGAAGATGATGATGAAGAGTGCACAGAAACTACAAAAAAAATGACATATATGGAAGGTCTAAATGCTATTGAGTCAGCTTTATGTTATTTTATACAGCAGGAGGGTACCATGCCTGCTGATACTTTGTTACTTAGGCACCTACAAAATATAGCAGCTTCTACGAAACAGAAACCCATTAAGCAATTTTTTATATGATATTAATGTGTAGCACTAATGACTGTAACTGTACATTTTTCTTGTCTGTGACTTGTAATTTTTATGCATGTACAGTAAGATCCCCGTATCCATGGGGGATACTACTATTATTATTATTAGCCACATGGTACAAGGAAGCCTGAGGCTTATGCTGCACCAGCCAAAAAAAAAAAAAAAATTCCCGAGTTATCCGGAGAGAGAGACAGAGAGAGAAGTAGAAAGGAACCACCAAGAAAGAGAAGAATGATGATATCCAACTCAGGACCCTGGGTTTGCCAAGCCCATACTCACCAGATGTGAGACCCCGGGGTTATGTTCCAAGACCTACCATGGATGGCTGAAACTGTGGATATAAGCGAACACCTGCTGACCCCATATGTAACATGATTTTCTTGTACATATATACATAGGTATAATAAAGTTTAATTGATAAATTAAACACACAGTAAGACATTACCAGCATTAAATACGGTAATAATAAAATACAGCAGACTCGATTTATCAGGATTGAATTAACTGGGACACTTCAAAACTCCAAATTTAAAAAAAAAAAAAAAAAATCAACCAGAGTCATAAAATTCAAGTAATAACTAGAATAGGTATAAACAGATATTTTGCAAGTTTTTTTTTTTTTTTTTTTTATGTAAACCCAAAACACGAGAGGTATTAGAACCTATAGTACTTAGTATCGTGCTTAGGTTGGAGGTTGAGAAGATGAAAGAAGATATTTGCTGACATTGGACTTTAACTTCTGTAGATTGTAATTTTCAGGAAATATGTATGAAGGAAGGTTGTTCCAGAAAATGGCAGTTGAATGAATAAACGAGGAAGATGAAAAGTTGGTTCTGTGAGTTTGAAGTTGGATAGTAAATGGATGCTGGCGGTATGTGTTCTGACTGTTTTGAAAGAGAGAGCGGGAATTATAGAAGCCAATTCAGAAGAACAGTGCCCATGGAAATATCTGTAGAAGAGGCATGCAGCAGAAATGGTATGTCTATGAGACAGCGAGTGGAGAGACTCTGTTAGTGATGAATCATTAATTAACCTAACTGCCCTCTTCTGAACGGAATCAAGAAGCCTGAGAGAGGTTTTGGGGGGCACCATCCCAGATGTGGGAGCAGTATTCCATGGTATGGCAGATTGGCGATTTGTAAAGAGGGAACAGCTGTTTGGAAGAAAAGTAATGTTGAGAACGAAAGAGAAAACCAAGTTTTTTATATGCAGAGGAAGCAGTATTTGTAATGTGCTTGTGCCAAGAGAGATTAGAAGTCAGGGTAATCCCCAAAAGAGATATATCATTTTGCCTAGAAATCGGAGTGTCACCAAAGATAAGCATAGGAGCAGAAGAATCCTTTTTGCGAGATATAAGACAAGACTGAGTTTTAGAAGGATTGAAATCAACTAAGTTGTCTTTGACCCACTGGAGAATTACCTGGAGATCGGCATTTAAGGAATTGGTAGCAGATTTTCGAGAAGTTGAAGCTGATTGAACAGGGCAAGGTTTCTCAAAATGGAAAGTGGAATGCAATGTGCTATCATCGGCAAAACTAGGGATAGGATTTCCAGTCAATGGAAGGTCATTAATATACAAGAGGAAGAGTGGGGGAAAGAATTGAACCTTGGGGGACACCGGCATTAGTGGAGAAGTAAGAAGACAGAGAGCCTTCTACCATCACCCTCAGTGAGCGATCAGAGAGAAAACTGGATAACCAATTACAAAAAACAGTTGGCAAACCATAAGATGGAAGTTTGTTTAGAAGACCTTTATGCCAAACACGATCAAAAGCCTTTGAGATGTCAAGAACTAATTGCTTGTCTTTCACCGAACTTTTCCATTGAATTAGTCCATAAATGGGTAACATAAGCCAGAATCACCACCAAATACAGAGGATGCAGAAAGGTCAGGGAATTACCACCGCATATCCCCGGTGCAATATGGCCTTAGTAGCTAATGCTCCTAAAAAAAAAAAAAAGCCAGAATATCACCAGTGGATCGACACTGACAGAATCCATACTGGCAATCATTAATCAGACGGAATGTTTCTAGATAGTTTAAGAGTTGGCGGTTAATTGATTTCTCCATTACTTTAGAAAGAGTAGAAGTAATTTCAATGGGATGCTAATTGGATGGGAGAGATTTATCACCCTTTTTAGGAACTGGCTGGATATGAGCAAATTTCCAAGCAGAAGGAAAAACACCTTTGGAATAAGAAAGTGAAAAAAGGTGGCAAAGAACAGGAGTAAGTTCAGGAGCACAGGTTTTGAGAATAAATGGAGAAATACCATCGGGTCCTAGAACTTTCTTAGCATCAAGATTCGTCAAAATCCTTCTGACATCCTTTTGACGGAAGACCACATTAGACATTGAATGGATCTTGTTGGGAATGGTGGGAGGTGTTTTACCAAGATCATTAATACATCAGTTGGAAGAAAAATGGGATGCTAGCAGGTCAGCTTTATCCTTAGCTGAAATGACAACAGAACCATCTGGTTTGGACAAAGGTGGGAGCAGAGATGGGCAAAAGTTGCGGCCAATAGCTTTGGCAAGAGACCAGAATGCTTGGCTACCATTAGGGCAAGAAGCAAGTTTTCTACTCTTAGCCTGTTCAAACTCTAGTTTGAACTGATTAATAACTGCTTTACATTTGTTGCGAGCTTTGGTGTAAGCAGAAAATGAAGCTGAAAAATTAGAAATAAGCCAATTACGATATGCAACGTTCTTCTCTTGAACAGCCTTAGCACATTTATTGGAAAATCAAGGTTTAGATAAAGGATGAGATTTTAAAGTGAAGTCTGGGATAAAGAATTCCATTCCTGCAAGAATAAATTCACTGACACGATCTGTGCAAACAGTGACATCAGAAGTTTTGAAACAGTAATCCGACCAACGATAAGAAGAAAAGAAATCTCATGGGTTATTCCATTTTGCATTCTTGTAATGCCAAACAACACGAGGTTGGGAATAGCCACAAGATAAAGGCTCCATTGGAGAAGAGACAATCACCAAGTTGTAATCTGAAGTACCTAAAGGACCTCTCCCTTCGACCGTGTACTTAGAAGGGTTGTTTGTGAGAAAAAGATCAAATGTGTTGGCTGTATGTTTAGGATTGTCTGTTATTCTTGTAGGTAAATGAACAATCGGTGCAAGGTCATTAGAAATTGCAAAAGGCTCAGCATCTTGACCAGCTGGGTTGGTGTGACTAGAAAACAGAAGCCGGCTGGAGTTGTGAACATTAAAATCACCAAGGAAAATTACCTCACTGTTAGGAACGTTGGACTGGAGAAAGTCAAGTTGCAAAGAGAGGAAGTCAAAGAGCTCCAAGTGATTAGTGGAGTTGGGAGAACAGTAGAGACAGCAGATGAATTTGACACAATGAGGTAAGAGATTTTAAGCCAGAGGAGATTCGAAATTATCAAGTCTCTGACAGGGAATATCGGAATGGACATATGCACAAGTACCACCTTTGAGGCGAAAGGAATCATACAGTGAATAATTTGGGCAACTGAGATGAGCAGTATTTGAATCAACCGATAACTGAGATTCTGTCAGAAAAAGTACATGGGGTTTGGCAGACTGCAAGTGGAAATGGACATCATTGAGATTAGAATTGAGACGACATATATTTGTGAAATGAATTAGGAAGTGTTGGCGAAGTTTAGATCCTTTTTCAGATAAGCTTACTCTATTAGTTTGACAATTCATGGTGTATTCAATAGTAAGAAAAAGTGGGTATGAAGTAATGAAATTTTTGGATATGGCATACACATGGTAAGAATATACCGCGATCCTTGACATACCGTGTTCCTCGACAATACCTCCCCCCATACACACTACTCGGACTCCCTCCAGTCAATATCTGGCAGAGTAGAGGTAGCAAGATTATACACTAGCTGATCTGGAAACCTCCTAGAGAGTTACCAATACCCCCCCCCCCCATACACACTACTCGGACTCCCTCCAGTCAATATCTGGCAGCAGGTTAGATTTAGCAAGATTATACACTAGCTGATCTGGAAACCTCCTAGAGAGTTACCAATAGGTTCGGTCCTGTGTACTAACTAGCGGCCAGCCTGCAAACACCGTTTTAGAGCTGTACCCTCGAATTGTAAGGAAGAGTGGATCTCGCTACGATGTTCATCATAACCTAAAAAGTCATCAATCATACTGCATGATGGAAGAGAAAAGGGGAAGGGTTGACTGGAACTCAGCTCTGGAGACTAAAAATGGGTTCCACCTCTTCAAGCCTCCGATAAGTAAAGTGGTGGTATTGCACCGGTTGATGACAGTCATTTACCACCAACCAGTACTGCCTGGTAACACAGAGGGACGGCATTCCTCCATGTGGTCTGGGCACCACATCTTGATCCCTGCTTACGTTGGTTCACACCTGGGTGGTCACCCACCATGTGCTTGTGCATGTAGGTTATACCCAGGAATACTAATAGTCCAACCATCGTGAAGGTGCAACCAGAGGATTTGGCTGTCACAGACTGTCTGAACTTTGCCGAAATTGGGTCTACTTTACTTGAGTGTCACCCGAATATCAGTTCCATCAGCGTTTTAGACTCCCAGGTTGCAAGTACAGCTTATCAAGTACAGGACCAAGTTGTAAATAAGCGACAAGAACCGGCATTATAAGTCACCATTGGGAGATTAGCGTACCTATTATCTTGCAACCCCCACTGTCTTCACATCTACCACTCAAAACAACAAAAAAAAAAAAAAAAAAAAAAAAGAGAGACCAAATGTTTAGTTTGTTTTAGTGCATCGCGTCAGTTGTTGTGTTCCATTGCACTGCAAAAGGACAAATTTTGTTTCGTTATTTATGTCAAGGATGTCAGTATTTTTTGTTTAGAAATCATGAAAATTATGGGCAAATGCAAGAGTTATGCTTTCAAATTAAACAAAAACTTGAAATTATTCAAAAGTTTGAAAACAGTGCATCTGTTAAATCTCTAAAGAACCATTATAATGTTGGTGGCCAAACCATACACGACAAAGGGAAGCTATTCGATTTAAAATTGACATCGTAAAAAATAAAGGGAGATCGTATTGGACACGCGAGTAGTACATGTTAAGTTTTTTAATTTTTTTCCCTGTGGTTAACCACGTGTAACTGAATCAGCGGATACATTTTTTTTTGTAATAAAACAGTTTTAAATAAATTTAAAAGTGTTTTATTTAAAAGTCATTATGTTCAATAAGTAGGTCTGACCTGAAAATAAAGTGTACAACATCACATTGTTGATGTATTTAAATACTGCTTATTTAATAATAATTTACTAAATCTTCCGTGTTATCCGAATTTTTGATTATCCGAGGTTCCGATGTCTTGCATAATTGCGACTCTAATGTACTTCAAATTCATAGTTCCTTTTTTTTTTATGAAACCCAAAACACAAAAGGTGTTAGAACCTATGGTACTAAGTACTGCATATGAGTTGAATGTTGGGAAGACAAGATATTTGTTGACATTAGATTTAAATTTCTGTAGATTTGTAATTTTCAGGAAATACATGTGAAGGAAGGTTGTTCCAGAAACCTGAAGTTGAAGGTATAAATGAGGAAGAAGAAAATCTGTGAGTTTGCAGTAGAACAGTAATTGGATGTTGATTGCTTGCGACACATGTTTGGACTGGTTTGGAAGAGAGTGGGGAAATTACAGAAGCCAATTCAGAAAAACTGTCCATGGAAGTATCTCCAAAAAGAATGGAGCAGAAATAGAATTTCTGCTCCATTCTTTTTGGAGATACTTCCGTAACAGCCTCCGTAGCCGAGTGGGCAGGAGCGGGAGTGCAGTAGCACACGCTCTTTGAGTAGACCGGGGTTCAAGCCCCTGCCTGCTGAATACGGTCGATCTGCCAACCCGCACTGGACCAGCGTGGCAGATTATGGTCCATTTCCCTCAGCATGAATTGTTGAGGAGGCTTCCATCCTGCAGTGGGTTGATAATGGCTGCACTTTTTTTTTTTTTTTTACTAGAAGCCTGAGAAAGGTTTTGGGTTGTCTGATATCTCTCAGACCTTTAGGCTGCATGGTGGGTGGATTTTAGATTTGTGCAGAGTGAGTAGTTTAGAATAAAAGTAATGCCAAAAGAAAAAAAAAGAGAAAACCCAGTTTTTCAGATGCAGAGGAAGCAATATTTGTGATATACCAAGAGAGATTAGAACTCAGGGTAATCTAATAGAGATATGTTATTTTGTCTAAAAATCTTATCATCATTGAAGTTTTTTTTTTTTTTTTGGTAGTTGTTGGCACATCGGCTTCTGTGGCCATAATGCACCTCCCAAGGTTTTTGCAGTACTTTGATCCAAGCCCTAGGCGGGATTCGAACCCGCGACCTGTGGGTTGCCAGGCAGGCACTTTACCCACCTGGCTAGCCTGGTCGGCATCATTGAAGATAAGCATACCAGCAGTAGACTCCTTTTTATGAGGTATAAAACAAGACTGAGTGTTAGAAGAACTGAACTTAACGGAGTTATTTTTGCCCCATTGGAGAATTACCTGAAGATCAGCATTTAATGAATTTGTGGTGGATATTCAAGATGATGATGTTTGTGCAGGGCAAGATCGGAATGTAATATGACATCTTCAGCAAAGCTGAAGATATGGATGGGATTTGCAGTCAGTGAAAGAAGAGCATTAATATACAAGAGGAAAAGAGTGAGAGGAAGAACTAAATCTTGGGGAACACCAGCATTAGTGGAGAAGACAGGAGACAGAGAACCATCTACCATCATGCTCAGTGTCCAGTTAGAGAGAGAGAAAACTGGATACCCATTTACAAAAAAACTTTAGGTGCCTCCGAGCAGGTGGGCAGGAGCAGCAGTGTGTAACACACGCTTCTCAATTAGACTGGGGTTCGAGCCTGTGACCACCAAATACAGAGGATGTGGAAAGGTCAGGGAATGACCACCGCATATCCCCGGAGCAATATGGCCTTAGTTGCTAATGCTCCTAAACACCAAAAATAATAACAAAAAAACTGTCAAAAATCCATAAGAGGGAGATTATTTAGAAGACCTTCATGCTGAACACAATCAAAATCCTTAGAAGTGTCAAGGGTATTTGTCTGAGTTTCACCAAACTTTTCCATTGAATTTGTCCATAGATTGGTAAAATAAGCTAAATTATCACCAGTGGGTCGACACTGATGGAATCCATGATTATCAGATGGTAGATTTCTAGGTAGTTTAGGATTTGGTTGTTAATGGATTTCTCTATTAGTTTAGAAAGTAGAAGTGAGTGCAGTGGAAAGATAATTGTATGGGAGGGATTTGTTACTCTTTAAGGAACTGGCTGCATATGAGCAAATTTTAAAGCAGAAGGAAAAATGCAAAGTATCAAAATTACACAGAACTGGAGTAAGAGCAGGAGCACAGGTTTTGAGAGCAAGTGGGAAAATAGCATCTGATACTGGAGCTTTCTCGGCATCAACAATTCTTCTGACATCCTCTTGATGGAAGACCACAGGAGTCATTGAGTGGAGTGTACTGGGAATGGTAGGAGATGTTTTGCCAAGATTGTTGATACAAGAGTTAGATAAACGATTAGACAAAAGTAGAATTCTAGCAAGTTGGCTTTATCTGTAGCTGAGGAGGCAATAGAAACATTAGGTTTTAACAGAGGTGGAGTATAGGTGCTGGTTGCCTATCTATAAACTATCTAAGTTGTCACCGATGGCTTTGGCAGGAGATCAGAATGGATGGCTATTGTTTGGACAAGAAGCAAGTTTTCTACTCTTATACATTTGGATGGTCGGGAGAACGAGAGTAGCCTGTGCGGACGTAGCTTATTGCCGCACCTGGAACAGGGAAGTTTTTTCTGTTTTATTAGCTTAAATTGGCATATTAACTTATTTTCTAGAGTAGCTTTATATTCCTAGTTACGATACTTAGTTTAAAGTTTAACATAGATAGAGATTTTGTAGGTATTACTTAGTATCGGTAAGGGTATCAAATCCACATGTTACAAGTTGAAGCTTCATTGAACGAGAGGTTTTTTTTTTTTTTTAACCATATTTGGCCGATTTATTAACCAATTGTTATATCAAATTATTTTCTGTAAGTAGCTAGTCAGGATCTTTAGTTTATTCTGAATTGAGACAGCGAGATTTGGAAGTTAATCGATACTTAAGTGTCCATAGATTTACCGTTCGTAAATTGCCGCCATTGTTACGCGATACAAAATATCTCGAACTAGATAGCATAAACTTAGTATAGTACATAATATAATATTGTCAGTTAATCAGTAAATCTATTAATCTTGTTGAACTTCATTGTCAATTAAATTGTACTTTTAAACTATATACATATAACAACTTAGGTTACGTAACATAAATAATTAGCAAAAATAAATAATTAATACTTAACTTGATACGGAAGTTATATAAAGGGATTTCGTAGATAACACTCGATACTGAAACATAAATATAGCATTATAACTGTGTTGGGATACAAGTTTAGGGTTTTAATTTTGTACTGAATTTGAAATTTTATTGAAATTAAATCGAAATCATGACTCAGACCAGAGCAGCAAAGCAAAAGGCTCAAGCTAATGGGAGAACTGAGGGGGGCAGTTGCCCTCTGAATCACAGCCTTTTAAAATGCACTATTTGCTTGATGTTTGTGGAGCAGTCAGGTATGGGACATGATACTGCCATGGGGGATGTCTTTGTATGTGCGCAATGTAAAGAGTGTAAGGAAATCAGGCGACAACTCAGTGTTATGGGCCTTTATGAGAGCTTGAAGGACAGGGTGGATGTCCTCGAAGGATTAAAAGTGAGGGGGCCCATCAAGCTCTCAACTACCCACACAAAGCCAGAGCTTGCACTTGGGCATCACGCAACACCCAAGGCAGAATGCGCTGGTCCCAAAGGAACTAGTAGTTGTTGGTGACTATTGTCAGGGAAATGGGAAACATGCTTTGTAAAAAGGATAGGTGGAACAGGACCAGGGTATGTCTACCAGAGGCAAAGGTTGATGACGTTGTAGAGCGGATATCATCTTTTAAGGGCACAAAAGGTGATATAGTTGTACACGTTGGCACTAATGATATAAGAGTAGGAGACCATCAGAATTACTTAACAAGTACAGGTCACTGTTGAAAAAAAAGCCTTGAATTAGGGTTGATTTTGAAAGTGTCTGCAATTCTTCCCAGACACGATAGGAGGGAGTATATGATGAGAGCCCTGTCGATCAATTCGGCCCTGGAAAGATTGTGCAAGGCTCAAGGGGTAGAATTTTTTTCAGCCTGGTCTGTACTTGTTAACAGAAGAGACTGCTTCTACAGGGATAGGATACACTTAAATAGAAAGGGTGCAAGAAAGTTTGCTCATGCTATCGAGGCAGTGTTAGGTGGGTCGGAAAACTGCTAGATTGGGGGGGATACAAGGACTAATAAATTAACAGTAGCCACTAGCAGAGGTGAAAGTGATTCTTGCACTGCTTTTATTGGAATGAGCAGCAGCTTGGAAAATAAGATGCAGGATATTTCAGAGACTGCTGGGAGTCATTGGGGTACAAGTAAACACATGGGTTGTGTTAGGGTAGCTAAGAAAAAGAACAGATGCATGTATACTTGCGTGTACACCAGTGCTAGGAGTTAGGTAAATAAATTTGATGAATTTGAGGTATTGCTCAAAGCATCAAAGGCGGATATTGTTGGGATATCAGAGATGTGGTGTCACACAGATATAAGTAATGCAGAACTGGAATTTGGGGAGTACAACGTCTACAGAAAGGATAGACAGGAGGAAGGGAGGAGGGGTTATGCTATTATTTAGGAAACACATAAAATCCAAGGAAGTGAAACCAGTCGACATCGCTGGACAGTGCAGTGTCGAGTCAGTTTGGTGTGACATAAGCATTGGGAGATCAAAATTGAGAGTAGGAGTGTGCTATAGGCCTAATGATTCTGGTGAGTACAATAAGACACTGTACAGGGAAATAGTGGGCTAGTAAATCAGAGAGTCTTATAATGGGGGATTTTAATTTCCCAGATATTGACTGGGAAATTAAAGTGACCAACCCACTATTTGTGGGTTGGTCACTCACACACTAGCAAGGTTTTTGTGGATTTATTGGATGATTGTTTTCTAAATCAGCATGTTCGGGAAGCAACTAGAGGGAGCAATACTCTTGATTTGATTATCAGTAGTGATTCTTCATGCATTAAGAATCTGCAGATACAGGAACCACTAGGTGGCAGTGATCAGTGTGCTGAAGTGGGATTTACTCAAGGAGGTAACTACCATCACGGGTAAAGGGAATGGTTATTGCTTTCGTAAAGGCGACTACGATGGTCTGAGACAGTATTTAAATTCTATGCAGTGGGACCAACTGATGATGTTACCAACAGCAAACTCAAAATGGGAAGCATTCAAAGAACTTATCTTGGAAGCTACTAGGCTTTACATACCAACTAAGAAATATTGTTCAAGGTTCAGACCTAAATGGATGTCAGATGAACTAATGAGACATTATGGCAGAAAAGAAAAATGCATGGGATACATATAAATTAACATGAGACACAGAAGCCTATGATAGATATAAGTTGACCTGTAACCAAGTTACAAAGGAGGTTAGGCAGGCGAAGGCAGATTACGAGAAATCTTTGGCAAGGGATGCAAAGAAAAACAGCAAGGAGTTCTTTACTTATGTAAACTCTAGAAGGAAGGGGATGAATCAGATTGGTCCACTTGATATCGATGGTTGAACTGTTCATGATCCTGCTCTGGTAGCTAACAAACTAAATGAATATTTTGCATCTACATTCACACATGAGGAGTTAATGAGGAAGGGGAATGCCATAGATGAAGTAAACACTGGCAGTGAGCTAGATGATCTTGTAATAATTGAGAGTAAAGTGGAGGAGAAATTGTTGAAGATAAATACAAGAAAGGCACTTAGAGTGGATGGGATCTATCCAGTTATATTAAAGGAGGCAGCAAAGGAAGTAAGCAATCAGTTAGCCATAATTATGAGAGCTTCCTTGGACTGAGGGGAGGTACCCACAGTGGAGATGTGCAAATGTAACCCCAATTCACAAAGGAGGATCAAAGGCTGACACAAGTAATTATAGACCTGTGAGTTTAACTTCTGTTCCAGGAAAATTAATGGAAGCACTGGTTAAAGAAGCACTACAGGATCATCTTGACAAGAATTCAGTTATAGTTCAGACAGCATGGTTTTGTTAAGGGAAGGTCTTGCCTGGCCAATTTGATTGGATACTATGATGTAGTCACAAAAGAATTGGATGCAGGGAATAACTTTGATATTATATATTTGGATCTTAGAAAGGCTTTTGATACTGTTGCACATGGAAGACTGCTGCACAAATTGGATCAGTGTGGCATTGGTGGCAAATTGTTGCTATGGATATAGGGATGGTTGAGTGGCAGAAGACAGAGTGGTAATTAATGACACTGCTCATCGTGGACTAATGTTATTAGTGGAGTCCCTCAGGGTTCAGTGTTGGGTCCATTGTTGTTTTCTGTATTTATAAATAATATTGATGATGGTATATCAAGCTTAATGTCCAAGTTTGCAAACGATACAAAGGTTGGCAGGGTTGTTAAGGACACTACTGAAGCTATGCTGCTGCAACAGGATCTGGAAAGGTTGAGCAGATGGGCTGAGAGGTGGCAAATGAAGTTTAACATTGACAAATGTAAAGTACTACATATGGGAAACAGCAACCCCAGAGCAACGTATCAACTCTGTGGTGCTACACTGACAGTGGTAGAGAATGAAAAGGACCTGGGGGTAATTGTGCAGGCAGATATGAAGTTCTCTGACAGTGTAGACGGGCTGCAAGAGTAGCTCATGGTGTCTTATCAATGATATACAGGAAGTTTTCTAGCAGGGATAGGGAGGTGATTATTCCCTTGTATAAGGCAATGGTCAGGCCACACCTTGAGTACTGTATACAGGTTTCTAGGCCTCATTTCAAGAAGGATGTAGAGCTGCTGGAACGAGTACAGAGAAGGGCAACAAGATTAGTGAACGGAACGAAGGGTTGCTCTTACGAAGAAAGGCTTAAGTTTTGCAAATTACAGTGTCTGGAGACTAGGCACTGGTGAGGTGATCTGATAGAGGTGTACAAAGCCTTGAATGGTTTGAGCATGGTCAATGGTGATGGGATAATGCCTCTTGCTCAGAATAATCACATGAGAGGGCATAAATTCAAATTGAGGAAAGACAGATGTAGGATAGATGTGCAGAAATTTACCTTTAGCCAGCAGGTAGTTGGTTGGTGGAACAGACTTCCATCCCTTGTTGTGGAAGTTGATAGCCTAAATAAATTTAAGGCTCAGCTGGACAGTTATTTTGAACGAACGGAGGGGTGAAGTGAAAGGGTTTTTTTTTATTTTTTTGGCTGATGCTGCATAAGCTTGCTTTCTTGCATCATATGCCTCTACTAATGCTAATACTGTTCTAAATCTAGTTTGGACTGTTTGATCACTACTTTACAATTGTTGCAAGCTGTAGTTTAGGCAGCAAATTAACCTGAGGGTTTAGATGTGAGCCAATTAATAAAGGATGAGATTTTAATTTGGGGTGTGGAATAAAGGATTTCATCCCTAAAAGAATAATTTCACTGGCATGATCTGAGCAAACACTGACATCACAGCATCTAAAACAGTAACCCACCCTTAGAAAAGAAGAATATAAATTTCTCCATTCATCCTATTTTGTACTCTTGTAATGTCAAACAACACAAGGCTATGAATGGCTATAAGAGAAAGGCTCCATTGGAGAAAAGCGCATCACCAAGTTGTGAGATGAGGACCAGAATATCACTCACCCACTTCTACTGTATACTTGAAAGGTTTGTTTGTGAGAAAAAGATCAAGAGTGACCTTTTTATCAAGAAAAAATCAGACGTAATCATTTTATTTGTTGTGTGGTTAGGATTGTCTGGTATTCTAGTAGGTAAATAAACAATAATTTCAAAAGCCTGAGCATCTCAACCAGCTGGGCCGTGTGACTATAAATTACCTCCAACAGTTCCAAGTGATTAGTGGAGTTGGGGAACAACCGATGCAACAGATGAATTTGGTAGAATGCGGTAGAGAGAATTTAAGAGAGATCTTGTGTTTTATTGACTTTTTTTTTCTTTTACATACACCATGGCTGAATTATTCAGAGCAAAACCACATAACCCTTGGTGATGGCAATGGTTGTATGGTTTTTACCCTGAAATTTCTGTTTTTCATATAGCAATATAGGCAAAGTGACCATAGTATACATGCAATTTATACTATGATATGCTGATGCATTGTAATCTTAATTGCTTTGCCAAAAAAAAAAAATTAAATAAAATCATAGTTTTTGCAAGAAAATATTTCTGGTTTATTAAGTTATATTACATATTTAACTTCTTTATACATTTCATTGTAGCTCTTTATTGATAATCACCAGAGCAGTTGAAACAAAGTGCTAGCTTCTTCAGACACTTCTTGCAATAGTACATTGTATCTTTCATTTTGTCAGACTGAAGGCATGAACGACATATTTTTTACATGTCCCTTCATATTTAGAGTGAATTTCACAAGTGCATGTGAAACGGCCTTCAGCATTCTTCTAGTGACAGCTACCTGTGAAGGAGTAGTAGGGCATCATCAGTCTTGTGAGATAAGCTGTCTTATCACCTAAAAATGAAAGTCATACAGACT
This sequence comes from Mastigoproctus giganteus, assembly GCF_048544385.1. NCBI lineage: Eukaryota > Metazoa > Arthropoda > Arachnida > Uropygi > Thelyphonidae > Mastigoproctus > Mastigoproctus giganteus. The sequence continues at coordinate 110,542,350 of NC_143585.1, forward strand.
CATTTTTCTTCTGGAGTTCTTATTGAAAAGTTGAAAAGGTGTTCGGAAGTATAATTTTAAAAATATGAATTGCCAGTTTTTGTCTACCAACAAACTCTTTCTTTCACATGGTTAGTAAGACACCATTTGGTCTTTACTGCTTACTCCAGATGTGTACATTCAGTAATCACTGAATTGACTACCCCGTTTGTAATGGACTGTGCTACATATCTCACAATATAAAAGAGCCAAACAGTTTCATACACTAGAGCAGTGGTAGTTGTATCTGGTTGTGCAAGTCAAAGTGATAAAGTAGCAGTTATGGAAGTAGTAAAGATATTTAAAGAATGCAGAGTGTGCTCTATTATTAATGATTTATTTTCCTGTTCAACCACATTGTTGTGGTAGTAATAAAAATTTTTTTTTTTTTTTTTTTTACTAATGTGGTTTTTTGGAATTATAAATAAATCAAGTTAATATAAATTAAGATATATTATAATTTACTTATGAAACTTGTCTGCCAAAACAATTTTGAAAAAGTAATTTTGTAAATTTTACTTAATTTAGCTTTGTTATTTTTATAGAAAAATCGAGTGGTTATTATGCAGTTGCTGTTATAAAAACGTCATCTCATATTGGTACCCTTGATGAACTAATAGATAAAAAGGCTTGCTTTCCTGGGGTTGGACAAATGGCAGGTTGGGTCATTCCTATATCTACTTTAGTAACAAAAGAAATACTACAAGTTAGAGACTGTAATAATTTGATTAAATCAGCCTCTGGATTTTTTGGATCTAGCTGTGCACCAAATTCTTTGATTGATAAGTACAATCCCACAGGTGAGTTTTAGTATTTTTGAGTTTAGACTCTTTTTCTATGTTAGCAGTACATTTGAAAAATATGGATTGCAAAACCCGATATTACATTGCTGACAACTATTTAACACCAGTTTCATTTGAAAAAATGATAACAATATGTGCAAAAATTGTTATTTTCTTCTAAATTTTGGTAAAGTTTGTTTGAAGTAACTCATTATTAGACATAATAAAAATTTCAGGTTTTTTTGTTTTTTTTTTTTAAATTTTAATCTTATAACTGAAACTGGCTTTAGTCTGCTAAGATGTGTATGATATTCATAGTGATTGTGTACTCACAATGTATACTCCCCTCCCTACCAGTTATTAATTTCAAGGTGACTGTTTCATTCAACTAATACATCTATTTGTATATAATACCTGTTGCTTATGATGTAAGCAGAAGGTGATACTATCAATCATCCTCTTAGATTTTTATTGTATTTTACCTTTTTTTTTACCTACTATCTTCTACCTGTTATACTCAGATATAGTTCATTGAATCAATCGGTTCACGGAAACAGATTAATTGATTGTGTTTCCATTGTTCCACCTTCTGGCATTCTGTATATTAACTTTGATATTAGCATTAGAGAGGCATATGATGCAAAAAAGCAAGCTTATACAGCATCAGCCAAAAATAAAAAAATAATAAAACCCTTCCCATTCCACTGATCCATTCAAGGCAGAACTAGAACCATCTAGTTCTGCCTTGAATTTATTCAAGCCATCAATTTCCACAACAACAGATGGAAGTTTGTACCAGCAATCAACTACCCTCTGGCTAAAGGCAGATTTCTGCACATCTATTCTACAACTGTCTTTCCTCAATTTGTATCTGTCTTCTCAGGTGTGCAATCTGAGGGGAAGAATCCCATCAGCCTTGAGCCTGCTCAATCCATTCAAGGCCTTATACACCTCAATCAGTATGCTTGCAGGTGCCTAGTCTCCAGATGCTGCAATTTGCAGGACTTGAGCCTTTCTTCATGAGAGCACCCCTTTGTTCCCCTCACTAGTCTTGTTGCTCTTCTGTGTACTCATTCTAGCAACCCTACTTATCCTTCCTAAAATGAGGCTTCCAGACCTGTACACAGTACTCAAGGTGTGGCCTGACCACTGCCTTATACAAGGGGATAATCACCTCCTTATCTCTGCCAGCAAAATTCCTGTATATCATTGACAAGACCCCTTGACCTACTCTGACAGCCTGTCTGCACTGCTCAGAAAACTTCATATCTGACTGCACAATTACCCCCCAGGTCTCTTTCATTCTCAATTACCCTGAGTGTAGCACCACCCAGTTGGTACATTTCTCTGGGGTTACTGGTACCCATATGCAGTACTTTGTTTTTGTCAATGTTAAACTTCAGTTGCTGCCCCTCAGTCCATGTGCCCAACTTTTCCAGATCCTGTTGCAGTCTGTTTTCCAGATTCTGTCATTACTGTTATTAACAACCCTGTGAATCTTTGTATTGTCTGCAAACTTTGACATTAAGCTTGATATACCTTCATCAATATCATTGATAAATATACAAAACAACAATGGGCCCAACACCGAACCCCGAAGGAAACCACTAATAACATCAGTCAATTTTGAGCAGTATCCATTGATTACCACTCTGTCTTCTCCCACTCAACCATCCTTTTATCCACTGTAGCAATTTGCCTTAAAACCATACTGCTCCTGTACACTAGTCTTCCAGGGGTATTAATTTATTAAAAAGGTAATTTTTATTCACTATTACCCATTAATATTACTTAATATCAGAAAAATTAAATAAAATTATAGAATTAAGTGATGAGTAGAAGGGATTCAGGAAAACAGATTGAACATAGATGCAATATTTATGATAACACAGATAATAGAAAATTCAGAGTACAGGCTGGCATCAATTAATGCGATTAATTCGTACCGCGAGCAGATCGCGCAAAATGGAAACTTGTTAATCGAATATAATAATCAATAGGAAAAATTTTAATTGGTCCTTGACCTTCTGGAATGTCCATAAAGAATTTTAAAAATACCTTTTAAATAAATTTTTAATCTTCTGGAATGTCTATAAAGAATTGGAAAAATACCTTTTAAATAACTTTTTAACTGTATACAATGTAAAAGATAATGAAAATAATTATGGAATTAAATGTTTATTGCATAAAACAGCGGTTCCCAAACTGCGCGCCGTGGAATATTTTTAAATTTTCGATGGAAACGCAGCGATACTCAACATTTGTCAGACACCGCGCAAACTATTAACTCGAGGTAGTTCACAGTTTCAACATTTCTTATTAAGTTGTTTGGACCTAACTGCTTAATAAACTGAACTGTTAGGTATTTCTTTTGGTCTAGGTGCACCGTGAAAAAATTATTGAGTCAGTAAGGGCGCCACGAAACGAGAAAGTTTGGAAACCTCTGACATAAAATACACAATGAAGAAATGACTTTTGCAGAAATATTTGAACAGTGTTGACCTTCTCTTTTCATCAATCAATTTCTGATAGCCGACAACAATCTTCTCTGGGTCTTGACGAAATAAATATCGCAGAGAACCTCAAACAAAAGGTTTGAGGTTCTCTGCGATACGAAAGATTTCATCTAGTTCTTTTACCGTTATCTCCTTCACGGTAACATTTTAATCTGGCTCATTTAAAAATTTGAATTTTTAAATGCAAGTCTGCATTGACTTTATTAGCGAGAGACAAACAAGTAACATGTCTTCTTCCGATGGTTGATAGAACACACTGAGGCGAGCAGCAGACAAACGTTCGTTTATTACCCGTCCAATGCACGGTAAGCTTAACGGGCAATTCAAATCTTTTTCAACTAGCACATAAAAAAAAAAAAAAAATCGCGTTTGCTGGAAATTTGCATCGTGTAAAGTGAAAAGTGGTATAATTTTTTCAAATAGCGGTAACTGAAAAAAGTGTTAATCGAACTCGTGTTATGCAAGGCCTGGCTGTATAATAGATTCATTTGTATGTGTTTAGTAGACATTAAAAAGCTGTCTACTAAACACATACAAATGGTGTATACTAAACACATACAAATGATGTCTACTAGACATCATTAAAAAGCTTTTGACAGAGTACAAATAAAAGATGTAACCTAAATCTTAAAATTATGTACAGTTACTCAACAATTAATAGAAGTTAACAGAGTTATATATATGAGGTGTAGCAGTAAAGTCGCCGGACTGGTGCAATTAAAAGAATGCAAAGTTAAAGGAATTAAAAAATGATTCAAAGTAATCACAATTTGATTGAACTTATTTATTACACTGTTCTAAAAGTTTCTGAAAAGAGTCAATGAAGGCATCCAAAGAGATGGTGTTCAGTTCAGCAGTTATGTTTTTCTTCAATATCCTGATATCTTTTTCTTTCGAGGGCAGTTTTCATCTTGGGAAAGAGGAAGAAGTTTGCTGGCGGTGCTAGATCGGTAGAGTGAGATGGAGTTTGATCTATACAGTGCCACGTTTTATTAGAAATATTTTCACAACAAGTGTGGAATGGGCATTGTTATGCATCAAGTACCAGCAATCTTTCTCTCATAATCGTGGCCTCTCCTGGGACATTTGCTTCAATAATCTTTGAAGCACCTCTACGTAGAATGCAGCATTGATTCACTCTCCTTCAGGTACAAATTCCTTGCGAATACCCCCACCCCCCTGTTTTTTGAAAACATGACCAACATCATCTTGGTCCTGGATTTCTGTAAACAAAACTTTTTTGACCTTGTTGATGATTTTGAAGTCCACTTCATTCTCTGATGCTTTGTCTCTGGGTAATATTGAAACATCCAACACTTGTCTCCAGTGACAATACAGTTCAGGAAATTAGGATTGTTTTGATAAGTCTGAATGAAATCTTCACACAATGGCACTGTTCGTTAGTTCTGCTCATCATGAGGCTGTATGATGCAAAATTTGCAGACCTTCCTTTTCCCAAATTCATATCCAACTCACCTGCCATCACTCTGAGGGTCAAATGACAATCTCTTGCCACAAATTCCCAAACTTTTGCAACTCTGTCCTCATTTCTTCAGGTTGATGGCTGCCCACTTCTTGCATCATCACAAACATCCTTGTCTTTGAACTGCTCAAACCATTGAAACACACTGGTACGACTTAATTTCATCACCATAAGCAATTTTACATTTAACACGTTTCTATTGCAGATGTTTCCAGTTTAAATCAAAATTTGATATTCATTCGTTGTTCCATTGCAGTATCGTGACATGGAACACTAATATTACTAATGAAACTGGGTGTTACTTGCGACCTGTCAGGCAATTGGATAATCTCTGTACCACCATCTGTTGGAGGAAGTTTGAACTACAGCATGCCACTTCCATTTATTTTCAAACCCATTGAACATGATGGCAACAGCACCAGTCTAAGAACTCTATTTTCACATCTTTGTACATGCAGACAATAAGCGCATAATCAAAATAGATCAACAAAGAAAGAAATAAAAAAGAAATTAATAACTAAAAGGATAGTTATTAGTATTAGCTGTACAGTGCAAAGAAGCCACAGGCTTCTGTTGCACTGGCCAAAAAGAGAGAGAGAGAGAGAGAGAGAGAGAGAGAGAGAGAGAGAGAGAGAGAGAGAGATAAGAAAATACAAATTATGCACAACTCCCTCCTCATGTGGGTAACTATCCAGTTGACCTTTGAATTTTTTCAAACTGTCAGCCTCAACTACTTATGAAGGCAACTTGTTCCAGTAATCAACAACTCACTGGATAAAAGAAAACCTCCTACAATCTAGTCTAAACCTCTTTCCCTATAATTTGAATTTATGGGCCCTATAACATTGAAAATTCTGTATTCATTCATTTTACTAGCCCCCTCTCAAAACTTTATAAAACTCAGTCAGGTCCCATCTAAGATTGCCTGGTTGCTAAGCTCTGTTGCCTACATAATTGAAGTCTTTCCTCATGTGGTTGCTCTTTTGCTAATCTCACTATGTGAGTTGCCCATTTTTGGACCCTTTCATGAAAGACAGTCTTTTTTTTTTTAGTGATATCTCCATACTCAGATGCAGTATTCCAAATGCAGTCTTAGGTAGTAGAATCCATATCCTCCTTTATGAGCAGCCTTATTAAAATACTCCTCAGTAAAAATTGATCCCTCTGTTCTCACTGTTGCACAATATTATTTTTTTTCTATTTCATGACTACCCTACAAATGTAGAAAACATTTGTGAAATTTCTCCATAGACCAGTGAATAATCCAATTACCTTAAGATTACCACATACATTTCAAGCAAAGCCAAGGTACTTTATTGCACTCACGATCTTGGACATACTTTCATGTTTCTTTTAAGCCAATAGCATGAAGTAGAGAAACTGATGTGAATGCATTTCCATTGTGCAGCTGAACAATTTTTAAACTTAATTATGAGGCATCAATACATGCAGTAGTATTAATTGAGGTATATGATGCAAGAAAGCAAGCTTATACAGCATCAGCCAAAAAAAAAAAAAACTCCCCCCTTCCTATTTCACCTATCCAGTCACTCCAAATGTTTGTCTAGTTCAGCCTTAAATTTATTTAAGCTATCAACTTCCACAACAACAGATGGAAGTCTGTTCCAGCAATCAACTACCCGCTGACTAAAGGCAAACTTCTGCACATCTATTCTACAACTGTCTTTCCTCAATTTGAATCTATGCCCCCTTAGGTTCTTAATCGGATCAAGCGGAAGTATCCTGTTAGTATTGAGCCTGCTCAAACCATTCAAGACTTACACATCTTGATTGATCACCTCACAGGTGCCTAGTCTCCAGATGATGCAACCTTCAGAACTTAAGCCTTTCTTTGTTAGTGCACCCCTTTGTTCCTCTCTCCAATCTTGTTGCCCTTCTCTGTACTCATTCTAGCAACTCTACATCCTTCCTAAAATGAGGCCTCCAGACCTGTACACAGTCTCAATGTGTGGCCTGACCATTGCCTTATTATACAAAGGGATAATCACCTCCTTGTCTGCTAGCAAAATTCATATATATCATTGACAAAACTCCATGTCCTGTTCTGGCAGCCTGTCTGCACTGTTCAGAGAACTTCATATGTGACTGCACTATTACCCACAGGTCTTTTTCATTCTCCACCTCTCTGAGTGTAGTACCACACAGTTGGTACGTTTCTTTTGGGTTACTATTCAATATGCCATTCATAATGATAGTGTTCAATGCCCAGTTCATTCAGAAGACCACTAATATCTTAACAGAAACAAATGATACCTTTCACAAAGAAATATTTTGAAAACAACTTTGTGACACTTTTGATATAACTGTAATTAGCATTAGTAGAGGCATTTGATGCAAGAAAGCAAGCTTATGCAGCATCAGCAAAAAAAAAAAAAAAAAAACCCCACTTCCACTTCACCCCCCTGTTCATTCAAAATACCTGTCCAGCTGAGCCTTAAACTTATTTAGGCTATCAACTTCCACTACAAGGGATGGAAGTCTGTTCCACCAACCAACCACCCGCTGGCTAAAGGCAAATTTCCGCACGTCTATCCTACATCTGTCTTTCCTCAATTTGAATTTATGCCCTCTCAGGTGATTATTCTGAGCTAGAGGAAGAATCTCATCAGCATTGAGCATGCTCAAACCATTCAAGGCTTTATACACCTCTATCAGATCACCTCGCTGGTGCCTAGTCTCCAGACACTGTAATTTGCAAAACTTAAGCCTTTCTTCGTAAGAGCACCCCTTTGTTCCATTCACTAATCTTGTTGCCCTTCTCTGTACTCGTTCCAGCAGCTCTACATCCTTCTTGAAATGAGGCCTCCAGACCTGTATACAGTACTCTAGGTGTGGCCTGACCATTGCCTTATACAAGGGAATAATCACCTCCTTATCCCTGCTGGAAAAATTCCTGTATATCATTGACAATACTCCATGAGCTACTCTTGCAGCCCGTCTGCACTGCTCAGAGAACTTCATATCTGCCTGCACAACCACCCCCAAGTCCCTTTCACTCTCTACCACTGTCAGTGTAGTACCACAGAGTTGATACGTTGCTCTGGGGTTGCTGTTTCCCATGTGTAGTACTTTACATTTGTCAATGTTAAACTTCATTTGCCACCTCTCAGCCCATCTGCTCAACCTTTCCAGATCCTGTTGCAGCAGCATAGTGTCAGTAGTGTCCTTGACAACCCTGCCAACCTTTGTATCGTCTGAAAACTTGGACATTAAGCTTGATATACCATCATCAATATCATTTATAAATACAGAAAACAATAATGGACCCAACACTGAGCCCTGAGGGACTCCACTAATAACATTAGTCCACGATGAGCAGTGTCCATTGATTACCACTCTCTGTCTTCTCCCCCTCAACCACCCCTTTATCCATAGCAGCAATTTGCCTCCAATGTCACACTGCTCCAATTTGTGTAGCAGTCTTCCATGTGCAACAGTATCAAAAGCCTTTCTAAGATCCAAGTATATAATATCAAAGCTATTCCCTGATTCCAGTTCTTTTGTGACTGCATCATAGTATCCAATCAAATTGGTCAGGCAGGACTTTCCCTTAACAAAACCTTGCTGTGTCCGAGCTATAACTGAAGTCTTGTCTAGATGATCCTGCAGTGCTTCTTTAACCAGTGCCTCCATTAATTTTCCTGGAACAGAAGTTAAGCTCACAGATCTATAATTACTTGTGTCAGCCTTTGATCCTCCTTTGTGAATTGGGGTCACATTTGCACATCTCCAGTCTATGGGTACCTCCCCTGAGTCCAAGGAAGCTCTCATAATTATGGCTAAGGGTTTGCTTACTTCCTTTGCTGCCTCGTTTAATATAACTGGATAGATCCCATCCACCCCGGGTGCCTTTCTTGTGTTTATCTTCAACAGTTTCTCCTCCACTTTACTCCCAGTTATTTCAAGATTCTGTAGCTTACTGCTAGAGTTGAATACACCTCTGGCATTCCCCTCGCTGAATAACTCCTCATGTGTGAATGTCGATGCATATATTAATATAATTAAGGTAATATTTAATAATATAATAATATAATTAAGATAATATTAATAATATAATTAAGATAATATATTAAATTAATTAAGATAATATATTAATATAATTTTAATTCCAACTTCAAGTAACTTTCCCTGTTGTAACCTAGAACCAAAGAGTTCTGCTTGCTGTTTAGATAATTTTAAATCATAACTAACTCATTCAACTCTTCTTGGTTCATTATGTGTAGTCTTGCACAAGAATCCTTGCTACATTCCTCACTGCTTCCTTTATCCCATGATTTTGGGGTAATGGGCCTTATTGCAGATGATGTGTTAGGTTACTTTTTGCCGTTCTTGCTTTTTCTTGATGTGCTTAATGTTTTTGTTATGCAAAAATAGCAATTGTTTGGTTGCATGGTTCTTGCCACATATAGGAAAAGCAAAAGGCATAGTTTTAATTTTCCTAGTTAGATATCCTCAGATTTCTGATGCAGGTAGTATAGCATGTATATGAAGTGTATGTTTTCTGCTGATCACCATCTTTCAACCAAAGTACAAAGAATATGCAATTTAGTAATATGGTAGATTTTCTTATTCTGAATTTTTGTTGTAAAATGTCCACACTCACACAGCAGAAATTATCAGGTAGTTCAGATACCTCTTTTGCTTCTTCTTAAACATTTTAACAATGAAATGCTAACCAAAACACAGAAGAAACAAACAATATGCAATAGTATGCAGCTGTACATGTACTCACACTGAAAGTCTTTCTGTTACTGAAAGAGAGTGGTGGGAAGCAGACACATAAGATTGAACATTTTAACCCTTCCCAAAATTACTGCCACCTTCTGTGATCACGTGGAAGTATTATAATTTTCAGGTAATACAACAGATCAGTGTCATGTCTGCTTTCCAAAATTGTAGTAAAATATACATGTTATGGGTAAATATAAAAACTTGTACATGTAGAAATTGACATGATGAGAAGTTTAAAGAATTATTTTACAGCTCTACTTATAAAAATTGACTTCAAAGATGATATTAGTGGAGGTAAAAATTATTTTGGCCAGTATAATTACAGCCAAAGGTTTGCATACCTTTTCTGCTGCTTTTAATATAATTGGGTAGATTTTGTCAGCCCTAATAGGCACCTTATTTACTTTTAGTTTTAATCATTTCTTTTGTGCTTAATTATCACAATCATTTAGCTTTCAGTTATAATTTAGTATACTTCTGGTATTCCCGCCCTAAAAATTTCACATGTGAACATAGATGAAAAATATTTATTGAGTCTTTCAGCAACCTGAACAGGATCATCAGTAGTATGCTATATCTCTATATTTAAAGGTAACTTTTTTTTAAGCTTATAATATGCTTATTTCTCTTTCAGTTATATATCTAATAACTTTATAATTTTTTTTTTTTTACCTCCCAGGAGATAATCCACAGCACATGTGTGATTTGTGTAGTGGTAAAAAAGGCAATCGTTGCTCTGGCAGTGATCCCTATGCTAATTTTGATGGAGCCTTTGAATGTTTAGTTGCAGATGGTGATGTTGCATTTTTGAAACATACTACTGTTGAAGAAATGGTTACGAGAAGTTCATACCATGGATCTGGTAAGGATCAGTTTAAACTGTTATGTCCAACTGGTGTTACTGCTAATATAGACAGCTACAGAAATTGTAATTGGGGTTTTGTTCCTGCACATGCAGTAGTTACTACATCTGCCAATTTGCCAGATATAAGACAAGCATACCAGACTTTTCTAATGGTAAGTTTAGTATTGCCAAAGAATATTTGTTTTAATGGTAACTTAGATGTGTAATGCAAAGTAAAAATGAAAATTGTTACTTTAAAATATTATCTATATATTAATACTGAAGCTGTTTTCTTGAGACGGCAATTGTGAACGATAGGCCTAACTGATGGGGCTGAAAGTGGTCTCAAATTAGATATTTCTTCCTAGGTGTGCAGAAAAATGGGAAAATATAAAAATTCTAAATAGTTTTATTTTATGGAACGGGCCAGTTTTGTTTACTAGCACTGCCCACCTTAGCCCCGCTATGCTGCCGTGCTACTCTGACTGGTTGTGTTGAACATACCTTGTGGCAAAGAAGAAACACATTTTCGTGCTCCTACGAATTAATCTAGAATCGGTCTGAAATACGCATTTAAGGATCCGGAAGATTTAATGTGTCACAGTATTGGCATACTTAGTGAAAGGTGTGTCATTGTCAAGCCTTACATTTTAAGTTTGAAAAATCTGGGATCATTTTATTTTACTGCAGAATATGGCAATTTCAGAAGGATTGATCAACGGTACGAGACTTATAGTCAAAGTTATGCATCAGAATTTTTGGATCTAGAAATAATAACGGGAGAAGCTAAAAAAAAATGGGTACTCTTACCGCTTGTAGATTTGACTCCATCCGATTCCACTTTGCCATTCCCATTTAAGAGACGGCAGTTTCCTCTTCGGCTGGCTTTTGTGATGACTATAAATAAAAGTTTAAAAACAAATGTTTGATAGACTTGGAATTACACTTATTAACCCTGTATTTAGTCACGGCCAATTGTATGTAGCAATGTTTTGGGTCAGATCATTCCAACATATTAAGATAAGGTTACCAGAAGGGACAAGAATATAAAAAATGTTGTTTACAAAAAAGTATTATAGAGACTGTACTACAGTATCTATATAGAGAATATTCTACATTTTGTACATGTGAAATTGTTATTCAATGTGCACATTTTGAATAATCAGAAAGATAGTGAAACCAAATAAAATTTTAAGTTCCCTCAGATACAAGAAATGAGAAAGGATTCGACGTGTACTGGCTTACCTGCTCGCAACAAAACACGGACTACATTTCTTAGGACAACTAGAGAAAAGCTCTGCTACAGTTGTGAAATTTTCTCAATGGTTACAGCTAGTTTTATTTATATAAAATTTTAAATATTAGCCTAAACTAAATCTGATTGTCTACATATGTTGCTAATTTTGGTGTTGGTTATACAGTGGTACTTTGGTTTGCGAGCATAATTCGTTCCGGAAACGTGCTCGTAATCCAAAGCACTCGTATATCAAAGCCAATTTCCCCATAAGAAATAATGGAAACCCAGATGATTTGTTCCAAAACTCAAAAATATTCATATACTAAAAATGATTAATAAAAAATACATACGTACCTTTTTATATTTTTAATATTTAAATTTAATATACATAAAGCAATCGAATTTATTAATTATTGGGTAGGACGACTTTCACTGTCACTAATGGAATCGCTGCTATTTTTCTTTTTGTGCGACTTTAACAAGGAACCTATCCAAATGTAACCCCGGGGGCTCACATCTGGTGAGTATGGGCTTGGCACACCCAGGGTCCTGAGCTGGATATCATCATTCTTCTCTTTCTTTGTGATTCCATTCTACTTTTGACTCTCTCTCTCTCTCTCTCTCTCTCAGGTTAGTCGGGAACTTTTTTTTTTTTTCCTGGTGCATCATAAGCCTCAGGCTTCCTTGCATCATATGGATATTAATAATAATGACACTTGCTTTTGCCTCCTTTTGAGGATTTCACGGAAATATGACATTGCACTGTCGTTAAACAGATTCATCGCTCGCACTATTACAAAATGAGGAGGCATGCTTGATACACATAAACAAAGCTGCGTGCGTGTAGCAACTGAATAAACAACACTGTAAAGGCAGAGATACACTATTAACACCTCACATTTTACTAAAGCACATTTCTAGGGGTTACTACCATAAAACAATAAAAACAATTTCCAGTTGCGTTTCTGCTAGTGGAATCTGTTATAAACTGGTAGTAAACTCGATCTAATTGCATTTGCGATTATACTGATAGCTGGAATTGTGTTGGTTTTTACGTTATTAGAGTGAAATGTGTTTTCCCTTCACTGATATAAAAAACGTAAATACACTTTCAGAATCTTCTCTTCATTCCTATCGTGTTGCGTTTGGTTGGGGTGATTCTGCGTTCGACTGCCATTTCTTGTAAACACAAAGGCGACTCGTGCATAATCGAATTCGGTTCGTGTTATATAAGATATCGTTCCCGTATTTATAAATCATGTATGATCGAATTCGTGTAGTGTAAACACGTGTTATACGAGGACTGACTGTACTCGTATTGCAAGACCTCGCTCGTTTATCAAGTTAAAATTTATTAAAATTTTTGCTCGTCTTGCAAAACACTCGCAGACCAAGTTACTCGCAATCCAAGGTACCACTGTATATGTACAACCCATATCATCCCATCTTACAGTGTACGTTTTAAGTTATGCACATATTTATTTGACACTTTGTTTGCCATTATGTGCACAAAAATTCAAAGTTGCACACATCTAGCATTGTTATGGCGACAAAATGTAGACGCACAGAATTAAGCCTGAAAATTAAACTAAAAATTATACAAGAGGCTAAGGATGGAAAGAAGCAAAACGGACATTGCAAAGGAATACAACATCCCTTTATCTACAATACTGAAAAACTGAAAAAGACTTGAAGTGTGTGACACTGGAGTAGCAATGAAAAACAGGAAACTAATTCATGGTGCAAAACACGAGGAGCTTGAAACAAAACTTTGAGTGGTACCAACAAATGTGTGCATCTAATTTGTCAATATCAGGTCTGATTTTGCAAGTAAAGGCAAATTATCTAGATCAGCAACGTAGGATTAGTGACATCAAATGCAGCAGTGGCTGACTCCAAAGATTTAAAGACAGGAATAACTTGGATTTGCACAAAATGTTTGCAGTGAGTCTGGATTAGTCAACAAATAAAAGGCTACAGACTGGTTGTTCTGTACGGTCCCTCCTTGAAAAATACGAGGCAAAGGATATTTTTAATCTTGATGAGACAGGTTTATTTTATAATTTGCTGCCAAACAAAACATTTGTTGTTGGAGATGAGTCTTGTCATGGTGTAAAATTAAGTAAACAAAGACTCACTGTTCTGTTATGCTGCAATTTAGATGGCAGTACAAAACTTCACCCACTTGTGATTGGTAAATTTTCCAAGCCAAGATGTTTTAAAGCAGTTAACGAACTTCCCTGTGATTATTAGACCAATAGAAGTGCTTGGCTTACAGTCAAAATTTTCCAGTCTTGGTTATCAAAATTGTACAGAAGAATGGATTCAGAAAAAAGGGACATTTTGATAATTCTAGACCGTTGTACAGCACATTCTTCCAAGAAACTTAAGTTGACAAATATACAGCTGTTGTTTTAACCCCTGAATACCATCAGTTTAATGTAGCCACCGGATCAAGGCATTATTTATAACCTCAAGAGAGCATATAGAGCCTGCCTGATAAGGTACTTGCTCTGCAGCATAGAAGGAGGGAACAATTTGCAGCCAAATGGAATATCTTGGATGCTATCCGTAATCTTGTTATTGCTTGGGAAAGTATTACCTCAAGTGTAATAATCAGCTGCTTCAGAAAGAGTGGCTTTGGAGAGAACATCATCGAAAAAGTGGTCCGGCAGATGAATGTGATAGCAACAGTGAGGAATTTGAAGGAACATATGGATTTTGTTGGCGAATTTGAAGAGTTTTTGAAGGGATGATGAAGTTTCTACCACTGCGACGCCAACACCAGAAGAGCTGCTAGGAACCAAACAAAATGATGATTTTTTTGTTACCAGTGACAGCGAAAGTGCAGAAGCACGCACACTGCCAAAGAAAAATAAAAAATGCCCAAAATGTATTGAACATAATAGTGAAGGTGTTGGCCTGCAGTAACATTGATAAAGAAATAACTATTGCATTTGATAACGTCTGTGCTGAGTGGGCTAGTAAATCGGAATGTCTTATAATGGGGGATTTTAACTCCCCAGATATTCACTAGAACTTGTGGGTTGGTCACTCACATACTAGTAAGACTTTTGTGGATTTACTGGATGATTGTTTTCTGCAGCAGCATGTTCGAGAGGCAACCAGAGAGAGTAATACTCTTGATCTGGTTATCAGCAGTGATCATTCGTGTATTAAGAATTTGCAGATAAAGGAACCACTAGGTGGCAGTGAACACAGTGAGCTGATGTGGGATTTACTTAAAGATTTAATTACCATCAGGGGTAAAGGAAAGGGTTTTTGCTTCCGTAATGGTGAGTACAGTGGTCTCAGAAAGTTTTTAAATTTTGTACAGTGGGATCAACTGACGATGTTACCAACAGTAAATTCTAAGTGGGAAGCATTCAAGGAATTAATCGTGGATGCTACTAAAAGTTTCATACCTATTAAGAAATATTGTTCAAGGTTTAGGCCTAAATGGTTATCAAATGAACTAATAAGACTCGTAACAGAGAAGAAAAATGCATGGGATGCGTATAAATTATCAAGCGACTCAGAAGCCTATGGCAGATATAAGCTAGTCTGTAATCAGGTCACAAAGGAGGTTAGGCAGGTGAAGGCAGATTACGAGACATCCTTGGCAAAAGATGCTAAGAAAAACAGCAAGGATTTCTTTACTTATATAAACTCTAAAAGGAAGGGGATGAATCTGATTGGTCCACTTAAAAAGGGAGTCTAGAAGCCTGAGAGAGGATATGGGGGGCACTGCCCCAGATGTCAGAACAATATTCCACAATAGGGTAGATTTGAGATTTGCACAGAATAAGTACCTGTTTGGAAGAAAAGCAATGCCGAGATCGAAAGAGAAAACCCAGTTTCTCAGATGCAGAGGAGGCAATATTTGTAGTGTGCTTATGCCAAGAGAAATTAGAAGTCAGGGTTATCTCTAATAGAGATATATGATTTTGACTAGAAATCATAGTGTCATTGAAGATAAGCATAGGAGCAGAAAGAATTGAAATCTAAGTTATCCTTGCTCCATTACCTGGAGATCAACATTTAAGGAATTGGTAGTAGATATGTAGATATTTGAGAAGTTGAAACTGTTTGTGCAGGGCAAGGTTTCTCAAGTTGGAAAGTTCAATGCAAAGTGATCAGCAAAACCATGGATTGGATTTCCGGTCAATGGAAGAAGGTCATTAATATACAAGAAGAAAATAGTGGGAGAAAGAGCTGAACCTTAGGGAACACCAGCAGGCTTTCATGCATGTACAGCATCAAAAGGTTTTCTGAAATCTAAGTGATTGTGATGTAAAATTTACATTTTGCATCCAATTCCTTTGTTACTGCATCCCTCTCTAGATGGTCCTCTATCACTTTGTTAACCAATGACCCCATTATTGTCTCTGTTGCTTTGTTAACCAGTGACTCCATTATTTTCTCTATCTCTTCGTTAAACGTGACTCCATTATTTTCTCTAGCACAGTGACCGGTAAGTTTGACAAAAGTCAAACTTACAAGTCTTCTGATCCACTCTGCCCTTTCTTATCCATTTGTGACTGGTAGATTCACCATCTTTTAGTGATGGTATTCAATTTAAAAACAAAATTAATAATTTTAGGTTCACTTTTGAAAAACGATATCATGTCTAAAGTGAACATCATTATTCAGTACAGAAAAATAGAATGCAGAGAATAATACCATTATTATTTTATTTTTATGTTATTCATTGTCTGAATTGAAATAAAGCCTTTACCTTCACTAAACTATCTTTAGCGCCTTTCTTTAGTTCTCCATATTCAGTTTTATTTTCAACTAATGCACAAAATGCATTAGTTGAAAATAAAACTGAACATGCGAACCCTGTAAGAAACATTCTTTCACATATTATATTGTCACAGGAAAGAAGTCTGAAAAGTAGACCATAATCTATTGCCAGTTTGTTTTTATTCTATGTTACTCTTTTTATATATAGCAGCTTAAAATTGAAAATTACATGTTAAGCTTGAAATTTGTTCTTAGCAGAACAGCTGTCCTTTATGAAGCATTAAACCTTTTTTATTCTTCAACTCCTACACTGAAGTCTCTTTTCAAGCAAAATACTCAGACTTTATCTGTAGAAAACCAGCAACTTCCATTATGGTCAGTTGCTGAATTGGGGGGGGGGGGGCCTGTTTGATTTTTTTTCTGTTGGTAGATGAAGTATTTGCCATGGCATCGCACTTCTTTATTTAGATATATTCTAGAAATTTTAGACCCATAAAGAATATTAATGACAAGAAAAAGAAGTTTCTCATCATTAATATCATTATATATTTTATTTGTAATTAGATATTAAGTATATACTGTATGTGCAATTGCTATTCTGTCCTTAAACTTCATTTTGATTTTTAAACAGAAAGCAGCTGACAAATTTGGTCATCCAGTGGATAGAAGTAGGGAATCGAATTGGAGAAATACAATCAATTCTTCGTTTTTGGATCAATCTGGATATAGCCATACTCCATTTGTTTCTGGAAAGGATGTTTTCAATTTAAATAACTTGGAGGAAAGCACTTTTCAGTTATTTGGCAGAAGTGAGCGTTATGACACTCATGCTAATCTTTTGTTTCAGGATATGGCTACTTCATTAGTGCCTGTAGATGCATATCAGCAAACTTTTACTGGTTATTTAGGTTAGTATACAAACTGTGTATACTTAAATATCTTTGTATTCAGTTGTTGGTGACTATCCATATATTAAAATAAGATAAATATGCTCTCTATTCTACCGTTCACTTGGCAGCTATGGCAGGACATTTGATAGGTACCTTTCTGAACCAACAATCATGTGTTAATAGCTCATCAGTGATTAAAAATATAAAATTTTTATACCTTCCTAAATATAGTCAAACTTTTAATGTAATAAATTCTGAAGCGATTTGTTTTTATGGTTTTCGCAGAATAATTATGCATGAGAACCTGTCAGTTTCCCCATCACCGACTTTGCATTTACTTGCATTGAACAATAGCAGTTGACTGAAATGCCAACATTGCTACAAAACTTCAAATTATGTTTTTATAGATCACACTTACCTGTGTTGTTTCCTCTTCCACTAGTTCTATAAACTTATCTACATAAGTTTATAGAACTTATGTAGATAAGTTGTTTATGTAAGATTTTTTGTTTTCACATAAGAAGGATGTGGAACTCCTGGAATGGATACTGCAGAGAAGAGCTGCAAGATTAGTTAAGTATACGAAAGGGTATTCTTACCATAAAGACTTCATTTCTGCAAATTTCAGTTCTTGACCACTAGGCACCTGCAAGGAGACCTGATTGAAATGTTTAATGCCGTGAATGGATCAAGTAAACTAAACGGTGATAATAGCATTTTTACTCATTCTTAAACAATACACATAAACCTAAATTGAAAAAATAATGGTCGAAGGGTAGATGTGCAAAAACATGCTTTCAACCAGAGAGTTAGGGGTTGTTGGAACAAATTTTCATCTGTTATTTTGGACATGGGTAATTTGAATAAATTTAAGGAAAGATTACATAAATTAGAGGGGGATGGACAGATGAGGTGTTTATTTTATTTTTTTGTCAATATTGTATAAGATTGCTGCCTTGCAACTACTAATACTATTAAAGACAAGAAGACGAAGCTTTTGTTTTACAAATTTTTGCAAAACATTTGGGATTTTTTAAATTCTTCAACAATGCCAATATTTCATATTTTTTAATGGATTGCAATACTTACGCTGATAGCTCTCTAATTACTCTAATATTTTTAAGTTTTAAAATAATATTATAAATTTTAAAACATGTATACACCCTTTACATTCAAAAAAATAATCAATAAATAATTTTTCTAAAAATTACAAAACAAAATGTATTAGACATAAAATAGAAACATTAGTCCCTGCCCCCCCCTCTCTCTCTCTCTCTCTCTCTCTCACATTTTTCCAATTTAAAAGGTTGTTCAGTGTGAAATTTCAAAATGCACATGCACATATATTACTGCTTATTATGCATATAAATATTATTAAAAAAACATGTATATTCAAATACTATTAATTACTTCCATTTCCAGACTTATTTCAACGTGCAAAATTTGAAAGTACGCATGTTGTTTACTGCAGAATAATGGCCATTTTGAGAGAATACAGGTTTTGTGTTACTATCTTTATGTGATAAAAACATTTTTCAAAAACAACTAAGGTAAGACAGTATAGGTTTATTGACCTGGTGGGAGAGGAAAAATAAGTGGTCTGAAACTTTAAACAAACACAGTGTCTTGTTTGTGTACTGTGCCATGCATTCTTCAAGCAAAATCTGAATATGAAAAATGGTGATGGGGCGCCTGACAGGTTGCTGCATCCAATTTCTGTACGAAAATCATAAGAAAATCACTTCAAGCTATTGCAGTAAAAGTTTGATTATGTTTAAGAAGTTAAAAAAATTTCAATCATTGAGTAATAGTTAACACAGGAATATTATTTTCGAGGGACACCTGTGAGATGCTGCACCACTACTGCTGGGTTCAGTACTACTAATCTTCCATCTGTTTACTTGCTGCTAATTTTCCTACTTTACTTCTTGCTAGGCTTCATATTAAATACTAGAAATCTTCCATCTTCATTAAAGATGGAATTCTGCTAATCTTTCATCTTCATTAACAATTGTTGAACCTAGACATGGAAAATTACTAACTTTTGTTTTTGTATAACTAATTTTCATGACAAATTGTCTATTGCCTTTATGTAATTCAGAGATTCTTGATCTGTTTCCTAACAGAACAATATCAATCACGATATGATCTTATTTTCGAATTTCTCATGCTAAATTTGGTAATTTTAAATATTTTCATTTAAATAATTTTATTAAATGACCATTTCATAATTTTCATTTGAAAATTAGGAAAAGACCAGTGTGGTGCAGCCTTGCCTCATTCCAAGTTTAGCCTTGAAATATTTTCCAATGCTTCTTTCAGTTCTCACTGCAAGGCCTGCCATTTTTATACATACTTTTTATTACCCTTAAAAGTTTTTCTTGATGTTGTATATTCCTAAAATTTGAAAGAGCAGATTTCTTAAACTGACTTTTGGAATATCATGTTTAGATGGCTACACCGTGAAAGTTAGGGGAAAGCTTTATTTGATGTAAAAGGACATTTTGTTTGCCAAAGTTTACAATTTCTTTCGCACCATGTCTTAAAATTTATCTCAGGTGATATTGATCATTAGAAAATGTACATAGATGAACTCATTTTGAGTTCACTAACTATGCAAGGTTTGCAAGCATATTCTTTTTGATATATGTATAATTTTTTGATATATCAAAAGATTAGAGATGACTTTTTGAAAGCAAAATCACCTTCAGTTGTCCCCCCCCCCTCTTTCCCATCCCAAGATCTGAGTCTACTAGAAGGATCTTCTCTACTCCCTGAGCCAATGTTCTGGTTCATTTAATTTTGGAACTGACGGTAACTCATATTACTCAGTTTCATTCATTGGAGTATCCGTCTTTTATTTTGCAGCTGAATTCTTTTCCAAACATGTTCCTTTTGTCTTCTTTGGTAATTTCAGTAGGTGAATTTAAAAATAAATTAAGCCACCTTCCTAATTGCATCTTTGGATCCTGACCAAATTCCCATTGGGTTGTGTAAAAATTCGGTCTTATTTTGGATATTCTGATGTTTCTGTATAAGGGTATGGTTGTCTAAATTAAGTTCCAACTGATTGGAAATCATATAAAATTATTACTGTTCCCAAAAGTACTAATTCTGGCCATTCCAAAACTTTAGGCTGATTTTACTCTTTTTTTTTTTTTTTTTTATATATCTATAATTAAATTATCTAAGTTTTATTTGAAAACATTCCATTAGATTGGAATTTATAAATTTAATAAGCTAACTGATATTTACTTGGCCAATGTTTCAAAGTGTTTAACTTTTTTTCTTCTGTTGTGTCAAAAGCAGATTATATAAAATGAGAAAAAAAAAAAAAAAAAAAAAAAGAGAAGCAAATTATGTAAAATGATGGGCTAAGTGAGCTTGCTGGGACAAATTTATAAACTAGATGCTTCTAATTGCGATGTCTGCTGCTGGATATCTGGGAGAACTGTTCAGGAACCAGGAGACGTTGATTGGTTGAGAGCTGTTCCTGCTGCTGTCCTTCCTGAGCACCTTGGAAACCATAAGTTAGTCAGATGTGTTGTTTCCAATTAGAACATTGGAAGAGAGTTTGCTATTAGAGTTTTTTTTGCCACAGAATTTTCCTTTTCCAGAGTATAAAAAATGAGGATAACACTTTGAAACATATGGTATGTAAATATCACTTAGTATTAGCATGCCGACCGGGCTAGCCAGGTGGGTAAAGTGCCTGCCTGGCAACCCAAAGGTCGCGGGTTCGAATCCCGCCTCGGGCTTGGATCAAAGTACTGCAAAAACCTTGGGAGGTGCATTATAGCCACAGAAGCCGATGCGCCAACAACTGGCAAAAAAAAGTATTAGGATTCCCACATTTAAAATGTTTTTCAGCAACTTAGGTTTAAATATCAGTTTCTGTTTTAAGGAACTTTTATTTTCCATGCCACCTGAGTGGGATTGTCACAGGGTGAATAACAATCACTTTAGTTCTTTTATTTTAGGCTTGCTTTTTTGTTTTTCTTTTCGCACCATGTTTTTTGTTTTTCTTTTCACACCAATTCCATTCCTATGTTAATTGACACGATCCTAATTTTTCCACATTCTGCCCATTCATCCTATTACGATGATGATGTGCTATTAATTCTGAAATTTATCAATCATTTTTATTGTTTTTAACCTCGTTTACCTCAATCATTAATCAAACGGAACCTAAATATCCCCCCCCCCCCACCCAGTTATCCAGGATTATCCCATTGGACATTTAAATCAGTTTCATTTATTTTGACCCATAATTGTAATTCAGTGTTCATCATCAAAAACTCATTTGCTCTTACTTTATTTAGAGTTTTTTGGAATCTAAAGTTGGATTTAGTATATGTTCATTGAAGAGATTATTCTTAAATATAATTTTTTTTTTTGATACTAGGTTAGTTTGGTTATGCCTCATTTTGGCAGTGTTTACTTACAATTTTCTCCATTTAATACATATTGAAATGTAAATACTGGTTCATGAGGTCCTTGAATACTCAGTTGTAACTTCCTCATCTTTATTCTTTAGTTGGACTTTAAGAACCTCTTGCCTGTTTCTCTCCTTTGACATTTGTTTTGTGTGATTTGCTGCTGGTTAAGCTGATTTCATGGATCTGAGCATGATCTGATTTCATGTTACAATGAAGGATCTGAGCTGGTACATGTGAAATGCAATGAATTTTTTTTATCAGTGTTGCTGTGTAACTGTTTAACTTACATGTTTTGAACTTTGATGTGTAGTTGTCCAATAAAGATCATATCTAAGATTTCAGAGGCTTACTACATGTTGAGTACTAGCAGACTATTAACTACAGTGATTGACATTATTCTTGTATTGTACTTTTAGGAGAGGCCTTCATCCTGCAGTGGATTGAAAATGGCTGATGATGATGATGTACTTTTAGCTCCTTTTTCTTGTCAGCTTTCTGCCAGCTATACTTTTTTCTTTAGTTAAATTTTAATAAACCTTGAATGCACTTTGTATAATAATGTACAAAAGTCTTAGGCAAACTGTTTTATTTAACTTCAGATATAAGCATTACATTTTACAAGTTTTAAAAGTATATTGCACTGTATTGATTAAAGTTGTAATGGTTACTTTTACACACACACAGGTGACACTCAAGATTATCTTAATAAACTCCAGAAGTGTCCTGTCCCAGCTGCAAAATTGTGTGTAGTTTCAGAACAAGAACTAAAAAAGTGCCAAAAAATGAAGGTAATAACATATTTTAATAAAAGCTTTTATTTTTAATTAATATGACTAATACAGTAATTATGGAATATTTTAAATATTTAGTTCAGGTGTTAAAGATTCTGCAAAATATCTCTTTTGCATTCCATTTCATCATCACTTGTTACAATTATAGATACAAATACATTTTTTTGCAGATAAAATGTATAGACTGTGAGCAAAAGTTATATTCTCTTCTAGATAATGTTTTGTCTCCTCTGAAAATGAAATCTACCCCCTATAAAAACTTTCATATAAATTGTAATCCATGAGGGGGGGAAAAAAGACAAATAATTATTTTGCAGATCTTGCAAACAGGAATTCACACTGCATATCTGCAATGACACACAAGTCAATTCTGCCTCATTTATATTTATATAAGTATCCCTGATTTTGCATACATTCATTTATAGCAATTACACTTTTGTATGTTTTTCCAACAGAGGAACTGCTTCATTTAGTGTAGACATAATTTTAACTTTGTGCAGTTTTCCTGCCTAGGAACTTATTATGAAATTCTTAATGTTTTTCTGTATCTCCATTTTTCATCACCGGCACCACTTGGATGAAAGGTTGTAGGCAGGGCTGTAGTGGAGGGTATATGTCTGTATACATTTTAGGTGAATAGCATATACCTTCTGGTTTTTGAAAGACTTGAAAAAACAAATATTATTAAAATATTTACTGAAAATTAAAAAATATAAAAAATAAATTTATTAGAATTTAATTCTTAGGCAGTACTTACAGTTTTATTATTTTTAATATATATGCCATATATATAAGTAAGTAAATATATATACCGTGTATGTAGGGGCTCACATCTGGTGAGTATGGGCTTGGCACACCCAGGGTCCTGAGCTGGATATCATCATTCTTCTCTTCTTGGTGATTCCCTTCTACTTTTGACACTCTCTCTCTCTCTCTCTCTCTCTCTCTCTCTCTCTCTCTCTCTCTCTCTCTCTCTCTCTCTCTCTCTCTGGATAACTCGGGAATTTTTTTTTTTTGGCTGGTGCAGCATAAGCCTCAGGCTTCCTTGCACCATATAGCTAATAATATATATATTTATATAACTATTGATAAAAATAATAGGATATAATCACCTTACTGAACGACTAAGCAAGTAAGAAAAGGTATTAAATTATTAAACTGGGTTATGGATCCAGGGCACAACTAGTTATAGCAGAAATACCCGACAACCAAAATGAAATATAGACAAATGTATATTTTTAGTGTATTGGGTAGGGGGTGCGACCTGTCCAGTGTAATTACCATGGCAAAAATTGAGAATGTCTGCAAAGTAAAAGCAGATAACCTGAAATTAAATAAGATTAACATAAAAATAATAATGATAAAAATGATGGTACCTATATATATATTAAATGTAATATAAAATCAAAGTTTCAGTTGATGGATAAAAATAAATAAGCAGGATATGACAGAGGCACAAAATGTGCAAAGCAAAGGATGCAAAAGTGTATATAAGTATGTAAGAATAGGTAAGTCTGATAAAGTTTGCATAGATGGAGGTGAAAAGTACACTAAGTGCCAAGGACTAGAAGGATTAGGAAAGTAGAAAAAAAGAAGTATTGTAGGTTTGTAAAAGGCGAAAGATGAATTAAAGATGAATATGGCTAAAACAAAAGTAATGATGAACAAGTATGCCACAGAAAGGGATATAATCATTGAAGGAGTAGTAATTGAAAAGGTTGAGTTATATACTTATCTGGGACAAGTCAGCTGTAATAATGATAAATGGCTGGAAGTCAAGAGAAGAATAAATTTTGGATGGATGGCATTCAGGAAATATAGTCACATACTGAGGAGTAATATCCCGATATGTCTGAAGCGTAAAATAATGAACTCCCCACCATGACTTATGGAAGTGAAACTTGGGCACTCACCAAATAACAGAATAGTACCCAAGAGGAGCTAGAAGAAAACCTGGAAGTCAACAATGGAGATGGACAGATAAAATTCTTGAGTTTTTTGGGTAGTAAATGGATGGCCATTGCACAAAACAGAAGGAACTGGAAAGTTTCTTGAAGTCTTCATCCTGCAGTGGATTGAAAATAGCTGATGATGATGATGAAAAGGCGAAAGAATGTTAATATCCTAAAAGTTATGATGAATTAAGACAAACGATTTTTACAGAAATGATCACTGTTTTTACTTCTAACTAGTTAAATAATGCATTATAAAAACCTTAATGAAGACACCATTTTGGACTACAGATTATAATTCTTAATCTTGCTTCTGCAGCTCAGGATATTATGTTATTCTTTGGGGATTATGGGCTGAATTGCAAAGCCAATAGAGATGAGGGAACTATAAGGTAAAATGATTAAAACCAAATGGTCCTTGTGGCTGTCGCAGACATTCTCTCAGATATGCCAGAAAGCCTGGCATATCTGAGAGAATGTCTGGGAGAAACGCTGAAAGAACTGATATTTGGGTGGCACTCAAGTCAAATGGACCCAATTTTGGTGAAGTCCAGATGGTCTGTGACAGCCAAATCGTCTGCTTGTACCTTCGCGATGGTGGGACTGTTAGTAATCCTGAGTACAACCCCTATGTGCAAGCACACTATAGGTGAGCACCCAGGTGTGAACCGACTTAAGCAGGGGTCGAGGTGTGGCACCAACACCACACGGAGGAATGCAGCCCCCTTCTGCGTTACCAGGCAATACTAGGTGGTAGATGACTCGTCAACTGGTGCAATACCACCACTTTTCTTATTGGAGGCTTCAAGTGGTGGAACCCATATTTAGCCTCCAGAGCTAAATTCCGGTCAACCCTTCCCCATCTTTTCCATCATGATTGATGTCTTTTGAGGTTATGATGAACATCATGTCGAGATCCAAACTTCCTTACATTTTTGAGGGTACAGCTCTGAAACGGTGTTCGCAGGCCGGCTGCTAGTTAGTACACTTGAATAAACATATTGGTAACACTCTAGGAGGCTTCTGTATCAGCTAGTTTATAATCTTTCTATCTCTACTCTGCCAGATAGTGACTGGAGGGAGTCTAATTAGTGTGTATGCCGGGGTAATTGTCGAGACCACATTATGTCAAAGATCCGGGTATATCCTTTCCACGTGTACGCCATATCCAAAAATTTCATTACTTCATACATCTGTCCCCACCCCCACTTTTTCTTGCTATTGAATACACCATGAATTGTCAAACTAATAGAGCAAACTTATCTACGAAAAAGATCTAAACCTCCCAAACACTTCCTAGTTCATTTCACAAATATATGTGGTCTCAGTTCTAATCTCAATGATGTCCATTTCCACTTAGTCTGCTAAACTTCATGTACTTTTTCTGACAGAATCTCAGTTATTGGTTTATTCAACCACTGCTCATCTCAGTTGCCCAAATTATTCGCTGTATGATTCCTTTCGCCTCAAAGGTGGTACTTGTGCGTATGTCCATTCCGATATTCCTTGTTGGAGACTTGGTAATTTGGAATCTCCCCTTTTCAATCTTCGCTGGCTTAAAATCTCTATTTCATTCTGTCAAATTCATCTATTATCTCTACCTTTCTCCAAACTCCACTAATAACTTGGAACACTTTGACTTTCTCTTTTTGCAACTTGACTCTCTCCAGTCCAACTTTCCTAACAGTGAGGTAATTTTACCTCACTGTTAGGAAAGTTGCAGATGTAAAGGATGTAAAGTTGCTAGAATGAGTACAAATAAGGGCAACAAGACTGATGAGGGGAACAAAGGGGTGCTCTCGTGAAGAAAGGCTTAAGTTCTGTAAATTGCAGTGTTTGGAGACTAGGCACATGCAAGGTGATCTGATCGAGGTGTACATGGTCTTGAATGGTTTAAGCAGGCTCAATGCTGATGGGATAGTTCCACTTGCTGAGATTAAGAAGCTGAAGGGCATAGATTTAAATTGACGACAGACATTTGTAGAATAGATGTGCGGAAGTTTGCCTTTAGTCAGCGGGTAGTTGATTGCTGGAACAGACTTCCATCTGTTGTTGTGGAAGTTGATAGCTTAATGAGAAGGTTTTTTTTTTTTTTTTTTTATTTGGATGATGCTCTTTACGCTTGCTTTCTTGCATCATATGCCTCAACCGATCCTAATATCGTAATTGGCTTGCTTTCAATTTTTCAGTTTCATTTTCTGATTATACCAAAGCGCTCAACAATTGTAAAGCAGTTATTAATCAGTCCAAAATAAATTTTGAACAGACTAAGAGTAGAAAACTTGCTTCTTGCCCTAATAGTAGCCAAGCATTCTGATCTTTTGCCAAAGCTATTGGTCCCAACTTTTGCCCATTTCTGCTCCCACCTCTGTCAAAACCAGATAGTTCTGTTGTCACTTCAGCCAAAAATATAGCTGACCTGCTAGCATCCTATTTTCTTCCAACTCATGTATTAATGATCTTGGTAAAACACCTCCCACCATTCCCAACAGGCTCCATTCAATGCCTCCTGTGGTCTTCTGTCAAAAGGATGTCAGAAGGATTTTGACGAATCTTGATGCTAAGAAAGCTCGTGGTCTTCATGGTATTTCTCCACTTGTTTTCAAAACCTGTACTCTTGAACTTATTCCTCTTCTTTGCCACCTTTTTTCACTTTCTTATTCCAAAGGTATTTTTACTTGTGCTTGGAAATTTGCTCATATACAGCCAGTTCCTAAAAAGTGTGACAATTCCCTCCCATCCAATTATCATCCATTGCAATTATTTCTACTCTTTCTAAAGTAATGGAGAAATTAATTAACCACCAACTCTTACACTACCTAGAAACCTGTCTGATCAACGATTGCCAGTATGGATTTCGTCAGTGTCGATGCACTGGTGATATTCTGGCTTGTGTTACCCATTTATGGACAAATTCAATGGAAAAGTTCGGTGAAACACAAGCAGTTGCTCTTGACATCTCAGAAGCTTTCAATCAAGTTTGGCGTAAAGGTCTTCTAAACAAGCTTCCGTCTTATGATGGTGCCTCCGTAGCAGGTGGGCAGGAGCACCAGTGCGTAGCACACTCTTCTTAATTAGACCAGGGTTCGAGCCCGTGACCACCAAATACGGAGGATGCAGAAAGGTCAGGGAATGACCACCACATATCCCCGGTGCAATATGGCCTTGGTTGCTAATGTTCCTAAAAAAAAAAAATCAAAACAGACCAAAATAACCATCTTATGGTTTTGCCAACAGGTTTTTTTTCCCTCTTTTTGGTTATCCAGTTTTCTTCCTGATCGCTCGCTGAGGGCGATGGTGGATGGCTCTCTGTCTTCTAAATTCTACACTAATGCTGGTGTCCCCCCGAGTTTTCCCCCACTGTTTTCCTCTTGTATATTAATGACTTTCTTCGATTGAAAGAATAACTGAATATATGTGATGGTATTTTGTTGTTTATTTTGGGGTCAGCCACATTGTGTTTACTCCTTGTAATTTGTGTGGGTTTGTGATCATGCTACTATTAGCTGAATGTTTTAAAATGTAGAAAAATATTGATAATCAAAGTTGTCAAAATCACATACCATGTGTCACCTTTCTTTACTTCCCTGCCAGTATTTATTTGAATATCATGCAATGACAATCACTGATGTTTCTGCTCTGTGGATTTTTAAAATTATTCTCAATTCACATTTCAAAGGAATTTATCCCTCATTATGTCTTCAAAAATGCCACCTTATCTAACAACTTATGCTGGTAAGAGGAAATATATTAATTTAGAAATGAAATTTGCAGTGCTTAAGAACCTTGAAAAGGGTGATTGTATGATTGATGTTGCTAATCAACAGTGTTGGCTGGATCTACTGCGTTTACTATAAGGAAAAATAGTGGTCAGGATGTAATTCCACATCAGATGCAAAATTGCTGTATTTGCATAGGCTAATGAGAGAGAAAATAAAGGCCTTGTTAATAATTTGTATTGAAGTCCAAAAAAAAAAAAAAGTCTTGCCGCTGAGCAATGAAAATTTAAAAGAAAGCTTTGAAAATTTAAAAAATGGATTTCAGAGTTTGCCTTCAAGGCAAACTCTGAATGGTTTTGAGTGTTTTCAAAAAAAAAAAAAAAAAAAAAAGAGTAATCTACACACACAACTTGAAATTAGCTGGCGTTGGGGCTGTTGCCGATTTTGAGGACAGAAGTGCATCATGAAACATTGCAGACTATTGTAGAAGAGGAGTAATACTTACCATTTTAAGTCTTCAGTGTAGATGAAAATTTTTGGCAAAGAATGCCCCGGAGAACTTTTAAATTTGCTGCTGTCTTTGTCTAGTCTAATAAAGGAGGTAGCATTCTCATATATTTTCTTAAAATTCATAATATATGGGGGCTCTATGCCCTGTCTTTCCAGTGCCTGAAACATTCTTATGCTGTATGGAGTCAAATGCCTTTTCATAATCCATAAATGCCAGATAATGGTGTTTTATATTCATTTGATTTCTCATTAGCTGTGTATTACGTGAAGGTGATCTATAGTTGAGAATCCTGTCCTAAAGCCAGCTTGCTCTTTCGGTTGATTCTCATCAACTACTCTTTCTAATCTGTTAGTATTGACCCTTGTGAACAACTTGTAGATGTGGGATAACAAGCTAATTGCTCTATAATTTCCAATTTCTGATTTATCTCCTTTCTTATGCAGCAAAACTGTGATTGCATTATTCCACTCTTTTGGGCATCACTCCTTTTCTAATGCATTTTGTGAAGAGTCTTGCCAGTTTCTGTGTCATGTCTCTTCCTCCCAATTTAACAACTCTACAGTAACTTCATCTTCCCCCGGGATTTTCTGATTCTTCATTTTCTTCAACGCATATTCTACCTCATCATGAAGGATATCGGGTACGTCGTATGTGTTACTAATTTGTGATCCATCTTCCCCACTGCTAGCATCGTTCCCTTGCTCCTTGTATAATTCTCTATAGTAGTCTTTTGCTATTTGAATTATATCTTCTCTACTATTTATAAGTATACCATCGCTATTCCTCAGTTTCAGTATCATTTGTCTTTCTGTATTACTGCTCATATCTGCTGATTTAAATTCTTTGTTTTCCCTTAATGCTTGTATGTATTTAAACCTTGCTAAAAATAATTATTACTCGCATTCACGTTCTTAATGATAGGTCCTGTGTCCACTTGTTAATAAAATAATTAATAACAAAAAAGCTGATGCTGGTATTTCCAAACAAACTTATTTTATTAATTGACAAAGATCCATGAAAGCTTTAATGAATTAAATTGTCGTTAAAAAAAAAAAAAAAAAAACGTATTTCAACTATTATTTTAAGGCTATCAAATGCAACCCCCATTTGCATGGCCCTGCTAATGAGATTCCCTCCAGGCTGATTTTTGAGGGCATCTGTTATATTTGCTGAAACTTCATTAGGTTTTTCCTCCAGCAAGGCTGATGGTCTGTCAGACACTGCATCATTACAAACTGAATCTGTTGAACAGAACTTTGCATACCATTAACGTCCTTATCATATATAAGATGTGAAAGATTCCTAATGTCAGGAAATCATTGAGTAAACTCCAGTAAAATTTCAGTATATTCACCATTATTAAATCTTTTCTCCACCAGACACATTCACTCACCTCAACTAATAACACCATGGTCATTCAAGTTGAATCACACTTCATTAGCATCTAAATAATAATAGTAATTCATTTGCATCAATACAGTCTGACAAAATAGCCGACGGCTGGGGATAAGTGGATGGGGGGTGAGGGAAGATTACTGCTCACATGTCAAAGTCACATGCCATATAGGTGCGTGGTAACTTTGTGGACACCACGTATAACTAATATATCTGAAACATTCATTTCTTTAACACATTCGCTGCCGATCACGCACCAGCGCGGGATGTGGCATCATTACCCAGTAGCCAATCACGCGCGGGATTCACTGGACTTTTGTATGAAGTTGTCAACTTCAGTTGGCATTGTGTTTCTGCTGTTTATATTTGTTTTGGTGTCAAGTAAAGGGTTTAAACTATATGTAGTTGTATGTGGTGTTGAATATTTTGTTACGTGACGTGAGGAAAAGCCTTGTAATATGAGTTGTGCAGATGACAGTTTAGCAGGCCAGTCGGGCCCGAAAAGAAGGAAAGTGCACTATAAAAAATCCCTTACAGATGAAGAAATTGCAGAAATATTGGAGGATTTATCTGACGTATATTCCAGTGACGTCAGTTACGACGATGATGAAGATTTTATCCCTCCAAAGGACGCTTCGGATTCGGAAAGTGTAGATGAAGAAGGTATTGTGGAAGAGGCTACACTTTCACTGCAGGATCCCTGTAAGTTGGAAAACGTCGTGTGGGAAAATGACGTAACATCGATGAAACAGTTTCGTTTCACAAAATCCGAGTCTTTGCTGCAACCCGTGCCAGGTGAGAATCCAATAGATTACTTTCGTCATTTATTAACCGACAATATCTTGGATGAAATAATTACACAAACAAATGTTTATGCTCATGAAATACTTCTTCCCAGAGAAAATAAAGAACATTCTCGAATAAATGCATGGAAGGACACCACTAGAGATGAAATGCTGGTATTTTTAAGATTAATTTTACATATGGGAACCATTCGACTGAACCGCATACAAGATTATTGGAAAACAGATAAGCTGTTCGGATTACATGTATTCGCAGACAACATGAGCAGGAATCGTTTTTTATTATTACTGCGGGCCTTGCATTTTGCAAAAAATCCAGAAAAGAAAGAGGTATGTCCACGGGATCGCCTATATAAAATTCGGAAAATGGTGAATCTGTTCAATGAACGAATGTCGGAAATATATTATCCAGGACGTGAGATTAGCTTAGATGAGTCTATGATATTGTGGCGTGGAAGGCTTGTTTTTCGACAGTACATTCAAAACAAACGCCATAAGTATGGCATCAAGTTGTATATGATCACAACGCCTACTGGCATGGTTATCAAATTTCAAGTGTATACCGGTATGTTGGATGATTCTGGTGGAAAAGGACATGCACAAAAAGTCGTCATGAACTTACTTGATGGGATGTTAGATGTCGGGCATAGCATATTTATGGACAATTATTACAATAGCTATGAACTCGCTAAGTGTCTCGCTGACAGACAAACACATTGTACTGGGACAATCAGAAGTAATAGGAAAACATTTCCGAAAGAGGTTCGAGAAAAAAAACTGAAGAAAGGAGAAACTTTATCAAGGTGTGCCCGTGGTGTAATGATTGCTAAGTGGAAGGATAGAAGAGATGTCAGTTACATATCTACAGAATACCAAAATGATATGGTGGAAATGCAGACCAAACGAGGCGAACTGAAATCAAAACCATTGCCTATAATTGAGTATAATAGGTTTATGTCAGGCATTGACAAGCAAGATCAAATGCTTGCCTATTATCCTTGCGAAAGGAAAACCATTAGGTGGCCTACAAAAATATTTATGCATATTTTGCAACTAATAATAATGATAAATGCACACCATATCTATAATAAATATTCACATAACAAGGTGCAACTTTATGACTTCCGTTTATCAGTGATCAGATCTTTATTAAAACAGCCATCTGATCTCCCTCATACTGTGCATCATGTACCTGAACTGGAACATGTGCTCAAACCACGGGAAGAAAGAAAAGGTGGAAAGATATTGAGGAAGCAATGCAAACGTTGCTATTCCGAAGGGAAACGTAAGGATACAATCTATATCTGCAGTGTTTGTGAAGGATCACCCGGCTATTGCTTAGATTGTGCGAAAATTATACATAAGTAACATTCTGACACACAGTATTTATAATCTGTATTGGTTCGGTATGAAATAAAACGTATTTCTTAATGTTACCATGTTTTTTGTTTTATTATTTACAAACTATATTATTATGTTTTTATGTCACGCGCCAGCGCGTGATGCGGCATTTAAAGCCAAATTTGACCTCCAGTGCCTATCACGCGCTGGCGCGTGAATCTCAAAATCTTTTGGAAACTGCTTATACGACACTTAAATATTGATATGGTATACCGAACAATCCCTTATTACCAATTTTCAAGCTTTTTGGTTATGGAAACACAGTCGGCTTCTGGCGACAGTCTCCGCCTTCTGTGCCGCGCTATTGACGATAGCATGCTGACTGATGACCGGCAGCGAACGTGTTAAGGAGGAAAGTTTTAGTTGAAAATTGGAAAATTTTAATTTTGTGGGTACCACATTTTTAATATACAGGTAACTCCCAATTTACGCAGATTTGCTTTTACACTGTTTATTTTGGCAACCCATCAATATTTGAAGGCTGGTTCAAAAATTAATTTTGTCCATCAGTTAAGGATTATTGCTCTAAAATCGGTGTTGAACCTTGAGCTTTACTGTTATTAGATAATGCTTCTGGTCATCTTCTTAATTCGGAATCACTTAGTGATTTTCCAACTCAAATTGAATTCCTTCCTCCCAATACAACATCAATTTTTGCAGCCTATGGATCAAGGAGTAACAGCCACGTTCAGCATGTACTATAAAAAGGCAAACATTTCAACAGTTAATTGCAGACACTGATGGTCAAGACAAGGACAGTATGAGAGAGTGGTGGAAAAAATTTAGCATCCTACAGGCAATTCATAATATAGATGAGTCATGGAAAGAAGTTTCAACATCTTTGCTTAAAAAGAGTATGGAAAAAATTATTCCCAGAAAATGAAGAGAACTCTCCCTCAGACACAAGACCTGGAATTGTCGAAGACATCAGTAACATGGCAACTGAAGCAGAAATTTACAGTGTAACAACGGTGGTCTGAATGAATTACTAAATGCCCACAGTCAACCTTTAACAAATTAAGAGCTGCAAGACCTTGAATTAAATGCGACATTCATAGAAAAAGAATCTGAATCGACACCAGAAAAATCATTGTCAATTCAAATTCTAAAAAAAGCTCTATCACTGCATGATCAATCTATGAATTTGTTAGAGTAGTATGACAGTGATTTTGAAGGGTAGATGCAGTTAGATGAGGTTGCAATCAGATGGACTGTTATAAGCAAATTTTTTGGACAAAATGTAGGAAAGCGAGGCAGACTACGTTGGATTCGTATTTTGGAAAAAAATAAAATAAATCTTCTACGACATGAATGAGTTCTGTGATTTTTGTTCTAAGTCATTTTGAAAACTGCAATATTTATGTAATTAAATTTTGTATTTATATGTACTTTAAATAAAAGTTTCTTATTATTTGACTGTATTTTGAATAAAAATGATTTGTTTCAAGATATTTTGTACACTGCATTAATATGAGAAAAAAAAAAAAATCAATCAATAAAAACAATCAAAAGACACGAAAAAAGAAAACAGTATCCCCGTTTAACGTGGAAATTCACTTTACACGGATTTCTTGGAACACGTCCCCTGCATAAAATGGGGGTTGTCTGTAGAGCAGAATGCATCGCCAGGATTTCTTGATACCTACAGCAGCTAGTAGAGTTACAAAAAAGGTGAAGGGTGTCTTTGCAGCAGCCAAGAACTTGTAACTCAGTATTAAATGTTCTTGTTTGTACTCTGCCACGACCACCAGGTCAGTGGAGTTTACAATAAATCAATAAATCAATACAAATGTTAATCATATTTAGCAGTCACAGGCTTGAACCCCGGTCCACTCAAAGTTTGCTACTTCACTTCATTGTTTGATCATTGTTTGCTACTGCACTCGCGCTCTTGACCACTCAGCTCTACATCAAGCCAAGGTGCATTTCCACAATTACAACACATACAAACCAATGGTATTTCTTTGTGTTGCTTTATTCATTCATAATGACTCTGCATGTCAGTATGAAGAGGGCAGCAACAGACAGATATTCACATGTGCAGTGATTGAGCTATTTAGGCAACCAATTAGAAACAGTGCATTTGCATCATTCAAAACCAACGAACACAGATGTTTAATATGAAGATCTGTGCAATTGCAAACAAGACTCTGTTGGAGCGGTAACTTTAAAGGAGATGCATGCATAGTGTAAACAGTTTTAGTGTTTTTTACTCATAGCAGGCAAGCAAACACAGATCAAGAGGGAATAAAAGGAAACTGATTGAAGAATACACCATGTAGTTTATTTCATAGGAAGTTTCATTTTATTAATTAAATTTAAAATTTATAAATGAATTGAAGACCAGTTATTTTATAGTCTTTAACATTAAGAAAATGAGTACTTCTTCCTGTATTGAACAGATTTGTATTTTATTTTCTAAGAAAAACAATACAACATAAATACTTTTTGTGGTATAGTTTTCTCTGCAATTGCACTTATTCCATTGAAAATAGCAAAAGTTATTAAAACCTTCATGGGTCATGTAATTGAGTTTAATTTTATATTTAATTTAGTTATACACTCATTGTCCAAAAAATTGGAAATCTTTATTCATATTTAGTTAAGGCCACCTTTTATCCTTTTTTACAGTCTGTACACATCTGTTATGGATTCCAGTAGTTTTCTGGGCGAGATTAGCTCCAGATTTGACCATTCTTCCATAAGGATATTTATCAGCAGTTGTATTGTGGTCAGTAGAGAACTGAGAAACCAAACTTCCCTTTCCAACATGTTCCAGACATTCTCAATTGGATTCAGATCTGGAGAATTACGTAGCCATTGTAGATGTTGGAAATCTTGTGAATATTTCTCAAACAATTCGGGCACAATTTTTATTTTTGCATGGTGGATAGTTGCATTGTTATCTTGAAAGAATCTATCACAATCTGGCTAAAAATGAAGCATTGCAGGGTGAAGTTGGTTCAGTATGAGAGAAAGATATTTATTGGTGGTAACACTATCTTCTAACAGTGGACCTAGTCTATACCAACAGAATGTACCCCATATACTGTGATATCACCTCCAGCTGCTTGAGTGGTAGACACAAGATAGTCTGGATGCATGGCTTCATAAGGTTCATACCACACTTTCACCCTATCATTGGTGTAAGAAAGTGTAAATTGACACTTATTAGACCACAGCTTGACATTGGTGACATCACTCTGGTTGAGCCTTCAATTTTTTTTTAGAGAAAGAAGTGACTTTCACACTTCTTTCTGTAAAAGGCACAAGACCACCGAATTCAGGATTCTTCAACTCCTGTTTCATAGTTTAGTTAAAGTGGATCATTGTTTGCCAAAATTGAATTTTTCAGTCATTTGCTGCACACTGAACCTTCTGACACAATTTGCTTAAAATTCTTGCAGTTTCATTCTTAGAGTACCAACTTTCTTTTGCATTTCTTCCTTTCAGAACTGCATTTTCCTTTCATCATCCACTCATACTTTTGAGATGATTGCTTTCAACATAACTGATTTCTTTTGTTTTCTGCAGTTGTAGCTCCTGCTTAATGTGCTCCAACAATAACACTCTTCTGAAAACCAGAGATCACTTCTCCTTGAATGGATCAACTAAGAAATCCCAGGAGGAGTACCGTATTTATCTGATACCAAGGAACTTGTGATTAAAAAAAAAGGTTTTTAATCATGAAATTGAAACGATTTCAAAAATCTTGGCTAGTCAGTGTATATCTTTACAAATTAAACATAAAACTTAACTTAAATTTCACTATATACAGGGTGTTTCATATTGTAGGCTGTGCTTTTAGGATTGATCCAGTACCTGGAAAATAAGGGGGGGCAGGTTTATACAGTGGGCATTACTAATTGTGACCACTTTGGGAGAAAATTTAATTGATAACAATAACCAATGAAACAAGAATGCATGCTGTTCGGCATTGTTTAATGTTTTCTTTGTGTCCACTTCCACCATTTTAGGTATACAAATGTGTACATTGCAGAAGAGGACAGAAAGAAAATATTAAAATCATGCAATATAAATACTTTAATTTAAATTTCCACCATTTCTTTGAGAAGGCACCAATAAAAATGAAACTGTCATTAAGTTTCTGGAAATGCA
Source organism: Mastigoproctus giganteus (assembly GCF_048544385.1). Lineage (NCBI taxonomy): Eukaryota > Metazoa > Arthropoda > Arachnida > Uropygi > Thelyphonidae > Mastigoproctus > Mastigoproctus giganteus. Next base: position 110,578,751 of record NC_143585.1, read on the forward strand.
TATTAACCATTAAAATCAAATAAAGAAAATAGTAAAATCAAGAATTAGAAAAGGATTAATTTTCTACTGTAAAATTGTCAGATTGGTTTCAGTACTTTCTTTCATGGAGTAACAACACTGACAACTATGATCTGTAAGAAACATCAGCAGTAATAATACACAACAATCAGAGTTCAAGAACAAATTGGTATTTTATGTAATCACTTCCACTGCACATGCATAAATTGCAATAAGGCAAAAAAAGCAATAACATAGACTTAAGTACTGATTGCAGTAAATGTAATTTTTTTTTATGTATTAGTATCAGGTGTATGTATTAGTATACACCTGAGAGGGACTTCATAAAAATATGATAAGGTGACATTGAGATATACTATGAGATTACTATGACTAGATAGATAATATATGAATGACATTATCTGAGATTACTATGTAGACTAGATACGTATTGTAGCACTGCATTAGATTTAGCTTAGTGTATATTTCAATTAATTTATTATCTTATTAATTTTCATTGTTAATCAATTAAATTGTATTTTAAATGGAAATCATGCCCCAGACTAGAGCAGCAAAGCAACATGCAACATGCACAAAGTAGCTGGAGTGGTGTCGCTCGAAGGAGGAGGGCGATTTTCCAATGCATCACAGTCTAAAAAAATCACACACTGCACCTAGTACTCTGTGTCTCCTGGGTTCAGAGTGTGTGAAGAAATTAGGCACCAACTCTGCATTCTGATAGGCGTCTATGAGAATTTGAAGAGTAGGGTAGATGCCCTCGAAGGAATTAAAATGGGGGCCCATTAAACTCTCAGCTGCCCAACTCAATGCCAGAGCTCACTCTTGTTCATCAGGCAACACAGCAGCAATCTTCAAGGCAGAATGATCTGGTCCCACAGAATCTAGTTATTGTCGGTGACTCAAATGTCAGAGAAACAGAAAATATATTGTGCAAAAAGGATTGGTGGAAAATAGGACCAGGTTATGTGTGCCAGGGACCAAAGTTGATGACATTGTACAGCAGATATCATCTTTTAAGGACACAAAAGGTGATATTGTTGTACACATTTGCACTAATGACATTAGGAGTATGAATCTGCAGACTTACTTAACAAGTACAGCTCAATGTTGAAAAAAAAGTTGCATGTTAGGATTAAATTTGAAAGTGTCTGCAATTCTGCCCAGACACAATAGGAGGAGTTATATGATGAGAGCCTTGTCAATCAGTGATCTGTGGCTGTTTGAATTTTAAAATATAGCTGCAGAACTTTCAACAATGATAAAAACTAATAATAAGAATAAGCAAACACATACCTAATAAAATGTTTATTCATACTCAGCACAGCCATAGCTATGTAACTATTCAGACCTAGGGTCCTGAGCTGGATATCATCATTCTTCTCTTTCTTGGTGATTTCCTTCTACTTTCTCTCTCTCTCTCTCTCTCTCTCTCTCACACACACACACACACACACACACAGGGGGTAACTCAGAAATTTTTTTAGCTGGTGCACCATAACCCTCGGGCTTCCTAGCACTATATGGCTAGTAATAATAATAATTGGACATGTTTTTCATTGTTTTCACGCTTTGAATCAATCCTGTGCAGTTGTAAAACACTTTGTGTATAAAAGTGAACATTACTATGGTGGCAGAGTTATGTGCGCAGATTGAATTTACCATTGATCATTCTGGGCTTTAGTTTTAGACAATTCAATCTATCTATGATGGACAACTGTCAATGTGAGGTAAATTATTTATCTATTTTACAGAAATTAAACAAATCAAGTTCCTTTTACTGTAGAATATCTCCTTCTCTCTGCGTTGAGCATTACTAAATATTTGCTGCCATCTTGGCATTTGTAATGCTCTGATTCGCACCCTACAAGGCAACTTGAATCTTTCATTTTATTTAAATTTATTTTAATTGCCTAATTTAGTTCATTTTACTGTATCATGAAGGAAATTTAATTTTGTTTTTTTTTTTTTAACCATGGGGTCAGGGTGGGGGGAAGGCAATGATTTTTCCCTTACGAGTGATGTAGTTAAATGATCAGGAATGAGAGTGCAGTAGCACATGTTCTATGAGCGGTCCATTGTTCCTGCCTGCCTGATTGCTAAGCACAGTTCATGATTGTATTCCTGATTTATTGTAAACTTCTCCAACCTTGAGGTCATCTGGAATGCTGGAATGTAAAGAACATTTTTGATGTCAAAACATCTTTGGCGGCATCTACAAAATTTTGGACTGAAGTAAAACCAATTTGTCACAAAAACATGAAGCAGAAATTATACAAATTACATCACTTTTACTAATTGATGCTAATGCAGTTGCTAATGTTGATTCTTGATATGAAAACATCTTTGGTGGTGCCTACTAAATTTCGGACTGAAGTAAAACCAATTTGTCCTGAAAATGTGAAACAGAAATGATGCAAATTACATCACTTCTTAATGCAATCACTAATGTTGATTCGGTAGAGTAAGTAGCGAGCATTAGCATAAAATGTTACATTATTTTAGACTGAAGTAAAATCAATTGGTAACAAAACCAATTTAGGAAGTAAAACCGGTTGGTAACCAATCGGTAATTTGCTTCATTTCCGTTTCACATTTTCATGAAAAATTGTTTTTACTTCAGTCTGAAATTTAGTAGGTGCCACCAAAGATGTTTTCACATAAAACATCTTTTGTGCATACAGCATATACACACACTTTTTTATAGGCCTGATATAGCCAAGTGTTCCAGTGGTTCAAGCCTCCGTGACCACTGAATACAGTTAATAATTGCATTCATTACCAAAATAACATATTGCAAAAAAGGACATATTTTCTCAAGTACCCCATGCCCTTCAATAAGCTGCACACGCTACTCTATTTTTTAATACATGAAATACATGTATTAAATTACATGATGAAATACATGTATAAAATACATGTATTAACTTAATACATGACAAAGATTTTATAAAATGTGAATATATTTTCTTCCAGCAAAACATATCTGCCTCTTGAATTATTTTCACTTTTTCCCTAATTGTAAAATATTATAACTGCGTGCCATTGTTATTCATGTTTAGGAGAATATTTACAAAACAAATAACATATTTTTTCTGCCTCTTGAATTATTTTCAGTTTTTCTCTAATTGTAAAAAATTATAATTACATGCCTGTATTATTCATTATTAGGAGAATATTTATCCAATATCTTACATGCACTAGTAAATGGCACCAAAATTAGAATCTCAAACTGAATAAAGTGGGCTAGGTGATTTTTTTCATGGTTGAAGGAAGGTGAAAAATAAACATACTGTTATCCACCACCTTTCATTACTAGTGAGCAGTATTATAAATGTAGTAGTAGTAGTGGCAAATGATGCAAGAAAGCAGGCTTATATAGCATCAGCAAAAAAAAAAAAAAGAAAATTAAACTTCACCCATCCATATGCTCCAAGAATTTGTTAGTTTTTCCTTGAATTTATTCAAGCCATCCACTTCCACAACAGATTGAAGCCTGTTTCAACAATCAACCACCTGCTGGCCGAAGGCAAACTTCTGCACATCACATCTATCCTGCAACCGTACCTCCTCAGCTTCAATTTATGCCCCCCCCCCCTCATCTGTGTAGTCTCAGCAAGAGGAAGAATGCCATTAACATTCATCTTCCATTCAAGGCCTGAAACACCCCAATCAGATCATCAGCATGTACCTAGCCTCCAGGCAATGCAGTTTTCAAAACTGAATCCTTTCTACATAAGAGAACCCTTTTGTTCTCTTCACCAATCTGGTTGTCCTTCTCTGCACCTTTTCCAGCAGATATACATCCATCCTGAGGTGAGGCCTCCATACCTGTAAAAATACTCAATGTGCCTAACCGTGGCCTTGTACAAAGGGATATAATCACCTGTTTATCACTGCTAGAAAAGTTTCTGTATATCATTGACAAAACCCCACGAGATGTTCTGTCAGTATGTATGCACTGCTCAGATAATTCCATTCTCCACTACCATGAGTATGGTTCTAAACAATTGATAAGTTACTCTGAGATTACTGCTATCCATATGCAGTACCTTGCATTTGTCAATATTAAACTTCAACTGCTATTTCTCAGCCCGTTGACCCAATTTTCCCTACACCTTGTTACAGTAGCTTACCCTGATTACTGTTGTTAACCACCCTGCCAACCTTTGTATTATCTACAAACTTAGACATTAAGCCTGATAAACCTTCATTAATAACGTTGATAAATATTGAGAACAACAATGGGCCCATCACTGTGGGGATTCCACTAATAACATTAGTCCAAAAAGAGCAGTGCCCATTGATAACCACTCTCTGTCGGCTCCCACTCAATCATCCCTTTATCCATAGAAGCAACTTTCTCTTAATGTGACATTGCTCCAGTTTATACAGCAGTCTTTTATGTGTAACAATATCAAAAACTTTCCTTAAATCTAAGTATATGATATCAAAATTATTTTTTTCAACCAGTTCCTTTGTGACCACATCATAATATCCAGTGGTAGGAATCAAAAATTTTAAAAACTGGTTCTCTAGCATCTTACTCCTCCTTTTCAAGGTAAAAAAGAAAAACCAGAGTTCGTTAATATTTTATTTTTCCTTCAAGTACTTCCAAATTGCAAGTTTATTATCATCATGCTGTTTATTTCCTCCATGTGGTTAACCTTTAGCCATGTTTTGAACAGATGGAGTGGGGTCCCATGAATCCAATGGAAAGTCAAACGGGTTAATCATCATCAGATTTGCAACATTCTGGACTGTGAGGCAGCTTCTTTTATCGGAATATATAATATTTATCCTAGAAAAACCTGTTTCTGCCTCTGCAGAGCTAATAGCAACTGTATTGATAATATTTTTAGCCTTTTGTATAGTACTTGGAATTTCATGGTTGTGGCATTTTTTTTTTAGAAAACTTTCCACATAGTCGCAGAAATCATTGGCTTTAATTTCATGATGGAAAAGTTTATGAAATTCACAAAGTTTTTCTTCAGCAACTTTCCAAAGTACAATAACTTCAATATTCCAGCAGTCTGATTCTAGTAAGCTTACTACTTCATGAATTTTATTATCTCTATTCTGTGCATTATTTCATGATTTTAAATGATCACAGTCCATCAACCTGGCTTCCATATTTTTTATTATTGTTTCCAATAGTTTTTGAAGAGGAAGGCAGACATATTTTTGATTCTCAACAAATCCAATACTCATAAAAGCGTCAGAAGTTATGATAGGACCAACTTTAACTAAAATTTCTGTTTTGAAGCACATTAGAAAGTAAGGAAATTTCTTTCAATATATCTCTCATCAATGCTAAATCATCTATGAAGAATCTGTTGCAAAGACGGGAGGTCATTCCTGAATATCGTTTGTATTCAGGAATATAATAACATTGGGTGAGAAAGGACTGAGTGTGTTCGACATGTGGTGAAGACACAGCTGTATGAAGTTTCAGTATTATGAGTCCTCCAATTTCTTCAGTAAGCTCCTTCCTTTCTTATCCCCTAACAAGTCAATCATGAGAATCTCAGAACTTCTCATTCTCATATTGAGACTTCAGTATTATGTTCAAAATACGTCCTCATTATTTATAGAATGATGTTAAAAGAGACCTTTCTGACATAACCGCGGAGGATCAGAATGACTCCTTGTTTATTACTAATATGAAAAATTAAGACACTAACTTAAATGTAATTTTACTTGAATGAAAATAATTTCGTTTGAAGATTATGAAATGAATATCAATTTTTTTCATGCAAAAGTAAATTTGTACACACGTGATAATTCGATCTACGGATATTACATAATATTTTATTCACAGAAATTTCGTATAAAATTTTTAAAATACTGCATTAGCGAAAATTTAATTCTGAAATTTGCAAGAGTATCACTAAGACAAAGGTTACTGGGTATTAAGAAGTTAGCATTTACTGTTTTGCTAAAAATTGTTAAGATGACCTTAGGGTTTGTAAAAAGAAGAGTTATTTTTGCCAACTACGAAATTTATGAAATAAGATAAAGAGATTTACATATTAATGATTGGGTATATCTAAAATCAATTATTGAAATAAGGAAACGAGCTTTATCAAATGAAATAAACATGACACACTAATAAAATACAAAGTTTACTTTTTATGAGAAATAAAGATATTGTAGTAATGGCTTCATGAACGTGTAACAGAACAAGACAAAGGGAAGGGGTGGAGGGTATACAGCGTGTAATTGTAGATAGGTTGACACAATGTAACTGATACACAAGATAATATTACCAACCAGAATGTGGTCAATTTATCTTATGAATTGTCTGTACCATAAATTAACCTTTTAAGTAAAGGGCCCAATTATAATTTACCTCCCAGAAATCTGAAAAAACAAACAATTATCGAATTTGAGTGTGGATTAAGAAACACAAAGAATAAAGAGGGATTTATTCAGCTGATTGGAGTTATTAATCAGAATAGGGACCCATATATACCCAGGTTATCAAAAGAGGAGACCATTGGGCTCCAAAATACAACAGAATAGCAATATTATAATGCAGAAAGCTGATGGGGGGGGGGTACAGTGGTTGTCTTAAATAAAACTGATTATATGGACAAACTTAGTAATATTATATCCGATAGTTCTACTTACCAAGTTGTAGAGAGAACAACGTTTGACAAACTAATTAAACAATTTAATAGTAAGTTAACTGAATACAGGAAAGAGAATATATTTTGATGGCCATTTTAAAAACCCTTAAAGCGAGGACTAACGTGGTACCCGTGCTCTTTGGACAAGTTAAATTACACATATGGGTCTGTATGAGACCCATTGTCTTATACAGACACACAGCCTTTTCAGTGCTAGCGACATATCTATATGGCATTTTTAAACCATTGCGTTTTACATTAACATTTAGCTTAAAAATTTCGGATGTGTTATTTAATCAATTAAAAGGAAAAATGTTAAAAAGCGACAAATTATTCTCTTTAGATGTTGTATCCCTCTACACAAACGTACATGTAGAATGTGCCTTAGACATAATATGTGACCTTATTAATGATCAGTCAATAAGTTTAAATAAGTCAAATTTACCTAGGAATGAAATATTTTATTTTATTAAATTCCTTGTACAAGCTAATTATATTTATTTCCAAGCTAAAATATACGAGCAAATATTTGGGTTACCGATGGGCCTTAGCTTAAGTGGACTAGTTGCTGAAATTTATTTGAATAAGAGGACAATTATATTTAACGCCGTTTTTTCCAAATATAATATTTTATGGTAGATATCTGGACTACATCTTAATATTTACAAATGTACATATAGTAAATAATGTCTTGGATACTGTTAATAAAATACATAATTTTCTAAAGTTAAATTAACTTTAGAAAAGGAAATCCCACAGAAAAAAGCTGTAAACTTCTAAATTTTACTCTAACTAGGGTTAATGAGAATATACAATTTAAAATTAATTGAAAACCAACGAATACTGAAAAATTTCTACACTGTTCCAGCTACCATCCCTTTAAATATAAACGGAGCGTCATTTTTAACCAATTTTACAATGCTTATAGATACAGTTCTACTCATGAATGCTAATTAGATGAATTTATGGAACGTACAAAAAGATTTTTAAATAGGTGGTACATATTGGGTACCACCATGAAAATTAGTAAACAGGCAAAATATAAAATGGAGACAGGTACAACAAATAACAGATCAGAAATATTTTATTCAAGTTCCCTATATACAACATCAGTACAGACAATTCATTAACATTTTCAAGAACACTGAATTTAAAATAGTTCCTCAACCCACGATTAAACTAAAAGTTGTTCTAAAACATAGAAGGGTTGATACCATTACAACCATGGAAGCAAACAATATTCCTTGTGGCAGGTGCAATCCAGCCTATATTGGCTCGACCCAGAATCCACTTTCGACAAGGATATAATAGCATGTGGCATCTGTTAGAGCAGGTAGGACAGGTGCCTCAGAATTAGCTTTTCATGCTATTAATGATGGGCATGTGTTCTTTTTGATGAGTCGAAGGTTCTGAATACTCAGCAGGAATACTTTAAGTTATTAATTGCAGAAACATTGGAAATGAGATTAAATCCAGACTCTATTAATGTATGTAGACCTTACAATATCTCAGATTCATGGACTCTAACGAACAAATTTAATTTAACATGTATAAACACTAGTTCATACATTGGTCAGCAAGAATAATCTAGTGCTAGGTTACGAAAAAGTTTTTATAAAACAAGGGGGTGGGGATATCATTTGCGATCCGCTTTTGACTTCTTGGGAACACGGAAACGATCCGAATAAGCTAGTCCCTAGACAATTTTAAAGTTTAAATTATTTGTAAATTGTTATATAGTTATCTCATGGTAACCAGATTTTCAGGAAGTTTTAGACAAGTTTTAAGTTTAAATTATCTGTAAATTGATGTATATTTATTTCGTGGTGTCAAAATAATCAAGACGATTTCAATTCGCATATTAGCATATATTATTGGTTGGTTTGGGGGGTTGATGGCTGTCGACTTTCCACAAATCTTCTCGTGCTAGGTTGGATATGGTATTGAATACATGATGATTTTAATACGTAGCTTTTTAAAAATCATAAATTGATTTAATTAACATGGTACTCTAATTCACATAAGAATACATTTGTACGTGATTGAATGTTAAGCGAATTACAGTCCTACAATAAAGGTATGAGGTTTTCTCTTGTAATTTAAGATAACATTTTATAAATGAAAAGGATTTTTTGAAGCATTAACTGACCTTAAACGTAATGTTAACTTGTGTCAAGTTTCTTGATGCCATCTTCAGTAAACAGTAACACCTCATCAAATTGTTTGGAATTTAACCTGGAATGCTGTCTAAACTTATCACTTTCGCTAATATCGGGTATTAAGTTGTGAAATTCATCGTGTAACTGGCAATCTGAATTACATTTGTCAACTTTTTTTTGTTTCCTGCAGAAGGATGTAAGTAGCAATAAATCTTCTTCATCACTGGAGCTATCGCACCATGGAACACTGCTCTCCATCACGACTAGGAATAGAATAGCTGAGGTTATGTGTCCACCAGTGTGAAATGGGCAGAACATGGATGACGTAGCGACCAAAAGTAGTGTAGCCCGCATGGGGTTTGGTGTGAAACGGCCTTTAGCATTAGCAGGGCATATGATGCAAGAAAGCAAGCTTCTATAGCATCAACCAAAAAAAAAAAATACACCCTTCCCATTTCACCTATCCATTCACTCCAAATGTTTGTCTAGTTCTGCCTTGAACTTAAGTTGCTGACCTCCACTACAACAGATAGACATTTGTTCCAACTATCAACCACCCATTGGCTAAAGGCGAATTTCTGCACATCTGTTCTACAATTGTCTTTCCTCAATTTGAATTTATGCCTCCTAGGGTGAGTAATCTGAGCAAGAGGAAGAATCCCATTAGCATTGAGCTTGCTCAATCCATTCAAGGCCTTATACACCTCAATTAGATCACCTTGCAGATGCCTAGTCTCCAGAAGCAGCAATTTGCAGAACTTAAGCCTTTCTTGGTAACACCAACCCATTGTTCCACTCACCAATTTCATTGCCCTTCTCTGTACTTGTTCCAGCAGCTCCACATCTTTCCTAAAATGAGGCCTCCAGACCTGTATACAGTACCCAAGGTGAAGCCTGACCATTGCCTTATACAAGGGGACAATCACCCCCTTATCCCTGCTAGCAAAATTCCTGTATATCATTGACAAGACACCATGAACTTCTTGCAGCCTTTCTGGACTGCTCAGAAAACTTCATATCTGACTGCACAGTCAACCCCAGGTCCTTTTCGTTCTCCACTATCATTCGGCAAACTCAGGGAAATTCTAAAAACAGGTTTGCACAAACCTGCTGAATCCCACCACTGGTAGTATCCCATCAAATTGGTCAGACAAGATTTTCCCTTAACAAATCCATTCTATGACTGTAGTATAATTATATTCCTGTCCAGCTGTTAAGCTAACAGGTCTGTAATTACTCATGTCACCTTTTGATCCCCCTTTATGAATGAGAATTGCAATCCATAGGAACCTCCCCTGAATCCAAGGATGCTCTCATAATTATGGCTAGGTGTTTCCTTACCTCCTCTGCTGCCTCTGTTAATATGATTGGATAGATCTCATCCACTCCAGATGCCTTTTTTATGTTCAGCTTCAACAATTTCTCTTCCACTTTCCTTTCGGTTATCATAAAATCATTTAGCTCCCCATAAGAATTTGACAAACTTTTGGCCTTCCCTCTCCTACAGAATTCCTCATGTGTGAATGTGCATGCAAAATACCTATTCAATTTGTCAGCAACGTGAGCAGAATCATCAACAGTTAACCCATTGACATCAAGTGACTTCCAATATGATTTCCCTTCCTTCTACAATTAATATAAGCTTATAGTCTTTGCTGCTTTTTCTTTGCCAGAGATCTCATAATCTGCCTTAGCCTCCTTTGTGACTTGATTATAGACTAATTTATATATACCATAGGCTTCTGTATCATATGATAATTTATATGCATCCCATGAACTTTTCTTCTCTGCCACCTGTCTCAATAGTTCATCTGACATTCATTTAGGTCTAAGCCTTAAACAGTACTTCTTTGTTGGTGTGAAAAGCCTAGTAGTGTCTATGATTACTTTCCATTTAGAATTTGTTGTTGGTATTGTCATCATTTTGTCCCACTGCTCAGAATTTAGAAACTGTTTAATATCACTGTAGTCACCCTTATGAAAGCAAAAACCTTTCTTTTTTCCACTAGTCTATTTACTTGTTTTTTTCAAGTTCATGATGACTCCCAGTAGTTCTTGAAATCACCAGCAACTTGCTTTCCAGGCTGCTGCTTATTCCAATAAAGGCAGTGCAAGAATCACTTTCACCTCTGCCTGCTGCTATTGTTAATCTGTTAGTCTCTGTATCCTCACAAGATACTGTTTTACAACCCATCTAATGCCTCAATAACATGAGCAAATATTCTTGCACTCTTTCTATTTAAATGTATCCCATCCCCACAGAAGTAGTCTCTCCTGTTAACAAGTGCAGACTATGCTGCAAGAAATTCTGCCTTTAATACAGATATTTACACAAATACTGTAATTCTGCCAGTCTTCCAAACCAGTCAGATTGAGTAGTGAAACTTCTCGACATCCAATCACTGTCCAACTTCAAACTCACAGAACCAACTTTTTCTCTTCCTCATTTTTTATCTGATTGCTTCTCTTATCTAAAACAACTTTCCTTTGCATGCATTTCCCAAAAATACAATATAAAGAAATTCAATTTTAAATGTTTACAAATGTCTTCTGTCTTTTCAATCACATACACATCACTAAGTGCTATAGCATTAGCATTAGTAGAGGCATTTCATGCAAGAAAGCAAGCTTATGCAGCATCAGCCAAAAAAAAAAATAAAGTAAAATAAATAAATAAAAAATAACCACTTCCACTTCACCCCTCTGTTCGTTCGAAATACCTGTCCAGCTGAGCCTTAAACTTATTTAGGCTATCAACTTCCACGACAAGGGATGGAAGTCTGTTCCACCGACCAACCACCCGCTGGCTAAAGGCAAATTTCCGCACATCTATCCTACATCTGTCTTTCCTCAATTTGAATTTATGCCCTCTCAGGTGATTATTCTGAGCAAGAGGAAGAATCCCATCAGCATTGAGCATGCTCAAACCATTCAAGGCTTTATACACCTCTATCAGATCACCTCGCTGGTGCCTAGTCTCCAGACACTGTAATTCGCAAAACTTAAGCCTTTCTTCATAAGAGCATCCCTTTGTTCCATTCACTAATCTTGTTGCCCTTCTCTGTACTCGTTCCAGCAGCTCTATATCCTTCTTGAAATGAGGCCTCCAGGCCTGTATACAGTACTCTAGGTGTGGCCTGACCATTGCCTTATACAAGGGAATAATCACCTCCTTATCCCTGCTAGAAAAATTCCTATATATCATTGACAATACACCATGAGCTACTCTTGCAGACCGTCTGCACTGCTCAGAGAACTTCATATCTGCCTGCACAACCACCCCCAGGTCCCTTTCATTCTCTACCACTGTCAGTGTAGTACCACAGAGTTGATACGTTGCTCTGGGGTTGCTGTTTCCCATGTGTAATACTTTACATTTGTCAATGTTAAACTTCATTTGCCACCTCTCAGCCCATCTGCTCAACCTTTCCAGATCCTGTTGCAGCAGCATAGTGTCAGTAGTGTCCTTGACAACCCTGCCAACCTTCGTATCGTCTGCAAACTTGGACATTAAGCTTGATATACCATCATCAATATCATTTATAAATACAGAAAACAATAATGGACCCAACACTGAGCCCTGAGGGACTCCACTAATAACATTAGTCCATGATGAGCAGTGTCCATTAATTACCACTCTCTGTCTCCTCCCCCTCAACCACCCCTTTATCCATAGCAGCAATTTGCCTCCAATGCCACACTGCTCCAATTTGTGCAGCAGTCTTCCATGTGCAACAGTATCAAAAGCCTTTCTAAGATCCAAGTATATAATATCAAAGTTATTCCCTGCATCCAGTTCTTTTGTGACTGCATCATAGTATCCAATCAAATTGGTCAGGCAAGACTTCCCCTTAACAAAACCATGCTGTGTCCGAGCTATAACTGAAGTCTTGTCTAGATGATCCTGCAGTGCTTCTTTAACCAGTGCCTCCATTAATTTTCCAGGAACAGAAGTTAAACTCACAGGTCTATAGTTACTTGTGTCAGCCTTTGATCCCCCTTTGTGAATTGGGGTCACATTTGCACATCTCCAGTCCATGGGTACCTCCCCTGAGTCCATAATTATGGCTAAGGGTTTGCTTACTTCCTTTGCTGCCTCTTTTAATATAACTGGATAGATCCCATCCACCCCAGGTGCCTTTCTTGTGTTTATCTTCAACAATTTCTCCTCCACTTTACTCTCAGTTATTACAAGATTCTTTAGCTTACTGCTAGAGTTGAATACACCTCTGGCATTCCCCTCGCTGAATAACTCCTCATGTGTGAATGTCGATGCAAAATATTCATTTAGTTTGTGAGCTACCTGAGCAGGGTCATCAACAGTTGACCCATCGATATCAAGTGGACCAATCTGATTCATCCCCTTCCTTCTAGAGTTTACATAAGTAAAGAACTCTTTGCTGTTTTTCTTCGCATCCCTTGCCAAGGATCTCTCGTAATCTGCCTTCGCCTGCCTAACCTCATTTGTAACTTGGTTACAGATCAACTTGGATCTATCATAGGCTTCTGTGTCACGTGTTAATTTGTATGTATCCCATGCATTTTTCTTCTCTGCCATATGCCTCATTAGTTCATCTGACATCCATTTAGGCCTAAACCTTGAACAATATTTCTTAGTTGGTATGTAAAGCCTAGTAGCTTCCAAGATAAGTTCTTTGAATGCTTCCCATTTTGAATTTGCTGTTGGTAACATCATCAGTTGATCCCACTGTATAGAATTTAAATACTGTCTCAGTCCATCGTATTCTCCTTTACGAAAGCAATACCCCTTCCCTTTACCCCTAATGGTAGTTACCTCTTTGAGTAACTCCCACTTCAGAACACTGTGATCACTGCCACCTAGTGGTTCATTTATCTGCAGATTCTTAATGCATCAAGAATCACTACTGATAATCAAATCAAGAGTATTGCTCCCTCTAGTTGCCTCCCGAACATGCTGATGTAGAAAACAATCATCCAATAAATCCACAAAAGCCTTGCTAGTGTGTGAGTGACCAGCCCCCAAATTCCAGTCAATATCTGGGAAATTAAAATCCCCCATTATAAGACTCTCTGATTTACTGGCCCACTCTATTTCTCTGACAGTTTCTTATTATACTCATCAGAGTCATTAGGCCTATAGCACACTCCTATTCTCAATTTTGATCTCCCAATGCTTATGTCACACCAAACTGACTCGACACTGCACTGTCCAGCGATGTCGACTGGCTTCACTTCCTTGGATTTTATGTGTTTCTTAACTAATAGCATAACCCCTCCTCCCTTCCTATCCTTTCTGTAGACATTGTACTCCCCAAATTCCAGTTCTGCATTCCTTATATCTGTGTGACACCACGTCTCTGAAATCCCAACAATATCTGCCTTTGATGTTTTGAGCAATACCTCAAATTCATCAAATTTATTTACTAAACTCCTAGCTTTGGTGTATATGCAAGTATACATGCACCTGCTCTTCCTCTTAGCCACCCTAACACAACCCATGTGTTCACTTGTACCCCCATGATTCCTAGCAGTCTCTGAAATATCCTGCATCTTATTTTCCAGGCTGCTGCTCATTCCAATAGAAGGAGTGCAAGAATCACTTTCTCCTTTGCCAGCGGCTACTGTTAATCTATTAGTCCTTGTATCCCCCCAATCTAGCAGTTTTCCCACCCACCTAACGCTGCCTCGATAGTATCAGCATACATTCTTGCACCCTTTCTATTTAAGTGTATCCCATCCCTGTAGAAGCAGTCTCTCCTGTTAACAAGTACATACCAGGCTGAAAAAAATTCTACCCCTTGGCCCTGCACAATCTTTCCAGGGCCGAATTGATCGACAGGGCTCTCATCATATTCTCCCTCCTATCGTGTCTGGGCAGAATTGCAGACACTTTCAAATTCAACTCCAATTCACGGCATTTTTTCATCAGTGACCTGTACTTGTTAAGTAATTCCGCCGGTCTCATACTCTTAATATCATTAGTGCCAACGTGTACAACTATATCACCTTTTGTGCCCTTAAATAATTTGTGATATTGTTCATAGGTGGGGTTTTCATTAAAAAAAAAAATATTATACCACTCATTCCCAAAAAATTGGACTGTAAATGCCTCTTTTAATGCTATTATGCAAGTGCCTTTGGGTAGGGCTATACATGAAGGAGAAGCAGTGGTTTATTTTGCAGGAAATAAGGCCTCATCATGAACTGATTCCAAATACTGGGTGTTCTAAAGGTAGAACACCTAAACTGTATATCTTAGATCTTTCTCTGTGAATTTTTTAATTGTTCTGAACTTGAAAAAAGCACTTACAGGGGTGACAATTCATAAGTGAAAAATGCTGGGAAATATCCTGTAGCATCTTTGAAATGTTTGCTGTTGAAAATGCTCTATATATGTGTGTATATATATATATATATATATATATATATAGGTGATCCAACAACTGCTAGTAGAACTACCGCTAGCCAGTTAGGCCTTAATTACCGATAATACTTCCCGCCAAACAAGGGAAAAAGAAAAAAAAAATCCCCACCACCCGCAAAGCAAAATCTATCGGGATCTCGACCTAATATATCAATGCGCATATAATGTTTAATTGTTCATCCTACAATAGCACTAATGCCACATAAACGCAATATTGTCTGAAACAAAAATTTAACAAATATAGAACATTGGCTTAAAAGTAGTGATCAAAAAATATACAGGGTGATTCACTACCAGTGCGAAAACTTGCAGGAGGTGTAGAGGGCACAAAGACGAATTGGAATCACATAGCATTGCAGGGTCCGAAATGCCTTCGTCATGCGGTAGAGGATGTTGAACGGGAGGTTGCGTGAACATTTTATTTTAAATGTGTGTATATATTAGCAAACAAAAAAAAACACATTGATTGGAAGTGTGCCACCCCATCTTCATGAACAGAATTCTACAGCTTAATTCAGAAATTATGCCATATTAATTTTGCTGTTAGAACTGCTCAGGATCAGGAATTTTTATTTTACTTGCATACAGAAAACTCCTAATTATCCAGGGTGAATGGGAAATAATTTTCTCAGCTAATTAGAATGCCTGATAAACTCCAAAATGAAATAAAAACTTGTAAATGTGTCTTAAATTTATTTGCATTGGTATATTTGTATAAAGGTAACTTTGATATTTTTTTATGAAAGTAAACAATGAAGTTCACATTTCCCTTCATTTGCCTTCCTGCAAATGGTTATATGAAAAATTCGAAACATAAGCTTGCCTGAGCATTAGCTTCTTTGTTCCTTGTAAAGAGCAGAGACTCGTTAAAGTTTACACTTCAGCTCCTTTTTCATGTTTATTGATGAGATGAAGTTTATGTTCAGTAGAAAGAAAAACAGATATCTGTTTTTAAAATTAATGTGCATGGAGACAAATTAAAATTCAGAGAAGAATAAATTGGGTTAAAATTAACTGTGCGTTAGTAAAGTAAGATTATAGTAGTAAAGCAGAGTGAGCTTGCCGGTAGAAGGAGGTGGGAATAAGTTTTTTTGAGAAATTCAAACAAATAACTAACAGATTCCACTGGTATTTCATTTTATTATCTGACGAATAGATTGACTTAGACTTCGGTGGGCTATAGACACTGGATAGTCTACTGTATTAATATTTTATTGTTTATTATACTACTGTTCTGTTTGATTAAAGTCATAATGTGTGTATTTTGATTCAACTTTTTTTTTTTTTTTTTATATCATAGATTGCATTTCGAGCACAGATGCTAAAGCCAGAATTAACATGTGTTAAGGGCCACAGCCAAATCAGTTGCATGCAAATGATAAAAGAGGGACTAGCTGATTTAGCTGTTCTGGATGCTGCAGATATTTACAGAGCTGGATAGTAAGTTTGGTTAGCATTATAGAGGCGGAGGAGTACTCCAAATTTGATTTTTATGGTTTTCTGTATATTTTTTTTTAACTGGATTGTCAACTGCAGGTATTTTATTGGGATCTACATCTCTTGAAGCACAGACATTCACTCAAGAGATTCAAAAACTGGCTAAGCTGTCATTCAAAGTATTTCAGTTATCTATTATAAAATTATCTTACACTAACACATTTGAATCTCAGTTATTTGGCACCCTTGAAGGCCAGTGATTCCCTTACCCTCTTTGCATGCCAGATAACAAGATAATATCAAGGTTTGATATTGCAACCAGTCTGTGATTACCAGTTTAGATTTATTTATTTACATTGTTTATATATTTCATAATATAATACAGAATATACAGCAAGCCCTCGTTATAACATGGTTCGATTTACACTGATTCACTGTAAAGCTGTTCTTATATCATAACCCGTATCTCACTACAATGCTGTCATAGCTCACTTAATCTCTTTTTTAACAGTGTACAGATTGAATTTTTGGCATGTTTAATGAAAACGTTTCATCTGATGTAGTCAATAGCTTAAAATGAAGAGCAAAACAGCATTAAAACGTCTCCCACGCCGACTTGAGAAATTTTCCCACGCTCAGTGAAATTTTCTTCCACATTAATTTAATTGCAGTATGGTGACTTGTCACATAGTGCTGAGATCAACATTTTAAAAAATGGTCAAGTATATTGTTTGTAATATTTGCGTTATAGGCATTATCCGGAGTCTAGTCATCATTTAGTACAGTGTTAGACATTGTCCGTAACAGACAGTTTACTCAAACATTGTATCATAATTAATGCAACACAGTTATATTTTCGAAGAGTTAATAATGGCAGATAAGAATGAAAAAGCAAAGTCTGGAAGCAGTACGCAATAATTTAGGACTGGCAAGTTTAACTGTAAGAACAATTATAAAAAATAAAGAATTAATTTTAGTAGAGGGAAAGACAGCCGTTCCACTGCAAGCAACTAAACTGGCTATCATGATTGAAATGGAGAGCCCTAAATAATTTTATTGAAGATAATATTCAACACAGAATTCCATTAAGTTAAATATTATTAAAGAAAAAGCGATTAGCCTATATGATGATCTGAAGAAAGCTCACCCCAAAAAACATATGGAACCATTTAAAGCTAGTAATGGCCGGTTTGAAAGATTTAAAATCCAGGGAGAAGTTAACTAGTCTTTATCAAATGTGGATCAAGAAGGAGCTGAAACTTTCAAAAAAGAACTTATTAAAATTATTGAAATACTTCTCATAATTATTGTTATACTTCTCGGCAAGTTTTTAACAGCGGCGAAGGATCGGTTGGCTTTATTGTTGGGTGGTAATCCTGTTCGGGGGTAAATTAACCCCCTTTTAGTTTACCAGGAAGACGGCCAAACTACAACTCAAAATTAACTAAAGATACAAAAACTCGACAGCCCAGGGCCATCAGATATTTATGATTTTAATTGGTGTTTTAAGTTTAATTTTGATACGTAATTTAGTTACTTATCACGTAATTATATATGTAATGCAGAATATTTTATATCTACAAATTTTTGAATATTTTGACCGACATTCGTGCATCTTTTCACTACCGTTTATTATTGATTAGGAAATATCCTATAGCATAGACCGCAGCTCACAAATACAGTACATATGTTACTTTATGGGAATATGGCACTCGCTTATCTCTGATTCACTTAGCACTCTGTTTTTCTGGAACGAATTATCAGCATTAACCAGAGGTCACCTGCATGTACTATACACCCTGTTTATAATGAGCATAGATATCTGTTGGAACAAGTGCACACATTCAAGCAACAAAGTTGGTGAGGGGGAGCAGCAGGATGCTCGTACCAGGAATTGCTTCAGTTTTGTAAATTGTAGTGTCTGGAGACTAAACATTTGTGAGGAGATCTGATTGAGATGTTTAAGGCCTTAAATGGATTGAGTAAGCCCACTGCTGATGGAATCCTTCCTCTTGCTTCGACTACTATGTAAGTGGGGAGGGGCATAAATTCAAATTGTGGATGGATGGTTGTAGGTTGGAGCTGGAGGTTCAGCCAGAGGATGATTGATTGTTGGAAAAAACTACCATCTGGTATTGTGGGGGTAGGTAGTTTGAATTAATTGAAGGAAGAAATGCAAATGGAGTTTTGTTAATGACATATATGGGAATTTTGCTAGCAAGGATAAGGAGGTGATTATCCCATTGTATAAGTCAATGGTCAGGCCACGTTTTAAGAAGAATGTAGAGTTTCTGGAATGAGTACAGAGAAGGGTAACAAGATTGGCGAGGGGAATAAAGGAGTGCTTTTACCAAGAAAGGCTTCAGTTCTATAAATTGCAGCATCTGGAAACTAGGCACTTGCAAGGTGATCTGATTGAGGTGTTTAAAGCTTTGTATGGATTGAGCAAGCTAAATGCTGATGGAAATCTTCCTCTTGCTCAGACTACACATATGAGGAGGCATAAATTCAAATTGAGGAAGGATGATTGCAGAATAGATGTGCCTTTAGCCAGCAAGAGGTTGATTGTTGGAACAAACTTCCATTTCTTGTTGTTGTGGAAGTTGATAGCTTAAATAAATTCAAGAAAGAGCTAGACAAACTACTGGTGGGAATGGATAGATGAAATGAGAATTGTTGGTTTTTTTTTTTTTTTTTTTTGCTGATTCTGTATAGGCCTGTTTTCTTGCATCATACGCTAAAATCTCAGAAATGGCTAGCAGATATTTTTCCTCTGCACTGTTCACTGCATTTAGCAGTCATTACATTGCATCCTATGTTGAGTGGCCTGGCTTGAAGCCACACTGGTTATCTGAGTACAGAGCTGTTCCCTAGTAGTGGTCTAGTAGCTGGTGTAAGATTATTATCTCCTTATCTTCTTTGTAGAATTCTTACGTTACACCAAAATGACAGTATTACACTGGCCATCTATGTCAACCAGGTGCCCTGCCTTAGAGTCTGGGCTTCTTAACCAAGACATAACTCCTCCTCTCCTGTGTCCTTTCTGTAAATTGAACTCTCCAAATTCAAATTCCACATCCCCCCCCCATGTCCAAGTGGTGCCATGTTTCTGATATTTTATAATGTCCACATTGATAACCTAACCAGTAATTCATATTCATCAGTTTTGTTTACTATACTCCTAGCATTAGTGTACACACAAAAATACATGCACCTCTTTTTACTCTTAGTGACCCTAACACAGCTCATGTATTTGTTTGTTCCATTAGGATACTCACTAGGTCTTGTAATCCTCCCTACCTTGCTTTCTTGGTTGCTGTGCATAGAAGCCCTCAGTGTGGTCATCTGTATGTGGTGAGGAGGTCCTACAGTGATGCTGGGTGTCCTTCAGATCAGCACCATGTTTCCTGTTTCAACTAGGCAGATCCGGGAATGGCTCACCCAGGATTATTCAGCTAATGGGTTTATCTTGAAAGTTAAACCATGCAGAAGCCATATTTCTACCCTAGTCATCAGTAGGATAGGATATGGGTTGATGGATGTGCTGGTATGGTGCTTGGGTAGCCTACCATCTCCCAAGTGTATTTATTGCTTGCTGAGTATTGGTCAACCCTTTGGGCTCTGTGGTGGGTGTGGAGCCTGGGCACTGAATGATATAAAAATCTCTTGAATCCCGATAATTTAAACTCTCCTTCTGGGATCATAACACAGTCCTCCCCCCCCCCCCCAAAAAAAAAAAAACTCACAACACTGAATGTAATATTGCCACTTCAGCAAAAGAGGTGTAGAACACAAGAAATACCAGGACCTACGCAGTCATTCCTGACAGTCATTTCATTGGAGAAAACCTATAGGGAAAATGTCTCATTTCTTCATTTAGAAGGGCCTGGAAGGATTAGCAGGTGCTCCTAAATAAGTTAAAATGGCTGTCTGGTGACATCTTGAAAGAAACAAAATCTAATAGATATTCAGAATGGCATCTTCAAGCCAGCACTATTAGAGAAATTCTGATTACCTTTTTCCTATAAGACACTAAATGCATCTTATGGTGGGATCTCAGAATGAGAATAAGTGTCAGAAGTTGAGGGTTTTGTGTCAAACAATGTTAACTACAAAATTGCATTTTTTAAATAACAATGCATATCATGTCATAGAGCTGTATCTCTCTAGTACTTTAAGTTAGCTTGAGTTGTAAGTACATTTTCGGTAGACAAAGAAAATGTTAAATGACTTTTATAGTTAAAGGTTAAATAACCTTTAACTACAAAACGATTTTGTAGTTAATGTTGTTTGACACTAAACCCCCGTAATATGGGAACTTGAAAATGGCCTATCATGATGTCCTTTGTATGTATTTGATGTGGTGCATAAGACACAAAGGCCCCGAGTGCCAAGCGATAGTGCCCAAGCGATATTTTGTGCGATACATAGCGTTCTTTCACAGCGGATTAGTTATATTTATTTTCCAGTGTCACTATCCTTCTTGTTTTTCTTAAGTGATTCTTTACTTAAAAGCTTTGAAGTAGAATCCAGAAAGGAAATACACCTTTCTATCTTGTGTATATATATATATATAATCCGTACTAACCTAACTAAACCTCTAAACCGCTTGGTCACTGGTGGCACCGCTCCTGCCTCCACGTGGCGGGTCTGGAAACCTGGGAGGAGAAAAACACTCTCCCGGGGCAAAAAGGAGCAAAGATGGACATAAATAGACATGCCACTTATGGATCTCATGATCCAGATCTCTCAAACAGAGAAGACTTAAATGCAGGAAATGCAAAACGGCAGAAAAAAGAAGGAAAAGAAACCCCTGCTCCTCTTTTTTTGATACTGCATTCTTTGACTGACAATCCTTTGAGTAAGCTCTCCCCATTCTTAATACAGAAATGTCTTGAGAATGTGGCATGCCCACCAAAAATGGTTAGAAGATTAAAATCCGGAGACCTTCTAGTGGAGATGAACGAGAATAAGCACTCGGAAAAACTATTAAAAATATCGACTTTTGGCGGAATTCCCACAAAGGTTACCCCGCATGCCACCTTAAACTCCTCTAAAGGGGTAATAGCCGAGTGGGATCTCCTTAACGTATCTGAGGAGGAAATCGTTCAGGAATTAGGCGATCAAAATGTAATAAATGCCAAAAGGATAGTCATTAAGAAAGATGGGGTTCTTACTCCTACCCGAACGGTCATTCTCACATTTAAAACACCAATTTTACCAACAACTGTTAAAGCTGGATATTTAAGGTGCAAAATTAGACCTTATATTCCAAACCCAGTCCGGTGTTTTAAATGCCAAAAATTTGGACACTCACAAGCAGTCTGCAGAGGTGTAACCACCTGTGCATCCTGTGGTTCAAAAGAGCATGTTCACACAGACTGCCCCAATGAAATACAAAGCTGCCCAAACTGTAAGGGGAATCATTCAGCATTTTCAAAGGAGTGCATTCAGTGGCAGACTGAAAAGAATATACAAAAGTACAAAGTGGAACACAAGGTGCCATACCAAGAAGCAAAAAGACATTGTTTAATTTCAAATAAATTGCCATCTTATTCTTCAGTTGTGAAAAAACAACGATCCATAACAGTACAAACAGATTGTTCAGTTCCACCAAGTATCTCAATTTCTGATTGGGCCAAGTCAGTCCTCTCTACACTAAAGGCCCCGGGTGCCAAGCGTTCCGTGACCAAGCGATTTCTTTGCGTATCTCAAAGCGTTATCTCTAAAGAGCCTTCAAGTGATAGATTATATTTTGTTTCAACAACCGTTTTCTTTATTTATTAATTAGTGTAGCTCTTTTGCACTAGAAGAAGTAGGCAAAGGCCCAGAAAGGAAAGTTACCTTTCTGTTTTTTATTTCTAATAGTACTAACTAACTAACTTAGCCGCTTGGTCACCTTGTGGCACTGCTCCTGCCTCCCCGTGGCGGGGCCGGAAATCTGGGTGGTAAAACCAACCCCCAGGGCCAAAAGGAGCAAAACATGGACTGTGACAATTTTCCACCGATTAGGACTGCAAATCCAAATACACTGGATTTGCACATACCCGATAATGACTTATC
This sequence comes from Mastigoproctus giganteus, assembly GCF_048544385.1. NCBI lineage: Eukaryota > Metazoa > Arthropoda > Arachnida > Uropygi > Thelyphonidae > Mastigoproctus > Mastigoproctus giganteus. The sequence goes on from NC_143585.1 coordinate 110,601,463, forward strand.
CAATCCAAAGAGACTGAGGACGGATGCTCCCCGAATGGAAAACCCAAGTTTTCTGATTCTGCATTCGCTAACTAACCAATCGTTGGGTAGTTTATCACCATTCCTCATTCAAAAATGTCTTGAGAGCGTAGCTGGCTCCCCTAAAATGGTACGACGACTGAAATCTGGCGACCTGCTTGTTGAGACCACCAACTCAAAACACTCTGAGTCTCTACTCAGACTCGCCTCATTTGGTGGAGTTTCAGTTAAAGTGTCCCCACATGCCACTCTTAATTCATCCAAAGGTGTTATTTCTGAATGGGACCTGATGAATGTATCAGAAGAAGAAATTGTTCAGGAACTGCAGGACCAGAAAGTCACACAGGCAAAACGAATTATGATGAAAAAAGATGGAGAACTCCTTCCAACTCGTAGCATAATTTTGACATTCAGCTCACCTAATTTACCTTCATCCGTAAAAGCAGGGTATTTGCATTGTCGCATTCGCCCATATATCCCGAACCCAATAAGATGTTACAAGTGTCAGAAATTTGGACACTCACAAACAGTCTGTCGAGGAGACCCCGTATGTCCTAACTGTGGTTCAAAAGATCATTCCCAGGCTGACTGTAAAGCCCAGGCTCCACTCTGCGCCAATTGTAAAGGTAACCATCCAGCCTTTTCTAAAAACTGTGAACAATGGAAATATGAGAAAAAAATTCAGAAATATAAAATAGAAAAGAAAGTTTCATTCCCAGAAGCCAGAAAGCAAACACAACTAATCACACCTAGACGCACGTATGCTGAAGCCGCTAAAAAGTTTCATTCAGTATCGGTGCAGACTGATACATCAATACCTCCAAATACCTCTATTTCAGAATGGGCTCGTTCCCTGCTCAGTTCTGCACCTCAACCTTCAAAGCAACAGATTTCTACTAGAGCTAACAATACACCAGTCACGATACCACCTTCTGCCGGTGCAGATCCCGTAAGATCCGTCCAAGCAGATAACGCAGATTCTAATCGAAAACAGACATTTGACTCCTCCCTTATGGATACTAATGAAATTTCCAATCAAGATGATACCGAAACCATTCTGGAGATCCATCCAGAGGATGAAATAGACCAAAGACCGGTTTTCTCAAAAAGAGAAAGGATTAAAATTGACCGTGCCAAACAGACTTCCAAAAAGCAGTCAGATTCAGTTCCTTCATCTAAATTGAAATAATGAACAACGTTGTCCAATGGAATTGTAGAGGCTTTAGGAGCAACATTGATGACATATACGACATAATTAAGCAGCATAAACCAGTGGGCATCTGCCTACAGGAGACATATCTGACTCCTCAGGTATCTCCTTTGATAAAAAACTATACTCTTTTCAGACAAGATAGACCTATTGCAAATAATGCTCGTGGTGGAGTAGCCATACTCATAGATTCGCGAGTCCCGTGCAGACGCATTTCTTTACAAACCTCTATAGAAGCCGTTGCTACCCGAATAGCAATTGGCATCACTCTGACTCTTGTTTCGATCTATCTACCACCCAATCATCCGTGTACTATTCACGAACTTGAAAATCTTATAATGCAGTTGCCAACCCCTTTCTGTTTATTGGGCGACTTCAATGGACACCATCCATTGTGGGGTTCTCCCAATGCAGATGGACGAGGGCAACTCATTGAAATGCTCATTGACAGACAAAACTTAACCATCCTAAATACTGGTTCACCCACTTACATCCATCTCCCAACAGGAACAGTGTCTGCAATAGATCTATCAATATGCTCTCCGACCCTCTTTCCTAATATTGAGTGGACAGCTCTAGATGATCCACTAAACAGTGACCACTACCCATTAATCTGTAAGATCCAAACATCACGCTCTTCAACTGCAAAAAACCAAATAAAATGGAAATTTACCAAGGCAGATTGGGCCAAGTATACCTCTCATGTTTCATTTGATAAACAGATCATTGAATCCTTCCCAATTGACACAGCCACTGATCATATCACCAAAGAAATTCTAGCAGCTGCATCCATTGCCATCCCACAATCACAATCAGTCACCTACAGACCCATAAATTATTATGCCGACCGGGCTAGCCGAGTGGGTAAAGTACCTGCCCGGCAACCCAAAGGTCGCGGGTTCGATTCCCGCCTCGGGCTTGGATCACTGTACTGCAAAAACCTTTGGAGGTGCAATATGGCCACAGAAGCCGATGCGCCAACAACTACCAAATCAATCAACCCATAAATTATTGGTGGAACGATGAATGTAAGAATGCCAAAAAAGAAAAAAACCGAGCGTGGAATATATTTCGCAAATACCCTACTACCAACAACCTTATAAATTATAAGAAACTAAGAGCCAAAGCCCGACACATCAGAAAGGAAGCTAAAAAAAACTCTTGGATCCGATTTGCGACTTCAGTAAATAAAAATACTGATGTAAGAACAATATGGAAAAAAATAAGACAGCTAAATGGCAAATTTCCTCCATTATCCTCGCCAATATTCAACTGGAATGGACAGGAGCTCTCTAGTCCTGCAGAAATTGCGAATACTCTAGGGACAATATTCTCCCAGTTGTCTGCCTCGAACTCGTATGATCCGTCATTTCAGAAGATCAAAGCCTCAGCCGAAAAATCAAAACTTAACTTCAAAACCGCTGCTTCTCTACCATACAATCAGACACTTACTATGATTGAACTTCAAAAAGCTATATATTCCTCAAAGAACAGTGCTGCTGGTCCAGACGGAGTATATTACATAATGCTTCAACACTTAGACAATAAATCACTGTCATTGCTACTGACCTTTTACAACCGTATATTCATTGAACATTCATACCCCACTCGCTGGCATCACTCCTATGTAGTGGCAATTCCCAAACCAGGCAAAGATCATTCTATCCCTCACAATTATAGACCCATCTCTCTTACCAGTTGTTTGAGTAAAACATTAGAAAAAATTATACACCGCCGATTAACATGGTATCTGGATTCAAAACATCTAATCTCTGATAACCAGTTTGGTTTCAGAAAAAATCGCTCATCCCTAGATCTTATGGTTAAAGCTGAAACAAATATCAGGAATGCATTTATACGAAATGAACATCTTGTCATGGTCTGCCTTGACATAGAGAAGGCCTTTGACACCACCTGGCGCTTTGGTATCTTAAAAGATCTTCATTCCCTTGACCTGAGAGGTCACTTACCATGCTACATACAAAACTTCCTTCAGTATAGATCTTTTCAAGTTCGCTATAGAGAAGTCTTCTCACAAATCTATATACAAGAGCAAGGAGTACCACAGGGCTCAGTTCTCAGTGCTACTTTATTTGCATTGAGAATAAATCATATTACCAAATGTATTCCCAAGACTGTGAACTCATATCTCTATGCTGATGATCTGACTGTTTCCTGCAGTTCGCCGAATATGAACTTCATTGAAAGGCAACTACAAATCTCACTAAACAATATTGAACTATGGATGACACAGAATGGTTACAGACTATCTCATCAAAAATCGAGTGCCATTCACTTTTGTAACAAACGAGGGATGCATCCTGACCCAGAGCTACACCTAACAAATCATCCTATCTCAGTTATGAGTAGCATTCGCCTCCTCGGTCTAATTTTTGATAGGAAGCTTAATTTTTTAGAACATATCAAATATCTCCGGACAACCTGCCAGAAAAAAATGAACATTCTCAGAGTTCTTTCTTCTACAACATGGGGTGCTGACCGTTACACCTTACTTCACCTGTATAGAACTCTAATTAGATCTCGTCTTGATTATGGAGCCCCGGTATGACTCTGCTAGGGAGAGTGTGCTAGTACGGCTTGCTCCTGTTCAACATTCTGCCCTTAGGATTGCTACAGGTGCTTATAGAACATCGCCAGTACAAAGTCTCTACGCCGAAGCCCATGAAATTCCACTCTGCCTCAGAAGGAAGGTGTTACTTTTGAATTATGCCGCTAAAATTCAAAGCATGCCTACCCATCCAATTTGGCCTATACTTAGTGATCCACAGTTTAAAATGTTCTACAGAAATAAACCCAGAGCAGTCCAACCTACTGGCATCAGATTGCAGGCTCTATCTGAAAGCTGGAATGTGCACCTTGAAAAAGTCCTCCAAGATCCAAACACTTCAGTTCCCCCATGGTCCTGGGTTAATCCATCCTGTGACAATTACTTCCTGAACTGGGGAAAAGATTCCCTTGCAAATATTAACGTGCGACAACTTCATACTTCTCACACACAAAATTATCCGCATTTCATGAAAATATACACAGATGGATCAAAGTCTGATAGTGGAGTAGGTGCTGCAGCAGTTTTCCCTTTTAACACCATCTCTGTATCTCTGCCTACTGAATGCAGCAGTTATACAGCTGAGTTATTCGCCATTAAACTTGCCCTAGAAAATATTATTCATTGCTCCATTAAAAAAAGTATAATATATACCGACTCGCAGAGTACACTAGTAGCCCTACAAAGCATCTCCTCACCAACCAATCCTTTAATACAAACCATAAGAAGTAAGATGATTCTTATTCAGGAACGCCAGCAAGTAGTCATCTTCTGCTGGATCCCAGGTCACACTGGGATCCCAGGAAACGAATGCGCAGACCATGCTGCAAAACATCCATCTAACCCATTATCTTCAGGCTTTTGTGTTCCATATGTTGATTACAAACCTATGATACGAAGGACATGTAAGGAACAATGGACACTTCTATGGCAAGCTCAAAGGGGTAATAAGCTATTGGAAATAAAATCAGAACCACAGTTATGGACCTCTAGTTTTCGTACTAACAGAAAGGAAGAAGTCATCTTAACCAGAGCACGAATCGGCCACAGCCAGTTTACTCACCTATTTCTCCTTACAGGAAATGATCCTCCACAGTGTTCTCAATGCAACTGTCAGCTAACAATGAAGCACATTCTTGTTGAATGCACTCTGTACAAACATGCTCGGCAATGTTCATTCAGCTTCCAAATCTAAAAGAACCTCTAAAACTCTCTCACATCATAGGCAACGATGCTAATCCCTTGGAGTTATTCTGTTTTCTTAAACGAATAAAACTTTATGATCGTCTCTGACTGTTTCCATAACAGTCACCATTGATAACTTTCATATCACTGATAGGCGCAATATGGTCTAAGCAGCCCTTGCGCCAAAAATAACAATAACAACAATAACAACAACAATCTACACTAAAAGAACAGCCTACCCAACAGCAATCAACTCATTCGGTAAACACACCATTGACAATACCGCCAGATAAAAATCCTGTAAAACAGCCAGTTAATCAAACAAGCTCTGAAATAAATAATCAAAAAACCAGTACTGATACCATGGACATAGATAGAAATTCACACCGAGATGAACCACTACTTGAACTTCATGCGGAAGAGGAGGACATGGACGTCACTAGACCAAATTTCCCAAAAAGGGAAAAAAGACTAGACAGGCGCAAACAGACCACATCCCGTAAGCAAGCAGACACACCCGATAATGCTCAATAATGCACAAAAGGAACAGGTTGGAATCACTGGAAAAATCCTTAGATGGATAGAAGGATGGCTTCAGGGCAGGAGGCAGAGGGTTGTGATAAATGGCTATTCCTCAGATTGGGTTGATGTAAGAAGTGGGGTTCCCCAAGGATCAGTATTAGGACCACTGTTGTTTTTAATTTTCATAAACGACATTGATGAAGGGATAGAGGGCGTGATGTCTAAATTTGCAGATGATGTTAAAATTGGTAGAGTAGTTAATGATCACTGTCAAGCTGAGCTTCTTCAGAGAGACCTAGATAGACTTCAAGAATGGTCAGAAAAATGGCAGCTGTGCTTTAATCCAACAAAGTGTAAGGTATTACACCTGGGAAACAGTAATCCCAAAATAACTTATTCACTTGGTGGAGTTCAACTAAACCCAGTACTGGAGGAAAGGGACTTGGGTGTTACGATACGGTCAGACATGAAATTCTCTGAGCATTGTAAACAGGTTGCAAGGAAGGCCCATGGTGTCCTATCGATGATCTATCGAACTTTTGCAAGTAGAGATAGGGACGTGATAATCCCATTATATAAGGCCTATGTTAGACCACACTTGGAATACTGTGTTCAAGTATGGAGACCGCACCTAAAGAAAGACATCGAGCTTCTTGAAAGGGTGTAAAGAAGGGTAACTCGCCTGGTGAGATCGGCAAAAGGGCGTCCGTATGAAGAAAGACTTCGAATATGTGGGTTGCAGAGTTTGGAAACTAGACACCTTAGGGGAGATTTGATTGAGGTGTTTAAGGCTCTGAGAGGCATCAGTAAAATGAATGAGGACAAAATTTTCAAGATTATAAATGATGCTAGAACTAGGGGACATAAATTCAAGTTACACGGGGAAATGTTTAGATTGGACTGCAGGAAGTTTTATTTTAGCCAGCGAGTTATAAATTACTGGAATAAGTTGCCTTCATGGGTGGTAGAGGCCGACAGTTTGGGGAAATTCAAAGGTCATCTGGATAGTACTTTCGGGTAAGGGAAGCGCATAGGATGATAGGATTAATTTCCTTTTTATTTAATTTTTAATTTCATTTTATTATTTTTATTTATTTATTAATTATTATTATTTATTTATTTATTTAATTGTTTTGTTCGGATTTTTTTTTTTTTTTTTTTTTTTTTTGGCTGGTGCAGCATAAGCCATAGGCTTTCTTGCACCATACGGCCGTTACTAATACTAATACTAATACTAAAATCATTCAGTGGAATTGTCGCGGACTCAGAGCTAACTTAGACGATGTTTATGACATAATTACCGAATATAAGCCTGCTGTTCTTTGTCTACAGGAAACAAACTTGACCCCTAAAATAACTATGAGCATAAAACATCATATAATGCTTAGAAAGGATAGGAACGACTCTAATACAGCACATGGAGGTGTAGCATTGCTAGTAAACTCCAGAACTCCTTTCAGACCAGTCCCACTGCAAACAACTTTAGAAGCAATTGCTGCTAGAGTTATGGTTAAGATAGCGGTAACAGTTGTTTCCATATACCTTTCGCCAAACTATTCATACTCTCTAGCAGATTTGAATGATTTAGTTACTCAGCTGCCACCACCTTTCTGTATCTTGGGTGACTGGAATGGGCATCACCCCCTATGGGGTTCCTCGCACCTTGATAAGAGAGGTCAGTTAATTGAAAAATTTCTTGAAAGGCACAACTTAACATTATTAAACAATGGGACTCACACGTACGTGCATCTTTCCTCAAGGTCAACTTCTGCAATTGATCTTTCAATATGCTCGCCAAACCTCCTTCCTCTGATTGATTGGACGGTCACTGATAACCTGCGAAATAGTGACCACTTTCCAGTAATATGCACACTATCGGCTAACTCTCCTCCTCAAACTGAGATAAAAACTATTTGGAAATTCGACAAAGCTAACTGGAAGAAATATCAAGAGCTGGCACATCTAGATATTCAGACTATCGAGACCCTCACCATTGACTCTGCCGTAACTTACATAACTCAGCAAATGATAGCAGCTGCAGAAACCAGTATACCCAGATCATCCATGAAAACTCGCTCCCACCCAAAAATATGGTGGAATGAAGCCTGTAGCAATGCGAAAAAAGAAAAGAATAGATACTGGAACTTATTTCATAAATACCCAACCACAGCTAATCTCATACAGTTCAAGAAAGCTAGAGCTAAATCTCGTCACATACAACGAATAAGCAAAAAAGAGACATGGTCTAAATATGCCTCCTCTATAAACAGGACCACAAATATCAGAACTGTTTGGAATAAAGTTCGAAGAATTAATGGAAAATATCCACCTATAACCACTCCGATAATATATCTAAAAGGCAAAGAAATCTACAATCCTCCCGATATTTCTAATACATTAGGTGAAACCTTTGAAAAAATCTCCGCTGTAACCGCATTTGAGCCAAGTTTCCAGGCACATAAAATACAAGCAGAAAAACATAATCTCAATTTCAGTACCTCACGACAGCATCCATATAATGTACCCCTTACCATGGCAGAGTTACGTAGCACTTGCAAGATCCAAAAATAGTGCTGCTGGCCCTGATGGAGTGTACTATGCCATGATATATCACTTGAGTGAAGAATCCCTTTCTGCTCTGCTAAAACTGTATAATAGAATCTTTGGCGAAGACTACTACCCTACCAGTTGGCGTCATTCTATCGTATTAGCTTTCCCAAAACCAGGAAAGGACCATTCAGATCCAGTAAATTACCGACCGATAGCGTTAACTAGTTGTATAGGAAAAGCATTAGAAAAAATAATTAATGCCAGATTGACATGGTTCCTGGAGACTGAAGGCATTCTAAGTCAAAATCAATATGGGTTTCGAAGAACTAGATCAACACCTGACCTTATGGTCAAAGCTGAAGGAAATATCCGAAATGCATTTCTCAGGAACGAACACCTAGTGATGATATGTCTTGACATCGAAAAAGCTTTTGATACAACCTGGCGGTATGGAATTCTTCACGATCTCTATGAATACGGTATTCGTGGTCATCTTCCAAAATTTATCCAGAACTTTTTGAGCAATAGGACCTTTCAGGTACGATTTCACTCTGCTCTCTCACAAACTTTTGTGCAAGAAGAGGGGGTCCCTCAAGGTTCTGTGCTTAGTGCCACGCTCTTCTCTCTCAGGATTAATTCCATTACAAAAGTTATTCCCGACACAGTTGAAACTTATCTGTATGCTGACGATCTGGCGATCTCAAGCCACTCACAAAACATGCGTTTCATTGAAAGGCAGCTTCAAGGTACAATTAACAAGCTTGTTCAGTGGGCCAAAAATAATGGATACAGACTTTCAAAACAAAAAACAACAGCAATTCATTTTTGCCGTAAACGGAATTTACATCCAGATCCCGATGTACATCTTGATTCTCATCCAATCTCTTTTCAACAGAGTATTAGCTTTCTTGGACTAATTCTGGATAGAAAACTTAGTTTCTTAGAGCATATTAAACATATTCGTACAACTTGTCTAAAGAAGCTGAATCTCCTCAGGGCAATTTCCGCTATGTCATGGGGTGCAGATCGGTACATGCTGCTGCACTTATACCGGTCGCTCATAAGATCCAAACTAGACTATGGGTCACCTGCATATGCCTCAGCCAGAGAAAGTGTATTAAAATGGCTCGACCCAGTACATCACAATGCCCTCCGAATTGCACTGGGAGCTTTTCGTACATCGCCAGTTCAGAGTCTCTATACGGAAGCACATGAACCACCCCTATTTCTTCGTCGGCAAGCTCTGTTATTAAGTTATGCAGCAAAAATCAGAAGTTTCCCACATCATCCTATAAAACAGTATTTATTCACCCCAAAATGGCATAATTTGTACCAAAATAAACCTTTGCAGAATAAACCATGTGGCATTAGATTACAAAGCATAACTACGTGCAGCGAACTAAATATGAATGACATAATTCAAGATATTAGCACGGCTATGCCACCATGGCAAATACCCTTGGCCAATGTTGACCAACATTTCCAACAATGGGGAAAGAATGCACTTCCAAATTTCAGTATTCAGCAGATCCATGCAACTCACGCTTTTCAGTTCTCTAGTTATACCCAAATTTACACTGACGGTTCCAAGACAGATAATAAAGTTGGAGCAGCTGCAGTTCTACCAAACAATACAATATCCCAGCAGCTCCCTTTGGAGTACAGTATTTACACTGCAGAACTGTATGCTATCCTGATGGCTCTAGACAATGTAAAACAGTCATTATATCCTCAAACTATTATCTACACCGATTCCTTAAGTGCTGTATCTGCTCTTCAATGTAAATTTCCTTCCAGTCATCCGTTTCTACAACAAATTCAAACCAAGTTAGCGCAGCTTCTTGCAAACAGGCAAAAGTTAATTTTCTGTTGGATACCTGGGCACTCTGGAATCAGAGGAAATGAACAAGCGGATCTTGCAGCCAAGAACGCCAGTCACATAAAATCAGACATGCAGATACCTTACACAGATTTAAAACGCATCATACATACCAATGTTAGAAAAAAATGGCTATCCATTTGGCAGGGAGAAAAGAGCAATAAGCTTTTACAGATTAAAAAGGATCACAAGAAGTGGCTATCAAGCCTAAGGGGCAATAGAAAGGAAGAAGTAGTACTTGCCATAATTCGAATAGGACATACTCACCTAACTCATAGTTATTTACTCACTCAGGATGACCCTCCACGATGCAGCAACTGTCAAACTCAACTCACAGTAAACCACTTGATCATTGAATGCCCATTATATCTGACAGAACGAAAAACAGCTTTCTCTTCACACCTATATTCTTCTAATAAACTTACCTTACAACAGATTCTCGGAGACCGACAAGATATTAATGATGTTTTTACCTTCCTCAAATTGATAAACAAATATCACCTGATCTGAATCCTTTTATTTAATATAACAATCATGTATCAAATAAGATTGAAATAGGTGCATTATGGCCTTAGTAGCCCTTGCACCAATAAATCCAACAAACAACAACAACATAAGACACAAAATTACTGTGCTCAGCTCAAAAATCTGCATGTATTAATTGTCAAGCAGAGCACCCTGCTTATTCCCCAGCACGCAGTAGTGTAAAAACAAAAAATAGTTACAAAGACTAAAGGCAGAGCTGAATATTTCATACCAAGAGGCAAGAAAAGTAGTGAAAACTATAACTAACAAAACAACAAACCTTCATAATCCCAGAAGACTGCAGGGAGATGATCCACCAGAACACAAATGGAAATGAACATTCCAACCAAGAACTTTTACTCCCACTTTATAGTACTTATTAAGTTCACAAAAACCTAAGCTCAGTCAGCTGCTATGCCTGTACCCACTTCACTTCCCACACAAAAACTCAGGGGTAAAGGGAAATCACAAAAGACTCAAAGTGCACACACAGTCACACAAGAAAAAATGCATATCAAGGTGGAGGCAACAGAGAAATCAGTCATGAAATTATTCGAGAGGAAATGATGGACACTGGACAACATCCATTCTTCCTCAAAAAAGGACAAATTCGGGATTGAGAAAAGAGAGCCCTCGGCACTCCAGAAGCCATCTGACAAATCCATAAAGCCAGAATTCCTACAATGGAATTATCACAGATTTTAGTAAAATGCAGATGACATCAAGGTCTTCCTGCAGAAGAATAAACCCATATCCTTTTGCTTCCAGGAGACATATTTAAAGGCAAAATTTGATGTCTCTCATGCATAACCTATCATTCAAAAGAATAGAAGTGCATTTGACCTGTCCAGGGAGGACTTGCTATCTTTATGAGCAGTTAGACTATGTTCAGTTCCTCTTTACGGTCTGCTTCATCTGTTTCCAAATGGGCCAGACATTCCCCAGCTAGACCGTTTGATCTTCTAATGCAGTTGCCCTTTCTCCAGTTTTACTATTAGAGAATTTCAATGGACATACTGCCCTGTTGGGTAGTGCTGAAATTAATTGAAGGGGATGTGTTATAGAGCACATGTTAGTATTAATATTAATAGTAGCAAGTGATGCAAGAAAGCAAGCTTATACTTCATCAGCAAAAAAAAGAGGAGGGGAGGAATCCCATCACCTATCTATCCCAACCAGTAATTTGCTAGTTCTTCCTTGAATTTATTCAAACCATCCACTTCCCAGACTCCAGAAATTAACCATCCTTCCTCAATTTGAATTTCTGCCTCTTCATGTGCATAGTCTGAGCAAGAGGAAGAATTACATCAGCATTGAGTTTGCTTAAGCCATTCAAAGCCTTAAACACCCCTCAAATGCTGAAGTTTGCAGAAATGAAGTCTTTCTTGATAAGATCACTGCTTTGTTGCTCCTCACCAATCGTTGCCCTTCTCTGTACCTGTTCTAGCAGCTATGCAGCCTTCCTAAAATGAGGCCTCCAGACCTGTATGCAGTACTCAAGATATGGCCTAACCATTTTCTTATACAATGGGATAATCACCTCCTTATCGCTGCTAGAAGAATTCTTATAAAGTGCACTAATCAGAAAACTTCATACCAGGCTGCACAATTATCCCCAGATCCTTTTCATTTTCAAATACCCTGAATGTAGTACCACACAGTTGCTACTTTACCCTGGTATTACTGCTACCCTTATGCACTACCTTGCTTTTGTCAATGTTAAACTTCAATTACTGTTTCTCAGCCCATCTGTCTAATTTTTTAAAGATCTTGTTGCAGCAGCATATCTTCATTACTTCATTAGTCACCCTACCAACCTTTGTGTCATCTGCAAACTTACACATTAAGCTTGATACACCCTCATCAATATCATTAATAAATCTTTATACAGAAAACAGCACTGGGCCCAGCACTGAACCCTTTGGGACTCCACTAATCCACGAAGAGCAGTGACCATTGATAACCACTCTGTCTTTTCCCACTCAACTATATCTTTATCCATAGCAGCAACTTTCCCTTAATGCCACACTGTTCCAATTTGTACAGCAGTCTTTTATGTGCAACAGTATCAAAAGCTTTACTGAAATTTAAGTATATGATATCAAAATTATTTTTTGCATTGGTTCCTTTGTCAATGCATCATAGTATCCAATCAAATTGGTCAGACAAGATCTTCCCTTAACAGATTGCTGTGACTGAAAATATAACTGCACTCCTCTCTAGCTGGTCCTGCATTTCTTCTTTAACCAGTAACTCCATTATTTTCTGTGGAACGGTAACAGGTCTGTAATTACTCATGTCACCCTTTGCTTTGATACCCCCACTTGTGAATTGGGGATACATTCACACATCTCCAGTCCACAGGAACCTCCTTGAAATCAGAGATGCTCTTACAATTATTTCTAAAGGTTTGCTTACCTCCTTTGCTGCCTTCCTTAATATAATTGGATAGATCCCATCCACCCTAGTTGCCTTTTTTATGTTTAACTTCAACAATTTCTCTTGCACTTTCCTCACAGTTCTCACAAAATCATTTAGTTTCCTGTCAGAGTTTGATAAATTTCTGGCATTCTCTTCCCTATAGAATTACTCATGTGTGAATATAGAAGCAAAATACGCATTCAGCCTGTGAGCAACCTAAACAGGATCATCTTTATCAGCAATCTAATCAGGATCATCAGTTAAACAAGCAGCATCAAGTGGACCAATGTGATACAACCCTCCTCCCCAATCCTTCTACTGTTAATGTAAGTGAAGAAGTGTTTGCTGCTTTTCTTGGAATTTTTTGCCAGATACTTTCCGTAATCTGCCTTGGCTTGCTGGTAGTTTTCACTGACAACATTATATGTTGACAAACATTATCTTTCTGTTTGCTCCCCTTTTCAACTGCCTTCATTTACTTGGGAGGTTGAGGAGAACCCATACAGAAGCGAAACTTTCCTGTGATAACTACATTGCTTATTTAGATTTCAGAAAAGCATTTGCCTCAGGCTCACATGAGAGGTTTTGTATAAGCTATAAAATGTTGGAATCACAGGGAAAAAAAATCCTTATCTGGATTGTAGGTTGGCTTCACAGTAGGAGGCAGAGAGTTATGATTAATGGCTCTTCTTTAGTTTATTGGGCTGACATAAGAAATGAGGTTCCTCAAGGATTGCTACTGGGACTAGTCTTGTTTTTAATTTTCTTAAATGACATTGATGAGGGGGTAGAACACATGATGTCAAAATTTGCAGATGATATCAAGATCATCAATAGAGTAGTTAATGATCATTTTCTAGCACAGCTTCTTCAGGGTGACTTACCCTGACTTTGGAGGTAGTCATAAAAGTGGCTGTCATCTTTTAATGTAGCAAAATGCAAGGTTGGGGAATAGCAACGCCAAATTAAATTGCCCACTTGGTGAAGTTGAACTAAAAACATTACAGAAGAGAAAGATCTGGGAGTTAAAATACAGTCAAACCTGAAGTTCTCTGAGCAATGTAGGCAGGTGGCAAGGAAGGTCTGTGGTGTCCTATCGATGATTTATCAAGCATTTGCTTGTAGAGATAAGGAGGTCATAGTACCTCTGTATAAAGTGCCTGCCTGGCAACCCAAAGGTTGCGGGTTTGAATCCCGCCTCGGGCTTGGATCAGAGTAGAAAATGCAAAAACCTTGGGAGGTGCAATATGGCCACAGAAGCCGATGCGCCAACAACTAACAAAAAAAAAAAAAAAACTCTGTATAAGAACACACTTGGAATAGTGTCCAGGTATGGAGACCACACCTAAGAAAAAAAGACATCAAGAAAGAGCCCAAAGGTGGGCAGTGTACCTTGTAAGATTCAAAAGGGTGCCCATATGAGAAAAGACTTTGAATATGTGAACTGCAGAGCTCTAACAGTTTAGAGGATGTTTTATTGAGGTGTATAAGGCTCTGAGAAGTGAAAGTAAAATGAACGAGAATGGAATTTTCAGTTATAATTCTGGAAGTAAGGGCTATAAATTCAAATATGGGGGGGGGATTAGGCTTGATTACAGGAAATTTTCTTTCAGGCAGTGAGTTGTTAATTATTGGAATAAGTTGCCTGCCTCCATGGTGGTTAAGGCTGATAGCTTGGGGAACTTCAAAAGTCAGCTGGATAGATACCTATCCAGCTGAAGTTGAAATAAATAAATAAATAACAATAATAATAATAAATTACCTATTTGACTCCCTCCTACATGAGGAGGGAGTCAAATAGGTGATTTATTATTATTATTTATTTATTTTATTTTTTTTGCCAGTGCAGCAAAAGCTCAGGCCTTCCTTGTGTTGTACAGCTTTTAGATTATCATGGTAGAAGATTGCTCAGGCTGACTGGAATGCCTTCTAACAACTGGCAGCGTTTAACATCAGTATAGTAAGTCAGGAGCTTGTCAATGACATAATGATGCACAGCAGCAAAAAAAGGTACAGTGCAAAGTGGCCCCGAGTGCAAAGCAGCCCCGAGTGCCAAGTGATTTTCTCAATGATTTATAGAGTGCCCTTATTAAAGAAAAAGTTTTATTTGTTTTCTAGTGTCTTTTTCTATTTCATTTACTTCCAGTGGTTCTGTGCTTAAAGTATTAAGTAAGAACACAGAAAGGAAAACAACCTTTCTTTATTTAGTATATATATTTTACTAATAACAAACAACTAACTTCTACAACCGCTTGGTCACTGGTGGCACCGCTCCTGCCTCCACGTGGCGGGGCTGGAAACCTGGGAGAAGAAAGACACCCTCCCAGGGCAAAAAGGAGCAACGATGGACAAAAATAAACAGTCTTCGTGTGGATCTTATGATTCAGAACTAGACAAGCATAATCCAGATCATGACGACACAAATGTATCCCATGCTAAGAGACAAAAAAAAGAAGGAACGGATAAGACCACTCCTCTCTTTCTAATACTACACTCCTCCACAGACCAACCATTGAATAAGCTGTCCCCATTTTTGATACAGAAATGTCTCAAATTTTTTGGCTGGCCCTCCAAAAATGGTTCGGCGTTTAAGATCCAGAGATTTATTAATCGAAATGACCGAACATAGACATGCTGAGAGACTATTGAATGTCTCCACCTTTGGTGGAATTCCCACGAAGGTTACCCCACATGCCACCTTAAACTCCTCTAAAGGGGTAATATCAGAGTGGGATCTATTAAACGTATCAGAGGATGAGCTTGTGCATGAACTAAGAGATCAAAACGTGGTACAAGCCAAAAGAATTGTTATTAAAAGAGATGGAGAGCCTGTCCCCACACGGACGGTGATACTAACATTCAAAACACCAAATCTACCTACTTCTATTAAAGTTGGTTATCTTAGATGCCATGTAAGATCATACATTCCGAATCCAGTCCGGTGCTTTAAGTGCCAAAAATTTGGTCATTCCCAAGCTATCTGCAGAGGTGTAGTCACTTGTGCTAACTGCGGATCAAAAGAGCATACACACACAAACTGTAACACTGAAATGCAAATTTGTCCTAACTGCCATGGTAGCCACTCTGCCTTCTCTAAGGAATGCCCTCAGTGGAAAAGAGAAAAGAATATTCAAAAATATAAGATTGAGCAGAAAGTATCCTATCAAGAAACTAAAAAACATTTTGCAGTACCTGCTAAGTCACCTACATATGCTTCAGTTACCCAACGGCTGTGCTCAGTAGAAACTCAGACAGACTGCTCAGTCCCTCCAAATATCCCAATATCTGGTTGGGCTAAATCGCTCCTCTCCTCATCAAAGGAAAAACCCTGTTCCTAAATATGCTACTCGAGAAGCAAATACTCCTGTAACAATACCTCCGGATAAGAAGCCTAATGAGAAACCAAATGAACGAGCCAAGACCCCTGAAAGAAGCAACACTACTAAATTTATATCCAATACCATGGATATTGATGAAAAGATAGATGAAGATGATTCAATTCTTGAGATTCATCCAGAGGATGACATTGACACGGGTAGGCCAATCTTCCCAAAAAAAGAAAAAGCAAAAGTAGACAAGCGCAAACAAAAAAAATCTGCCGTAAGAAACTAAACCCTCCTTTTAAAACCAAACAATGCACACAGTGATTTGATGGAATTGTCGCGGATTTCGTGCAAATTTAGGTGACCTCTATGATCTTCTAAGTGAATATAAGCCTGTCGCAGCATGCATACAAGAAACAAACCTGACAAATGCAGTATCTATAACAATTAAACACTTCACCATGTATAGAAAAGATAGAAACTGCTTTAATGCAGCACACGGAGGAGTAGCGCTGTTAGTAAACTCTTCAATTCCCTCCAGACCTGTTCCCTTGCAAACACCAAGGGAACAGGTCTGGAGGCAATTGCCTCCAGACCAGACACTTGGAGGCAATTGCAGCCCGTATCACCATTGGCATAACAATAACATTAGTCTCATTGTACCTGTCACCAAACCACGCTTACATCCTTGCTGATTTAGACCTAGTAGGACAAATACCCGCTCCTTTCTGTATTCTGGGTGACTGGAATGGCCATAATCCCCTATGGGGTTCTCAACAACTTGACTGCAGAGTACAAATAATTGAAAAATTCTTGGATAAACACAATCTAACTATTTTAAACACCGGTGATCACACATATGTTCATGTACTATCTGGCTCAAGCTCTGCCATTGATCTAACAGTATGTTCTCCAACAATATTTCCTCTCATAGACTGGACAGTTACTGACAACCCTCTTGGTAGTGATCACTTTCCGATCATCTGTAATTTCTGTACAAGTTCTCCTCCACTCAACAGAATTAGAACAATTTGGAAATTTGACAAGGCCAACTGGGCTAAATATCAAGAAATAGCTCATTTAGATTCCACTATCTTTGCAACTGACAAAATTGATTCTGCAGTAAGCTATATTACACAACGAATAATGACAGCAGCTGAATCCACTATCCCGAAATCATCATTTAAAATCCGACTCCATCCAAAAATGTGGTGGAATGAAGCATGTAGCATTGTCAAAAGAGAAAGAAATAAATCCTGGAATCAGTTTAGAAAACATCCAACCACAGCCAACCTTCTACAGTTTAAAAGAGCAAGGGCTATGGCTCGTCATGTAAGACGAACGAGTAAAAAAGAAGCATGGGCATGCTATGCTGCCACAATAAACAGATTCACAGATACAGTCTGGAAAAAAATCAAACGTATCAATGGCAAAAACTCACATGCTACTTCTCCGATTCTATCTCTGAAAGGAAAGGAAATTTCTGAACCTGAGGAACTTGCTAATGCATTCGGCTCGTCTTTTGAATCACTCTCAGCTGTTTCCGCCTATGAACCAGTCTTTCAGATGCTAAAATGCAGTACAGAAAAGTATAAACTGAATTTTAATACCGCTCTCCAACATTCATACAATCTGCTGTTGACCATGACTGAATTACTTAATGCACTCACAAAAGTGAAAAACAGTGCTCCAGGTCCTGATGGAATTTATTATGCAATGATTTCCCATTTAAGTGAAAGATCATTAAGTGCTCTCTTACTACTCTATAATAGAATTTTCTTAGAGGAATATTACCCCACCAGCTGGTGCCATTCTTATGTGCTAGCCTTCCCGAAACCAGGAAAAGACCACTTAGATCCAACAAACTATCGATCTATCTCCCTAACAAGTTGCTTGGGAAAAACAATGGAAAAAATACTTAACACCCGACTAACGTGGTATTTGGAGACTCAAAACATTGAGTCCAAGCCAGTATGGTTTTCGGAGAAGTAGATCGACGCTTGATCTCATTATCAAAGCGGAAGCAAATATTCGGAACACCTTTCTAAGAAATGAACACTTTGTTATGATATGCTTTGACATCGAGAAAGCATTTGATACAACTTGGCGTTATGGGATCCTTCGGGACTTACGTAAATCTGGTCTTTGGGGTCATCTCCCGAAATTGATTCAGAACTTCCTATCTAACAGATCTTTCCAAGTCCTCTACCACTCGTCACTTTCTGGAACATATGTTCAAGAAGAGGCAGTTCCCCAGGGCTCAGTGCTGAGTGCAACACTTTTTGTCATCAGGATCGATTCTATAACCAATTGTATACCTAATGCAGTTGATGCATACCTGTATGCTGATGACCTTGCCATCTCATTTCATTCTCAAAATATGCGACTTATTGAGAGACAACTACAAGGCACCATTAATAGAATAGTCTCTTGGGCCAAAAACAATGGCTACAGAATTTCTAAATCGAAAACAACTGCAGTACACTTCTGTCGTAAACGTACATTGCATCCTGATCCAAACCTTTTGTATTACATTTCAACCAAGTACTCATTTTCTTGGTATAATACTTGATAACAAATTAAACTTCCTTGAACATATAAAATATGTTCGTACCAGCTGTCTTAAGAAACTAAATATTCTCAGAGTAATCTCCTCTATGTCATGGGGTGCAGATCGGTACATGTTGCTACATTTATACCGCTCACTAATTAGATCCCGCTTAGACTATGCATCTCCTGCATACGCCTCAGCCAGGCCAAGTGTACTGAAATGGCTTGATCCCATTCATCATAGTGCACTTCGAATAGCACTGCGTGCCTTTCGTACATCTCCCATTTTAAGTCTATATACGGAAGCCAATGAACTACCGCTAGACCTTCGGCAACAAATTCTTCTCCTAAATTATGCCGCAAAAATCAGCAGCTTTCCACATCACCCGATATGGCAATATCTCTTCAGACCAAAATGGGAAAACCTCTATCAAACTAAATCACGTCTCAACCAACCATCTGGCATTAGGCTTCAAGCTCTAAACACTAGCTGGGGACTCAGCATGAATAACATAATGCAGGATACTAGCATGCAAATCCAGCTATGGCAAATACCCACGATACATATTGAAAAATACTATAAGAAATGGGGAAAGAATAATCTTCCAGATATTAACATCAGACAATTACATCTGGCCCACTCCACTCAGATTAGGAGTTACATGCAGCTATATACAGATGGATCCAAGACTGCCAGTAAAGTTGGTACAGCTGTAGTCCTGCCGGATGCTATCATCACCAAACAGCTCCCCTCAGAATGTAGTAATTATACTGCTGAGTTGTATGGTATTTTACTAGCCCTGGAGAAAATAAAAGAAGTCTCATATACTCAATCCATAATATATACCGATTCATTAAGTGCCGTGAATTGTATGCAATGTAAACGCCCCAACAGTCATCCTCTGGTACAACAAATCTGGACTCAGTTAATGGCAATTCATACACGTGGTCACCGCATAATTTTTTGTTGGATTCCTGGACACTCTGGAATCCCAGGAAATAAACAGGCAGATTTAGCTGCCAAAAATGCTTCAAATCCTATCTCTTCCAATTTCAGGAAACCTTATGTTGACTATAAATGCATTATACAGCAGACCTTTAAAGAACAGTGGAAACGCATATGGGAAAAAGAAACAAATAATAAACTTTTTGAAATAAAGAAAGAACCCAAACAGTGGCAATCCAGTCTGAGAGGGAATAGAAAAGAAGAAACTCTACTAGCGCGATTGCGCATTAGTCACACATACCTCACTCACAGTTATTTATTAAGAAAGGAAGATGCCCCACAATGCAGTAACTATTCATGTCCACTCACTGTAAAGCATATCATCGAATGCCCACTATATCTAAGAGAATGAAAAACTGCTTTCTCCTTACTTTTCAAAAATTGCAATCAATTAACACTATGTAATGTTCTAGAAGATCGTCAGGATATGGATGACGTTTTTGTTTTCCTAAAATCGATTGATAAATATCATCTTGTTTGAATTTTTATCAGAATCAGCATCAACAACAAAGATATACTAGTCAGAAATCAGTGCATTATAGCCACAGTTGCTGATGCACCAACAAACCTAACAACAACAGTGCAAAGCTTTGGATATTCTGAAGGCATCCTACCACTCCTAATCTCATAGCACTTTAAAAGTGCACATGCCAAAGTATGCTGTGTTTGCTGTCAGAGCTAAAAGGAATTGTGAATCCACTTCTTATCCTCTATTACCCAGTCAGCCAACATTAAGGTTGTCTGGGACAAAATCCAGAAAATGGATGGAAAATACATATCTTTCATTAATCGTGGAGTATAACATATGCACTATTTCTAATTCAACTGCAGTAACCAGCTTTTGGGGAAACATTTTCCAACATCTCTGCTCCCCAGAGTTTGTTTCTGACCCTGAAATAGAAAAATGAAAAGCAGGCACTTAATTTCACATCAAAGGGTTTCCTCCCCATTTATCATGCAAAAGTTAAAGACTGCTCTAACTCTTACTAAGCTGTTACTTACATCTAGTCCATGTGTGCTGGACTAGATGATATCCATTATGAAATGATTAAGCACCTCTTGCCAAAATATATGAATCATCTTCTCTTTCAGTATAACAGAATCTTTCTGAAAGAGTGGTTTCCAGACTCCTGTCATAAGGCAGTGGTCCTTCCCTTCCCAAATTTCCAACTGAGTAAAGACCTATCGCACTGACTAGCAATTTGTGCAAAATTCTGGAGAGTGGTCAGTGCTCATCTTATATGGTATTTAAAAGCAAATGACCTCATCTCCAACGTGCAATGTGGCTTCCAAAGAAACAGGTTCACAATGGACCATCTAAGTAGACTGGAAACATCTGTCTAAAACGCTTTCCTAAAACGAGAGTCCCAGTGTCTGTTTTTTGATATTGAAAAAGTGTATGGGACAACTTGGAGATTGGGTATTTTAAAAAATCTTTATAGCCTTGATTTCAGAAATCACCTCCTTGTTTTCATTAAAATTTGTTTCTAAGTTCTTTGTTAAGTCCTTGGTTCTTTCTATGTTTGTGTAGGATCTGTCTTCTCTTGGTCCTTCTGCCAAGAGGAGGGTGTACCTCAAGAACTAGTTTTAAATGTTATGCTTTTTGCCATCAAAGTAAATTTTATTACTGAGCAACTTTCCTTGAATTGCAAACAGTGTACTATATTAAGGGTTTAGTGTCAAAGAATGTTAACTACAAAATTGCATTTTTTTTTTAGATAACATTAGTTTTACTTTATACAAATAATAATGCATATCATGTCATAGAATTGTATCTCTCTAGTATTTTACAGAGTTAGCTTGGACTGTTTGAAAATACATTAGTGGTAAATCAAGAAAATGTCAAATGACTTTTTCTTGGTTAATTACACAAACATTAACTACAAAATTATTTTGTAATGAACGTTATTTGACATTAAACCATCGATATGTTGAGGACTTTGGCATATTTTCACAGTCATATAACATGAGGGTCATTGTAAGATAATTGCAAAATGCCATTGGTCACTTCAATTCCTGGACATTGACTAATGGCTTCAGGTTCTCACCACAAAAAGCTGTTTACATTTTTGTCATAAGCCATTCTTCATCCTGAACTTGAATTGAAGCTTGGACAAAATATTATTCCAGTAGTATTCTACACAAAATTCTTAGAGTTTGTATTTGATAAAAAGTTGATTTTACTTGAACACATCCATTAACTCAGTGCAAAGTGCACAAGAGGTTTGAACATTATTCTTAGGGTGCAGGCTGATGTATCCTACTGTGCATCTGTTTTGTACTTGTGCAGTCGAAACCAGATTAGTTCCAGGTATACGCATCTGCCAGAAATTTTCTGCTTTGATGTCTAGATCTCATCCACCATCAGGCTATTTATATTACCACCAGAGCATTTTGAACATCTGTCCAGAGTCGCTATGTGGAATCAGAGTCATTGTTATCTCTTCAGCAAAAGCTGTTGTCTCTAAACTGTGCTTCCAGCCTGAGATTCCAGCCAGACCATCCTATGTGGACATCTGTTTTTGAGGCATGTTGAGAAAACTTGTATAATACCCGTTAGACTGCCAACAACTCTTTTTGCATCCATGTCCAAGAGATACTCTAAGACTTACATATCACGGTAGACAAGGCTATCCTATTACCAAGGTAACTTCTTTCACCCCGGCATGCTCATGTTCCAGCATGCAACTTCTCCCTTGAGAACTGAGTGGTCTGATATCCCATCTTCTGTCTATCTGCAGCTCTATTCAGCTTACCACGCTGAACACTCTGACTTCTTGCAAGTTCACACAGATTTCTCGGAGTCAGAATTACTTTTAATAAGTTGGAATTTCCCAAAATGTTTATGCAGCACTCGCAACTATGCACGCTGAATAAACTGGAAAGTGCAAATTGTTTTTATTGTTTTATGGTAGTGACCTCCAGAAATGTGTTTTAGAAAAATATCACAGAGGCATTCAAAATTGATTCTTATAATGGAACATATGATAACGATGAAAGTGTAGTGCAATTTCCATTATAAAAATTACCTTTAATGTGCCTCTCCATAGCCAGGTGGGAAGAAGCAGCAATGCGTAGCACACGCTTCTTGATTAGACCCGGGTTCGAGCCAGTCACCACCAAATACAGAGGACGCGGAAAGGTCAGGAAATGACCACCGCATATCCCGGAGCAATATGGCCTTAGTTGCTAATGCTCCTAGAAAAAAAACCAAATAACAAATAATAGCAATTACTTCTGGTGGGTAAAGTGCCTGCCTGGCAACCCAAAGGTCGTGGGTTCAAATCCTGCCTTGGGTTTGGATCAGAGTACTGCAAAAACCTTGGGAGGCGCATTATGGCTATGGAAGCCAATGCGCCAACAACTAACTAAAAACAAAACAAAAAAAAAAAAAAAAAAGCAATTACAGGAAACCCTTGATTAGTGCGGTTAATGAATCCTTGAAATATACCGCACATATTAAAACCGCACTAATCAAACTTAAGAAACAATGGGAATAATTATAATGAATCCTTGAAAATTATGAAATTGTAAAAATATATTTTTTCTTACTCAATACGTACCTATAATGCACTGCATAGTTCTTAAATTATTAAGGAATAAATTTAAAAAAAGATAGTATGATTTAAATTTTATTTTTTGCAAAAAAAACTTATCTAACTTCAATTGAACAGTGGTAGCTTTCTTCCTTTCCTCCATGATCTTGCGATAACAATCAATTTGCTTATCTAACCCTCAATGAACGTTCATGCTTCTCTCTGCATCTGGATCAATCTCTAGTATGAGTTCTTTTGCTTTTTAAAGTGTATTAAATAGTTCAAGTTTTTTGAATGAAATTTCTTTGGGAGCAAATTGCTTTTCTTCTGCTTCATTTTCGTCTTCTTCCTCGTATGCATGTTGATGCTCAATTTCAAGAAGATTGTCGTTACTTAAGTCTTTTGAATGCAATTCCAATAATTCTCTAACGTTTTCTGAATCTACTTCCTCAAAGCCGAGGTCTTTTCCAATTGTAGTAATTTCATCAATAACTTTGTTGACAGGATTAATGAAACCGCAAAAATCATTTGCGCATTCAGGCAAAAGATTCTGCCAGACTGCTCTCATGCAGCTGTTCGTCATTTCTTCCCACGATTTGTGTATGTTCTCAACTGCTTCTTTAATATCATAATATTAAAGAAGTTTAATATTAATAATAAAAGAATAAAAGAATATGAGTTACTAGAGCAAATTTCAATTTCAGAGTGGTATGGGGTGCTGCTGTCGAGCATTTTGGAGTCGATTCCCATTCATTTAAGTTAGAAGACCCTGGTGAGTGCGTATCACGTATTTGCCGCTTTAGGCGCCGTTGTGATTGCCAAGCACCGCAAGAAAAAAACAGCGCACTAATCAAATTTGATAACGCATATATTAAGGGGATAGTATCAAAAAAATTTTGCGCACTAATTAAAACCGCATTGTTCAAAACCGCATTAATCAAGGGTTTCCTGTACTTCTATTCTTTCTAAAGTAATGGAGAAATCCATTAACCGCCAGCTCTTAAACTACCTTCTAGAAATCTTCCATCTGATCAACAATCACCAGTATAGATTCTGTCAATGTCGACCCACTGATGATATTCTGGCTTGTGTTACCCATTTATGGACTAATTCAATGGACAGGTTCAGTGAAACACAAGTAGTTGCCCGTCACCACCAAATACGGAGGATGCGGAAAGGTCAGGGAATGACCACCGCACCGGAGCAATATGGCCTTAGTTGCTAATGCTCCTAAAAACCAAACAACAACAACAACAACAAGTAGTTGCTCTTGATATCTCAAAGGCTTTCGATCCTGTTTGGCATAAAGGTCTTCTAAACAAACTTTCATTTTATGGTTTGCCATCTGTTTTTTGTAATTGGTTATCCAGTTTTCTCTCTAATCGCTCACTGAGGTTGATGGTAGATGGCTCTCTGTCTTCTAACTTCTTCACTAATGCCGGTGTTCCCCAAGGTTCAGTTCTTTCCCCCACTTTTTTTCCTCTTGTATATTAATGACCTTCTTCCATTGACTGGAAATCCTATCCATAGTTTTGCTGATGATAGCACATTGCATTCCACTTTCAATTTTGAGAAATCTTGCCCTGCTCGATCAGCTTCAACTTCTCGAAAATCTGCTACCAATTCCTTAAATGAGGGTCTTCAGGTAATTCTCCAGTGGGGTAAAGACAACTTAGTTGATTTCAATCCTTCTAAAACTCAGTCTTGTCTTATATCTCGCAAAAAGGATTCTTCTGCTCCTCTGCTTATCTTTAGTGACACTCCGATTTCTAGGCAAAATGATATATCTCTTTTTGGGGATTACCCTGACTTCTAATCACCCTTGGCACAAGCACATTACAAATATTGCTTCCTCTGCATCTAAAAAACTTGGTTTTTTCTTTTGCTCTCGGCGTTACTTTTCTTCCAAACAGCTGTTCACTCTGTACAAATCTCAAGTCCGCCGTACCATGGAATATTGTTCCCACATCTGGTTTGGTGCCCCCAAAACCTCTCTCAGGCTTCTTGATTCCATTCAGAAGAGGGCAGTTAGGTTAATTAATGATTCATCGTTAACAGAGTCTCTTCACTCGCTTTCTCATAGACGTACTGTTTCTGCTGCATGCCTCTTCTACAGATACTTCTACGGGCACTGTTCTTCTGAATTGGCTTCTATAATTCCTGCTCGCTCTTTCAAAACAGTCCGAACATGTGCAGCCACCAGCAACATCCATTTACTGTCCAACTTCAAACTCAAAGAACCAACTTTTCATCTTCTTCGTTTATTCGTTCAACTGCCATTTTCTGGAACAACCTTCCTTCGTACAGATTTCCTGAAAATTACAGTCTACAGAAGTTCAAATCTAATGTCAACAAATATCTTCTTTTGTCTTCTCAACCTCCAACCCAAGCATGGTACTAAGTACTATAGGTTCTAATACCTCTCGTGTTTGGGGTTTACATAAAAAAAGAACCCTACACTGCTATCTTGGTGGAGTGCCTGAAACCCTTATTAGGGATCACCGCACAGACGGCCAAAACTGCATTTTTCAACAGGATTCAGCCAGCACCTTGGCACACAGCAAAATTGGTAAATTTTATGCCATTTAGATTTAATGATGAGTTTGTCTTCTTGTCTCACAAGGTTTAAAACATATTTACACCAATGTTTTCCCTTGTTTTTCTCCCTTAAGGTGCAGTCATACCTCAGAAATGCTGGCATTATAGTATTGGACTGGCCTGGAAACAGTCCTAATTTGAACCCTATTGAATATTTCTGGTACATAATGTTGTTTAAAATTGCTCAGAAGAAGCCAACAAGTAAGATTCAGCTGCAGGAGAGCATTGTAAGGGTAACACGAAATTGGGCAACCGTATATCCAGAAGTTGATTAATTCTATTGCCAGATCGTTTCAAGGCTGTAATTGCAGCTCAAGGAAGAAGAACAAAATATTGAGGACTTATTTTGCTGATTTACAGTACATAATACTATTACATTAACTTCAGTTAACGTAGTAGTATATGTAATTATTAAGTTAACATCATTTCAGTTTGTACACGTAAATGGAATAAAATGTATGTTTCGTTGTCATGATTGCCATTTGCATGATTTCTCATATTTCCATTAATTACACATTTTACCCTTTGGGAAGGTATTTATGGCAATTAGGTATATCAGGTGGAGTCTTTTTATTGGATTTAATTCACAGAGATATATATCCCATCTAACAAATGCATTTCGAACATTTCTGAAACCCACAATGCAGCGCAAAACACATTATTTGCAAAATTCACAAGTGATGCAGTTTTTTTGTCCCCCATTGTATTTTCTAAATGTATCTTTGAGTTGATAAGCATCGGCAGTGAAGACAAGTTGAGCTCTTCCTTTTGTAAAACTGTGCTCAAGTTTGAAACAGTGAATAAAGCTTCATGCAAGATGCAGAGATTAATTAAAAAGCTAGTCTTTTCTAATTCCAATAAAATTTCACCTGCCAGTGATGCAAGGTTGGCTCCGTCTTTGTGAATATGTTCACATGTCATCATGATGCTACTATAACACAACTTCACTGTATTAATCGATTGGAAATTGCTCAGCCAACGGACTTCAATCATTTCGGGAATTTTTAAAAGTGGCTCTTCCAGGATAGCTTGTACATCACGTAATATTCTCTCAAGTTTCAATGATTTATGAAAGAAATTGTAGATGTCTTTTACAATGTGTAACACGTGTTTGGCAGTTGGATATTTATTTTTTGCACAAGATAAGGCTAATGAAAGTATGTATGCTGGGCAATGAATGAACGGTATTTCTCTTTGTGCCATTTCAGAGATTTTCCTTTTAACTCCATTAATATTCCCATAAAAATTGGCAGCACCATCAAAGACACAACTACTAAATATTTTAAGTCAGTGTCTCTCTGTTTAAATTCTCTCATGATAGTTTGTCAAGTTTAACATAGAAACATTTCCCTGATATTATTTCCGTCATCCACAAAACATATTAATATAGTAATTTCAGTTATATTATTGATATTCGTTGATTCATCAGCCATTAAAGAGAAGTATTTACTTTTAATGTTCTTTACATCCTGCTTATCGAGAACTTCGGCAATACATGAAAGAAATTCAGATCCAATTCTTTACTGATATATGTTGAACAGCTGATTTGCTCTTCTAACCAGGCATTTAGAGTTTCATTGTGTTAAGTATTATTCATTTAATTAAAGGTTCATATTATGTTGTGTGAGGTATTTCTTTTTTAGCCAAAAAATATAAACCCTCAATTAAAGCACACAGAGATTTTCAGTTATCACATTTCTGTTTTTCACTTTCATTAATTAGCACAGAATGAATTGGTTTACGCAATCCTTGTGAATGAATTTTCTCCATGGAAATACTGTATGCATACTTCTCAGAATTATTGTGTTTTTCAAGCTTACCAGTTTTTCCACTTGCCTTCTGGAAATTATTGAAATAATAAATATGCCGCCGGTTTTTGGGAGCACGTTCAAGTCATTTCTTAGAAAAACCTCACAAAACTTACAAAATGCTCCACCGCGAGATTTGTCAAAGTATAACCAGTTGTTCTTGGTTTCCCAATTTTTGTTAGAATTTATATATTTTTTCATGTTATCTAGTTGCCTACCTCTTTCTGGAACAATTTCCACTTCATCTGGGTCAGGATTAGTGCCTGGGTCACTATTCTGTTTTTGAGGCGCCTCCGTAGCCAGGTGTGAAGGAGCAGCAGTGCGTAGCACACGCTTCTTGATTAGACCGGGGTTCGAGCCCATCACCACCAAATACGGAGGATGCGGAAAGGTCAGGGAATGACCACCGCATATCCCGGAACAATATGGCCTTAGTTGCTAATGCTCCTAAAAACCAAATAACAAACAAACAAATAACAAACTATTCTGTTTTCTGTCACTGATGCCATGTTTCTTCATTCTCTTCTTTTTCCTTGATAGTTATCAGAGATTTATTTTCTGCTTCTACTTCAGAACTAAGTTTTCGCTTTTTAGAAAAAAATGAAAGTAGTCTTTTGTACTGGTTTTTCAGCCATAATCGAGGGATAATTCTATTTGTTATTATAAATTAAACCTGCCAAAGTGCTAAGTGATACGAAACGAACAGCATTAAAAATATTTAAACTCCACTTCTGTGTTCTCTAACTTACACAGAGTTGATGTTTGTCCTGATGAGCTACACTAGAGCCCGCTTTATGATTTGTTCATGATTAAATCACTTTACGATGGACTCTACATAATAAAATACGGTTCACTCAAAATAGCAGTTGAAGGTTATGCGATATGTAGCAAGTGCTGGTTATTGTGATCATGTTTATGAATTGAATTTTGATTCTATTAAACAATGGTTTCAATATGCGAAAATAGGATTAATATTATCCACAGGCTATAAAAATAAAGATATAAAACACAAATTTACACTTTATTAGTTTACCAATTAACAAAATTAAATGATATGAGAAAATAGGAAGAATATCATCCACATGTTAGCAAAACAAAAATAAATTTACACTTACATACACTGCTTAATTAATATACATACTAACTAAACATAATTTGTAATCTGATATTTCTCTTCACTGACTTTTTTTTGTGGGGTGGATTTAAAATTTAAAACAGTAAAAAAAAGTAATCATCAATCAGTAACAACAAACATGGCACAAGCAAATTGCAACACGATATGTGCAAGTGAGACAGAGTAAAAAGTCATGAAGTTTAGATATAGGAATGAAGAAGAGAAGATTCTGAAAATTTATTCATGTTTTTTATATGATTGATGATTTTATGGCAAGGGAAACACGTTTCACCATAAAAACATAAAAATTCCAGTTATACGTTTATTGCAAATGCAGTAAGATTGAGTTTACTACTCGTTTATAATAACTAACAAAAAAGCCCAATAAACTGGAAACTGCAAATTAACGATATCGCAATAAAGATATCATGATGTTCAGAAATGTGCTTCACAAAGGCATTCAAAATTTATTCTTATAACCGAACATACAATGATTTGAATTGTTTTTTTGTTTTTTTTTGTACTCATAATTGCTTTCTCACTTTATGAAATTCTAACTGAAACTTCACTGCAAACCAAATCCTAACTTCGCTAAAAGAGTATTCTATCCCAGCTTGCACTGTCTGTGCATGACTTTGAGTGATATAATTTGTAAAAGGCGGCAAGAATATAAGAATCAAAGATAGGCTATCCCTGTGATCGGCTAAATTTTTCTCATTTCAGTTCCTGCACATTTTCTTCGTTTTTCTTTGTTTCAGCTTTCCATACATGTATGTAGCTTTATTATTTATTTTTCCTTCAAAGGGCATTCATCAAGATAACATGGCAGCAGATGATCCCACCACAAACTACATATAGTACAGATATATATATAATAAAAAGGTTATAAAATGTAGTTTGTAAGCTGCCACAAAATCATTGTCTTATTTGGGGTATACAAACAGAGAATTAGTTACAAGTAGCCTCTTGCTGTGAAAAAAAAAACAAATGAAGGGAACCTGAAAACCATAAAGCGGAACTTTCAAAGATTGAAATAATGACTGCACTAGACTTCTCTCTCTGCCCAGATATTGTTTAGCCCTCCCCCTGAAAGCCTTGAGACACTAATTACACTAGCAGTCATCACTTAGGAATTGATTAAGGTGAACCTATTCGTGGCCTGAGATCCAGCTGTTTATGTTGTTTGCGATATACAAAACAAAGAATTATTTGCAAGTAGACCATTTGTATGAAAATAAAGGGAACCATAAAATGAAAATACTGGCAGTCGAAATAGTGGCGTTTAGTTACAATTTATGCAGCCAGAAATGTTGCCCATTAATTATCTTTACTGGTGGTAAGAGTACCACACTTTGGGAAACACTGCTTTAGTTGATTTGATTTTTTGTATTGTTTATTTGACATAAATTTGTTGAATTTGATTTTGTAATTTCAACACAGTGTAAACTGATAAAATGGCCCCGAAAGAGCACAGTAAGAAGAAAATTTCAGTTACAATTAAATAAAATCTTGGAACGAATATTAAAATAAATATTACTATTTTTTGCCAGGGGGGTGGATTTTATTCCATTTAGGGTGGACAGACTACAAGTATATAACATAAGATAAAACCTGTAATCAAACCTTGGCAGCCTAGTCTGCACAGGAATTACAAAGAGGAAATTGTTTAGCTCAACTTTGCATAAGAATGCACAAGATGACACTGTCATCTTGTGCATTCTTTTCTGCTGAACACTGATGACCCTTCTATGTGTGAGTATTGTGACACCATTTTAGCTGTTAGATACATTAAATACTTATTTAATGTATCTGAATTTTATTTGTGCCCAACATTTATGCTTTGCTTCTTTTTAACTGTCTGACTGAGCCTTATACACTTGATCAGATTTCATCTGACTACAACGATATTCCAGAAATATTCAAATTTTTTAAAACTCTAAATACAGGATATCTATAAAGTGCTTGTGCAATAATCTAATTAAAACTGCAATAACTTAGGTTCTATATGAGATAAGAACAATGTGTAAAAAGCAATGGAAAGGTAATTTATTCTAGTTTTTAGGGTATGTAGTCATAAGATTGTTAAGACTCAACATAACCTCCATTATTACTGATACAAAGCATAGTATGATTTTGCAATCCCGTATTCTATATTTTGCAACTTCAGTTGTAGTTTAGTTACAGCATTAATTGCATTTGTGATTCTGGTATGAAGATCATTTAAATAGTGAAGCTTTGAAGAGTAAACACAGTTTTAGCATGCCCCCATAGAAATAAAGCCTAATGGGGACAAATCGGGTGAATGAACTGGCCACGTAATTGGCCCACCTCTGATGATCCATCTGTTTGGGAAGACTTCGTTTAAAAATTGTTAATCATTCTGAGTAAAGGGCAAGGTGCTCCATTGTGCTGAAAAACTGTATTGCTTCAATTCTTGTGTTATTTTGGAAATAAAAAAACTCTTGCAGCATTCATTAAGATAACTATCACCATTAACCACTGTTTTTTTAAAAAAGAAAGGACCAATTATGGCTTGTTTTTCTCAAGGCACACCAGACATTGACTTTAGGGACACAAGAAATCTGGGAACATGAAAGTTAAGGTGGGGAAACACTATTATCAAGTCACGGGACTCTCAGCATGTTTAGTGTAAACTGTGAAGTAGGTTGTAGAAGAAGCATTACTGTAACATTATACATGTGTTATTCTCTTTGAGGAAAGCTGAAGCGAAATGAATTACCACAATTCATTCTCTTCAGATTTTGAAGAAAATTTAAAAAATGCATGTGCTTTTCTTATAGCCGAGAAAACAAAGAGAA
Source organism: Mastigoproctus giganteus (assembly GCF_048544385.1). Lineage (NCBI taxonomy): Eukaryota > Metazoa > Arthropoda > Arachnida > Uropygi > Thelyphonidae > Mastigoproctus > Mastigoproctus giganteus. Next base: position 110,633,093 of record NC_143585.1, read on the forward strand.
TAAGCAGTGGACACACAACATAAACCGGAAGAGAACAGAAAAGGGCAAATTCCATCATTTACTGCAGGACTTAGAAGAAAATGAAAATTGTTTTAAGATGTACTTACAGATGAATAAAAAAGAATTTAATTTCCTACATAATCTAATTAAAGACGACATACAAGGGGAAAATACGCAATTTAGAAATTCAATCAAAGTAAAAATTAGTATTACCATTAGTAGGGCATATGATGCAAAAAAGCAAACTTATATAGCATCAGCCAAAAAAAAAAAAAAAAAAAAAGCACCCTTTCCCATTTCACCCATCCATTCACTCTAAATGTTTGTCTAGTTAAGTTGCTGACCCCCACCACAACAGATAGAAGTTTGTTCCAACTATCAACCACCTGCTGGCTAAAGGTGAATTTCCACACATCTGTTCTACAATTGTCTTTCCTCAATTTCAATTTATGCCCCCTCAGTGAGTAATCTGAGCAAGAGGAAGAATCCCATTAGCATTGAGCTTGCTCAATCCTTATACACCTCAATTAGATCACCTTGCAGGTGCCTAGTCTCCAGAATCTGTAATATGCAGAACTTAAGCCTTTCTTGATAACACCAAACCTTTGTTCCACTCACCAATCTCCGTTGCCCTTCTCTGTACTCATTCCAGCAGCTCTACATCTTTCCTAAAATGAGTCCTCCAGACCTGTATACGGTACTCAAGGTGTGGCCTGACCATTGCCTTATACAAGGAGACAATCACCTCCTTATCTCTGCTAGCAAAATTTCTGTATATCATTGACAAGACACCATGAGCTACTCTAGCAGCCTCTCTGCACTGCTCAGTAAAACTTCATATCTAATGCACAATTACCTGGAGGTAATTGTGTAGTCAGGTATGAAGTCGGTCGTAGAAGAAGCATTACTGTAACGTTATATATGTGTTGTTTTCTTTGAGGAAAGCTGAAGCGAAATGAATTGCCACAGTTCATCCTCTTCAGATTTTGAAGATTTTCATTCTCCACTACCCTGAGTAGTGGAGAATGTAACCAGGTGCTTTTCATTCTCCACAAAAATAAGAGTAGGAGTGTGTTATAGGCCTAATGACACGAGAGAAATAGTGGGCTGGTAAATCAGAATGTCTTATAAGGGGGGATTTTAACTTCCCAGATATTGACTGGAACTTGTGGATTGGTCACTTGCACACTAGTAAGACTTTTGTGGATTTATTGGATGATTGTTTTCTGCTGCAGCATGTTCGAGAGACAGCCAGAGAGGGTAATACTCTTGATCTGGTTATCAGCAGTGTGATCATCCGTGTATTAAGAATTTGCAGATAAATGAACCACTAGGTGGCAGTGATCACAGTGTGCTGAAGTCAGATTTACTCAAAGAGATAACTACCATCATGGGTAAAGGGAAGGGTTTTTGCTTCCATAAAGGTAAGTACAGTGGTCTCAAACAGTTTTTAAATTCTGTACAGTGGGGTCAACTGATGATATTACCAACAGCAAATTCTAAGTGGGAAGCATTCAAGGAATTAATCGTGTAAGCTACAAAAAGTTTCATACCTATTGAGAAATATTGTTCAAAGTTTAGGCCTAAATGGTTGTCAAATGAACTAATGAGACTCGTGGCAGAGAAAAAAAAAATGCATAGGATGCATATAAATTATCAGGCGATACAGAAGCCTATGACAGATATAAGCTAGTCTGTAATCAAGTCACAAAGGAGGTTAGGCAGGCGAAGGCAGATTACGAGAAATCTTTGGCAAAGGATGCTAAGAAAAACAGCAAGGATTTCTTTACTTATATAAACTCTAAAAGGAAGGGGATGAATCTGATTGGTCCACTTGATATCGATGGTTCGACTGTTGATGATCCTGCTCAGGTAGCTAACAAACTAAATGAATATTTTGCATCTACATTCACACATGAGGAGTTATTAAGGTTTTGAAAATGCCAGAAGGTTATCAAATTGTTGTAGGGTGTTTAATGATTTTGTAATAAGTGAGAGCAAAGTGGAGGAGAAATTGTTGAAGTTAAACATAAGAAAGGCACATGGGGTGGATGGGATCTATCCAGTTATATTAAAGAAGGCGGCAACGGAAGTAAGCAAACCCTTAGCCATAATTATGAGAGCATCCTTGGATTCAGGGGAGGTCCCCACGGACTGGATATGTGCAAATGTATCCCCAATTCACAAAGGGGCTCAAAGGGTGACACGAGTAAATACAGACCATTTAATTTAACTTCTGTTCCGGGTAAAATAATGGAGTCACTGGTTAAAGATGCATTGCAGGATCATCTAGACAAGACTGCAGTAATAATTCAGACACAGAATGGGTTTTTTAAGGGAAAGTTTTGTCTGACAAATTTGATTGGTTTTTATGACGTGGTTACAAAGGAACTGGATGCAAAAAAATAATTTTGATATCATTTACTTGAATTTCTGGAAAGCCACATGGAAGACAATTTGTACAGTAGTCTTCCATGTTGTGCATGGAAGACTACTGTACAAATTGGAGCAGAATGGTATTAAGGGTAAATTGCTATAATGGATACAAGGATGGTTGAGTGGGAGAAGACAGAGGGTGGTAATCAATGGGAGCTACTCTTCGTGGACTAATGTTATTAGTGGAGTCCCACAGGGTTTGGTGTTAGGTCCACTGTTGTTTTGTATATTTATCAATGATATTGATGAAGGTATATCAGGCTTGGTGTCAAAATTTGCAGATGATACAAAGGTTGGTAGGGTTGTTAATGATGATAATGGCAGCGTGCTACTGCAACAGGATCTAGATAATTTAGGCAGATGGGCTGAGAAGTGGCAACTGAAGTTTAACCTTGACAAATGCAAAGTACTTCATATAGGTAGAAGTAACCTCAGAGAAACGTACCAAATGTGTGGTAGTAAAGATGGTAGAAAATGAAAAAGACCTGGTAGTAATTGCGCAGTGAGATATGAAGTTTTCTGAGCAATGTAGACAGGCTGCCAGGGAAGGTCATGGGGTTTTGTCAATGATACATAGGAATTTTGCTAGCAGGGAAAAGGAGGCAATGGTCAGGCCACGCCTTGAGTACTGTGTACAGGTCTTGAGGCCTCATTTTAGGAAGGATGTAGATTTGCTTGAGCGTGTACAGAGAAGGCAACAAGATTGGTGAGGGGAATGAAGGGATCCTCTTACCAAGAGAGAGGCTTAAGTTCTGCTTATTGCAGTGACTGGAGACTAGGCACCTGCGCGGTGATCTGATTGAGGTGTATAAGGCCTTGAATGGGTTGAGCACACTGAATTCTGATGGGATTCTTCCACTTGTTCAGATTACGAACCTAAGGGGACATAAATTCAAATTAAGGAAAGACAGGTGTAGAATTGATGATCGGAAATTTTCCTTTAGCCATCGGGTGGTTAATTGCTGGAACAAACTTCCATCTGTCGTTGTGGAAGTTGATAGGTTAAATAAATCTAAGGAGGAACTGGACAAACATTTGCAGGGAATGGTTGTGTGAATTTTTTTTTTTTTTTTTTGCTGTTGCTGCATAAGCTCATACACTTGCTTTCTTGCATCACATGCCACCACTACTGCTACTACCACCCATGCAAATTACTACTAATACTAATACCACCACCCGTGCAAAGTACTACTACTGCAGTAATTGGCATTTGTCAATGTTAAACTTCAGTTGCCACCTCTCAGCCCATCTTCTCAACTTTTGCAGATCCTGTTGCAGCAGCATACTGTCATTAACAGTCCTGCCAACCTTTGTATCGTGTGCAAACTTAGACATTAACTCTGATATACCTTTATCAATATATAAATACCGAAAACAACAATGGGCCCAACACTGAACCCTGAAACTCCACTAATAACATTAGTCCATCAAGGACTAATGTTATTAGTGGTTATCAATGTCCATTGATAACCACTCTCTGTCTTCTCCCACTCAACCATCCCTTTATCCATTGTAGCAACTTGCTCTTAATGCCTTTCCTTAAACATACAATTAGTTGGATGTTTAAGGAAAGTTGAAATACTGTAAGTTTAATTTTGAATAAGGATTTATTACGTCAAAATACAAAACCAAATTTAATAACAGCAAAAAACTACTTCTCAACACTAAAAATTGAACTTTTAAGAAATTGTTATGAGTTGTAAAAATTTAAATGATCGATTTGTTTTTCCTCAAAATTTGTTAATTGTAATACTGTTGAACTATTTTCCTCCTTTGGCCATTTTTGTGCGTCTATGTGACTGGACATTAGCGGTGAGTATGCCAAGTAGCTGGTCCAAGTGGAGGGTGCCTCGGAATAGGCACAGGAGGCAATGTCCTTGATGTTGTTTTTGTTTATTTTTGGATTTCTTACTTGTGCACTCAAAATAGCATTACTTACTTGTAATCTAATTTTCTATTAGCATTTCCTCCATTTTCCTCTTGTCACGCTATCACCCCTTATGAAATTTCTGTTCAAACAGGAAAATATGAACTCCCGAAACCATGATTCGGCCTTGTGGGCTGACATGCTGTCTTGTGATTACAGCCAGTGACAGTGATGCATCTCCGAGAAATAAACTAATTGGTAAATATAGCTCCCACACATTTGACGTTAGGCATGTTTACATGTGAAGTCCTGTGAAGTGATAGTGCGTTTCCACCCTTACTTTCATGTTCCCAGATTTCTTGTGGTTTCTCTTTCCCCCAAATATGGTAGTTATGCCAATTAACCTTGCCACTAATGTTTAATTGTGTGTGTGTGTGTGTGTGTGTGTGTGTGTGTGTGTGTGTGTGTGTGTGTGTGTGTGTGTGTGTGTGTAAAGTTACACACAAGTTTTCTCTGAAAGGACACTCTTTTGGACAAAAACTTCCTGTAGCATTGTAAGATAACTATCACCATTAACCTCCCTTTCTTCAAAAAAGAAAGGACCAGTTATGGCATGTTTTACTCGGAACACCCAGACATTTAACTTTAGTGAGAATCCTTTTCATGTTCCCAGATTTCTTGTAATTTCTCTATCTCCCAAATATAGCAGTATTGGTGATCAACCTTGCCACTAATGTGAAACTTGCTTCATCATTAAACAGATTGTCAAGAGATAAGGTGGTGATGTTTTCAAACATTTCCATTATACTCATGAAAGAAAGCTAATCACACATGGTAATCCTTCCTCTAGCAACATTTGATGCACCTGAATCTTGTAAGGTCACTTGTGCAAATTCACTCTAAGAATTTTGTGCAGTATTGCTTTAGGAACACGAAGTTCCAGCGATACCCATCTTAGTGATTTTTGTGGGCTTTGCTGAAAGCTTCCTTGGTAGCTGCCATGGTCTATTTGTTTAATATGGGCCTTCCAGTTTGCAACTTACCATTAACAGAACCAGTTTCTTTAAACTTCTTCATCCAGATTGAAATAGAATTTCTGTGTGGTGCTTCTTTTATACAGTGTGTCGTAAATTTCCTTCTAATCACTGATATGGACTTAAGCTCAGCTAGCCAAAGAACAAAGTTAAATTTTTCTTCGATTCAAACCTTGTAGAGTAGATTTTCTGAAAATATTAAAAAAAACAAAATTAAACTAAATTAAGTAATTCTTTTGTGCATTAAACCAAACTAGACTAAATTACATTTCCAGTGCATTTTGCAGATTGTTTTTATCTCATATATGAGATATATAATATTATTATTAGCTACATGTGCACAGAAGCCTGAGGCTTATGCTGCACCAGCCAAAAAAAAAAATTTTAGCTCACATCTGGTGAGTATGGGCTTGATATCCAGCTCAGTACCCTGGGTGTGCCAAGCCCATACTCACCAGATGTGAGCCCCTGGAGTTAATATATATGAAAGAATATTTGCTGATGCTATCAAGACAGTAATAGGTGGGTTGGAAAAGCTAGCTTTGGGGGGGGGGGATTCACAGACTGATAGAATAGTAGCCGCAGCCAGAGATGAAAGTGATTCTTGCACTGCTTCTATTGGAATGAGCAGCAGCCCGGAAAGCAAGTTGTTGGGAATTCAGGAACTATTGTGAGTCATGAAATAAGTAAATACATGGGCTGTGTTAAAGTAACTAAGAGTAAGAACAGGTGCATGTATACTTGAATGTACAATAATGCTAGGAGTATATAGTAAATAAATTTGATGAATTTGAAGTGCTGGTCAAGACATCAAAGGCAGATATTGTTGAGATATCAGAGAGGTGGTGTCACACAGATATAAGGAAGACAGAATTGGAATTTGGGGAGTACAGTGTGTACAGAAAGGATACGAAGGGAGGAGGGGTTATGCTGTTAGTTAAGAAACATAAAATCTAAGAAGTGCATCCAGTTGACATAGATGGTCAGAGCAATGTTGAGTCAGTGTGGTGTGACATAAGCACTGGAAAAGCAAAAATGAGGGTACGAGTTTGTTATACACCTAATGACTCTGATGAGTACAATGAACAATTATACAGAGAAACAGAGTGGACCAGTAAATTAGATTGTCTTATAATGGGAGATTTTAAATTCCCAGATATTGACTGGAACTTGTGGGTCGGTCACTCGCACACTAGCAAGGCTTTTGTGGATTTATTGGATGACTGTTTTCTACAGAAGCACGTTAGAGAGCCAACCAAAGAGAGTAACAGCCTTGATCCGATTATCAGCAGTGATTATTCATTCATTAGGAATTTACAGATAAAGGAGCCACTAGGTGGCAGTGATCACAGTGTACTAATGTGGGATTTACTTAAAGATGTAACTACCATCAGGGGTAAAGGGGAGGGTTTTTGCTTTCGTAAAGGTGACTACAGTTTTTTAAATTCTGTGCAATGGGACAAACTGATCATGTTACCAACAGCAAATTCTAAATGGGATTCATTCAAGGAAGTACCCTTGTAAGCTACTAGACTTTTTTTTCCGACTAAGAAATACTGTTCTAATTTTAGGCCCAAAGATGTCAGATGAACTAATGAGACTTGTGGCAGATAAAAAAAAAAAATGCATGGGATGCATATAAGTTATCAGGCAGCACAGAAGTCTATGGTAGATATAAGCTAGTATGTAATCAAGTCACAAAGAAGATTAGGCAAGCAAAGGGAGATTATGAGAAATCTTTGGCAAAGGATGCAAAGAAAAACAGCAAAGATTTCTTTACTTATATAAACTCTAAAAGGAAGGGGAAGAATTAGATTGGTCTACCTGCTGTCAGTGGTTTGACTATAGTTGATCATTCTCAGATAGCTGCCAAACTAAATGAGTATTTTGCATCTACTTTCACACATGAGGAGTTATTCTAGGAGGAAAAGGCCAGATGTTTATCAAATTCTAACAGGGAGTTAAAAGGATTTTGTAATAACTGTGAGAAAAGTGGAGGAGAAATTGTTGAGGTTAAACATAAGAAAGGCACCTGGGGTGGATGGGATCTATCCAATTATATTAAAGGAAGCAGCAGAGGAAGTAATCAAATGCTTAGCCATAATTATGAAAGCTTCCTGGACTTAGGGTATCTACGGACTGGAGATATGCAAATGTGTCCCCAATTCACAAAGGGTGACACGAGTATAGATCTGTTAGTATAACTTCTCTTCCAGCAAATATAATGGAGTCACTGGTTAAGGAAGCATTGCAGTATCATCTAGACAAGACAGCAGTAACAATTCAGACACAGCCTGGGTTTATTAAGGGGAAGTCTTGTCTGACTAATCTGATTGGATACTATGAAGATACTACAAAATAATTTTCATATCAAAAACTTGGATTTCAGAAAAGCTTTTGATACTGTTGCACATGGAAGACAACTGTACAAATTGGAGTAGTATGGCATTAAGGACAAGTTGCTACAGTGGATAAAAGGATGGTTGAGTGGGAAAAGACAGAGAGTGGTAATCAATAGACACTGCTCTTCGTGGACTAATGGTATTAGTGGTGTCCCTCAGGGTTTGGTGTTGGGCCCATTGTTGTTTTGTATATTTATCGATGATACTGATGAAGGTATATCAAGCTTAATGTCAAAGTTTGCAGATGATACAAAGGTTGGCAGGATTGTTAATAACAGTAATGACAGTATACTGCTGCTGCAAGATGGCAGATGGGCTGAGAAGTGGCAACTGAAAGGTTAACATTGACAAATGAAAAGTACTGCATATGGGTAGTGGTAACCCCACAGAAATGTGCCAACTGGGTGGTGTTACACTCAGGGTAGTGAAAGAGACCTTGGGGGTAATTGTTCAGTCAGATATGAAGTTTTTTGAGTGCATACAGGCTGCCAGAGTAGATCATGGGGTCTTGTCAATGATATACAGGAATTTTGCAAGCAGGGATAAGGAGGCGATTATCCCCTTGTATAAGGTAATGGTCAGGCCACACCTTGAGTACTGTGTACAAGTCTTGAAGCCTCATTTTAGGAAGGATGTAGAGTCACTAGAATGAGTACAGAGAAGGGTAACAAGACTGGTGAGAGGAACAAAGGGGTGCTCTTATGAAGAAAGGCTTAAGTTCTGCAAATTTCAGCATCTGGAGACTAGGCACCTGCAAGATGATCTGATTGGGGTGTATAAGGCCTTGAATGGAAAGAGGAAGAATCCCCTCAATGCTGATGGGATTCTTCCTCTTGCTCAGATTACAAACCTGAGAGAACATAAACTGAAATTGAGGAAAGGCAGTTGTTGAATAGATGTGAGGAAATTTGCCTTTAGCCAGCAGGCAGTTGATTGCTGGAACAAATATCCCTCTGTCGTTGTTATTATTATTATTATCCATATGATGCAAGGAAGCCTGAGGCTTATGCTGCACCAGGAAAAAAAAAAAGTTCCCAAGTAACCCTGAGAAGGGGGGGGGGAGAGAGAGAGAGAGAGAGAGAGAGTCAAAAGTAGAAGGGAATCACCAAGAAAGAGAAGAATGATGATATCCAGCTCAGGATATCAATTCAAGGAAGAAGTGGACAAACTTTTGGAGCAATTGAATGGGTGAAATGGGAACATGTTTTTTTCTTTGGCTGATGGTGTATAAGCTTGCTTCCTTTCATCATATGCCTCTGCTAATGCTATATATATATATATGTTCTATATTGCAGTTTTAAAGTGCATATGGCCTTCATGGACATGCTGTACATTCTACCATATATAATTTTGAAATTTACATTACAAATATGTATACACATTTTTACTTAGTCCTGTATTTATTGATGTTTACTGCTTTTGCTTATACACTTTTTTTGATGTTGTGACCTATGTTTTGTCACCTGTGATATTCTACTGGCTTAAAAACCTGAATTTGGTGCATCGTTGCATAGGTTGCCACTGTGCTATCACACATCAAATCATTATCATCCCAATAGAAAAAAAATGCATGAATCAATTTCACCTCTGTTTGCGGCTGCTGTTAAACTGTTATTCTTAATACCTTCCAACTAGCAGTTTCGCAGTCCGCCTAACACTACCTTGATAGCATCAGCAAATATTTTTTCATGCCTTCTATTAAAATTTCTCATGTACTCTATGGGCAGAATTGCACACTTTCAAATTTAATCCTAACTCTTAACTTTTTCTCAACTTTGTCCTATATCTGTTAAGTAAATCATCAGATCTCCTATTCTTAAGGTATCATCTTTTGTGCCCTGGCAGGCATACCATGGTCCTATTCCACTTATCCTTTTTGTGCAGTATATTTCCCATTTCCCTGACATTAGAATCACTTACAATAGCTGCCTCCTGTGGGAACACTTTCTGCCATTGGGATCATTGCTGCGATGTGTGATACATGAGTGCATGCCGTGGGGTTGAGACAACATCTGGGAGCTTGTTGCCCCCTCCATTTTAATTCCTTCAAGGGCACCAACCCCATTCTTTAACTTCTTATAAACACCAATCAGAATGCTGAATTTGACTGTATCATATCCCATTCCAGATAGTTCCACAAATATCAAACAAGTTGTTTGATATTTCAAACTTCTGCTGCTATCAGCTTCTTGTTTGCTGCTCTAGTCTAAGGCATGATTTCCATTTGAATTTAATTTAATTTGAGAATATCACATTAAACTAAAAGACACCTAAGTGTAATAATAACATTAAGCTATTCACAGGTTATTCAGCAATAAAATGTATTATGCTACAAAGTTAGATTTTATATATATATATATTATGCCATACAGTTATTATGCTTGTAATGTTTTAAAATTAGTTTTTAGCCATAGTGTAAACACTTATAATATGCTCCCACAGAATTACAAAAAAAAAATATGAAATATCAATGTGATTGACATTGACAACAGCAGTAGAATTGCTCCTTAATTCAGCTCTTGTTTTTTAAGCAATTTTATGCATTTGGACAAAAAAGTAAAATGCACAAGTTTATTGCATTTTCTTTCTTCCTTGTAGTTATTATTTAAGAAGTTTTAAATTAGGTGTGGTAGCAATGGAAGTGTTAACTTTCACATATCTGTTTTGTTTAATGTACAATTATGCAGCAAAGCTTTCTGTAGCATCCTCATTGTCTGCATGACACATGCTTGACCAAACTGTTATGTTTAGTACAACCGAGCCAGTGCTGGAACGGTTATACTAGACTTATTCAAATTTCTTGATAAACAAATTTTGGATATAAAAGAACAAATAGTGTAATGGAATGCTTGCTGAATGTTCAAAAAGCAGTTAAGCTGCCTTAGATTTTTTTTTTTTTTTTAGCACTCTTGAAAGTCAACAGCTACCACAGAAATTTGGGATAATGCATTGAGGTAATCTGTGGTTTTATATGTGTTACCCCAAGGACCAATATCATTTATTTATTAATGTTAGTTACAAATAGTACAAAGCAAAACAACTTGTGCAGGTCCCAAACCAAAAAAGTTACTGAAATTCATAGTACTCTTCTACCACAAATGGATTGAGTTAGGAACTTGAAAATTTTCATCATCATTGATAGTATAAATCATTCCTTATTAAACTGTAAGCCTTTATACTATAAGTATATGATAGTATAAATCAGTCCTTTTTGAACTGTAAGCCTTCCATATGCTATTTCCCCTACATGCTATCCTATTTCTATTTCATGTACTCTATGGGCAGAATTGCACACTTTCAAATTTAATCCTAACTCTTAACTTTTTCTCAACTTTTTCTCAACCATTGTTGCGTTTTTGTGATCAGTAAGTTACAATTTCAGAAATCTGAGTTGTTGGTAAATAATAAAATACATATAAAATTTATTTAGTATATTAGGCAATCTGTTCCCTCCCTGCTTCTTTTAACCTCTATTCAAGAAGAAAAGGCAATTTTTTAATTTATAAAATTAAGGAACTGCCTTGTCTGAATAAGTTGGACTACCCTAGAACATACAAAGATTGAGGAACTGTGGTATCCTCTGAAAAGATAGCTGAATCATTTTATGTTGTATTTTGTAATGGATCTGGTGAGTATGGGCTTGGCAAACCAAGGGTCCTGAGCTGGATATCATCATTCTTCTCTTTCTTGGTGATTCCTTTCTACTTCTCTCTCTCTCTTCCCAAGTTACCCTGACTTCCATCAAGAGATGGAAGTCAGGGTAACTTGGGATTTTTTTTTTTTTTAAGCTGATGCAGCATAAGCCTCAGGCTTCCTTGTGCCATATGGCTGATAATAATAAACAACTCTTCTAAAAAGAATAAATATATAGTTTCAGCTAAATATATGCATTTAGACATGTATAGTATCTTATGTACAGCAGCTCCAGAACATTAGTTCAACTGTCTTGGTATACTACAATGAATACTGAACTCTATAAAAGGCCAGAAATGTGTGTAATGTAGGTTTTTGAAGTCTATGTGCTGTATTGTTTAGTTGTTTTTGGCCACTTTGTCACCAGGAAGGTGATCAATGGGAAAGCGGCGTCTCCATAGCCAGGTGGGAAGGAGCAGCAGTGCGTAGCACACGCTTCTTGATTAGACCGGGGTTCGAGCCATCACCACCAAATACGGAGGATGCGGAAAGGTCAAGGGAATGACCACCGCATATTCCCGAGCAATATGGCCTTAGTTGCTAATGCTCCTAAAAACCAAACAAACAAACAAACAAACAAACAATGGGAAAGCCTGCCAGTGCCCATCTGCACCATGAGGAGGTTTGCCACAACTAAGCATGATTTGTTGTGGCCCTCAAGTAATTCAATCATTGTTTGCCCCAAAGGGCAAAATCCTGCATCCATTAGAGGTAGTACTGTAGCAGTGGGGGCTAGAAAAAAATCCCATATTTGCCCAAACTATGGGTATAAGATTTTTGGCACCAGCAAAAAAAAAAAAAAAATAAATAAATAAATGAAAAATTTTAAAAAGAATTAAAGGAAATAAAATGTGCATGTGTATATATATAGCCACTCCCTGACTTACGTAAGGGTAAGTGTAAAGTGTATTTGTGGCACCAAGGGTTCACCCCATCTCCGCATTGCTTTCATTGTGGTGTAACAGTTCACTGTAAAGGCCAGAGATTTAAAAGTGTACATGTGTAATGTTGTGTATCGTTGTTCATCTGGCCATTTAGCTGCTAGACCCCTGCTGGAGCCAATGTTGTAGTAGTAGTGGCATGTGATGCAAGAAAGAAAGTGTATGAGCTTATGCAGCATCAGCCAAAAAAAAAAAAAAAAATCACACCATTCCCTCCAAATGCCTGTCCAGTTCCTCCTTAAATTTATTCAACCTATCAACTTCCACAACGAGAGATGGAAGTTTGTTCCAGCAATTAACCACCCGCTGCCTAAAGGCAAATTTCCGCACATCTATTCTACATCTGTCTTTCCTTAATTGAATTTATGCCCCCTTAGGTTCGTAATCTGAAAAAGTGGAAGAATCCAGCGTGCTCAAACCATTCAAGGCTTTATACACCTAATTCAGATCACCACTCAAGTGCTTAGTCTCCAGCCATTGCAATTTGCAGAACTTAAGCCTCTCTTGGTAAGAGGATCCCTTCATTACCCTCACCAATCTTGTTGCCCTTCTCTGTACACGCTCAAGCAAATCTACATCCTTCCTAAAATGAGGCCTCCAGACCTGTATGCAGTACTCGAGACGTGGCCCGACCATTGCCTTATACAGAGGGACAATCACCTCCTTTTCCCTGCTAGCAAAATTCCTATATATCATTGACAAAACCCCATGACCTGCCCTGGCAGCTTGTCTGCCTTACTCAGAAAACATATCTGCCTGCACAATTACTCCCAGGTCTTTTTCATTTTCTGCCACCTTAAGTGTAGTACCACACAATTGATACTTTTCTCTGGAGTTTCTAATACCCATATGCAGTACTTTGCATTTGTCAAGGTTAAACTTCAGTTGCCACTTCTCAGCCCATCTGCCCAAATTTTCTAGATCCTGTTGCAGTAGCACACTGCCATTACTGTAATTAACAACCCTGCCAACCTTTCTATCATCTGCAAACTTCGACACTAAGCCTGATATAACTTCATCGATATCATTTATAAATATACAAAACAGTGGACCCAACACCGAATCTTGTGGGACTCCGCTAATAACATTCGTCCATGAAGGGCAGCACCCATTGATTACCACCCTCTGTCTTCTCCCACTCAACCATCCTTTTATCCATTATAGCAATTTACCCTTAATACTAATTCTACTCCAATTTGTACAGTAGTCTTCCATGCGCAACAGTGTCAAAAGCTTTCCTAAAATCCAAGTAAATGATATCAGAATTATTTTTGGCATCCAGGTCCTTTGTAACCACATCATAATAACCAATCAGATTTGTCAGACAAGACTTTCCCTTAACAAACCCATGTTGTGTCTGAATTATTGCTGCAGCCTTGTCTAGATGATCCTGCAATGCATCTTTAACCAGTGACTCCATTATTTTATCCGGAACCGAAGTTAAACTTACTAGTCTGTAATTACTTGTGTCACCCTTTGATCACCCTTGGTGAATTCGGGATACATTTGCATATCTCCAGTACATGGAGACCTCCCCTGAGACCAGTGATGCTCTCATAATTATGGCTAAAGGTTTGCTTACTTCCTTTGCCACCTCCTTTAATATAACTGGATAGATCCCATCCACCCCAGATACCTTTCTTATGTTTAACTTCAACAATTTCTCCTCCACTTTGCTCTCAGTTATTACAAAACCATTAAGGATCCTGCTACAATTTGATAACCTTCTGGCATTTTCAAACCCTTAATAACTCCTCATGTGTGAATGTAGATGCAAAATATTCATTTAGTTTTTTAGCTACCTGAGCAGGATCATCTACAGTTAAACCATCGATGTCAAGTGGACCAATCAAATTCATCCCTTTCCTTTTAGAGTTTATATAAGTAAAGAAATCCCTGCTGTTTTTCTTAGCATCCTTTTCCAAAGATTTCTCATATGCCTTCACCTGCCTAGCCTCCTTTGTGACATGATTACAGACTAGCTTATATCTGCTATAGGCTTCCATGTCACCCATTAATTTATATGTATTCCATGCATTTTCTTCTCTGCCACGAGTCTCATTAGTTCATTTGATAACCATTTAGGCCTAAACCTTGAACAATATTTCTTAATAGGTATGAAACTTTTAGTAGCTTCCATAATTAATTCCTTGAATGTTTCCCACTTAGAATTTGCTGTTAGTAATATCATCAGTTGATCCCACTGTACAGAATTTAAAAACTGTCTGAGACCACTGTACTCACCTTTACAGAAGCAAAAACCCTTTCCTTTACCACTGATGGTAATTATATCTTTAAGTAAATCCCACATCAGTACACTGTGATCACTGCCACCTAGTGGTTCCTTTATCTGCAAATTCTTAATACATGAATGATCACTGCTGATAACCAGATCAAGAGGATTACCCTCTCTGGCTGTCTCTCGAACATGCTGCAGCAGAAAACAATCATCCAATAAATCCACAAAAGTCTTACTAGTGTGCAAGTGACCAATCCACAAGTTCCAGTCAATATCTGGGAAGTTTAAATCCCCCATTATAAGACATTCTGATTTACTAGCCCACTCTGTTTCTCTGTACAATTGTTCATTGTACTCATTCGAGTCATTAGGCCTATAACACACTCCTACTCTTATTTTTGCTTTCGCAGTGCTTATGTGACACCAAACTGACTCAACAGTGCACTGTTCATCTATATCAACTGGACGCACTTCTTTTGATTTTATGTTTTTCTTAATTAACAGTATAACTCCTCCTCCCTTCCTAACCTGTCTATCCTTTCTGTACACATTGTACTCCCCAAATTCCAATTCTGTCTTTCTTATATCTGTGTGACACGTCTCTGATATCTCAACAGTATCTGCCTTTGACGTCTTGACCAACACTTCAGATTCATCAAATTTATTTACTATACTTCTAGCATTGGTATACATGCACCTATTCTTATTCTTAGTTACCCTAACACATTCCATAAGCCCACCTGTTTCACGATGACTGCCATCAGTGCCTGAACCCCAGCACCCCTTACTCTAGGCCGCTGCTTATTTTAATAGAAGTAGTGCAAGAATCATCTTCACCTCTGCCTGCAGCTACTTTTAACCTTTTAGTCTGTGAATCCCCCCCATGCTAGCAGTTTTCCGACCCACCTAACACTGCCTCGATAGCATCAGCAAATATTCTTGCACCCTTTGTATTTAAGTGTATCCCATCCCTGTAGAAGCAGTATCTCCTGTTAACAAGCACAGACCACGCTGAAAAAAATTTTACCGCTTCAGCCTTGCACATTTCTTCCAGGGCCGAATTGATTGACAAGGCTCTCATCATGTACTTCCCCCCATCGTGTCTGGGCAGAATTGCAGTCACTTTCAAATTTAACCCTAACTCGCGACTTTTTTGCAACATTGACCTGTACTTGTTAAGTAAATCTGCAGATCTCCTACTCTTAATGTCATTGGTTCCAATGTGTACAAGAATGTCACCTTTTGTGCCCTTAAAACATGATATATGCTTTACAACGCCATCCACTTTTGCCCCTGGCAGATATACCCTGGTCCTATTCCATTTATCCTTTTTACACAATATATTCCCCATCTCCCTGACAATAGAGTCACCGACATTAACTAACTCCTGTGGGGCCAGTGCATTCTGCTTTGGAGATTGCCGCTGTGTTGCCTGATGCCCAGGAGTGAGCTCTGGCGTTGAGTTGGGCAGCTGAGAGCTTGAAGGGCCCCTCATATTAATTTCTTCGAGGGTCATCTACCCTACACCTCAAGCTCTCACTGATGCCCATTATAACGATGAGTTGGCGCCTAATTTCTAGACACTCTCTGCACCTGGCACACACAAAGACATTCTCATTGGCTAGATCATGTTCTGTTCCAGATAGTTCGGCAAACATTTCAGAAGCACATTTTTTTAGGCTGTGATGCATTGAAGAATCGCTTCCCCCCCCCCTCTTTTCGATCTTCTCTGGCTTAAAATCTCTCTACCTCATTCTGTGAAATTATCTGTTGTCTCAATCGTTCTCGCAACTCCACTAATCACTTGGAACTCTTTGACTTTCTCTCTTTTCAACTTTCCTAACAGTGAGGTAATTTTCCTTAGTGATCTTTTTCTCACAAACAACCCTTCTAAGTACATGGTCAAAGTGAGTGGTCCTTTAGACACCTCAGATCATAACTTGGTGATTGTCTCTTCTCCAATGCAGCCTTTATCTCATGGCTATTCCCAACCTCGTGTTGTTTGGCATTACAAGAATGCAAAATGGGATGACCTGCGAGATTTTTTTTCTTTTCCTTAATTGGATTACTATTTTAAAACTTCTGATGTCAACGTTTGCTCATATCATGTCAGTGAAATTATTTTGTAGGAATGGAATTCTTTGTTCCACACTCCACCTTAAAATCTCATCCTTTATCTAAACCTTGGTTTTCCAGTAAATGTGCTAAGGCTGTTCAAGTGAAGAATGTTGCATATCGTAATTGGCTTGTTTCCAATTCTTCAGTTTCATTTTTTGCTTACACCAGAGCTCGCAACAATTAATCAGTCCAAACTATATTTCGAACGTGCTAAAAGTAGAAAACTTGCTTCTTGGCTTAATAGTAGACGAACATTTTGGTCTCTTTCCAAAGCTGTTGGCTGCAACTTTTGCCTATCTCTGCTACCACATTTGCCCAAAGAAGATGGTTCTATTGTCACTTCAGCCAAGGAAAAAGCTGACCTGCTAGCATTCCCTTTTTCTTCCAACTCATGTATTAATGATCTTGGTAAAACACTTCCCACCATTCCCAGCACGCTTCATTCAGTGCCTCTTGTGGTCTTCCATCAGAAGGATTTTGAGGAATCTCGATGCTAGGAAAGCTCCAGGTCCTGATGGTATATCTCCACTTGTTCTCAAATCCGTCACTCCTGTTCTTTGCCACCTTTTTTCACTTTCTTATTCCAAAGGTATTTTTCTTTCTGCTTGAAAATTTGCTCATATCTAGCCAGTTCCCAAAGAGGGTGACAAATCCCTTCCATCCAAATATTCTCCCATTGTGATTACTTCTACTTTTTCTAAATTAATATAGAAATCAATTAACCACCAACTCTGAAGCTGTCTAGAAACATTCCATCTGATCAACGATCGCCAGTATGGATTCCGTCAGTGTCAATCCACTGGTGATATTCTGGCTTATGTTACCCACCTACGGACAAATTTAGTGGAAAAATTTGGTGATGAAACTCAAGCAGTTGCTGTTGACATATTAAGGGCTTTTGACTGTGTTTGGCATAAAGGTCTTCTAAACAAGCTTCCATCTTATGGTTTGCCAATTTTTTTTGTAATTGGTTATCCAGATTTTCTCTGACCACTCACTGAGGGTAATGGTAGATGGCTCTGTCTTCTAACTTCTCCACTAATGCTGGCATCCCCCCCCCCAGGTTAATTTCATTCTCCCACTCTTTTCCTCTTGTATATTAATGACCTTCTTCCATTGACCAGAAATCCTATCCATAGTTTTTGCTGATGATGTCACATTGCGTTCCACTTTCCAGTTTGAGAAACCTCGCCCTGCTCAATCAGCTTCAACCTATCGAATATCCACTACTAATTCCTTAAATGCCAATCTCCAGGTAATTCTCCAGTTGGGCAAAGACAACTTAGTTGATTTCAATCCTTCTAAAACTCAGTCCTGTCTTATATTAGCATTAACATTAGTAGAGGCATATGATGAAAGAAAGCAACCTTATGCAGCATCAGCCAAAAAAAAAAAAAAAAGCCACTCCCATTTCACCCCTCCGTTAGTTCGAAATACCTGTTCAGCTGAGCCTTAAATTTATTTAGGCTATCAACTTCCATAACAAGGGATGGAAGTCTGTTCCACCAACCAACTTTCCGCTGGCTAAAAGCAGATTTCTGCACATCTATCCTACATCTGTCTTTCCTTAATCAGAATTTACGTTCTCTCAGGTGATTATTCTGAGCAAGAGGAGGAATCCCATCGGCATTGAGCATGCTCAAACCATTCAAGGCTTTATACACCTCTATCAGATCACCTCGCCAGTGCCTAGTTTCCAGACACTGTATTTTGCAAAACTTAAACCTTTCTTCGTAAGAGCAACCCTTTGTTCCATTCACTAATCTTGTTGCCCTTCTCTCTACTCCTTCCAGCAGCTCTATATCCTTCTTGAAATGAGGCCTCCAGACCTGTATACAGTATCAAGGTGTGGCCTGACCATTGCCTTATACAAGGGAATAATCACCTCCTTATCCATGCTAGAAAAATTCCTGTATATCATTGACAAGACACCATGAGCTACTCTTGCAGCCCGTCTGCACTGCTCAGAAAACTTCATATCCTGTACAATTACCCCCAGGTCCTTTTCATTCTCTACCATTGTCAATGTAGTACCACAGAGTTGATACGTTGCTCTGGAGTTACTGTTTTTTTTTTTTTTTTTTATGAAAACCCCAAACACGAAAGGTATCAAAACCTATAGTACATAGTACCATGCATGGGTTGAAGGAGAAGTATGGGGGAAGGGGGATGCCGGACACTTTGCTCTAGAGACTAAACATGGGTTTCCCATGTGTAGTACTTTACATTTGTCAATGTTAAACTTCATTTGCCACCTCTCAGCCCATCTGCTCAACCTTTCCAGATCCTGTTGCAGTAGCATACTGTCAGTAGTGTCCTTAACAACCTTCCAACCTTTGTATCGTCTGCAAACTTGGACATTAAGCTTGATATACCATCATCAATATCATTTATAAATACAGAAAACAACAATGGACCCAACACTCTGAACCCTGAGGGACTCCACTAATAACATTAGTCTACGATGAGCAGTGTCCATTGATTACCACTCTCTGTCTTTTCCCCCTCAACCATCCCTTTATCCATAGCAGCAATTTGCCTCCAATGCCACACTGCTCCAATTTGTGCAGCAGTCTTCCATGTGCAACAGTATCAAAAGCTTTTCTAAGATCCAAATATATAATATCAAAGTTATTCCCTGCATCCAGTTCTTTTGTGACTGCATCATAGTATCCAATCAAATTAGTTAGGCAAGACTTTCCCTTAACAAAACCATGCTGTGTCTGAGTTATAACTGAAGTCTTGTCTAGATGATCCTGTAGTGTTTCTTTAACCAGTGCCTCCATTAATTTTCCTGGAACAGAAGTTAAACTCACAGGTCTATAATTACTTGTGTCAGCCTTTGATCCTCCTTTGTGAAATGGGGTCAGATTTGCACATCTCCGGTCTATGGGTTTTCTCTTTTGCTCTCAGCATTACTTTTCTTCCAAATGACTGTTCACTCTGTACAAAAAGCAAATTTGCCCTACCATGGAATATTGTTCCCACATCTGGGGCAGTGCTCCCAAACCCTCTCTCAGCCTTCTAGATTCCATTCAGAAGAAGGCAGTTAGATTAATTAATGACTAATCTTTAACAAAGTCTCTCCACTTTCTGTCTCATAGATGTTCTGTTTATGCTATATACCTTTTCTACAGATACTTCCATGGGCACTGTTCTTCTGAATTGGCTTCTATAATTTCTGCTCTCTCTCTCTCAAAATAGTCAGAATATGCTGCCACCAGCCAACATCCATTTACTGTCCAACTTCAAATTCACAGAACTAACTTTTCATCTTCCTCTTTTATTCATTCAACTGCCATTTTCTGGAACAGCTTTCCTTCGTACGTATTTCCTAAACATTACAGTCTACAGAAGTTCAAGTCTAATGTCAACAAATGTCTTCTTTTGTCTTCTCAACCTCCAACCCATGCACGGTACAATGTACTATAAGTTCTAATACCTCTCGTTTTTGGGGTTTTCATAAAAAAAAAAAAAACTTACTGGAATAAGTTACTTACATGGGTGGTAGAGGCTGACAGTTCGGGAAATTCAAGTGTCAGCTGGATATGGTTACCTATGGGAGAAGGGAAATGCATAGGTTGTGTATTTCCTTTTCTTTTATTATTTATTTTATTTAAATTTTTTATTATTGTTATATTACTCTTTTTTTCTTTCTTTCTTTTTTTTTTCTTTTTGGCTGGTGCAGCATAAGTCTTAGGCTTCCTTGCACCATAAGGCCATTACTAATACTAAATTTAAAAATAAGGAGAGAAAACTAGAAAAAAGTACAAGTTAAGTTAAAGATACATACAGCAGGTCCTCGTTATAATGTTGTTCGCTCTACGCTGATTCACTATAACGCTGTTCTTATATTACAACCCATATTTCACTCTGACACTGTCATGACTCACTATAATGCTCTTTTACCAGCGTACAGATTAAATTTTTGGCATATTTAACAAAAATGTTTCATCTGATGTAGTTGATAGCTAAAAAACGAATAGCAAAACAGCATTAAAAAGTTTCCTACGCTGACTTGCAAAATTTTCCGACGCTCAGTGAAATTTTCTTCCCCACTAATTTAATTGCAGTACAGTGTCTTGGTACGTAGTTCTGAGATCAACATTTTAAAAAATGATGAAGTATATTGCTTGTAATATTTGTATTATATGCATTAATCTGAAGTCTAGTAATCACTCGGTACAGTGTTAGGTAAGAGACAGTTTACTCAAAAATTGTATAATAATTAATGCAACACAGTTACATTTTCGAAGGTGAATAATGGCAGATAAGAATTAAAAAGCAACGTCTGGACGCGGTACGAACCTTACTAAGGTAAAAAAAAGACTGAATTTGAAAATTAAATTATACGTTTTGAAGCGAATCAAATTCTGTTCAACGACAGGTAGATGTGTGCAATCATTTAGGACTGGCTGATTCAACTGTAAGAACAATTATAAAAAATAAAGAATTAATTTTAGCAGTAGGAAAGACAGCTGTTCCACTGCAAACAACTAAATTAGTTATGACTAGGCCGTCTATTATAATTAAAGTGGAGAGACTTCTAAATAATTTAATTGAAGTAATATCCAATGTACAATTCTGTTAATTTAAATATTATTAAAGAAAAAGTGATTAGCCTATATGATGATCTGAAGAAAGCTCAGAAAGCTGAAAAAAAAAAAAAAAAAATGTGGAACCATTTCAAGTAGTAAGGGCTAGTTCGATAGATTTAAAATTCAGGGAGAATCCGTAAGTAGATCAGACGAAACATTCGAAAAAGAACTTCTTAAAATTATTGAAGAGAGGTGTGTTATACTTCTCATCAAGTTTTTAACATAGATAAAACAGGACTTTTTTGGAAATGAATTCCTAAAAGAAGTTTTATATCGAAAGAAGAAATAAACATGCCAGGCTTCAAAGTGGCGAAAGATTGGTTGACTTTATTGTTGAGTGGTAATGCTGCAGGGGAATTTGAAGTAAAATCCCTTTTAGTTTACCAGGAAGAGGGACAATACAGCCCAAAATCAACCAAAGATATGAAAACTCGACAGCCAAGTGCCATCGAATTAATAAATTCATGATTTTAATTGGCATTTTAAGTTTAAATTTGATACGTAATGTAGTAACTTACCACATAGTTATATACGCATGTAATAGAAAATATTTTATATGTACAGATTTTTAATATTAAATATTGTGACTGATATTTGGCATCTTTTCACTACCGTTTATTATTTGTGAGTCGCAGTGGTATAGAACTGCGACTTACAAATACATATGTTACATTACAGGAGTACGGCGCTCACTTAGCACTCTGTTTTTCCGGAATGAATTATCAGCGTTATGCAGGGGTCACCTGTATATGCAAATATACACAACCTAGAAATATTCATAACAAATTTTCATTTCTGTTAAATCTTTTACATTAAATTCTTATAGCATTTTATGAATAAGCATATTCATATACATTATTAAAGTTAGTGATTTAAAGTCAACAATAAAATGTTCAAAAGTTCATAGTAAAAATAGATGACAAATCAGAAGAACAAGAACCTACAGAATTTGTTGAATTAAACAGTTTATACAAGTTAATATGGTATTAGTCAAGAGAAGTGAGAGCCGTTAATGGCCGCATTTTATGGCCATTAAAGTACATTAATGGCCATAAAATGAAAATTCAACTCAAAAAGGCACAAATATTGTTGATTTAACAATACAAGGGGATTCAAAAAAGATTTGTATTCACCTGGAAATAGTTGTAATAAAAAGATAAAATTTTTGTTTGATACCTTGAAATATCTATAGCCACCACACAAATTTGGTTTCGATCTGACAGTTCATTTTTTTCTTTGCAGCACTGAATGAAGTGAAGTGTCACAATAGGTAAAGTGGAATACAGATCAATGACTTGGTTCTTTTTCTGCAAGGGAAAATACCCGAAACAACCCACAAAGAAATGGTCACTATTTATGGAGAAGACTGCCCAGGTTACAGTGTTGTTGCACATTGGTATACACAATTCAAATGTGGAAGCAATCCCAGGATTCCCAGCAAATGCTGTTGTTAACAGAAGAGAGAGTGTTGCAAAAATCAAGGCATTAATCCTGAAGATCAGTGTATTGATCTCAAAGAACTAGCTTGCAGAGTTTCAAATTAGTGTAGGGTCTGTGGAGAACATCATCCATCAACGGTTGCATATGAATAAAGTGTCTGCTAGGTGGGTACCCAGACTTCTGATCCCTTACCAGAAGAAGGAAATAGCACAATGTGCCATGAAAAGCAAGAGATTTTTTTTACAGCTAGTCACCATGGATGAAACTAGGATCAATCATATGATTCCGAAACTAAACAAATGTCAAAACAATGGAAGCATGCAGAACCCCCCCCCCCCCAAAAGGCAAAGGTGCAACCAAGCGCTTGCAAGGTGGTCTGTCCCTCGTTTATGAGAGAATCTTTAGCACTGTGACCCTGTCGAAATCCAAATTTATTTGATACATAGATATTGTTTTCCAAAGGTAGGTCAGTTATTCTAAAAGATATAACTTTCAAGTACTGTACCATTGTTTTCCAGTAAAGCTATTGGTCTGTATGAATGTGGATAGTTGACAGGTTTCCAGGTTTGATGATAATTTTCAAGAGAATGCTTTTCCAAATGGAAAAACAGACAGACAGAGTAATGTACATATTTGTTGAAAAGTTTAATCAGTACATTTGGATATTTAGTGTGCAGCTCAGTTATGAAAGCTCCCTCGATATGGTCAGAACCAGCATATTTGGTCCTTGAAGTTGTCACAGACATTCTCTCAGATATGCCAGACAAGCTGTACTTGCTACCTGCGAGTCTAAAACACGGTTGGAACTGATATTCGGGTGACACTCAAGTCATGTGGACCCAATTTCGGCGAAGTCCGGACGGTCTGTGACAGCCAAATCCTCTGCTTGCACCTTCACGATGGTGGGACTTTTAGTAATCCTGGGTATAACCTCCATGCACAAGTACATGGTGGGTGACCACCCAGGTGTGAACCAATGTAAGCAGGGGTCGAGGTGTGGCACCCACACCACATGGAGGAACGCCGCCCCTCTATGTTACCAGGCAGTACTAGGTGGTAGATGACTCTCATCAACCGGTGAAATACCACCACTTTGCTTATTGGAGGCTTGAAGTGGTGGAACCCATGTTTAGTCTCTAGAGCTAAGTTCCGGTGAACCCTTCCGTATCTCTTCCATCATGCAGTATGATTGATGATTTTGAGGTTATGATGAACATCGTGGTGAGATCCAATATTCCTTACATTTCGAGGGTACAGCTCTAAAACGGTATTCGCAGGCCGGCCGCTAGTTAGTACACTGGACCGAACCTATTGGTAACTCTCTAGGAGGCTTCCGGATCAGCTAGTGTATAATCTTGCTACCTGCCAGATAGTGACTGGAGGGAGTCCAAGTAGTGTGTGTGTGTGTGTGTGCGGGGAGCATTGTCAAGGCCACGTTATGTCAAGGATCTGGGTATATTCTTACCACGTGTACACCATATCCAAAAATTTTATTACTTCATACAGCATGTCCCACCCACTTTTTCTTACTATTGAATACACCATGAATTTTCAAGCTAATAGAGCAAGCTTATCTGCGAAAATATCTAAACCTCCCAAGCACTTCCTAATTCATTTCACAAATATACGTGGTCTCAGTTCTAATCTCAACGATGTACATTTCCACTTGCAGTCTGCAAAACCCCATATACTTTTTCCTGACAAAATCTCAGTTATTGGTTGATTCAACTACTGCTCATCTCAGATGCCCAAATTATTCGCTGTATGATTCCTTTCGCCTCAAAGGTGGTACTTGTGCATATGTCCGTTCTGATATTCCCTGTCAGAGACTTGGCAATTTGGAATCTCCTCATTCGATCTTCTCTACCTTAAAATCTCTCTACCTCATTGTGTCAAATTCATCTGTTGTCTTTACCGTTCTCCCAACTCCACTAATCACTTGGAGCTCTTTGACTTCCTCTCTTTGCAGCTTTACTTTCTCCAGTCCAACTTTCCTAGCAGTGAGGTAATTTTCCTTGGTGATTTTAATGTTCACGACTCCAGCTGGCTTCCGTTTTCTAGTCACACCGACCCAGCAGGTCGAGATGCTGAGGCTTTTGCAATTACTAATGACCTAGCAGATTGTTCATTTACCTACAAGAATACCGGACAATCCAGTGCCTCCGTAGCCAGGTGGGAAGGAGCAGCAGTGCGTAGCACATGCTTCTTGATTAAACCGGGGATCGAGCCCGTCACCACCAAATACAGAGGATGCGGAAAGGTCAGGGAATGACCACCGCATAACCCGGAGCAATATGGCCTTAGTTGCTAATGCTCCTTAAAAAACCAAAACAACAACAACAACAAACCGGACAGTCCTAATTATACAGCCAATGCGCTTGATCTTTTTCCCACAAACAACCCTTCTAAGTACACGGTCGAAATGAGAGGTCCTTTAGGCACTTCAGATCACAACTTGGTGATTTTCTCTTCTCCAATGGAACCTTTATCTCATGGCTATTCCCAACTTCATTTTGTTTGGCATTACAAGAATGCAAAATGGGATGACCTGCGAGATTTCTTTTCTTCTTTTCCTTGGTTGGATTACTGTTTGAAAACTTCTGATGTCAACGTTTGCTCAGACCACGTCAGTGATATTCTTGTAGGAATTGAATCCTTTATCCCACACTCCACTTTAAAATCTTGTCCTTTATCTAAACCTTGGTTTTCCAATAAATGTGCTAAGGCTGTTCAAGAGAAGAATGTTGCATATTGTAATTGGCTTGTTTCTAATTCTTCAGTTTCATTTTCTGCCTACACCAAAGCTTGTCACAATTGTAAAGCAGTTATTAATCAGTCCAAACTAGAGTTTGAAGAAGCCAACAGTAGAAAACTTGCTTCTTGTCCAAATGGTAGCTTAGCATTTTGGTCTCTTGCCAAAGCTATTATTGGCTGCAACGTTTGTCCATCTCTGTTCCCACCTCTGTCTAAACTAGATTGTTCTATTGCCAATTCGTCTAAAGATAAAGCTGACCTGCTAGCATCCAATTTTTCTTCCAACTCGTGTATTCATTATCTTGGTAAATCATCTCCCAGCACGCTGCATTCAGTGCCTCTTGTGGTCTTCCATCAGAAGGATTTTGAGGAATCTCGATGCTAAGAAAGCTCTAGGTCCTGATGGTATTTCTCCACTTGTTCTCAAAACCTGTGCTCCTGAACGTACTCCTATTCTTTGCCGCCTTTTTTCACTTTCTTATTCCAAAGGTGTTTTTTCTTTTGCTTGGAAATTTGCTCATATCCAGCCAGTTCCTAAAAAGGGTATAAATCTCTCCCATCCAATTATTGTCCCATTGCAATTACTTCTACTCTTTCTAAAGTAATGGAGAAATCAATTAACCGCCAACTCTTAAACTACCTAGAAACCTTCTGTCTGATCAACGAACGCCAGTATGGATTCCGTCAGTGTCAATCCATTGGTGATATTCTGGCTTATGTTACCCATTTATGGACTAAATCAATGGAAAGGTTCGGTGAAACACAAGTAGTTGCTCTTGACATCTCAAAGGCTTTTGATTGTGTTTGGCATAAAGGTCTTCTAAACAAGCTTCCATCAAGGGTTTTCCAACTGTTTTTTTTGATTATCCAGTTTTCTCTCTGTACGCTCACTGAGAGCAATGGTAGATGGCTTGCTGTCATCTAACTTCTCCACTAATGCCGGTGTCCCCCAAGGTTCAGTTCTTTCCCCCACTCTTTTCCTCTTGTATATTAATGACCATCCACTGACCGGAAATCCTATCTATAGTTTTGCCATAGCACATAGATAGCACATTGCATTCCACTTTCCATTTTAAGAAACCTTGCCCTGCTCAATCAGCTTCAACTTCACGAATATCCACTACCAATTCCTTAAATGCCGATCTCCAGGTAATTCTCCAGTGGGGCAAAAACAACTTAGTTGATTTCAATCCTTCTAAAACTCAGTCTTGTCTTATATCTCGCAAAAAGGATTCTTCTGGTCCTATGCTTATCTTTGGTGACACTCCGATTTCTAGGTAAGTTGATATATCTCTTTTCGGGATTACCCTGACTTCGAATTTCTCTTGGCACAAGCACATTACAAATATTGCTTCCTCTGCATCTAAAAAACTAGGTTTTCTCTTTTGCTCCCGGCGTTACTTTTCTTCCAAGCAGCTGTTCACTCTGTACAAATAGCAAATCCGCCCTACCATGGACTATTGTTCCCACATCTGGGGTGGTGCCCCCAAAACCTCTCTCAGGCTTCTTGATTCCATTCAGAAGAGGGCAGTTAGATTAATTAATGATTCATCTCTAACAGAGTCTCTCCACTCGCTGTCTAATAGACGTACTGTTTCTGCTGCATGCCTCTTCTACAGATACTTCTACGGGCACTGTTCTTCTGAATTGGCTTCTATAATTCCCACTCTCTCTTTCAAAACAGTCCGAACACGTGCCGCCACCAGCCAACATCCATTTGCTGTCCAACATCAAACTCACAGAACCAACTTTTCATCTTCTTCGTTTATTCATTCAACTGCCGTTTTCTGGAACAACCTTCCTTCATACATATTTCCTGAAAATTACAATCTACAGAAGTTCAAGTCCAATGTCAACAAATATCTTCTTTCGTCTTCTCAACCTCCAACCCAATCACGGTACTAAGTACTATAGGTTCTAATACCTCTCGTGTTTGGGGTTCGCATAAAAAAAAAAAAAAAAAAATTATTTGAATGGATTCGTGCAATAGTGTTATTAATTTTCTTCAGGAGTAAAAGGATTGTCATTAACGGTAAAGTTAATAATCTGAGTTTAGTTGCCTAATAAATGAATGGGCAAATCAGACTGAGGGTCATCCAGTAAGTATAAGATGTTAATTATGGATTCTACAGTAGATTGCCAAGATAGTGATTCTAATTGAAGATATATATTATGTAATTGTGTGTAATCAGGTAAGGGCCATGTTCTACTTCTTTGCTGATATAACTTTCTGGCTTTAAAAAATTCACGATAAGCAACAATTAAAATTCATGACACCATCAATTGATTCTTGCAATTCAAGAATCACTTTCACAACTGTCTATTGCTGGTGTTAAACTATTATTTTGCATATGCTGCAAGCTAGCAGTTTTCCCTCCACCCAATGCTGCCTCAATAGCATCAGCAAATATTTTTTGGCCGCTCATCATACATTTTTATTTTATTTATTTATTTATTTTTTTTTTTTTGGTAGTTGTTGCCACATCGGCTTCTGTGGCCATAATGCACCTCCCAAGGTTTTTGCAGTACTTTGATCCAAGCCCGAGGCAGGATTCGAACCCACAACCTTTGGGTTGCCAGGCAGGCACTTTACCCACCTGGTTAGCCAGGTCGGCATATATATTTATTTATTTTTTTTTTTTTTTATGTTGAATACCTTAGTTAACTCTCTTCCCTCATCCATTCTGTGTGCCCATACCATTTAAGTTTTCTTTATTTTACTTTGGTTGTATAGATGTTATTCCAAGTTTTTTTTTTTTATTTCTTCCTCATTTATAATATTACCTTGTCATTACTTCTTTTTGTTAGTGTTCCATTTGCCTTTCTTAAAGTCCCAATTTATGACCATTTCCTTTTATTTCTTAGTGGAGAGCTATATTATTATTAGTAGTAGTAGTAGTAGTAGAATGATGCAAGAAAGCAAGCTTACACAACGTTAGAAATAAATAAATAAAAAACGCTCACACTTCCCATTTCACTTCTTCATCCCTTCTAGCATTTATCTAGCTCTTCCTCAAATTCATTCAAGCTACCCACTCTACAACACCAAATATGAATTTGTTCCAACAATCAACCACCCTCTGACTGAAGGCAAATTTTTGCACATCTGACCTGCAACCATCCTACCTCAATTTGAATTTATGTTCCCCTCATGGTCTGAGCAAGAGGAAGGATTCCATCAGCATTGAACTTACTCAATCCATTCAAAGTTTTAAACACCTCAATCAGATTTTCTCGAAGGTGCCTAGTTTCCACATACTACAATTTGCAGAACTGTGGTAAGAGCACCTTTTGTTCTTTCCTCACTGTTCTCATTGCACTTCTCTGCACCTGTTCCAACAGATCCACATCCTTCTTAAAATTAGGCCTCTAGACATGGATGCAGCTCAAGATGTTGCTTCCATTTCCTTATAGAAAGAGATAATCACCTCCCTATCCTTTCTAGCAAAATTCTTGTATATAATTGACAAAACCCCACGAGCTGTCCTGACAGCCTGCTACACTGCTGGGAGAACTTAATATCTGACTGAAGTTATTTACAGATCTTTTTCATTCTCCACGGCCTTGAATATCTGCTTTGAGTGTAGTACTGCTGGTATTAATTTCAGATTGCTGTTTCTGATATGAAATACCTTGCATCTTCAATATTAAACTTCAATTGCCACTACTGGGCCCATTCACCTAATTTGCGTAGCTCTTTCAGCAGTACAATGATTAACCCCGGTAACCTTTGTATCATCTGCAAAATTAAACATTAAGCCTGATATGCCTTTATTAATATCATTAATAAATACAGAAAATAACATTAACCCAAGAAGAACAGTGCCCATTGATAACCACTCTGTCTTCTCCCACTAAACCATCCTTTTATCCATAGTAGCAACTTTCTCTTAATGCCACACTGCTCCAGTTTGTATAGCAGTCTTTTATATGCAGGAGTATCAAAAGCTTTCTGAAATCTAAGTATATGTCAAAATTATTTTTTGCATCTATTGTTTCCTTTATTGTTTGTGTCATAGTATACAACGAGATTGGTAAGACAAGATCACCCCTTTACAAATCGAGGCTGCAACTAGAGTTGCAAACAATACTGGAATTGAACTCCATGGCCAGGATCCCAGATGGGATCCCAGATGGGTCATACCCAGGAGGCAAAATGTCCCGGAATTCAAGATAAAGCCACAGGCAGATATTTTGCTTTCACACCAGTGCTGAAATTCATGTAAAGTTATAAAAGATTGCCTACTGTTTCCTGCTGCAAAATAAACATTATACATTAGCCACAACCATATACATTATATTCTGTGGGAAAGAGTTGCTCCTTAATCCTTTTGGTTAAATTGCATTTTTAAACTTGCTCCCCAGTTAAGTCCCAAAGGAAGCAGACTATAATGTAGTGAGTTGTGTGTGAATTTTAGTTTGTTAAAAAATAATTTTATTTTATCCCATTGTTCAGTTAAGAGGGAAAAAATTATTCAAATTGTGATCATGAACATGAGCTGCATACCAACTCTGAAAATGTACCAACAAAAAAAAATGAAAAGACTGTGTTTACTAGGACGAGTGGGAGCATAATGAAAAATTTAAAGACTGGGTTGATAAGGAGGATGAACACAATGATGATTAATGCAATTGATGTCATTCAATATTTTCTGTAAAATGTGAAAGCATAGTAGCTGTGCAGACACATATGAATAGTGAAAAAGGTTTTTTTTTTTTTGAAGAGAATATGGTAATGAATGCAGAGTTCCTATCGGTATTTCATAATGTAAAGCATGGTGTGAGCTACAATAATTTTTACTGTCATTCTAAACTCGTCAGTAGATTTTCGAAGATAGTAATTTAGCTAAGAAGTTTTCTTGTGAACATACTAAAGCTACAACTATCACACTAAATGTGCTAGATACATTTGCTCATCAATGCAAATGAACCAAGCTCATCAGTCAAGTACATTTAGTACAGAAAATGGTGTATGCCAGAGGATATTAAATTTTTATGAAGATCCTAATGAAACATGATGTTTTTGATTGCATCAAAAATTGTTGAGAGTAATGAATTTTCCCTGCAGAACATAAGTGCTTACAGTGCCAACAATTCCTTGGTCCATTATGGAATATGTAATTCTGTATTCACAAGGTTGCAAAAAGAAGTGAATCATGTGGTTAAAGCAAACTATAAATGCATATTATTAATAATTGTCTTAAGAAGGCAGCAGCTCCTTAAGCTACAATATCGAATGTCTTGTCCTCAAAGTATTCAGGAAGTTCAGTTCATCTGTAAAATGAATGGATCAACTAAATGTTATGTTGTTATTTGGTTTTTAGGAGCATTAGCAACTAAGGCTATATTGCTCCGGTGCGGTGGTCATTCCCTGACCTTTCCGCATGCTCCGTATTTGGTGGTGACGGGCTCGAACCCCGGTCTAATCAAGAAGCGTGTGCTACGCACTGCTGCTCCTTCCCACCTGGCTACGGAGGATCAACTAAAACACTTGACTTTGTTGATGAACATAAAGATATATTATGTCATGTGTCAACAAGATGACTCTCTCATCTACCAGCTGTTGAGCGTATTGCACATAACTGGCAACTCTGAAAGCTTACTTTAGATCCAAAGGAAAAGATAATTGCTCCGCGTTCATTTGGAAGTTTTTTGGTCATAATAATGAAAATGGAAACAGCAATGAAAACTGAAACAATAAATAACAATGAAATGATAAGTTCTGAGTCTATACTTGAGCAAGATAACAAAAAAAAAAAAAGATGACTACAACTTACTGGAATGTTCCTGTTTTTTTTTCTGCACAATGTTCTACCTTTTTGATAATGCTGTTTGTGCACTGGAGAGTGATTTATGCCTATCATTAGATATTTACAACATTATGTGAGACCAATTAAATCAATTAGAAACCTGAGTGGTAGATCAATTCTTTGGCAGTAACGTGTGATCCACTCTAAAAAATTTGCCTAAAGAAAAGAGGGAAAAATTCTTATTTGTAGCCAGTTGTTTTTTTTTTTTTTTGGAAGATGCATAATATACTTGAAGGAAAACTATGATTATTAGGAATGAAATTTTCAAAAAAGTAAAATGTTTGTCTTTGAAGCAAGAAAAGAAGAATTCAGCATGACTTGGGAGCAGTTACACTATATTAGAGAAATATCGCAAATTGTAACTGATGTTGATGCTTTATATAACAAGTGTTTGCGGCTTCAATTGTGGTTCCCTACCTCAAACAAAGAGCAAGCCAATGATAAAATGTGAGCTGAGTATGTAAGAAAAACCAAACTTTGGGTGAGCTAAAGAAAATTGTTTCCTTCATGGCTATTCCAGCAAGCAGTGCCTATCCAAAAAGAATTTTTAGTCATTTCAGTAGTGTATGGAGCAAGGACTGGAACAGAATGGCTGTTGACTTGGAAGCAAAATTGCAAGTCAGGTTAAATACAACTGAATCTTGTGCTGAGTTTGCAAATTTTTTAAAATATGGATGCAGTTTGGAAGGAACTTGTGGAAGCAGTAAAGAGTAAAAAAAAAAAAAACATATTATTGGAAAAAACAATTATATCATTGCTGCTTCCATATTTTTTAACTTTACAATATTTTAAAGGATTTCTATAATACAAGTAAATATATTCTGTAATGTCTCAAATTTTTTAACAATAAAGCTTTATGTATAAACTTTATTTTTGTTTATGATTTATTATATCTCAATCCAGGATAGAAAGGTATGAAGGTCGGTTCTCTCTAGAGAGAAATGATGAAATTTGGCCTGATGATATGTATGTGTCTCAGGATTGGCAGAGATGGTCCTGGAATTGAATCCCCTGTCCAGAATAATACAGCCTGCTTATGAGCACCTGTCCCAGATTATCTATGAAATAGTTAGCAACCCCAGCTGTGACTGCAGTATAACTGCATTCCTGTCAAGGTGGTCCTTCATTACTTCTTTAATCAGTGACTCCATTATTTTCCATGGAGCAGAAATCAAGCTAACAGGTTTGTAATTTCTCATGTCCACAGACCACAGGGATCACCTCCACCCTATACCAGCAATTCGGCTCCACCAAACTAACCATGTTCCGGTACGTGCACAAGGATTAATTTGGATTTCTCTTTCATATCACACTAGGACATGACAAGAATCTGAATGCAGGCTGTATTTGGACTTATCTTAAGAGTGCACAATACCATTCTTCATCAGTCCAATTACATTGTTCGAATGTGCATATTCTTCCAGACCTACGATGTGAGGCACTCAATGGAACACACACACACTGCAAGGCTTGCCTAATAAATTCCATGTTTGTGCAGATCATTTTGAATTGTTTGAGTTATTGCCTGTGGCCATTTTGCTGTTGCAAAGCATTTGAGTTGCTGATTAGTGACACAAATTCAAATGCAGGCTGTACTTGGACTACTCTGTGAAGAGTGCAGAGCACCATTCATCATTAGTCCAATAACATTGTTTGAGATGTGCACATTCTCCTTGCAATATGATGTGAGGCACTCGATGGAACACACATATAGGTCTTGAAGAAAAGCATCTGAGTTGCTGGGTAGTGTTTAAGTGTCAATTCCAAGAGGTGAGGTGGGGCAAGAATCGTGCCCCACAAATTTTGCAACCTGCTGATGACACTTTTTGAGAAATTTTACAACTTACATTATGACTGTCCCATATCCGGTTTCCCAGTGACTCTTCAAATGGGCAAAACATCTCAGTTGATATTTTCAGAAGTTCGCCATGGTAATTAATAGGTATATTGTCTTTTACAGCTGTAGTTTACAAATGAGATGTCTGTGACATAGTTGAGTTTTTAACAAAATAGTCGTATATATGAATTTCGATGTTCTCAGCTAGTATTTAATGGAGGACTTAGTAATTTATAGCTGCACATCAGTTTGAGAATCAGTCTCTGTCATTATGGTTACAATACAAACTGATATTGTAGACTGTCCAACAGATTGTGCATTGATCCTCCGATTCTTTTGATCATTTTAGATGTACAAAATTATTAACTCGTTTCAATTTTGTTTGTCCAAGTTTGCAGATGATACGAAGGTTGGCAGGATTGTTAATGACAGTAATTACAGTATGCTACTGCAACAGGATCTAGAAAAAGTTGAACAGATGGGCTGAGAGTTGCCAATGAAGTTTAACATTGACCAATGCAAAGTACTGGATATGGGTAGCAGTAATCCCATAATAACATACCAACTGTGCAGTACTGCACTCAGGGAAGTGGAGAATGAAAAGGACCTGGGGTAATTGTGCAGATATGAAGTTTTCTGAGCAGTGCAAACAGGTTCATGAGTAGCTCATGGGGGTCTTGTCAATGATATACAGGAATTTTGCTAGCAGGGATAAGGAGGTGATTATCCCCTTGTATAAGGCAATGGGCAAGCCACACTTTGAGTACTGCATACAGGTCTGGAGGTCTCATTTTAGGAGAAATGTAGAGCTGCTGGAACGAGTACAGAGGAGGGCAACGAGATTAGTGAAATGTAGAATTATGGTCCATTCCCTCAACATTGCTTGTTGAGAAGACCTTGCAGTGGATTGATAATGGCTGCAGATTTATTTTATTTATATAATTTGTCTAGTTCTTCCTTAAATTTATTCAAACTATCCACTTCTCTGCGACGTCAGATGGGTGTTCATTCCAACAATCAACTACTGGCTGAAAGCAGATTTCCAAATATCCATCCATCACCCATCCTTCCTCAATTTAAATTTATGACTCCTCCTTGTGTATGTGTGCTGTTCTGAACAAGAGTACAGATGACATCACTGTACATTTCTTTTGAGTGTACATTTATGTACATTTCTTTTGAGTGTTTAATCCTGTATCTTCAATATAGTCCAACTTCCAAGATGATTTATGGTTTAAAGAGGGGTCCTCTAAATGAACTTTATAACTGCCTTGTTTTATAAAATATTTATGTATATGAAGGTAGTAAATGAAACTTATTTATTATTTCTATTTTTAACTCAATAAAATATACTTATTTACCAAGAAGAATCCTGTATTTGAATGCAGCTTCACTTCTGTTAAGAGATGAATTAGATTGTATTGTACCTGGTTCTAGCCATTAAAAAATTAAAAACAAGAGGGTAAGAAACAAGTACCAAGTGTAATGATTTATTATATGAGTGGCCTTTTGAATACTAACAATACTGAATACTATTTAATACTATAGTGTTTCAGTAAGATACGTTTCATTTTCTATTTTTACAGTAAATATGGTCTTATCCCAATCATAGCAGAACAGTACAATTTGAATGACACAAGTTATTATGTTGTAGCTGTTGCAAGTCAACCTGACAAAGATACAGATTTGTTGTACCTCAAAGGTAAGATTTTTTTTTAACTTATGCTTGACACATACACATACACACGCACATTTAACTGAGGTCTGTAGGCCAGTTCCAGGGAGGTGGGCAGGAACAGCAGTGCGTAGCACACGCTTCTTGATTAGACCGGGGTTCGAGCCCATGACCGCCAAATATGGAGGATGTGGAAAGGTCAGGGAATGACCACCGCATATCCCCGGAGCAATATGGCCTTAGTTGCTAATTCTCCAAAAAATCAAAATAACAACCAGTTCCAGGGGGTCCACGAAACGTTCAGAAGATATCATGTAATATGTCTTATTTTCTTTAAAAATATACTGATAGAATCGCAATGAATTTCATTAAAAAACATTACTTGTTTTTGATACGATTAGTATATATAATTGTATACATATTTCAAATTATTCGTTCTATGCTTAGCTAATTGATGTACATTTTTGTTGTACATCAATTTGGGCCAGTTGCAATTATCAAAATTATTTGCAGGCATAGGGTAATTATCTTCTTTTATCTGTTTGTTGCAGTTCTAAAACACAGGTTACTATTGATCCTGAACTATTGATCAAACACAAAGTTAATGAAAATGTTAGAAATTTTAAAAAATTGCATGTATTTGAATGTTTTAAAAAACTCAGACCTGAACAAAGTATTTATTATTCTGCATTTCATTACATTGTTGGGCAATATTTTATTATTGTAGAGTTTTTCCGAAATTATTATGAAATTTTTCTCTACCCCCCCACCCAATGTGGGTACTGGTACCCACATTGGTATGGGGTACCAGTACCCAAATACACAGGGTGGTTGTTGTTATGTCTGGTGTTACTGTTGGTTGGTTGGTTGAGGAACTCTGACTATCCTACAGGTTTTCAGGATTGCAACTTTCTGAAGTTCCTTGTAGATGTTCACTGGGAGACCTATTGCTGGTAGGCTGGTAGGCTGCTATGTAGGGTCTTTGGCCCCATACCTGTGGTTGACATGACGATCGGGATGATCGTTACTTGTTGCATATGCCACATCTCTTTGATCTCCTGTCTTAGGTTTGTGTACTTCCTGATTTTTTTCCCCATGGGTTTTCTGCAGGTTGCCAGTGTTCGGTACTGCTATGTCAATCAGATAGGTAGCCTTTTCCTTCTTGTCCACAAGGGTTATGTCCTGTCTGTTGTGTGGAATTGTCCTATCCATTAATATAGCACAGTCCCAGTACAGCTTGTGGGTTGGGGTCGCTAGTACTGCCTGGGGTTCATACTTGTAGTACGGTACACTTTCTTCGATCAACTGGTATTTCCTTGCTAGCTTCTGATGTATTATCCTGGCTACCTGGGTGATTACCTTGCACCCTGCAAGGTAATCACCCAGTGTGTTGGATCATTTCTGAGGCCAGGTGGTATCGTCGACATGTGTCATCGGACACTCCAGGCTCCTTGGCGATGTATTTTCTATAGTTTCTGGTGTTGATTACCTGGTCTTGGATGGCGAGCATGAATCCTTCAGTCTTGGGGAAGAGCATCCCGCTCATGAGCCATGCATTGGAAGCAGTTTTATCTATGTGATCTTGATGGAGAACATTGTAACGTCTGCCATGGAATGTCTTCTCTGCCCATCTTTCTAGCTTCGTTTGTACCTCCTGTCTATCTTTCTTATGGTCTGGTGGATTGCTGCTGTGTGTTTCTGGAAATAATCCTTCAGGTTAACTATCACTGTCTTTTGTTGCTCAATGAGGTCTATCAGGCTTCTTCCTCCTCCTTCCCAGGCAATTGTCAGTCTCTCCACGGCAGATTTCGGGTGGTGTTGGCGGCTCTTGTCTTTCTCATGATATCCTCCAGCTTGGTATTAGTCCAATCTATGACCCTGAAGGAGTATGTTAGCACTGAGACTGCATAGGTGTTTATGGCTTTAACTGTGTTCCCTTCGTTCAGCTTCGCTTTCAGCAGGCTTCTGAGTTTATGATGGTATTTTTCGATCAGCAGGCCTTAATTTCCTTGTGCTGTAACTGCTGAGCCTGCCATCATCCCCAAGTATTTGTAGGCCTTTCCCTCTGCCATGGCTTCGATTTCTTTACCAGTCTGCAGCTGGTAGTTTCAGTTGACTAATTTCCCTGGTGCAGTCTGTGGGTCTTGCATTTGTCTAGACCAAATTCCATCCTAATATCATTGCTGAATTCTTTGGTGATTGGAGTAGTTGCTGAAGGTGCTTCTCGGTTCCCACGTAGAGCTTGATGTCATCCATGTACATCAGGTGGGTGAGGATGTACAGGTTCTTCCTTCCTTCCTGGCGCCTCCGTAGCCAGGTGGGAAGGAGCAGCAGTGCGCAGCACACGCTTCTTGATTAGACCGGGGTTCGAGCCCGTCACCACCAAATACGGAGGATGCGGAAAGGTCAAGGAATGACCACCGCATATCCCGGAGCAATATGGCCTTAGTTGCTAATGCTCCTAAAAAAAACCAACCAACCAACCTTCCTTCCTTTGAGATTATATCCGTACTTGCTACTGTTGAGCATGATGGATAGCGGGTTAAGTGCTAGACAGAACCACATTGGGCTCAGGGCATCTCCCAGAAAGATTCCTCTCCTGATGGGGATTGGCCTGTTGTGATGTTTTCGACTTTAATGCAGGTACTCCATTTCACCATCATTTCTCCTAGGAAGTTTGTCACTATCAGATTGACTTTGTAGATGTTCAGCACTTCTATTAGCCAGCTATGAGGCACGGAGTTGAAGGCCTTTCAGTAATCGATGTAGGCTGTGTACATGTATTGCTTCTTGTAGGCTTTCTCCATAACTGCGGCATCTATGGTTAATTGCTCCTTGCATCCTTTGCTCAGCTGCTTGCATCCTTTCTGCTGTTCGGCCGTTATGTTCTGGCTCTCCAAGTGGTCTGATATCTTCCTGGTTATGCAGCTAGTCAGGATCTTGTACATTGTTAGGAGGCAGGTGATTGGCCTATATTTTGCCGGGTTTCTTGTATCTTTGTCTTTAGGCTTCAGATTTAGGTTTCTCCTTGAGTGAGAAACTTCAGGATTGTCTCTGGGTGTCTTATCATTCAGGTGAACTGCTCTGCCAGGTGTTTGTGTGTGCAAGTGAGCTTCTTGTACCAGTAGTTGTGGACTTTATCTATTCCTGGAGTTTGCCAGTTGTGAGAGTTCTTGATCGTCTGTTTTATTTTTTATTTTTTCCCCGAATCTGCCACCCCCTCATTTCTTGTACATCCTTGGTTTTTTTTGCGTTCTAGTTCTATCTAGGTCGCTTGGCTTTTATGTCTTACTTCCCTGCTCCATATGTTTCCCCAGAACTCCTCAATCGTCTTCTTCTCTATTATTATTATTATTACTGTTGGTCGAGGAACTGCCTTATAATCCAACAGGTTTTCAGGATCGTAGCTTTCTATAATTCCATGTAAGTGTTCTCTGGGCGGCCTATTGTTGCCAGATTCTTATGGAGGGTCTTGGGCACCATGTTTACACGATGATTGAGATGATCATTACTTGTTCCATATGCCACATATCTTTGACTTCCTGTCTCAGGTCTAAGTACTTCCTGATATTTTCCTTGCATGTTTTCTGGAGATTGCTGGTGTTGGGCACTACTGTGTTGATCAGGTAGATAGCCATATTCTTGTCAATTAGGGTTATGTCTGGTCTGTGGATCATCTTGTTCACTGTGATGGCATGGTCCCAGTATAGTCTGTGAATAGAGGTCTCTAGTTTGGTGTGAGGCTCGTACTTGTAATACAGTAAACTTTCCTTGATCAGCTGGTATTTTTGCGCTAGCTTCTGATGTATTATCCTGGCCATCTGGTGATGTCTGCAAATGTATTCCCTCTGGGTGATCACACTGCATTCTGCAGTGAGTGACAATCCAGTGAGTATGGTGGATGGGGTGGCCACAGTGATGGAGTTCTTCACAGGAAATTTTTGAGTGCAGATCGCTGAATGTACAATAGCATTGTTGTGATGCAAGTGCCAATTCCGTTAATCCCACTTTTGTGGCCATGTTCTCAAACATCATAATGCAATCATCGTAGAACAGTTTTGTTATATTCCTCATTTACTGTTTCACTGAATGGGACAGATTCATAATGAACAATGCCTGGCAAGTCAAAAAATATAAGAGTGTGATCCTATTTCATCGAGACCAGTTTGCCCTGGGGGGGGGGGGATGTAGACATATATAGTTCAGGTGGCACCTGAACATCAACTCTGCCTTGGTACACTATGATCATTACAGATCTCTGTAAAAGGCCAGAAATTTGTGCAGTGTGTGTGTATATGTTGTGTCGTTTCTGTCCACTTTGTTACCAGTAGTCTGCCCAGTGTCTGTCTACACCTTGAGAAGGTGGGCCACAACTGAGTTTGAATTGTTGTGGGCCCTAACAGTCCTGTACTGAATGCCCAAAGCAACTTTGGGATCATTCAAAAAAATAATAATAAAATAAAATTAATTAATTAAAAAATAAATAAAAAACAAAGAAAATAAGTCCCATATCCGCTGGTGCAATGCAAGACCATGGATATCAGCTATTTCATACCCAGGCAGAACCTCATAAAAATAAAAGTAAAATAAAACAAATAATAATAATGAAGAGGCCAGCAAAAAATTAAAAAAATCCATTGGCGGAATGTGTGACCAGTGGATAGTAGTCTATACCCAAGAGCCCCAACTCAGACCCCAGCAAAATCCTTTCTCAAGTACATGTCCAGGAAGGAGGGGGGGGATCATCATCAACCATTCTCTTTTTCCCCTTTCCCTTTCTGCACAGGGAAGGGGGAAAAAGAGAATTGTTGATGTTCGTCTCAGCATGATCATTATCTGCAAACTGGGATTGGTGAAGTTACCTGCATAGGCTGATCCATGAGAAGGAATCCGGTTGTAGTTAGATCAAAGCATCAACAGTGGCCAGTAGGTAGTTGTCCAAATGCAAGCATTCTTTTCAGTGAAGCAAAGTCCTGAAGAAGTAGAAAGTTCTCCCTGGAGCTTAGTGAGTTTCTTCTTTACAAGAAGCAAGAGAAGGCAAAAGGTGCATTGCAGGCAGCCATAAATCTGCATACAGGTGACAATGGGGGATGTTCCCAATTTTCAGTATCACCAGATACACAGAGGTGAAGCTTTAAGAGGGAATTCAGCCAGTTTGGCATTTAGTGACACATGCCCAGAAATACTACAGAAAATAAGCAGTAAATCGAGGGGCAAACAACCACTAAAGACCTGCAGGGCTGGAGTTGATACAGTTCTGCAAGCCCGACACGTTGCCATAAGCATAGACCCCTGGAAGGAAGATAGCTTATTCTGCACGCTGACTTTACGGGCCTGCCAAACCAGACGTAGCACCATAGGTAGAAATTGGTAAGAATACTGATTTATATGCAAGATGCAGAGAGTGGATTCAAACCCCAAGATTGTTTGGAAACCCTAATTGGCATGGATGTATAATTTTTGATTTTTTTATGAAGATACGCCAAATATTTAATAAAATTGAATTTGGAGTCAATGATCATACCGAGAAATTTATGAAAAGCCACCAAAGACAGACTTATGTGAAAGTTTTTAACCATAACCACTGGAGGCAGGGAAGGATTGTGATCCCTTCAGCATCATCATTGTAGTCTTGGTTGATGAAATGGATAACTTGTTGATGGTAAAATATTGAGATGAATCAGTCATAGTAGCATTTGCATCAGATTTAATTGAGGAATGAGAGGATCCTTTTACAAGCAGCATGAGATAATTCGCGTATGCCAATTTAGAGACGTTATGAGCAGTTGTAAGGAGCCAGACATCCAAAACAAGGTTTCAGGAAAGTGGATCTTAATAACTTAATAAACATTCCTTCAATAAGATCTAAACCAGGGCATCTGGAGCTATTTATTTTAGCAACAGCAAGATTAACTTCAGTTTGAGTGAAGGGATCAGTAGCAGCCATGGAGGAGCATTAGCATTACTAGCTATATGATGCAAGCTTATATAGCATCAGCGGAAAAAAAAAAAAAAAAAAAAACCTTCCTGTTTCACCTATCCATCCGCTCCAAATGTTTGTCTAGTTCAGCCCTTGAATTTATTCAAACTGTCAACTTCCATAACAAGACAGATGGAAGTTTTTTCCAGCAATCAACCACCCGTTGGTTTAAGGCAAATTTCTGCACTTCTATTCTACAATTGTCTTTCTTCAATTTGAATTTATGTCCCCTCAGGTGAGTAAACTGAGCAAGAGGAAGAATCCCATCAGCACTGAGCCTACTCAATCCCTTCAAGGCTTTATACACCTCAATCAGATCTGCTCAATCTGCAACTTGCAGAACTTAAGCCTTTCTTCATAAGAGCACCCCTTTGTTCCTCTCACCAGTCTTGTTGCCCTTCTCTGTACTCATTCCAGTACTCTACATCCTTTCTAAAATGAGACCTCCAGACCTGTATACAGTACTCAAGATGTAACCTTGATGACCATTGCCTTATACAAGCGGACAATCACCTCCTTATCCCTGCTAGCAAAATTCTTGTATATCATTGACCAGACATCATGAGCTACTCTTGTAGCCTGTCTGCACTGCTCAGAAAACTTCATATCTGACTGCACAGTTACCCCCAGGTCCTTTTCATTCTCCATTAGCATTAGTTGAGGGATATGATGCAAGAAAGCAAGCTTATACAGCATCAGCCAAAAAAAAAAAAACCGCATTTGTACCCTCTATGCATGAAAGGTGTTTTATGTGTAAACGTCTTTATGACGAAAATCAGAACAGTTTTAACATCGAACAGCTAGAACCAAAATCATGAACGACATAACGTTTTATGCTCATGCCTGCTACTTACTCTATTGAAGTTAGTGGCATTAGCGTCATATTTCAGTTGGAATATTTAGTATGAACGATGTAATATTTTATGCACACGCCTGCTGCTTACTCGACTGGATCAGCATTTGGAAGAAGTTTGGCCAATGGCCTAATTACCCATTTGTTGAATAGTATGATTCCAACAATATAAGACGATACAATTGACATTATTTCCATTTCATAAAATCATGACAATTTTACTACAGTCTGAGATTTAGTAAGTACCGCCAAAGATGTTTACACATAAAAAAAAAAAAAAAAAAAAACACCTTCCCATTTCACAAATTCGGTCACTCCAAATGTTTGTCTAGTTCAGCATTAAATTTATTTAAGCTATCAACTTCCACACAACAGTTGGAAATCTGTTCCAGCAATCAACTACCCGCTGGCTAAATGCAAACATCCCCATATCTATTCTGCAACTATCTTTCCTCAATTTGAATCTATGCCCCCCCTCACGTTCGTAATCTAAGCAGGCGGAAGAATCCCATCAGCATTGAGCCTGCTCAAACCATTCAAGGCTTTATACACCTCAATCAGATCGCATCACAGGTGCCTAGTTTCCAGACACTGCAACTTGCAGAACTTAAGCATTTCTTGGTAAAAGCACCCCTTTTGTTACGGTCACCAATCTTGTCACCCTTCTTTGTACTCTTTCTAGTAACTCTACATCCTTCCTAAAATGAGGCCTCCAGTCCTGTATGCAATACTTAAGGTGTGGCCTAACCATTCATTGCCTTATACAAGAGGATAATTACCTCCTCTCTGCTAGCAAAATTTTTATATATCATTGAAAAGACTCCATGACCTGCTCTGGCAGCCCGTCTACACTGCTCAGAGAACTTCATATCTGACTGCACATTTAACCCAGGTCTTTTTCATTCTCCATTTCCCTGATGTAGTACCACACAGTTGGTACATTTCTCTTAGTTTACTGCTACCCATACGCAGTACTTTGCATTTGTCAATGTTAAACTTCAGTTGCCATTTCTCACCCCATCTGCCTAACTTTTCTAGATCCTGTTGCAGTAGTATTCTTTACTGTCATTAACAACCTTGCTAACCCTTGTATCATCTGCAAACTCGGACATTAAACCTGATATACCTTCATCGATATCACTGATAAATACAAAAAAAAAACAATAATGGGCCCAGCACCGAACTCTGGGTGACTCCACTAATAACATTAGTCCATGAAGAGCAGATTACCATTCTCTGTTATCTCCCACTGAACCATCGCTTTATCCTTTGTAGCAACTGTATTTAAGTATATCCCATCCCTCTAGAAGCAGTCTCTCCTGTTAACAAGCACAGACGACGCTGAGAAAAATTCTGTCCCATGAGCCTTGCACAATCTCTTCAGGTCCGAATTGATTGACAGGGTATTCATCCTCTTGCTCAGATTACGCACCATAATTCAAATTGAGGAAAGCTGGTTGCAGCTGATGTGTGAAGGTTTGCTTTCAGCTAGTGGGATTGATACAGGAACAAAATGGTGCTCGTACCAAAAAATCTTCACTTCTGCAGATTGCAGTACCTGGTGACTAGGCACCATTGAGGAGATCTGGCTGAGATGTTTAAGGCTTAGAATGGATTGTGCATGGTTAGTGTGATGGTTTCTTCCTCTTGCCTAGATTACACACAAGGCATAGATTCAAATTGAGGAAGGCTGGTTGCAGAGTACATGTGTGGAAGTTTGTCTTCAGCCAGTAGGTGATTTACGAGTGACCAAGTGGTGCTCTTACCAAAAAAGCTTCACTTCTGCAGATGGCAGTGCCTGGAAACTAGGCACCAGCAAGGAGATCTGGCTAAGGTGTTTAAAGCTTAGAATGGATTGAGCAGGCTCAATGTTGATGGTATTCTTCCTCTTGCTCAGATTAAGCACAAGAAGTCATAAATTCAAATTGAGGAAGAATGGTTGCAGAGTAGATGTGTAAAAGTTTGCTTCACCCAGCAAGTGGTTGATTGTTGGAACAAACTTCCATCTGATTTTGTTGTGGAAGTTTATAGTTGGAATAAATTCAAAGAAGAACTAGATAAACTATTGTCGGGGATGGACAAGTAATGTGGGAAGGTGTGGTTTTTTTTTTGTTGATGTTTGCTCTTATGCTACTACTAATACACTGCTGCATAAAACTTAAGGACCAGTCAGGTTTTCACCTGTAGCTTCTCATACGAGTGGCCTGGATAGGAAAAGCATACCAAAGGAATCTCATGAGGTACAGAAATGATGAAGGAAACAACACTGACACAACAACGGAAACAAAACGGTACAGAGAGACTTTATTCAAAAAATGGCAAACATAGCACTGGCTGCCATGATACAGATGCATCACTGCCAAAGATGGAACAAGGGGAGGAGGTGGTCCTCAGTAGGAGATATGGCCACCCCTAATGTCAATGCAGGCTATGCACCGCCTG
This sequence comes from Mastigoproctus giganteus, assembly GCF_048544385.1. NCBI lineage: Eukaryota > Metazoa > Arthropoda > Arachnida > Uropygi > Thelyphonidae > Mastigoproctus > Mastigoproctus giganteus. The sequence continues at coordinate 110,677,212 of NC_143585.1, forward strand.
TCTACACTTAGAACAATATTGTTGATAAGTTCTTGTGGTAACATCGCCCATTCCTCTGTCAGCGCCATCTTCAGCAGGTAAACATTTTCTGGTGGGTGTGGATGCCCCATTAGGCGTCTCCCCAGAGTGTCCCATATGTGTTCGATGGAATTAAATTGGAGGAACGGGCAGGCCAATCCATACGAACAAAGTCCTCACTTTCCTAAAGCATATCAAACACTGCAGTGCAATGTGGTGTGGCATTATCATCCATAAACAAGAACTCGGGGCCAATGGCACCTCGGAACAGATGCACATGGCGAAGGATTGCCTCAATACAGTAGCATGCACTGGTTACAGTACCGCCTTCCAGTATCTGAAGTTGTCCATCCAAGATAACGCTTCCCCAGGCGAGAACACCGCGACCACCATATCAATTCCTTTCAGTGATGTTTGCTGGGTATTAGGGTATTACCGTGTGCCAACCTCTCGCCAGGTTAGCTGATGTCCAGAATCGCTGCTGAGACTGAATTTTATCTCATCAGTAAAGAGTATCTTACCCCATTGCGCTGCTGTCCAGTCCTTGAGTTCGTGCACCACTGTAAACAGTGTCTCCGATGGGCAGGTGTTAAAGGGACACAGCGTAATGGCAAACAGTCCTCTTTATGGAGTCGCCTGGCCACAGTAAACCGCGATATCCTGTATCCTGTGCATCTGGTTTGCAATGGATCCTGCTGTCTGGTGTCGGTCCCTCTTGGCCTGTAGGAGTATATAGCTGTCATCATTGGCGTTGTTTTTCGTGGATGACTACCACTGGTCCATTGAACAGCTCTACCTGTCGTTCTGAAGGCCGACCATGCAGGTGACACGATGCTATGGGCGATGCCGAACTTTGCAGCCACACTACTCGCACTTCCACCTTCCCAATTATTTGACCCCAGATAAAGTCATCCAGATGTTGTCTATTGGGCATTTCATTGTCTGTAGCACTGTATAAAACCAATCAAACGTCTGTAACAATCATGTCCACCATTAGGTAATTTGCACATAACTACTGCTTTTTTGTCTGTTTATGTGAGTCCTCTCGTCACGATTCAAATTTTTGCATGTGCACCAGCTTTCTACTGAATGGCCACAGTTATGCAAATTCCCACAGGCTGTTTCTTTTGATTTTGTGGTTGTAACCTTTAGAAATAGTGTTCGTCCTTAAGTTTTGCACACCAGTGTATAATAATACTAAAATTTGCTTTTTCACACTCCTTATCTTACAACCAAGTTGTAGTTTTTTTTTTTATGAAAACCCCAAACACGAAGGGGTATTAGAACTTATAGTACTTAGTACTGTGCTTGGGTTGGAGGTTGAGAAGATGAAAGAAGATATTTGTTGACATTGAGGTCCTTGAGGTTGTCACAGACATTCTCTCAGATATGCCAGACAAGCTGTACTTCCCACATGGGAGTCTAAAACACTGATGGAACTGATATTCGGGTGACACTCAAGTCAAGTGGACCCAATTTCGGCGAAGTCTGGACGGTCTCTGACAGCCAAATTCTCTGCTTGCACCTTCACAATGGTGGGACTGTTAGTAATCTTGGGTATAACCTCCATGCACAAGTACATAGTGGATAACCACCCAGGTGTGAAACAATGTAAGCAGGGGTCGAGGTGTGGCACCCAAACTACGTGGAGGAACGCCGCCCCTCTATGTTACCAGGCAGTACTAGGTGGTAGATGACTCTCATCAACCAGTGCAATACCACCACTCTGCTTATTGGAGGCTTGAAGTGGTGGAACCCATGTTTAGTCTCTAGAGCTAAGTTCCGGTCAACCCTTCCCTATCTGTTCCGTCATGCAGTATGATTGATGATTTTTGAGGTTATGATAAACATCGGGGCGAGATCCAATATTCCTTACATTTCAAGGGTACAGCTCTAAAACGGTGTTCGCAGGCCGACCGCTAGTTAGTACACCGGACCAAACCTATTGGTAACTCTCTAGGAGGCTTCCGGATCAGCTAATGTATAATCTTGCTACCTGCCAGATAGTGACTGGAGGGAGTCCAAGTAGAGTGTGTGTGCGGGGAGCATTGTCGAGGCCACGTTATGTCAAGGATCTGGGTATATTCTTACCATGTGTATGCCATATTCAAAAATTTCATTACTTCATACATCATTAGCATTAGCATTAGCATTAGTAGAGGCATTTGATGCAAGAAAGCAAGCTTATGCAGCATCAGCCAAAAAAAAAAAAAAAACCCACTTCCACTTCACCCCTCTGTTCGTTCAAAATACCTGTCCAGCTGAGCCTTAACCTTATTTAGGCTATCAGCCTCCACCACAAGGGATGGAAGTCTGTTCCACCAACCAACCACCCGCTGGCTAAAGGCAAATTTCCGCACGTCTATCCTACATCTGTCTTTCCTCAATTTGAATTTATGCCCTCTCAGGTGATTTTTCTGAGCTAGAGGAAGAATCCCATCAGCATTGAGCATGCTTAAACCATTCAAGGCTTTATACACCTCTATCAGATCACCTCGCTGGTGCCTAGTCTCCAGACACTGTAATTTGTAAAATTTAAGCCTTTCTTCATAAGAGCACCCCTTTGTTCCATTCACTAATCTTGTTGCCCTTCTCTGTACTCGTTCCAGCAGCTCTACATCCTTCTTGAAATGAGGCCTCCAGACCTATATACAGTACTCTAGGTGTGGCCTGACCATCGCCTTATACAATGGAATAATCACCTCCTTATCCCTGCTGGAAAAATTCCTGTATATCATTGACAATACTCCATGAGCTACTCTTGCAGCCCGTCTGCACTGCTCAGAGAACTTCATATCTGCCTGCACAATTACCCCCAGGTCCTTTTCATTCTCTACCACTGTCAGTGTAGTACCACAGAGTTCATACGTTGCTCTGGGGTTGCTGTTTCCCATATGCCTTATACAATGGAATAATCACCTCCTTATCCCTGCTGGAAAAATTCCTGTATATCATTGACAATACTCCATGAGCTGCTCTTGCAGCCCATCTGCACTGCTCAGAGAACTTCATATCTGCCTGCACAATTACCCCCAGGTCCTTTTCATTCTCTACCACTGTCAGTGTAGTACCACAGAGTTGATACGTTGCTCTGGGGTTGCTGTTTCCCATATGTAGTATCTGTAGAAAAGGCATGCAGCAGAAACAGTACGTCTATGAGACAGAGAGTGGAGAGACTGTGTTAGAGAGAGTCATTAATTAACCTAACTGCCCTCTTCTGAATGGGATCTAGAACATGAGAGAGGTTTTGGGGACACCGCCCCAGATGTGGGAACAATATTCCATGGTAGGGCGGATTTGCTATTTGTACAGAGTGAACAGCTGCTTGGAAGAAAAGTAACGCCGAGAGCAAAAGAGAAAACCTAGTTTTTTTAGATGCAGAGGAAGCAATATTTGTAATGTGCTTGTGCCAAGAGAAATTGGAAGTCAGGATAATGCCGAAAAGAGATATATCAACTTACCTAGAAATCGGAGTGTCACCAAAGATAATCATGGGAGCAGAAGAATCCTTTTTGCGGGATATAAGACAAGACTGAGTTTTAGAAGGATTGAAATCAACTGAGTTGTTTTTGCCCCACTGGAGAATTACCTGGAGATCGGCATTTAAGGAATTGGTAGTGGATATTCGAGAAGTTGAAGCTGATTGAGCAAGGCAAGGTTTCTTAAAATGGAAAGTGGAATGCAATGTGCTATCTATGTGCTATGGCAAAACTATAGATAGGATTTCCGGTCAGTGGATGGTCATTAATATACAAGAGGAAAAGAGTGGGGGGGGAAGAACTGAACCTTGGGGGACACCAGCATTAGTGGAGAAGTTTGAAGACAGCGAGCCATCTACCATCGCCCTCAGTGAGCGATCAGAGAGAAAACTGGATAACCAAAAAAAAAAACAGTTGGTAAACCCTTGATGGAAGCTTGTTTAGAAGACCTTTATGCCAAACATGATCGAAAGCTTTTGAGATGTCAAGAGAAACTGCTTGTGTTTCACCAAACTTTTCCATTGAATTTGTCCATAAGTGGGTAACATAAGCCAGAATATCACCAGTGGATCGACATTGAAGGAATCTATCAAACGGGCGATCATCGAACAGATGGAAGGTTTCTAGGTAGTTTAAGAGTGGGCAGTTAATTGATTTCTCCATTTCTTTAGAAAGAGTAGAAGTAATTGCAATGGGATGATAATTGGATGGGAAGGACTTATCACCCTGTTTTAGGAACTGGCTGGATATGAACAAATTTCCAAGCAGAAGGAAAAACACCTTTGAAAAAAGGTGGCAAAGAACAGGAGTAAGTTCAGGAGCACAGGTTTTGAGAACAAGTGGAGAAATAACTTGACGATTTGGAGCTTTCTTATCTTTGAGAATTGTCAAAATCTTTCTGACATCCTTTGGACGGAAGACCATAGGAAGCATTGAATGGAGCGTGTAGGGAATGATGTTTTACCAAGATTATTAATACATGAGTTGGAAGGAAAGTGGGATGCTAGCAAGTCAGCTTTATCTTTGGCTGAAGTGACAACAGAACCATCTGGTTTTGACAGAGATGGGAGCAGAGATGGGCAAAAGTTGCGGCCAATAGCTTTGGCAAGAGACCAGAATGCTTGGCTACCATTAGGGCAAGAAGCAAGTTTTCTACTCATAGCCTATTCAAAATCTGTTTTGGACTGATTAATGACTGCTTTACAATTGTTGCGAGATTTGGTGTAGGCAGAAAATGAAACTGAAGAATTGGAAACAAGCCAGTTATGATGTGCAACGTTCTTCTCTTCAACAGCCTTAGCACATTTATTGGAAAACCAAGCTTTAGATAAAGGACGAGATTTTAAAGTGGGGTGTGGAATAAAGGATTCCATTCCTACGAGAATATCACTGACGTGGTCTGAGCAAACGTTGACATCAGAAGTTTTGAAACAGTAATCCAACCAAGGAAAAGAAGAAAAGAAATCTCACAGGTCATCCCATTTTGCATTCTTGTAATGCCAAACAATATGAGGTTGGGAATAGCCATGAGATAAAGGCTGCATTGGAGAAGAGACAATCACCAAGTTGTGATCTGAGGTACCTAAAGGACCACTCACTTCAACCATGTACTTAGAAGGGTTGTTTGTGAGAAAAAAAATTAAGGGTGTTGGCTGTACGGTTAGGATTGTCTGGTATTCTTGTAGGTAAATGAACAATCTGTGCAGATCATTAGAAATTGCAAAAGCCTCAGCATCTTGACCAGCTGGGTCGGTGTGACTACAAAATGGAAGCTTGCTGAAGTTGTGAACATTAAAATCACCAAGGAAAATTACCTCGCTATTAGCAAAGAGAGGAAGTTAAAGAGCTCCAAGTGATTAGTGGAGTTGGGAGAACGATAGAGACAACAGATGAATTTGACACAATGAGGTAGAGAGATTTTAAGCCAGAGAAGATCAAAGAGAGGAGATTCCAAATTGCCAAGTCAAGGAAATATCAGAATGGACATATGCACAAGTACCACCTTTGAGGCGAAAGGAATCATACAGCGAATAATTTGGTCATCTGAGATGAGTAGTTGAATCAACTGATAACTGAGATTCTGTCAGAAAAAGTACATGGGATTTGGCAGACTGCAAGTGGAAATGGACATCGTTGAGATTAGAATTGAGACCACGTATATTTGTGAAATGAATTAGGAAGTGCTTGGGAGGTTTAGATTTTTTCACAGATAAGCTTGCTCTATTAGTATGACAATTCATGGTGTAGTCAATAGTAAGAAAAAGTGGGTGGGTGGGACATGATGTATGAAGTAATGAAATTTTTGAATATGGCATACACATGGTAAGAATATACCCAGATCCTTGACATAATGTGGCCTCGACAATGCTCCCCGCACACACACTCTACTTGGACTCCCTCCAGTCACTATCTGGCAGGTAGCAAGATTATACATTAGCTGATCCGGAAGCCTCCTAGAGAGTTACCAATAGGTTTGGTCCGGTGTACTAACTAGCGGTCGGCCTGCGAACACCATTTTATGGCTGTACCCTCGAAATGTAGGTAAGATTGGATCTTGCCATGATGTTCATCATAACCTCAAAAGTCATCAGTCATACTGCATGATGGAAGAAATAGGGAAGGGTTGACCGGAACTTAGCTCTGGAGACTAAACTTGGGTTCCACCACTTCAAGCCTCCAATGAGCAAAGTGGTGGTGGTATTGCACCGGTTGATGAGAGTCGTCTACCACCTAGTATTGCCTGGTAACACAGAGGGGCGGCAATTCTCCGTGTGGTGTGGGCACCACAACTCGACCCCTGCTTACATTGGTTCATATTTGGGTGGTCATCCACAGTGTGCTTGTGCATGGAGGTTATTCCCAGGGTTACTAACAGTCCCACCATCGTGAAGGTGCAAGCAGAGGATTTAGCTCTCACAGACCGTCCAGACTTCGCTGAAATTGGATCTACTTGAAAGATATCATGCATCCACGAATGCTAGTGAATCAGTGTCCATTACATCAGTGGTGGTTTATCTAGTTGAGTGACCAGCAGTGGATTGCTTTAATTAAGCAGAAAAATACTTCCTGCCAGAATGGAATTTCATCAGAATACACCCGATCACAGTGCTCTATGTAGCCTGGAGCCTGGCATGAATGTGCTAAAACAGTATTCGTTGTACCAGGACTTTATTGCATCACAGTTTCTATTAAAACATGCTTTCTTCTGGCTTAAAACTAATCTGTATTTTTGAAGTTTGCAGGTACATATAGAATAATCTGTGAATGTCTTGATTTTGTAAAATTACTGATAATTTTCTCTTATTAAATTTATAGAAATATATAAGTAATGTTATTTTGGTAATTCCAGGTAAAAGATCATGTCATACCGGGATAGGAATGGCAGCTGGCTGGGTAATTCCAATGAGTTTCCTTCTCTCTAATGAAAGAATGAGATCATATGGTTGTGATTCAGCTCGAGCTGGAGCAGAATTTTTTCAAAAAAGTTGTGCACCTGGAGCATTGTCAAGAGAATATGTAGTAGGAGATTGGGGATATGGAACACTCTGTGACTTATGTCATGGATCCAGCTTTAGTTTCTGCACCCGTGACTCTTCAGAACCATTTTATGGACATACAGGGGCATTACGCTGTCTTGTAGAGGGTGGTGGTGAAATTGCATTTGTTAAACATACAACTATACTGGAAAATACTGCTGGTAAAAATACTCAGTGGTGGGCAAGACCAATGATGCCTGATGATTTTGAATTATTGTGTCGTGATGGCACAAGAGCTATGTATGACCAGTATGAAAAATGTAATCTTGGACGTGTTGCCTCCAATGCTATAGTTACTAGTGGTCACAAACCTAATTATATAATACAAGCATACATTGACTTATTCCTGTATGCCCAGCAATATTATGGTTCAAAATACAGTGAGGATTTCACTTTTAAAATGTTTGTTTCCGAAGAAGGATTTAGTGATCTTATCTTTCAAGATGCTACACAGCAGCTTAAAGTTGTTCCCCCTGGGAAACGTAATCAACAAAGTTATTTGGGTTATGATTTTATACAAGCAGTAAAAATGGTAGATTGTACTGCTGGCTCAAATAGTTTGAAGCCATGCTTTTCAGGCATGTTATTGTTTGTTTGCTCCTTATTATTATTGCAATTTTTCTAATACATTTGTTTAACAAATCATTTTAGGACCATAAGATTTTAAAAGGTTGTCTTCAAATTTAACTTAAAGAATTTACCTTTAGAAGAATTTTTATGTCCAGTAACTTATACTACTGCTTTGGAGAATTTGCCTGCTGGATAGATACTTGTGAAAGCATTCCGTCCCTTTCACTGATGGCATTACTAATGTGAATATTTTTATATATGCTCTGCATTTTTAGTGAAGGTTTTATTTTTAATAAGTGTTACATTTTTATGTATACATCACCTATTATATTATTCATTTTGGAAATATTTTCTAATTTTAAGTATTGATAAATGTTTACTGATTATGTGATCCTACAAAATGTAAGTACCCCATTCATATTTTGTAATTTGGGAGGAGTAGGGGATCTCTTTTAGTGAATCTCATTACACTCAACATACATACACACACACATATATATATATTTTTTATTTTTATTTATTTTTTTGATAATCTCTAACTTCTTTAAGTAGTGATATATGTTTACTGAGTTTGAAGCATTTAGAGAGTACCACTTTTCCCCTTTCACAATGAAATGGGGGGAGGGTTTATTAATAAATTGGATATTCAGGTGCATGGAAATATATAAACAATTTTCTAAATATACAATAAGTAGACCATAAGATGTCCTCCGTGACAAGAGCTTTTCACTTGTCACTTGTTTGAAGAGGTCTAGGAGCTAATAGCTTTTTTTTTTTTTATCTCTATATCTTTTAGTAAGCTTGTCTACTTTCAGTACTACATATCACACACTGTTCTGAAGGTGATCATTGGGCTGCAACTTGCATGTTTTGTATTGTGACAGCTACATATATGTATATGCTATTTCCAGTTTCATTCTCTCTGTAAGAAAAGGCTACTGTTTTATTATCTCTTAATGTTCACCTGCCATGTAATCTGTTTGTACTCCAATTGCTTAATAGAAATCTGTTATAATATGCCAAATGAAATTCAGCAGGACTGGAAGTGTTTTGTTCCCAAAGATCTCCAAGTTTCTGTGCAAAAAAGCAAAGATTAGGTTCATGCAGTATTTTTTTAGAGATTTGCCCATGTATTTTTAGAGATATTTTTAGGTTGTCTGTCTATAGTGTTTGGATATTTAGATATTATATCCATTATTTGGATATAGTTGTCCTGCAGAAAGGCTAAAGTTATCCTTGATCCATTCCTCAATATAGGTGGTTGGATTTTTTAATAACTTTTTTATTTATTTATTTATTTTTCTTTAATTGCTTGAGTTGTAACATTTTCAGTGTTATTACTGAAGTGAAGATGTGTATAGTTTGCCTGATACCATTTACTCTTTCCTTAGTATGTGTTGGTTTGCAGTAGCGACTGCTATTAACGTCCATCTCTCCATATGGAATGTTGTGTTGTTTCCCAACACTGTTGTTTACTTTTGAGTTTCTCACATAAGTCCATCTGGAGTGTCACATTGCAGTTGCTACTTTTGCTCCCCCTCCTTATAACAGAGGGATTTTACATTTTATTATACTTACACATTGTCTTGGAAAAGTTGTGACATTCCAACGGTCTCTACCATTGTTTTTTTTTTTTTTTTTTTTTTTTTTAACCATTATCTTATAAAAAAATGCTTCATTATATGCATATTTGCATTCAATCACATGTTCCACTAATTAAGATTTTTTTTTATTACCTTTTGAAATGTGTTTTGTATGTTTGCTTGTACAGGTTTTCATTCTTATTTATGGGTTTAAAAATTACTTCTAGTTCTAAACAGCATTTTGTGCAATTGTCCCCCCCTAATCCTTTTAATGCATGAAATTTCCTTTATATAATAATCTAATTTTTGTCTTAGAATAATGGTCTCCTTGTTAATTCATTAATAGTTTTATCAACAAGTTTGCTTAGAAAAACATTTTTCTTAAAGCATTTTTAATGTTTATTATTTCTTCCTCTATTTTTGCCACTGATTTTAAGATATCTGTTCATTAGAGTTTTATTAAATAATTTTAATGTTGGGAGTGATTGATGTAAAATTCAAGTGTCCCCTTCTGTTTGTGTTTTTTCTATACCAAAGGTATTTCATATCATTTGAATGAGCAGTCATCCTTGTTGTGGTTACAAATTCTCATTTAAATTTTAATATCATAACCAATGCCTAGTAGGTCAATAACAAAATACAAAGACTTCACTCAGGTCAAATGAAACAAAATAAATTTATCATATGGATTGCAACCACTTAGCCTTGTGGTGGTAGCAGGTTATCACACCCTCACCACACATTACTGGCCACACCACAAGGAGGTAGGTCATTACTATCTAAGTCTTGATCTCCTTTTAAACTCTGATTTTACAAAGTTGGAAAACATTCTAAAGAACCCCCAACACTCAAGGAGCTCTGGTAAAGTTTCTTCACGAAGAGCGAGAATCCCTTGCTCCAGCACAGCATGCAAGTCCCTGTAATAAGGACAGTATAGTACAATGTGGAGGCCAATCTCTGATTCCCCATAAGAGTACTGATTTGAAGGTGCTAAGCCCAGCTGGCACAAACTGGACCTCATGCTATGTCTCGTCAAGACATAACAGCCCAAACTGCACCTATACCAAAGGTATAGATAGAAAGGGCACAAACATGGATGACTTTGGTGTAGAAAAAGACAAACATGTTTCCATGTTGAAAAAATATCATCAATGAATCTTAGCCATAAAAATGGTTCTAATTGGCTCCTGTAATCACTTTGGTTTCTCTCTATACATATGTCAGCCATAATTGGGGATAGTAAATTTCCCATGCTAAGGCCATGCAAATAAAACTTATTCTGAAATTTAAATTTAGGACAGCTCTAAAACTCCTGGTTTTAGAGGTATCTTAATGAGATTTATTAACATATTATTGAGTAATATCTTGTTTATTTGTGGGAGCCTTACTTTCCCTCCTGTAATTTATTTACTAATTCTATCATTTCCTCTATATGTATATTTATGAACATCGTTCACTTCTAAGCTAGCTGACAAAGTGGAAGTGTTATATATTCTTACTTGGTTATTTTGATCAACTTTTGCAAATTTATAATCTTATTTTTTGATGTGTAAGTTAGTGCAAGTGCATCATTTCTACACACAGCTGCCTGGGAGATACCTAGGAATTAGCATTATTAAGTATATCTCATACTGCAAATAACTTCACAACGGGTTACCATGATATTGCACTACTTCGAATAAGTAACGCTTCACCAGTGGAGAAGACTACCATTACTTATTGTCAGCGGATACCACCACGCAGGCGGCACTATTTTGGAGCTTGTTGACTCATCAGTGGGTAGGCAGGTACCCTGGTGGTGCAATGATGATAACCCAGTTATGAAGTATAATTCCACAGTATGAGAGATGGAGTTATACTTCATAACTGGGTTGTCATCATTGCATCACCAGGGTACCGGCCCACCCACCGGAGGAGTCAACAAGCTCCAAAATAGTGCTGCCTATGTGGTCGTATCTGCCAAGAGTAAAGGTAGCCTTCTCCATTGATGAATCATTATTTATTCGAAGTAGTGCAATATCATGGTAACTACTCGTGAACGTATTCCCAATATAAGATGTACTTAATGATGCCAATTCCTAGTTACGTAGTAGCTGGCTGCGTGTAGAAATGATACACATGCACTAACTTGCACATCAGTTAACTATTTCGCAACCTTAGACTAATGGCCCTAAAGTGCTCTATAATCTTATTTTCTTTAAGTGGATTTAAAATGTTGACCAGATATTTTGCTAAGTTTTTTGCTGGACTTTCTCTCCTGCCACTTGGTAAAATGGATTGCCCTCTTTGCAGATTTTTATATTCCCAAATAAGTGTAGCACTTTACTATTTGTGAGCCTAATGAAATTGTTTTCTGTTGATAATTTTCCTGACAGTTTTCTAATTCTGAATTTTGTCAAGTTGGTGATGCGCCTTTCCTTATTTTTTGTTGAATCTTTTTAATTTACTTGTAAATTAAAAACATTCAACAATTAAACAACAAAGATTAAAAATTTTCATAAATATTCTAAGCATATTTATGAAAAAGTTTAATACCAAAGTGATCGTAGTAGCAAATTAAAAACCATCTCTAGATGGCTAAGATTCAATGATGCTATATTTATTTATTTTTTTATTTGAAAATTGAGAAATTTCAAGGACAACATGGATATTCAATTTAAATAAAAAAAAAAGAAGCCAATGCAATATTGTACTATGGTTTATAGAAAAAAAAAATAACAGATACGAGGAGCTACTTAAATTTCTTTCAATGTGTGATGACAACAACACGAAAATCGAAGGAGAAATAGTAAACATTAAAAACGTTACTTGAAAAAAAAATTCCAGGCAGACTCATTGATAAATTTATGAACAAGGAGAGCGAAATCCAAAGATAAAGATTTGATTATAGAAAAGCATATGTTAAAAGGAACAAGAGGAGGAGGGAAAACAAGAATTTATAATATAGTTTAGAAGTAATTTTTAAGTCTGCTTTCCTATCTTAATAAATAAGATGGGAAATCAGTTAAAAGATCCAATGCCTCTATTAAAAGAAGACATAATTTATCAGAATACTTGCAAATGCAGGGAGGTGTACATTAACCCCGGGGGCTCACATCTAGTGAGTATGGGCTTGGCAAACCCAGGGCCCTGAGCTGGATATCATCATTCTTCTCTTTCTTGGTGATTCCTTTCTACTTCTCTCTCTCTCTCTCTCTCTCTCTCTCTCTCTCTCTCTCTCTCAGGGGGTAACTTGGGAATTTTTTTTTTTTTTTTTTTTTTTGGCTGGTGCAGCATAAGCCTCAGGCTTCCTTCTACCATATTGCCATTAATAATAATAATAATAATAATCAGTGAGAGAGAATGGGGGGGGGGGATGCAATCAGAATTCTGCACAGATGAACATACAAAACATCTTTTGAAAGGTGATAAAAAAAATCAGAATTGGCAGAATATGCAACTGAATGCAGATTTGGATATATTTAAAGTAACTTCAAAGTATTAGTGACTTCACCGGTTTTTTATATTAAAAGGCAAATTACAAATATTTTTTAAACGGGAAAAAAAGAAATATTTTTGGTTGTTTGAATGAATTATTCAATAACATAGATGAACACATAGGGGATGTATGTAAATTTTAACCAGTTAAAGAGGAATTATACTTGCTCTTAAATAGTCACCTTAAATAGGCATCTTTAAGAGAGTCTTGCTCTTTATAAGAGCAACTCTCATAAAGGTGCTATAACATTCTTCCAAACAAAAGATTTTATCATGGTGTAAAGAGTGTAAACAATTAGACTTAATCTTGAGGGATAACTCCCACAAAGAAAATGCCTCTTTCATCATAGATTTTTGCACTTTAGCATTAGTAGAGGCATACGATGCAAGAAAGCAAGCTTATACAGCATCAGCCAAAAAATAAAACTTTCCATTTGCTCCAAATGTTTGTCCATATCTTCCTTGAATTTATTTAAACTATCAACTTCCACAACGACAGATTGAAGTTTGTTCCACCAATCAACTATCCGCTGGATAAAGGCAAATTTCCGCACATCTATTCGACAATTGTCTTTCCTCAATTTAAGTTTATGATCCCTCTGGTTTGTAATCTGAGCAAGAGGAAGAATCTTGTCAGCATTGAGCCTGCTCAATCCATTCAAGGCCTTATACACTTCAATCACATCACCTCACAGGTGCCTAGTCTCCAGACGCTGCGATCTGCAGAACTTAAGCCTTTTTTCGTAAGGGCACCCTTTGTTCCCCTCACCAGTCTTGTTCCCCTTCTCTGTGCTTGTTCTAGCAACTCTACATCTTTCCTAAAATGACGCTTGTAGACTTGTACCCATTACTCAAGGTGTGGCTTGACCATTGCCTTATACAAGGGGATGATCACCTCTTTATCCCTGCTAGCAAAATTTCTGTATATCATTGAGAAGACCCCTTGACCTGCTCTAGCAGCCTGTCTGCACTGCTCATCTTACTACACAAGTACCCCCAGGTTTCCTTCACTCCACTACCCTGAGTGTAACACCACACAGTTGATACATTTCTCTGGGGTTACTGCTACCCATATGCAGTACTTTGCATTTGTCAATGTTAAACTTAAGTTGCTACTTTTCAGCCCATCTGCCCAACTTTTCTGGATCCTGTTGCAGTAGCAGACTGTCATTAACAACCCTGCCAACCTTCATATCGTCTGCAAACTTGGACATTAAGCCTGATATACTTTCATCAATATCATTGATAAATACGGAAATCAGCAATGGAACCAACACTGAACCCTGGGAACACCACTAATAACGTTAATCCACGAAAAGCAGTGTCCATTGATTATGACTCTGTCTTATACTATTACTTATTATTATCGTTATTAGCTATATGGTGCAAGGAAGCCTGAGGCTTATGCTGCACCAGCCAAAAAAAAAAAAATTCTGAATTACCCTGAGAGAGAGAGAAAACAAGATTCAGAAGTAGAAGGGAATCATCGAGAGAGAGAGAAGAATGATATCCAGTTCAGGACCCTGGGTGTGCCAAGCCCATACTTACCAGATGTGAGCCCCTGGGGTCAAATTATATTATTATTATCATCATCTTTCAATACACATATATCTAGTTGAGAGGCAGTTAGCATTAGTAAATAAGATGCACTAATAGATATGTTAATAGGAGTATGTTAGTGCATAAGATGCACTTAATAGGGATAAAGAAGTGATTATCCTTTCATACAATGCCATGGTTAGGGGTGCAGCATAATCACTGTATACAGGTCTGGAGGCCTAACTTTACGAAAAAATCTACTGGGATCTACATTCTTCCTAAATGGTTGCAGAGCACAGCAACCAGATTAGTGAACAAAGCAAAAGGGTGTGCTTACCAAGCAAGGCTTCAGTTCTTCAAAATGGCAGGTCTGGAGACCAGGCACCGGTGAGGAGATCTGATCGAGTAAAGTTGAATAATGATGGCATTCTTCCTCTTGCTTAGACCACACACACAAGAGGGGGCATAAAGTCAAGTTGAGGAAGGATGGTTGCAAGATAGATGTGCGGAAGTTTGCCTCCAGTCAGCAGGTGTTTGATTGTTGGAACAAACTTCCATCCATCGGTTGTTATGGAACTAGTGGTTTCAATAAATTTAAGGAAGAACTAGACAAATTCTTGAAGGGTATGGATTGGTATTGTGTAGTTGTTTTTTTTTTTTTGGCTGATGCTTTATAAGTGTGCTTTCTTGCATCATTTCCACTACTAATGTCTTCAAATCATTCCAATGTTTAAAATTTGTTTTTATTTTACATATGTGATGAGACTTTTAATAAAACCTATTCTTTCTTTAGTTTGTGTTTAAATTTTTGGTGATACACTAAAACCTCACTAATTCAGAGACTGCCCCCTCTTTTTATGTAAGAATTATACTGTTTTATAATTCTTTCATTCATATTTATTATGTAGCACAGAAATTTTTCCAAGAAGAAAATTTGATGATATAATTTCAAAATCCCTTCAGAATGGTTTCATAATCACTTTATAAACTAAATGGATCATTCCAAAAGTAAAAATTAAATGCAAAATGAAATATAAGGCATTATTATTAGATAATGGGAGAATGTGCCCGCACATTATCTAATTACCCCTGAAAGTGCTTTTTTTTCTTTTTCTTTTGTCAAGCCATTCCAAATTTCATTAAAATCTGTCCAACAAAAATCCACCATTTCATCACATATGTTATCCAACAGCAATCCAGCAATACATCACATAGTCTATCCATATACTAAATATTTTTGTTGTATGTGCCAATTGGAAGAATGAATCGACAGTATGGTGGATGCGCAGGAGTGAAATATTCTGTTTGCACATAAAACTTGCTTTTTTTTTTTTATTAGTTTACCAAATACAAAGCAAATTATTACTATTTGCTTATTACAGTAATCACAACAGAAACCTTAAATATATATTATATTTCAATTGGTATTAAAATGCAAGAAGTAAACTACATTACGGAAGTGGTGACAGTATACTGAAAAATTGTCTAATTTATTAAATCACAAAGCCTGAAACATGAGTTGCATTTGAAGCACTGTTGATTATAAAGTACAGTGGATTCCGGTTATTTGTGCCACCGGTTAATCGGGGCAGCCGTTTATTTGGGGCTAATCTTAAAAAACAGAAACCAATCGAGAAAATAGCCAGGGTTTACTTCGCTTAATTGGGGCAGGAGACCGCAGCACTGGCGATTACCCTACGATTGTCTCCGACGATACCACGTGGTTCGGTTGAAATTCTGGAGGTCACAGCCGTAAAACAATTAGCAGTCACCTGTTTATTGGGCTTTTCTGTTAGTGAAATCTATCATAAACGGACAGTAAACTTGATCTTACTGAATTTGCAATAATACCGACAGCTGGAATTCTGTGGGTTATTATGGTGAAATGTGTTGACACTTCCATGAAATCTTCAATCATATAAAAAAATTAATTTTCATAATCTTTTCTTCATTCCTATTTTTAAAGCTTCGTTACTCTGTTCTCACTTGCGGGTATCGCGTTACTTGCAATTTGTGTGTACCTTGTTCTTTGTTATTGATTGCTTATCTTTTTACTGTTTTAAATTTTAACCCCCACACACACACACACAAATGTCAACTGGTTCGTATGTACATATTACAGTACGTATTAATTATTCCGATTATCACGTATATTCTTCCGGTTTTCACACATCATTTAATTTTTTAATTGGTAAGGTAATAAAGGGTAAATTTGTGCTTAATATATCTTTGTTTTTATAGCCTGTGGATAATATTCCTCCTATTTTTGCTAATTAGAATCGCTGTTTAATAGAATTAAAATTCAATTCACAAACGTGATCACAATTACCAGCGCTTACTACACATCGAATAGTGAACGGTACTTTACTATGGTGAGTTAGTCGTAGCGTGATTTGATTGTACAGTGACTCAATTGTAAAGGGGGGGGGGCATATTGTATTTTTAACTATTTACGTGAAACTTCGGATAATTGGGGCAGCCGCTTAATCGGGCCAAAATGCACTAGTCCCGATGTGTCCCAAATGACCGGAATGGACTGTATTACAAAATGTGGAGTGAATATTGTATTGGGGATAATGTGTGTTGATGAAAAACAATTATATTATTAGTTAATTACATAATTTATTAACTGATAATATATATATATATTATCAGTTAGTAACAAATTGATAATGAAATACAGGCACTCCTCTATTTACGTACAACTCATAGATATGCACAAAACTTCTCAAAATTAATAAAAATACTGTATATCAAAAATATATCAATGGTTTTGAACCATGCGCATGAAGTACCAAAATCAGCTGCTGTGTACAATGGACTCGTTTTATGATATTAATATATTCCAGAGACACCATCGTATTGTGAAAATATTGTAATGTGAACCCAATAATACATTGTTTTTTGGTAATTCATTCCAAGACCTCAGAAGTTGAAAATTTTACTATATAACTAAGCTGTTTATCTCTCTTAAAGGTCATTTTATAATGGAAATTGTATTAGTTTTATATAAATTTATGTCCAATAAGCACAACACAAAAATCCCTTTTAACTGAAGGATATAAAAACAAAATATGTGCCCAACATGTTTACAAATGGCTGAGAGGAAGGTCTACGTGGTATGGTTGGAGACAATTGTAAGCCCATCCTAAAGTGAAATAAGTAGCTGCCAGTTAACATAATCACTAGAATCAGCCGCTTTATAGAATTTAAAAAAAAACCAACTCAGATCATTAAAATGCACTACACTTTCATCGTTATATGTTCGGTTATAAGAATCAATTTTGAACACCTTTGTGATATTTTCTAAAGCACATTTCTGGAGGTCACTACCATAAAAATAATTTGCAGTTTCCGTTTATTGGGCTTTTCTGTTAGTGCAATCTATTATAAATGGGTAGTAAACTCAATCTTATTGCATTTGCGATTATACCAATAGCTGGAATTTACATTATTATGGTGAAATTGTTTCCCCTGCCATGATATGCCTTCAGTCATATAAAAAACAAATAAATTTTCAGAATCTTCTCTTAATTTCTAATTTTTAAGCTCATAAACTTGTTGCTCTGTATCTCACTTGCACATATCGTGTTATTTGCAATTTGTGCATGCCATGTTCTTTGTTATTGATTGCCTATCCTTTTTACTGTTATGAATTGTAAAATGCTGTAAACAATACTGTACATATGGCCTGGTGAAGTTTGTTGGGTTTATAATCTCAATGAGTTGTATTGAACTATACTGTACCTGTATTTAGTATCAGACCGAAGTTAAACTTACGTACATGGAAGAAAAGAAAAAACAAAACAATTAAGTACATAAGTCAAGGAGCACCTGTAATTAGTTATTTACTTTTCATTTCTGTCAATCACAGAAAAAGAAAATAATTCAAATAATTAAAGAAATAAAAGTCTAAACTCCTTGAAATGTAATGATCTGTGTACTAGGTGGTAGATGACTCTCATCAAACCAGTACAATACCACCACTTTGCTTATTGGAGGCAACCTCCTATCTCTTCCATCATGCAGTATGATTGATATCTTTTGAGGTTATTATGGGCAATGAGGCACAATCCAGTCTTCTCATTTTGAGCAAAGGCAGCTTTCATTAATATGGCATTTGCAAGCCGTCTGCTAGATAGTCTGCTGTACAGAATCTTTTGGTAACTCTGTGAGGCATCTATATCAGATAGTATATAATCTCACTGCCTCTACTCTGCTAGCTAGTGACCAGAGGGAGTCCAAGTAGTTTGTGTGCAGGAGGCATTGTTGAGACCACATTATGTTAAGGAGTTGGGTATTAACCTTGCTATGTGTATGTGCCATTATTTCGTACATTCCCCACCTTTCTTAATTAGTGAATTCATGAATAGTCAAGCTAATAGATCAAACTTATCTGCAAAAAGATCTAAACCTCCCAAACACTTACTCATTCATTTTACAAATATAAGTGGTCTCAGTTCCAATCTCAGTGATGTCCATTTCGTCTGCCAAGTTCCATTTTTCCTAACAAAACCACAATTATCGGTTGATTCAACCAAACTCATCTCAGTGGTCCTGATTATTCACTGATTTATTTCACTTCAGGGGTGGTACCTATGCATATGTCTGCTTTGATATGCCATCAGACAGACTCAGTAATTTAATCTCCTCTTTTCCATCTTCTCTGGCTTGCCTCTATCAATCTTCCAGTTTCACTAATCACTTGGAACGCTTTGACTTCCTTTCTGGAAACTTGAATTACTTCAGTCGAACTGAGGCAATTTTAATGTTCACAACTCCAGCTGGTTTCAATTTTCTGGTCGCACAGACCCAAGCTGCTCAGGTTGCTGAGGCATTTTGCAATTACTAATGATCTCACACTGATTGTTCATTTAGTACCAGAATCGCTAACCACACAGCCCACACAATCTTTTTCTCACAAACACCTCTTCAAAGTACTTAGTCGGGCTGAGTGGTCCTCTAGGACAGTGGTCTCAAAACTTTTTTGGTTGCGCACCCTCATTTTACTTAAAAGGAGTAGTGCGCACCCTGGAATAAAAAATTAAATATATAAGTTTAATGTATTTTTTTATTTATAAATCATTTACATGGAAGGCATCATATCTAAAATCACATTTATAAAATCATTTGTTTGATTGTTTGCTTAATCTACATTTGTTCAGTAAATTAAATAAGGATGGAAGATATACTCTGGGCCTGAAGCGAGTATGTGGCTGCTTCGGTTCGGACATGGGCAAAACCGATTGCATGATCAAATAAAGCCACAAAAAAACATTTATAATTTTTATTTTCAATTACATTTCAAAAAACTAAAGTTTTCATAATTAATAAATATTGATTTATTGCCGATTATCTTGTACACCCCATGGATATCTCACACACCCGACTTTGGAGACCACTTCTCTAGGGAACCTCAGATCACAACTTGGTGACAGCCTCTTCTCCAAAGGAGCTGTTCTCAGTCTCGTGTTGTTTGGTGGATTACAAGGCTGCAAAATGGGATGATTTTCAAGATTTTTATTCTTGTGTTTCTTGGTTGGATTACTGTTTTAAACCTTCTCACGTCACTGTTTGCTCGGATCGCATCAGTGAAATTATTCTTGTGGGAATGGTATCTTTTGTTGCACACTCCACCTTAAAATCTCATCCTTTATCTAAACCTTGGTTTTCCAATAAATGTCCTAAGGCTGTTCAAGATAAGAACATTGCATATTATAATTGCATTACATCCAAATCTCCAAATTCATTTTCTGCTTACATTTTTTTTTTTTTTTTATGAAAACCCCAAACACGAAAGGTATCAAAACCTATAGTACCTAGTACCGTGCATGGGTTGAAGGAGAAGTATGGGGGGAGGGGGATGCCGGAAACTCTGCTCTAGAGACTAAACATGGGTTTCGCCACTTCAAGCCTCCAATAAGCAAAGTGGTGGTATTTCACCGGTTGATGAAAGTCATCTACCACCTTGGAAGCTTACAATTGTAAAGCAGTTATTAATCACTCCAAACTAGATTTTGAACAAGCTAAGAGTTGAAAACTTGCTTGTTGTCCAAACTGTAGTTCAGTATTCTGGTCTCTTTCCAAAGCTATTGGCACAGTTTTTGTGCATTTGTACTCTCATCTTGCTTAAAACCTGTTGGTTCCATTGCAGCCTCAGCTAAAGATAAAGCAGAATTACTACCATCATACATTTTGTCTAGCTCTTATATTGACAATCATGGTAAACGACCTTCTCGTTTTGAACATCTTGATGCCAAGAAAACTCCAGGGCCCGAAAGTATTTCTCTACTTGTTCTCAAAACTTGTGCTCTGGAATTTACTCCTGTTTTGCTTCGCCTTTTTACACTTTCAATATTCCACTGGTGTTTTTCCTTCTGCTTGGAAATTTTCTTGTATCCAGCCAGTTCCTAAAAAAGGTAACAAATCAATCCTATCCAGTTATCTTCCCTCACATTTACCTCTATTCTTAATGGAGAAATCCATTAACCCCTAAACTATCTAGAAACCTTCCACCTTATCAGATAATTCCATCAGAGTGGATACACTGATGATATTTTGGCTTATGTTACCATCTGTTGACAAATTCAGTGGAAAAGTTTAGTGAAACTCAAGCAGTTGCTCTTGGAATTTCAAAGGGTTTTGATTAAAGTCTTCTAAATAAGCTTCCACCTGATAGATTGCCAACTGTTTTCTCTAATTGGATATCCAGTTTTCTTTCTGACTACTCACTGCAGGTGATGGGAGATGACTCTGTGTCTCCTAACTTCTCCACTAATGCTAGTGTTCCCCAATGTTAAATTCTTTGTCTCACTCTTTTCCGCTTGTATATTAATGATCTTCTCCCATTGATTGGAAACCCTATCCATAGTTTTGATGACGATACCAAATTTCATTCCATATTCCAGTTTGAGAAACTTGGCCCTTCACAAACAGCTTTAATTTCTCGAATATCCACTACCAGTTCCTTAAATTCTGATCTCGAGGCAATTCTCCAGGCGCCTCCGTAACCAGGTCAGCAGTGCGTAGCACACGCTTCTTGATTAGACCGGGGTTCGAGCCCGCCACCACCAAATACGGAAGATGCGGAAAGGTCAGGAAATGACCACCGCATATCCCGGAGCAATATGGCCTTAGTTGCTAATGCTCCTAAAAACCAAATAACAAACCAACAAGCAATTCTCCAGTGAGGCAAAGATAACTTAGTTAATTTCAATCCTTCTAAAACTCAGTCTGCCTTATAACTCTCATAAAAAGGTCTGCTGCTCCTATGGTTATCTTCAGTGACACTCATATTTCTAGAAAAATTTATATCTCTCTTAGAGATTCACTTTCAGTGTTACTTTTCTTATAAATATCTACTCATTCTGTTCACATCTCAAATCTGCCTTACCATAAATAATGTTCCCACATCTCAGGCAGTGCTCCCCATAACCTCTCTCAGGCTTAGACTCCATTCAAGAGGACAGTTATGTTAATTAATGACCCATCTCTTACAAAGTCTCTCCACTTGCTATCTCATAGATATTCTGTTTCTATATATATAGTTTCATGGGTGATGTTCTTCTGGACTGGCTTTTGTAATTCCCCCTTTCCCTTAACCAGTCCAAACATGTACTGCAACCAGCCAACATCCACTTACTGTCCAACTTCAAGCTGATAGAACAAATATCTCTTCTTCCTCATTTATCCCTTCAACTTCTGTTTTGTGGAACAATCTTCCTTCACATGTATTTATTGAAAATTACAATCTACAGAAATTCAAGTCTTATGTTAATAAGTATT
The DNA here is from genome assembly GCF_048544385.1 of Mastigoproctus giganteus. NCBI lineage: Eukaryota > Metazoa > Arthropoda > Arachnida > Uropygi > Thelyphonidae > Mastigoproctus > Mastigoproctus giganteus. Next base: position 110,699,199 of record NC_143585.1, read on the forward strand.
TTATTTCAACCCATGCATGGTTCTAAGTACTGCAGGTTCAAATTTTATTTTTTTGGAGTTTTCATTAAAAAAAAAAACTCTCCCACTTCTGCAGTGATGTCCCAAATTTTCTCTCAATTTCTGTGACTCTAGTGAAGAGAGCAGTCAAGTTAGTTAATAATACTAATTTACAGATGCCAACTTAAACAATTTCATGGGCATTGTTTTTCTAAATTGGCATATATAATTCCACTCCTCTCTTCCAAGCCAATCATTCAATGTGTTTTAATAGTCAACATGAATGCAAACTCACAGAAATAAATTTTTGTGTTTTATCCCTCCTCTTCTCTAGCACAACCTTCAATCCATGCATAGTACTAAGCACAATAGATTCTAATACATTTTATGTTTGAGGTTTTCTTAAACCTAATGGCAGCCTTGTCACTCAAATCAGCCCTGTGGACAGTATGAGGCTCATGGTTTAGAATTTTTCCCAGCACAGTCTGCTTGGTAATAGAACTGTTTTTATAAAGATGAGATATCCTTGTAAGGATATCTCATTTTTATAAAAGGAATGTAAGGATATTTACTAATGCCCTCAATGCAACATTAATTGGTTCAGAGAAGTGCTAGTTTGCCAGGATACACAGAAAATAATTAACAGTAATGAGCAGAGGTGGAATTGATCCTTGCATTGCTGCTATTTGGATATGCAGTCACTTGTAAAGCAAGGTGGAAGTGGGCCTAAAGGCCTGCTGGAGGTCCAGTGGAACACAATTACATGGGCTATGTGAGAGTTACCAAGAGTTATCTTTGTAAACAAATTTGACTTTGAAATTTTGGGCTCCATCAAATGGTGTTACAGGAATAACAGAAGCATGGTGCCACTCAGATATGGAATGCTGAATACAGGTGAGTACAATATGCACAGAAATGACAGGACAGCATAGAGAATGGGGAGTTATGCTTTTTTATTAAAAAGTGCAGCTGTCAGTCTGATGTGACATAAGCATTGGAAAAACAAAAATTAGGGTACAAAATTGGTATAGGCAAAATAACTATGAGTATAATGAACAGCTAAAGAGACAGAGTAGGTCATTATGTGAGATTTTAACTTTTCAGATATTGACTAGAACTTGTGGATGGGCAGCATACCTGGTAGCAGAACATTTTTGGATAACTAATTTCTATAACAATAGTTATAGGCAACAGGAGAAAGCAATATTATTGAATTAATTATCAGCAGTTCTTCATCGTATTAATTATCAGCAGTTCTTCATCGTGTTAATTATCAGCAGTTCTTCATCGTGTATTAAAATGACAGTGAAGAAAGCCTAAGTGGCAATGATCATCTCAACTGATGTGGGATTTATTCAAAGAAATAACTACTTAACCCTGAGTCCAGGTCCATGGGATCAATGAGACACCAGACAATATTTTAGCAATTTGTGCTCTTCATCTACCCTGTCCACACAGCTGAAACTCCTAATGGCTGTTTTTAAAAATGTTTTCTTTGATTTCTCTACTGAAATTTCCAAAAATCTGTTAATTATTGCATAATTAGGAAACATAAGTTAAATCTAATTATACCGGGTGTTTCAGTTAAACATTTCAGAACTTCTAAGAGGGGTAGGGTACATCCTGACAACTCGAAATCATATAGCAATGTGGGGTCGGAAATGCTTTCCTGAAGCGGTGTTGTGCACAGAAGCACCATAAAGAAAAGAGACCGTAAGTGAGAAATCGTTTTAATAATACATGAAAAGAAGCAAAAGGTACATGGATTAAAGTAAGTGTTCGAAGTTTCTTCCACGGGCTACAATGCACGCCTCACATCTCCGACGCATGGACATCCGAACATTCTGGAATACTCCAGGCAAATTTCGAATTTCTTCGGCAGCTACTGCGATTCTTGTAGACTATAACTTAGTATCAGTAAGGGTATCCAATCCACGTGTTTTACAAGTTTTGCAGCTCTGGCGAACGGCAAGTTTTTTAGCTGTATTCAGCCACTTTATTGACTAATTGTTATATTAAATTATTTTCTATAAGTAGCTTATAGACCTAATCAAGATCCTTGGTTTATTCGGAATTGAGACAGTGAGATTTTGGTGGTTAATTAATACTTCAGTGTCCATAGATTTACCGTTCATTACTTGCCGCCACTGTTATATGATACAACATTATATCCCGAACTAGATAGTGTTAGCTTAGTATAGTATAGTATATAATATTATCAATTAATCAGTAAAATTTATTAATCTTGTTAAACTTCATTGTCGATTAAATTGTACTTTTTAACTAAATACATATGACTCTGATGAGTATAATAAGAAACTGTACAGGGAAATAGAGTGGGCCAGTAAATCAGAGTCTTATAATGGGGGATTTTAATTTCCCAGATATTGACTGGAATTTGTGGGTTGGTCACTCACACACTAGCAAGGCTTTTATGGATTTATTGGATGATTGTTTTCTACATCAGCATGCTCGGGACGCAACTAGAGGGAGTAATACTCTTGATCTGATTATCAGTAGTGATTCTTAATGCATTAAGAATCTGCAGATAGAGGAACCACTAGTTGGCAGTGATCATAGTGTGCTGAAGGGGGATTTACTCAAAGAGGTAACTACCATCAGGGGTAAAGGGAAGGGTTTTTGCTTTCGTAAAGGCACCTACAGTGATCTGAGACAGTATTTAAATTCTATATGGTGGGACCAACTGATGATGTTACCAACAGCAAATTCAAAATGGGAAGCATTCAAAGAATTAATCCTGGAAGCTACTAGACTTTACATACCAACTAAGAAATATTGTTTAAGGTTTGGAAGACTAACTCTGGGAAGGATGTGGTTCTGTTGGAACAGGTGCAGAGAAGAGCAACAAGATTAGTCAAACGAACAAAACTGTACTCCTACCAAGGACTTGAGTTTTGTAAATTTCATGGTCTGGAAACTATGCATCTGTAAAGAGACCTAATTGAAGTGTTAAAGGCTTTGAATGGGTGAGTAAGCTCAATGCGGTCGTATCTTTATTCTCTTTCTTGGATAACACACACACACAACGGGATATAAATTTAAATTGGGAAAGGCTAATATTTATGTTTAGCCAGAGAAGGAATGACTGTTGAAACAAACTCCTACCTGATATTGTAGAAGTAGGTAGAAAAAAAAAACTTTAAAGTAGGACTAAAAATTATTAGAATGTATGGAACAGATTAAGTGTGCATTCTATAGCTCGTTGGCATTCAATCAAAACCTTGTAGGTTGAATTCGTAAAAAAATTGATTTTGTTTGTAATGAGTTTTATTTTTGGTCCCACATTGTCCTGCAAAACCTCGGAAGTAATCAACCGATCAAAACAAGTGTTTGAAGACAATGCAGAAACCTCCCATGTCTTTGGCTGCATATTGTGACCATCAAAACTTCGTATGTTATGGATGGCATTGTTAAGTTGCCTTGAGTGACTTCTGTTGATATAAGTGTCTTAAAGTGTGTGTTGATTACAATTATAATTCTGTACCTCACTTTGAGCATTTAAAAAGCGACTGTATATATTAACACCAGATAAGAAGCCATATTTTTTTTAGATAATCACATACAAAAGTACATGACCCATACATAATAACCTAACTGTAATTTTAATCTCTGTTATTGCAAATGGTTACTGGTGTTCTCGAAGTGATATTGTTATACGTTATGAGAGTGTACTTATTTAACTTTAAGAACTAAAATTAAATGTTTAGCATTCATATCTACATTATTCTGCCAATATAAAACTTAGTTTTAAATTCGAGATTTTGAATCTTTCTTTGTGCATGTTTTCAGATCACAAAAAATGGCTACCAGGGGCAAGATGATAGTGGAAATGGTGCTTGCCAGGGGAAAGAAATGCTGTGAATACTATGAATCCAACAAATTTGGTCAGCCATGAAGAAATAGTTGAAACTGGTTGTGAAGACAATGGAAGCCTCAGATTTTTCATTATTTTCAGACTCATCTGAATACTGCCCTAGTTCCTTGGGCTCTAGCTGCTCGAGTAATGAACGAAGAAGGAAACCAAAATGGAAGAAACAAAAAAAATAAATAAAAAAACACCAGGCTTACTCAGTGTGCACCCACACATCGACGGGGTCTTCATCTGTACCAAGTGATCTTCCGAGTACTTCTACATCAGAACCTCAAGAAGACTGTACTCTTAATCCTATGATACAAGAACATATTAGCGAAATGAATGGACAACAAAAAAAAGAAAAGAAAGCGTAAAGGTTATGCCGATCTTGAATGCTGGCAAAGAAGTAAACCAAAAAAATAAAATAAAAAAGATGCAGGCTTGGAGAAAGCTATTTAGGAGTTAAAAAGGACTTGCTTTGTTTGTTATGTTATTTGATTTTTAGGAGCATTAGCAACTAAGGCCATATTGCTCCGGGGATATGCGGTGGTCATTCCCTGACCTTTCCATATTTGGTGGGCACAGGCTCGAACCCTCGTCTAATCAAGAAGCGTGTGCTATGCACTGCTGCTCCTGCCCAACTGGCTACGGAGGCGCCGTAAAAAAAGGACTTGTATTCAGGAAAATATTCTCAAAGTGTGCCTAAGAATGAAAAAAAAAAATAGGTAACAGATGCATCTGTAAGCACGGTGAAAAAAGCAAGAAATTTCATTGCCATGAATTCTCTGATGAAGAGAGACTTGCACTGTTCAATAGTTTTTAGAAGAACATGGATTAAATCAGTAAAAAGTGTCCATAGCTTCACTTGTCAAAAGCAGTGCCCCTGGTACTAGAAGAAAAGGTTATCATGAGCAGGAGTTGTTTCGTAAAGGTAATGCTTTTCAATACCATCGCAAGAAGAATAATGCCGAACTGTTACGAGTTTGCAAACTAATATTCCTGGCAACTTTTGATGTAGGAGAATTTTCGGTTCAAGACTGGGTGTTGAAAAGTATTAATGGAACACCAACTGCTCCTTGTGACAAGGCAAAAGAAACTAATAAGAAGAGAGATGCTGACAATGAATGCAAGCAGTACCTGAGAGATTAACTGACTGAAGTGCCAAAATTGCAGTCTCATTACTTCCTTGCAGATACAACCAAACTGTACTTGGAACCTGTATCAGAATCCAAACGCCATCTTTTCAAAGAATACCAAAAACAAGCAGCAGCAAAGAATAAAGAGGTAGTGCAGTGGAGTACATTTCAATGTCTATCATGACATGAATCTGAGTCTATGTCCCAAAAAAGGATCAGTATGACACTTGTTCACAATATAGTATGGGAAACCTTCCATAATCAGACTATGGTGCACACCAAGATATAAAGAAGCTTGCAAGAAATGAGAAATCAAAATATAAGTAACAAGCACAATACACAACTGTACAATATACAATCAAGTAACAGAAGAGGTAATATGCCATCTATGGAATGAATCGGATGGTCGAATGTCCGCTGATATTTTTTCATCGATTCTCTACAACTTCCTAATAACCGAATGCAATTTACACCCAAATGTGAAAAAAATAATTGTATAGACCAGTGGTTCTCAAAGTGGGTGCCACTTACTCTTTATAGGGGTGCTGTGACATCAAATTTAGCATTGGTTTATGTTGTGGCCGTCTCCCCAGCACTCACTGCACCCGGTGCTGGGGGTGCCGGGCATTTTTCATAATGGATATTTAGGGTGCCTTCACATTAAAAAGTTTGAGAACCACTGGTATAGACAGATGGTTGCACATACCAAAATCGGAATGTGGTAATGGCAAATGCACTTTTGAATCTCGCAGTGCACAAAGATATCACTATCATTCAGAAATATTTAGAAAAGGTTATACACAAATAGAGATAGATGGATGTCACAGTTTAATAGAGAGAAAGTTTGGCAAAAAGGTAATTAGTGTCCCTGCACAGTATGTTGAAATCTGTAGGAATGCAAGGTCTTCACCATCTCCATTTGAAATGAAAGTCGTGACTTTCCAGGATTTCAGTGATTTCTCTAGCAATTTATACTATCCCAGCATTTGTCCTGGAGATGTTTAAACTTCTCCAAGGGAGAAGTTTAAACATCTACAAGAACTCAAATTTCACCTTTAAAATAACTGTTATGAAAACTTACCTCGCTAATGTGTTGAAGAGGGAGGTAAATGTCAACACATTCAAGACAAGATGTGTCATTGCACATTAATTTTTAAATTTTTCAATGGTTATTCTGCTTGCAACAGAAAGCAAGTTAAAGTGCTTTGTATTTTTCAATGGTTACGTTGCAGTAATGACAAAAATTTTTCAATTGTTTCTTTTCATGTGTATCAAAAACAAATGTAATACTACATAATGTATGGTTCACATGCTCATTACTTAAATGCATCCTCTCCTTTATTGTACTACATAAATAAATAAATAAACAAACCCTTTTTACGCTAGCAAAGTAAGTGTCATCACTTTTTAAATAATGTGTAATTTGAAACACGGTGATATTAGATCAAAACCTAGTATGTAGAGCTTTAACATTCAATATAAGATACAAATTACTGTATGTAATTAAAACTCCCTAAATAACGAGATTTTTGTGCTATTTAGAAATTGTATAATTGATTCAGATGATATTTGTGTCCATTAAAAAAAGTTTTGAAAAAATTACTTCAATTTCTCTAAATAATAAACAGTTTTTTTTGCTTTCCTGAAAAGTAGTCATTTTTAACATACGAGGTTTTTGATAGAATGCCAACGATATATGACCAATTGCTGATGCTCTCTCGAGAATATTTCCTTGCATCAGTTTTTGCCACTACTCATCCTATTCTAATAACTACAGAAAGCAGCTGCCTTCATAACTATTCTAATATATGCAGGCTGATAATTTAATTTGCAGAATGGCAACACCACTCTACAAGCACTCAAGTTTTGGTGAACTGTCAGAAGAGGGCAGGAGAGCATGTCCTAAAATATGTTCAATTGTATATAAATGAAAGTTTATGTTCAAAGTTGAATGAAAGTGCGTGTCCAATTTTCAAGGGAAACCTGTGTCACTTAAATTGCAGTTTGTTTCAAACACTTGTCTCCATAAACCTCTGGAATTTCTCTCTACTGTCACTGTAGAACTAGTACCATGATAAACACAATAGCATATAACAAAATTGTGCTTATTCTTCCAATCTTCTGTCATGCAACTCACAAAATGGTTCACACTTCCAGCATGTGGTTTAAGGCCACTTTGCAACTACTAGACAACATGTCAGAGCTTACAACTATGTTAGAGTATTCCTGGACATACACTCTCCTTCTACCCAGTCACAATTTATGGAAACTTGAGTTGTGCAGTGGCATGCTATTCTACAGATGAAATGATCAGCCAAGGATATTCTCCAGTGCTGCTTTTGAAATTTGCACAACAATGAATGTGCATAATTAATTTCTTTAGAAATTACTTTTGTTCCTGAAAGTAGGATATCCCTACCCCCTCCAGAAAGAAGGCTGCCATTCAAATTTGCAAAAGTAAAACTGTGAGCAGGCAATTCATTTTTTAATCACCCATCACTAGTCTTACATGAAAGAATCCCCATACCTACTATTTACACCTGGAAAAAAGTAACTCACATGTCCACTGTCACTGGCATATTTTATTGTTGTCACAGCTAAATAGTGGCTGAAATTAAATTGTTATTCCAAAAGGCAAATGAAAATGATCTCAGTTAAATTGCTTAAAAAAAAAAAAAAAAAAAAAACACAATCAATTATAAAACTTTTGATGCGCCATTTACTGGAACTCACACATAGCCTAATTCATATTGAAGGGGGGGGGGGGGGGATGACTCAACTTTCAATTTTTCCACGAAAAAAATGACGAATTAGAGAAAAGGCACGTCCAAAGTTAGTAAAAATTTCAATTCTTGAAGATATCCAACAAGGGAGAGACTTCTTTACAGATTCTTTTTGATATCGCCAATCAAGGAGAACAATAACAGCATAATCATTTATGTGGCGAATAGCTCTTCCTATTGACTGATTTACTGCTTTCATACATAGATTTTCATAATATATTTGCCCAGGCAATTTATCAGTCTCATTTAACGTATTCATTAGGTTTAAATATGACATTTTTTCTTTCAGCTCTGGTGAATTAATATTTGGATAAGGTAAGCCAATCATCACCACACACCGACCCAAGTCATCTGAAAAATTAATGCCTTCACTCATTTTACCACCAACAATACTCAGTAACAGTGCACCACTACATTGTGAATTCTTTGAAGTAACTCGCACAGCTCTTGAATATTCCCTGAGAACATTTTCTACTTCATTTGACTTTTGTGGTTCACGAAACAATATCTTTTTATTATTAAGAGTTGCAATCAGACCAGTCTTTTCCCAGTAGGTATAGACATGTTGCTCATATTCATAAGATGGAAAAAAACACACTATACCACCATGAATAATTGCACACAGATTAACCAGTACTCTACCAAGTTCATCTAAAGTTTCTGGCAAATCACGCTTTTGAAATGAAAAATCCAATATTTTGCCACTTGGTCCAGAAGAAAGGGCTACAACTAGGAGGTGGTCGTGAGGTATTACATGTCCACAGGAAAAATTAATAATCCTATCTGCATTAGCACCAGCTGGCATAAACAACTGATTAACAAAGTCTGATGTGGGTTGCATTGTTCCACCTGCAAGAACAATGGCCCTTGACTGCTGAATAATGTCTTTAAAATGTAAAGCTGGATTTAAAAGAAGAAATTTAAGTGACGACAACTGTAGAGTACCATGTTTAACACACACAATTCTTGCATCACTGTTTGGAGTTGTCAATGCTTGAAGAAAATTTTGGAACATGATGAAGTTCAAAGATGCTTCTTCATTACAACCATTTAATGAATCCAACTCTCTCTGTGATGTACTATTATGTTTATCATTGGACAATTTATACAGAAAATTAGACAGTGATGATTTTCCATTTTCATTTGACCTTCTCTTAATTGATACTTGATATTTCCCAGTAAACCCATGCAGTTTCTGTGCAATCTTGCTCTTTTCACAATACTTTAGTATTTTAAAGAAGTTGAGATTGTCAATTTTTGTAGAAGAGAGAAAATCATTCAGCAGAGAGACTGTTACTCCTTCCTTTGAAGATGTTTTATCATCTGAAATAAAGTTTTCCTTGCCACCAAGATACTTAATAAATGATGATATTATGTACAGTATTTGGTTTATATACATCAGGTTTTTAGGATGCAGTTTTGCATGATATTTCTGTTGATACTGTTTTAGTTGAGTGAAAATGTGCACTAGGTGAGACCCACTTAAAAATGCATTATGAATATTGTTGATAGCTTCTATTAAGTTATGTGCCTCATCAATAATCACAATATTGTCTTTTAGGTTAATTCCACATTTTTGTCTTGTATTTTTGTGCAAAAGAATGTTATATGGTAAAACAACTAATTCAGCTTCTGGCACACTGTACCTTGTACTGTAATAAGGACAAACTTTTAGTTGTTTACCAAGGGCTACAATTTGTTCAATATCTTTTATTTCAACTAAAATGTTGTCCCTCATTTCAAGTATACCAGAGAATTTATGGTAAGGACATCCATGGGTTGCCAATTTTCTTACTTTCTTTTGGTCTTCTGACACATTGGATGCCTTACTGGCTTGTTTTCCATGCTGCAAATCCAAACATTTCTCATTCATAAGACTTATACTTTTTAATTTTTGAACATTTTCATTAATACAAAGATTCTGCCGTGAAGCAAGAGAAACAACTCTGATACTGTTATATGGGCTTCTTTGCACTTCTTTTACAAACTGTGAGAGCTGTGTATGTGTACGGCTACAGTAAAAGATTTTAGTTAAGCTACTAGTGTCTTCAAGATCTTCATTTAGCTCTTCAAGATCATTATTTAATTCTTCATCACTAAAATAGTCTTCGAGAATGAAATCGCTATCTTCACAACAGTGATTTTCCAAAGTATTATTAATATGAGTTTTAACATCTTTAACAATTTTAATATCCTTAATATATCCAGAATCCATAAAACTTTTGTCTGATTTTCTACAATTGCTTTTTTGTTTTCTTTTCACCCTGCTTTTCATTTCTTCTATTTTTTTTTCATGTTTCCTTATAAAATCATATTCCTCTTGCATCTCTTGCAGTTTCTCTGTATGTTCTTTCTTTTTGGCATATGATGCAATCCAATCAGATTCATTTACAGCCTGTTCTTCTGAGAGACAATGAGATGCAATTCTTTTTTCAAGATCTTGTTTTTGCTTTTCATGGAAATTCTGCAGCCAAAGTAATGATCCACATATTAAGCTCATTGACTTACCTGTTCCAGTGGGGCTTTCAAAAATTCCTATTTTACCATCTTCCAAAACTCTGTATAAATGTTTCATGAAATCAATTTGTACATTATATGGTGGAAAAGGAAATGGAAATTCTTTTGGTACTGAATATAACTGATTATCCATCACTGATATATTCTTAATACCTAGGAAAAAAGAAAAGGCAAAAAATCTTTTATTAGTTGATACACACAAAAAAAACAAAATTGTACCATATATAATAAAAAATTCACTGTTAATTATTAAATTTTCATTCTAATATTGCAAAAAAGTTTATCACAAACTACTTAACGATCATTTAAAAACACCAAATTACCTTAAATTCTGGTCTGAGTAACATTGTGAATTATCTTAATGTTGATTATTTGGAAAAAAATCCTGTTATGTTGAAAGTCCTTTGTTTTCTTAGGGAAAACATTTTAACATCCCCCCCCACCACCAACTGAGTGTGGATTCATAAAGTATAGCAGAATAATTACCCCAGGCTCACAGCAAGGTATTCTTACATCCAGGGCCCCCATGCTAGTGATGCATAAGTGAGGCACTTGCCACAGGCACCACCTAAAATAGGCGCTGCTAGATGTGCTACTGTATATATATGCATGTTAAAATATGATATGAATTAGGCACCGTGACAAGGTTTTACCTCAGGTGCTACAAATGCAAGTCCTGCTTACACCTGTATACAAAATAAGTTTTAGTGCACCTTTCCTTTTCTTGAATTTTGAACTACCTATCTAGCACATTCAAAACTGATGGATTAGGTAAATACTTAAAGAAGTAACCAAATTACTTTATAATTATTACTGAAAACAGTTATAACATAAAAATCTACTTTAATACACAAACACACAAATTATAATATATTTGTAGATAAAAATGAATCAAATTTATAATGGCAACACTATTTTAACTAAATTTAACAAAATTATGTAACAGGTAATAGCAATAATAAGCAATTGATTAATAAAACAGTTTTAATAATTTAAAAATTACAGAATACTTACTGTTACAATCCAATTCTGACAAAAGGGTCAGTTTGTAAGTATGCCTCTTGGGGGCAAAATTTTTTTTTAATCGAGTTAGCAGCGTGAAGTTTTATGTACTGCTAGCATAGACTAAGACAGAAACATGCTAAAATAAAAGTTTCTGTCTATTACAGATTGAAAGTTATGAACAATCAATGATAGTGTCTTTTTCAGTCAGGAGAACACTCAGCTGTCCAGATTCACGAAAAACTGAGGATAGTATACCAACCAAACACTTAATATGAGCATCGTTAAGCTTGCACATTTTAAAGGAAATGTCATCTCAACAACTGTGACCAGCCAAGGAGAAGATCAGTCTGTGTGCATTGAAAAAACACTAAGGTTTTGGATAAAATTATTCAAAAAGACAAAACACATGCAATGATGCAAGCACTAGAGCGTTCACACAGAAGTGCACTAACTACTTTACACATTATTATATCTGTGTTTCTCAACCTGTGTGCCATGAATATGCTTCAAGTGTGCCACAGAAAATGCAAATTAAAAAAAATAATAATAACAAATACAAGTTTTATAATAAAAATTAATTCAAACAAAAAATCTTCATTTACACTGCGCCAAATTAATTCCTAGTACTAGATCTGCTCACCTATACTACACAAATAATAAGTGTATTATTAAATATACCTAACAGAAATAACTTCCCGTTTGTGAATATATGAGTATAGTAGTTATTGTAGTGTACAGCAAAATTTTAGTGTCTTTAAAAGTGTGCCGCAGCAACAAAAAGGTTGAGAAACACTGCATTAGATTTCAGGAAAATTTGCTACAAATAGGTACCAAATAAAATTCTCTATGCAGGAGATCTGCCAAGACCTGTTTAAGAAATACAATAACTTTCAAGATTTTTTTAAAAGCCTGAAAACAGGTGAGGAAACTTGAATCTTTCATTACAACAATTTTTCTAAATGCCAATCTATAGAATGGATACATATATGATCTCCTGTGAAGAAAAAAAATCTAACATTGCCAGATCGTCACAGGAAAGGCCCAATTTTGGTTAATTTTTTTGAGAAGGGTCAAACTATAAATAAAAGTATTGCCAAGCACTTGATAAACAATAGGATTATAAAACAAAAAGGAAGGCTCTAACAGGACAACAAATTACATTACACCATGATAATGACAAGCCATACACTGCATCTATGACTCAGATAAAAATTGCAAAAAAGTGGAATCCTGATAAATATAGTCCAGACATGGCTCTGTCTGCTTTTTTCTATTTGAACACATGATGAGATATCTTTGTGGAAAACACTTTTTGATGACGAGGATCTGAAAAACATGCTGACAAGCTCATATCAACAGCAGGGTCCATCCATTTAGCACAGTGTATATATGAGTTAGAAAGAATGATGGCAAAAATAGTGATAAAACATGGATAATATAATAAAGTAAATATTCTTCCCAGTATTTGTTTAATAAATGATATAAATCTGAACTTTGTATCTGTCATCTATGGCTAAAGAGGCATTATTATGGACTGCCCTTATATATTAAAACAAAATAAGACAAAAACAACACCAGTCCAATCAAATTCATAATTGTTTATCCTTCCTAAATATTCTCACTTTCAGCCTTACTGTAACATTTTCTAAATTCACTTTTAGAAATTTGAAAACATGCTAATAACAACTGTTATTAGCATGTTTTGATTCAGTGCACACTGAATCAATTTCTAATAAGTTCAATTACACTAAGAACCTGCCATTTTCACAAATTCCAAATTACAAAGTTGTTGATTTTGGTTTGCAATTTTTTTTCTAGTGCATAAACGTTATTAATAATATGTAATTGTCAGCAAATCTTTGATGCAAATGAAAAAGAAAGTGGAAGAGAAACTCCACAGCACAGCTCATTATGGCCTTGTTGTCCTTGTGCCATAAAGCCCATAAATAAACAGTACATATAACCAGCTGCCGCTTAATGTAAGCATCCTGAAACCAATTAAACCATCACTATCTGTATCATAATAGTACGATGGTGTCCCTCCTCCCCAATCTTTCCCACATGTGCTGTGCATATGTTGAACCTTCCTTGGTGCAGCTGTGATTATCCTCCTCCTTCCCCAAGATTATTCCAAAAACATATTGCTACACGTTAAGCTTCTGCATTATCTGTAAACAGAAAAATTTTCACAAGCTATTAGTTATTCCCTCCCCACCCATAACAAGAAGGTTACCTTTGTTGCAAACACTAGACAAAGGCAGTATTCTCACTGCTGTGCCACCCATACCTATAGATTTAGGTATGGGTGGCACATATTTAGGTATCATCTCTAGGGACATGGACAGTCGGTGATTTTTTTTTTTTTTTTTTTTTAAGTATCACTGAGACTCCTTTAATTATTAGCCAGATTGCTCCACTAAATATGAATAGATTAACTGTTGATCATACTGCTCAGTTTGCTGACAAACTTGAATAGGTATTCTGCATCTACATTCACATATGAGGAATTTTTTGGGGATGGGGAATGGCAGAAGTGCATCAACTTCTAATAGGTAGTTGAATGATTTTGTGATAACTGAGAGGAAAGTGGAAGAGAAATTGTTGAATCCAATTTATCCAATTATATTGGAGGCAGCAAAAAAGGTAGGCAAACCTTTAGCTATGATTATGAGAGCAGCCTTGGATTCAGAAGAGATCCCTATGGACTATAGATGTGCAAATGTATCCCCAATTCATAATGGATCAAATGATGACATGAGTAATTACAGACTCCTTAAGATAACTTCTGCTCCCAAGAAAATAATGGAGTCGCTTGTTAAAGAAGTAACGTAGACCCATCTAAAGAGAAATGCAGTTATGCTGCAGTCACAACACTGATTTGTTAAAGGGCTATCAACATGTATAGGAGACACACTCTTTATAGCAACCCTCTTTTCAACGTCCCAACATGTTATGGTTGGTTGATATGTTGTTTAATGGCACAAGGGCTCCTAAGGCCATATTGTGCATGATTCTATGCAATTAACCTCAGAGGCTCACATCTGGTGAGCTTGGCCAACCCAGGGTCCTGAGCTGGATATAATCATTCTTCCTTCCTTCCTTCCTTCCTTCCTTCTCTCTCTCTCTCTCTCTCTCTCTCTCTCTCTCAGGGTAACTGAGGGATTTTTTTTTTTTTTTTTTTTTTTTGGTTGGTTGGTGCAGCATATGCCTCAGGCTTCCTTGCACCATATAGCTAATAATAATTACCAGTTAAAATCTGTTACACAATCTTGTCTGCTTTAAGCAAACAAAGAACTCGGCTAGATTTGCATTGTCAAAGGTTCTTGCAGATCTGAAAATTGTATTTCGATAATTATTATAATGGTTGCAATTTATTAGAATATGCTTCACAGTAAGTGTAGACTGACAAAATGTACAAATTGGCAGACCATCCCCCACGAGTAGATAAATATGGGTTAGATGCACTTGGTAGTTAGGAGAGCTTGCAGTGATTGGATGTTTGGTGGCTTGATCTGCATATTCATTTCCTTTGATGCCTACACGACCTGGTATCCAACAGAAAGTAATTGATTGGTTAACAGCATGTAACACAATTATCTGTGATCTGATTTGCTTCAAGATGGATTGGATTGGATGGATTTTTCAATAATGTTATTGCACTCGGAGAATCAGAGTATATCATAGTTTGCTTACTGGACAGATTAATTACGTGATCTAGAGCTATTTTAATCGCCCACAGTTCAGCAGAATAGATGCTGCATTTCTTTGGAAGAGACACAGAACTAGAAAAGATAGAAGAAACTGCCGCTGCGCCCACTGTCATACTTGTTTTTGAGCCATCGGTATATATTTGAAAACACAGAGAATTTTTAGCTACATGTGCAGCATGGAGTTCCTGATGGTGAGATCTGCTGCTTGCTTTTTCCCCCCATTGTTGGAATGAGAAATCATGGGCTGGTGCATAATCAGACCACAGAGGGTCATGTGTGCATGTTTCCTGAAAGATATTGCCCATGTCTAAATTCCAGCATTGTGTTAACTGTAGCAACCTTATCCCAACTGGCTTGTTTTCGTTAGGTTTGTTCTGATAAAAGGGGGTCCATTGGAGCTCAAATAAGTATGGCAAGATAGGATGAAAGGGAAGGCTCCGTATTTTTGCTGCAACATTTTCCTCCGAAGATGGGGTGGAGGTTCGTGTGCCTCTATATACACACTGTAGGGATGTTCTGAATGCTCCTAAAGCAGTTCTTGGGGCACTGTGATTCTGTCTAGCCGAGTTAGTGTACTTTTCCTAGCAGAGTCATAGATTGGAGCTTCATAGTCCAAGCGAGATCGGATTAATACTCGATATAGCTGAAAAAGACTGTATCGGTCAGCACCCCACGTCGATGAAGATAGTACTCGAAGATATTTAATTTTTTCAAGCAAATGGTTCTTTGAGGTATGTGATGTGTTGTAAGAAGTTTAATTTATTGTTCAGGATTAGGCCAAGAAATCTGATACTACTGGAAAGAGGTATGGTGAAATTTTTAAGTTGTAATTCAGGCTCAGGGTGGATCTTACGTTTTTTACAGAAATTAATATAGTTGGATTTTTATGCTGATAAGCAGTAGCCATTAGGATCTGAAGCTGTCTCTCAACAGAATTCATAGTTTTTCCTTGGCACGAAATCATGAGGTCACCTGCATAGTGATATAATTCTACTGTGCTTGGAATACCATGGATGATATTGTTTATTCTTATTAAAAATAGTGTAGGACTCAAAATAGATCCCTGAAGGACCCCTCCTCCTGTATATGAATTCTAGAAAGAGCATTTAGATGAATAACCTGAAAAGGTTCTGTCCTGGAGAAAGCTCTGAATAAACATGGGACATCTGCCTCGTAGACCAAAGGTGTGAACATCCCATAGAATACCAAAACGGCATGTTGTATAAAGGCCTTTTCTAAATCGAAACTTACCATAACGAGGTGGTCATTTCTGACAAAAGCATTTCTAATGTTTGATTCTGCTTTTGTCATCATATCTAATGTAGATCTATTTTGCCGAAAGCCATACCGATGTAAGATGTTATGTGACTCGAGAAACCAGGTGAAGCGGTTGAGAACCATTTTCTCCAGTGTTTTCCCCAAACAACTAGTTAAGGAAATTGGACGATAATTTCCTGGATTAGAGAGGTCTTTTCCTGGTTTAAGGATAGCTAATACAAGTGAATGTCTCCAAGAGCAAGGATAAACATGTTCCTGAAAAATTCTGTTAAAAAAATATTAAAAGAGTTTGTAAAGCAGTATCATTCAAATGTTTTAGCATAATATAAAATATACCATCAGGGCCAGCCAGCTGCACTATTGGGTACTCTGTTAAGAGCTTCTGTTAAGTCGGATATTGAAAAAGGCTGATTATATGGAAGAGACAGACCAGTGTTGAAATTTAACTTATACCTTTCTGCTACCCCTTTAATTTGTTGGAATGGAGCGTCATATGAATTTGCTGCTGAAATTTTTGCAAAAACTTCAGCAAAAGCATTTGCTATGTCTTCGGGGGAAGACAGTTCCTGTCCATTACAGATCAATATAGGAGAGGATGACAATGGATATTTGCCATTTTGATGTTGGATTTTCCTCCAGATTAATCTAGTATCGGTGTTTTTGGTGATAGTGGAAGTGAACTGTATCCAGGAATCTTTTTTGGCATTCCTTCTTATTTTTGTTGTGCTTTAGCATTAAGTTTTTTGTAATTTATAAGGTTAATAGTAGTGGGATGCTTATGGAAAATATTCCAGGCTTTATTCTTTTCTTTTTATTGCTTTTTTACATTCATCATTCCACCGGTAGTTTTTGCACCTTTGTGGATGGTCGACGACTGAGGAATAGCTTTGTCAGCTGCTGCTAGTATCTGTTTAGTGATATGGTCATTAGCTTCATCTATTGACTAATTCATAATGAAGTTTTTATCTAAAACTGTACTTAAGGAAAATTTTATCCAGTTTGCCTTTGCAAATTTCCATCTTCTGTGAATTTCTGGATAGGGGTAGGCAGTTTGGAATTTACAAGTAAATGGAAGATGATTGCTATTGTATGGATTATCCAATGTTACCCGATGTATACTTGGGTGGGTGCAGAGTGGGGGAGTAGATAGATAGATTTATGGCAGATGTATTTCCAGTGGGAAAATGCACGAGTATGTGCACCGGTGTTCGGCAGAGTTAGATTGTGTGTGTCCAGTAATGTTTCTATTAGATGCCCTCTTTTATCCATATGTAGACTTCCCCATAATGGGTGGTGTCCATTAAAGTCACCCATCAAACAAATAGGAGGTGGTATCTGGGCAAGATAAATAGAAACAAGAGATAAAGTTATTCCAAGTTCTATTCTTACAGCAACAACTTCTAAATTACTTTTTAAGGGGGATTTGTCTAGACGGATTACTAACGGATACCAAAACCGCTACACCTCCATGGGCTGCAGTTGCTGCATTCCTGTCATGCCTCTACAAAGTATATTTCTTTATTGAGGGGGGTCATTAGGAGAGGAATTTTAGAGTTAAAAATGTTTCCTGTAAACAAATGCCCGCTGGACTGAAATCTCAGATTAGGTCATAAAGTTCATCTGAATTAGTACGTAGTCCTCAACAATTACATTGTAAAATGCACTTCATTATTTAGTTTTAGAGGTAGGATGATCCGGTTGTTTTTTAGAGACATTAGGCTTATTACGATCTATTTTAATTTTATCTTTTTTAGGAAAGGTAGGCCATCCAGTGTCCATATCTTCTTCGGAATAAATTTCTAATATATTCTTAATAGGTTCTTGTTGAGTTTTGTCATCTATGTACACTGCAGTATTAATTTGGCTTTCAGTAGAAGATTCAGCTTTTGCCATCCAGGTCTCACTGGTAGAGGGGATGGAAATTGGAGTATTACAAGTCTGGTCTGGTTCTTTTTGCTTCAAAAATGGCTGAGGAACTGAAAGCTGAGTTCTAGCCCATTTGGCAAGTGATATGTTAGGTGGAACTGAGTCATTGATTTGTGTAAAAACAGAACGATACTTCTTTGTAACATTTGTATATGTACGTGCAGGAGTATCTTTCAGTATTTATCGTCTCACTTCCTGATAAGTCACTTTATTTTGAACTTTAAATTTCTGTATTTTTTTTTCCAAGTTTCCATAACTCACAATTTTTAGAATATGCAGGATGATTTTCCTTGCAATTAGGACAACTGGAGATGTTGCAGTACAGTCTGTTTGAGTGTGATCCTGGGATCCACATTTTGGGCATATTTTGTTTCCTCGACATGTTGTCTGAGAGTGTCCGAACTTCTGACGTTTATAACACTGTATTGGATTTGGCTTATAGGGGCAGATATGGCAATTCAGATAACCAGCTTTAATGGTATTTGGCAAGTTTGGAGTATTGAATGTGAGTACAGCCACTCCTCGACTTATGTAAGAGTTGCGTTCCGCGGAACTCTATGTGTTGGAATTTCCCTAAATGCTTATGCAGCACTCGCAAATTTGATTGAATTTGATCGAAGCAAAAAAGAAATTTTCGACGAACATGTAAATAGAATTATTTATTTAATTTTTTTTATCTCATGTGCAGAAAAAATTACAAAAATGTACAAAATTTCAAAATTATAAAATTACAAAGAGGAGAGGAGACAGGTATAACGGCAGAAAGTTTTACCTTTCGAGCATCGTTGCCAGAATTAACTCTCCAGCTGATAAGCACGCCGCTGCTGAAATTGAGGGCTGTGGAGATTTAGAAGGGTTTTTTTTCCCAACACATCACAAAATTTCTCTGCAGCTGTATTAACATTAAAGTATGTGACACCACATACTTTAATGTTTTGGAAACCAGCGCGATGCTTGAACCTATCAAACCACCCACTGCTTGCCATGAACTTGGCTTGGGGTTCGCCACACTTATCCTTAATATCTTCATAAATACTTCTTTCTTTTGCTTGAATGGCCATTGGACTCAGGGGCACTTGTTTCTGAATCTGATTTTCCATCCACATTATTAATAGCTTTTCCATCATTGATATAGCACCTGAACACTGTTTTGTGATCACTGTTGATCTTAAATGCATTGATCCCTTAATATGTTCTTTTATACGCACACTGTCCCTTAAAATAATATTCACTGTTGAAGCAGCGAGACCTAATTCCATGCAATAGATGACAAACTTTGTCCTGCTTCATAATTCTTAATTAATCTTCTTCGTTTCTAAATCAATTTTGTTTCGTTGTTGTTGTTTGTATTTTAAGAGCATTAGCAACTAAGGCCATATTGCTCCGGGATATGCGGTGGTCATTCCCTGACCTTTCCGCATCCTCCGTATTTGGTGGTGACGGACTCGAACCCCGGTCTAATCAAGAAGCGTGTGCTACGCACTGCTGCTCCTTCCCACCTGGCTACGGAGGCGCCTAATTTTGTTTCGTTTCATAGCACTTGCACTTTCCGTTGGTCCTTTCCCTTCACCATTGTAATAAGTAAATAGGAATGAAGAGAAGATTCTGAAAATTTATGTTTTTATATGACTGAAGATTTCAGTGAAGGGGAACTCATTTCACCATAATACTGTAACGTAAAAACCCACAGAATTCCAGTTATCGGGATTATCGCAAATGCAATAAAATCAAGTTTACTACCCATTTATAATAGATTGCACTAACAGAAAAGCCCAATAAACCGAAAAGTGCAAATTGGTTTTATTGTTTTACAGTAGTTACCTCCAGAAATGTTTTAGAAAAATATCACAAAGGCATTCAAAATTGATTCTTATAACGGAACATATGATAACGATGAAAGTGTAGTGCAATTTCCATTATAAAAATGATAAATGACCTTTTAGGGAGATAAACAGCTTAGTTATATAGTGAAAATTTCAACTTCCGAGGTCTTGGAATGAATTACCAAAAAAAAAAAAAAAAACAATGTATTATTGGGTTCACATTACAGTATTTTCACGATACCTCCATTTATTCCTATGGGATGCAAAATGTTTCCACAAATTTTTTAAGTTTGCACCAGCCCGCAAAAACTTACATAAAGTCGAATTTCCGTAAGTTGAGTTTTAAGCCGGGGAGTGGCTGTACGAGTTGGAATGAGATTGTCATCCCACGAGTCAGAATTCTCTTAGCTTGTATAACCTCTTAATCTTTCAGTTCTTGCACAAACTCTTCTTCTGTTACATTTAACAGATCCACTCAAAGGTATCCCCTTTGGAACTATTTAGGGTGGTGTGGGGGGAGAGATTTTAACAGAAATTCCCCCAAATATTGTAAGCTTTAACGAAAGTTCTGAATGTTTGGACTGTGTCATCTCAACAAGTAAATCCCATGACTGTAATCTTTTGACCATTTTAGGTGATCCAGAAGCATTTTCTAGGAATCTCTGCATCATGAATGGAGACAGTTTTCTCACTGGTTGACTACTTAAAGAATGGATAATGAGGAAAGTTGGATTTCAGGGTGGTGATTATCTGTTTTTTAAGCACTTAATTTGCACATTTCCTTAATCCAAGTTATACCAATCTGTGGTATTTGAGCTCGGAGGCTCTAATGCTGCATAATTTTCTTATCCATATCAGCTCCTTTTTGTACTGGGGGATTAGTTTTTCCGCCCAGGTTACCGGCCCCCACCACGGGGAGGCAGGAGTAGTGCTGCTTGTGGCCAAGTGGAGGAATTAGTACGGTTAATAAACTAATAAGAGTAAAGAAAAAGGTACTTTCCTTTTCCTCGCTTACTTTTATATTTAAAAAGTAGAGCTAATAAACAGAAAGAATTATAAAATGAAATAAAATTAGGAAAAACTCAGTCGCTCTAGGAATCACAGTAGAAATAGCACGGAAGATCGCGGCTTCCAAGATTTGCTTGGCACCCAGGGCCGCCAACAAACGTCCTATGTGATTGGCCCCCGGCCAATTTCTCATTAACCTAATGCTATTTTACATTCATTATAAGGACATTGAAAATAAAAGGATTTCTCTATAAAGACCATAAATTTCGAACTCTTAAAATGAATTTTTCCTTTTATATTACAATATTCCCATTTCCCATTGGTCCTTGAGGTTGTCACAGACATTCTCTCAGATATGCCAGACAAGCTGTACTTGCTACCTGAGGGTCTAAAACGCTGATGGAACTGATATTCGGGTGACACTCAAGTCAAGTGGACCCAATTTCAGCAAAGTCTGGACGTTCTGTGACAGCCAAATCCTCTGCTTGCACCTTCACGATGGTGGGACTGTTAGTAATCCTGGGTATAACCTCCATGCACAAGTACATGGTGGGTGACCACCCAGGTGTGAACCAACGTAAGCAGGGGTCGAGGTGTGGCGCCCACACCACATGGAGGCACGCCACCCCTCTATGTTACCAGGCAGTACTAAGTGGTAGATGACTCTCATCAACCGGTAGATGACTCTCATCACTGAGTGGTGGAACCCATGTTTATTCTCTAGAGCTAAGTTACAGTCAACCCTTCCCCATCTCTTTCATCATGCAGTATGACTGATTACTTTTGATGTTATGATAAACGTCGTGGTGAGATCCAATATTCCTTACATTTCGAGGGTACAGCTCTAAAACGGTGTTCGCAGGGCGGCCGCTAGTTAGTACACCGGACTGAACCTATTGGTAACTCTCTAGGAAGCTTCTGGATCAGCTAGTGTATAATCTTGCTACCTCTACTCTGCCAGATAGTGACTGGAGGGAGTCCGAGTAGTGTGTATGCGGGGAGCATTGTCGAGGCCACGTTATGTCAAGGATCTGGGTATATTCTTACCACATGTACGCCATATCCAAAAATTTCATTACTTCATACAGCATGTCCCGCCCACTTTTTTTTACTATTGAATACACCATGAATTGTCAAAATAATAGAGCAAGCTTATCTGCGAAAAGATCTAAACCTCCCAAGGACTTCCTAATTCATTTCACATATATACGTGGTCTCAATTCTAATCTCAACGATGTCCATTTCCACTTGCAGTCTTCCAAACCCCATGTACTTTTTCTGACTGAATCTCAGTTATCAGTTGATTCAACTACTGCTCATCTCAGATGTCCAAATTATATGCTGTATGATTCCTTTCGCCTCAAAGGTGGTACTTGTGCATATGTCCGTTCTGATATTCCCTGTCAGAGACTTGGCACTTTGGAATCTCCTCTCTTTGATCTTCTCTGGCTTAAACTCTCTCTACCTCATTGTGTAAAATTCATCTGTTGTCTCTACCGTTCTCCCAACTCCACTAATCACTTGGAGCTCTTTGACTTCCTCTCTTTGCAACTTGACTTTCTCCAGTCCAACTTTCCTAGCAGTGAGGTAATTTTCCTTGGTGATTTTAATGTTCACAACTCCAGCTAGCTTCCGTTTTCTAGTCATAGCGACCCAGCAAGTCGAGATGCTGAGGCTTTTGCAATTACTAATGACCTAGCACAGATTGTTCATTTACCTACAAGAATACCGGACAATCCTAATCATACAGCCAATACGCTTGATCTTTTTCTCACAAACAACCCTTCTAAGTACATGGTCGAAGTGAGAGGTCCTTTAGGCACTTCAGATCACAACTTGGTGATTGTCTCTTCTCCAATGGAACCTTTATCTCATGGCTATTCCCAACCTCGTGTTGTTTGGCATTACAAGAATGCAAAATGGGATGACCTGCGAGACTTCTTTTCTTCTTTCCCTTGGTCGGATTACTGTTTCAAAACTTCTGATGTCAACGTTTGCTCAGATCGTGTCAGTGAAATTATTCTTGCAGGAATGGAATCCTTTATCCCACACTCCACTTTAAAATCTCGTCCTTTATCTAAACCTTGGTTTTCCAATAAATGTGCTAAGGCTGTTCAAGATAAGAACGTTGCATATCGTAATTGGCTTGTTTCTAATTCTTCAGTTTCATTTACTGCCTACACCAAAGCTCACAACAATTGTAAAGCAGTTATTAATCAGTCCAAACTAGAGTTTGAACAGGCTAAGAGTAGAAAACTTGCTTTTTGCCCTAATGGTAGCCGAGCATTCTGGTCTCTTGCCAAAGCTATTGGCCGCAACTTTTTCCCATCTCTGCTCCCACCTTTGTCCAAACCAGATGGTTCTGTTGTCGCTTCAGCCAAGGATAAAGCTGACCTGCTAGCATCCCATTTTTCTTCCAGCTCATCTATTAATAATATTAATGATCTTGGTAAAACACCTCACAGAGAGAGAGAGAGAAACAAGGTTAATGAAGGTGGAAAATGGACGATCTTACGAGGAACTGTTTCAGTTCTACAAATGGCACCATCTGGAGACTAAGCACCTACAATTAGATCTGACTGACATGTTTAGGGCTTTGAAAGAATTGTAAGAAGTATTAATTAAGGCTTTAAATAGAATAAGAAGTATTCTATCAGCACTGGGTAAGCTCAATGCTGATAGAATACTTTCTACTCAAGTAACACACGAGGGGACAAATTCAAATTGAGGAAGGATGGTTGCAGGACAGACTGTTATGGAAATTTGCCTTTAGTCAGTGGGTAGTTGATTATTGGAACAAACTGCCATCTTGTGTTGTTCTGGTGGGTAGTTTTAATAAATTCAAGGAAGAACTGGACAAAGTGTTTGAAGGAATGGACAGGAAATGATTGGTTTTTTTTTGTATAAGCATGCTTTCTTGCATCATTTACCATACTAATACAGTAATGTAAAAAAATATTACTATGCTGAAAATTCTAAACTACAAGAAAATGAAATTTTCAGAAAACTGGCTTTCTGTGCACGATTTTGAATTTTAGTGCCCCAAAAAATCTAAAATGTGCCTCTAAAACAGTTTTAAATCATACATTTTGAGCTCTTCTGACCAGAGGCATTACTTATGAATTGACCCTTTTATATTTCTATAAGGAAATAAAATAAAAATATCAGTTTCTCTGTTAAATCCAGTGAAATTCATCTTAGTTTATCCTAGCCTTTCTCCAATTGTCAGCACTGCACAATAAATCAATCCCAAATAAATTCAATTACACCAATATATTTTGAGCAGTCCCCCCCCCCAGGGTAGAAGAACCATGCATGGGATTCTGTGTAGTCTATAGGTGATATCACCTATGGACTACACAGAATCCCATGTGTAAGTGATATCATCTATAGACTACACACAACTGAAAAAAATGCACCCTGCAAAAATAAACACTGAGGAGCCTCAACACCTACCGTATCTACCCACTGTCCAGTATTTTAAACAAACATGTATATATAATCTACTTGTATGTATAACATATTTCAATTCAAAAACTAGTACTTCAATGCTAAATACACTCATAATAATTTGAATAAAAAACTACTTTTTATTTTTATTCTACATATGCCAGTGCTGATACTTAAAAAAAGTGATGCACAAGTTACAGCAAAAGTCCTAAACTATTTTTGGATCATCTTGCTTCTAATGCAATTAATAACCATTATTTTGACAATGTACAAGTTGGTGTAAATGCATCATATTAGTATGCAGCTAAACTCTGAATTAGGAAATTATTTCAGTCTTAACCATTATTTTTTATTTCATTTTTATTGATTCTGAATGAAAATTGAGGTGAATTTTTAAATATAAGTATTAATATAGCTATATAGTGGAAGGAAGCCACAGGCCTTAGCTGCACCAGCAAAAAAAAAAAAAAAAAAAAAGAGGTAGATAAGAAAATACAAATTATGCACTTCCCGCCTCATGTATGTGACTATTCAGAATTTCTTAAAACTGTCAGCCTTGTCTACCTGCAGAGAAACAACTTGTTCCAGTAATCAACAACTCCAGGCTAAAAAAAAAAAAAAAACCCACAATCTAATTTAAACATCTTCCCCTGTAATTTGAATTTATGGCCCCTCGTTCCAGAATTCTTCATAACATTGAAAATTCCACATTCATTTTACTAATCCCTCTCAGAGCATTATAAACTTCAATCATGTCCCATCTAAGGTGCCCTGTTACCAAACTCTGTAGCCCACAAAATCATAATTCCCAGATCCCTTTCTTCTGCTACTGTTTTTAATTCAATCCCACGAAACATATAAGTTATTTTGGGGTTGCTATTTCCTAAATGTAAGACCATGCAATTTTGCTGCATTAAAACATATCTACTACTTTTCTGACCATCCTTGAAGCCTGTTCAAGTCATCCTGAAAGAGCGATGCTTGGCACTGGTCACTGACGATTCTCCCAATCTGTTTGTTGTCTACAAATTTTGACATCACGTCCTTTATCCTTTTACTGACATTGTTTATGAAAATCAGAAACAACAGTGGTCCAAGAAACGATCCTGGGGGAACTCCACTTCTGACATTACACCAATTTGAAGAATATCCATTTATCACAAATCTCTGCCTTCTGGCCTGCAGCAACCCTGCAATCCAGCTTAGAATCTTTCCAGAAATCCCAATGTGTTCCAGCTTATACAATAACCTCTCAAGAAGGAATGCATAAAACGCTTTGCTAAAATTCAATTAAACTGCACTGAAATTGTTCCCACATCCAGCTCATGGGTAACTGTGTCAAAATAGCTTATTATATTAGTTAAACATGATTTACCCTTAAAAAACCATACTGTGTGTTCTTCAGAATATTATTTCTTTCTAAATGTCCCTGGATTATACTCTTAATCATAGCTTCTAAGATTTTAACTACTACCTGAATAAAGAAGTCAGATTAACCAGTCTGTAGTTACTGACCTCGCTGTTAGAATCATCTTTATGTATTGGTGATACGTTGGCACTTCTGCAATCCAAAGGAATGTCTTATAAGTACTCATAAATAACCTGACTATTTCAATATGCTCTCTAGGCCATCACCCTCAAAATTACTGAGTATGTACCATCAAATCTGGGAGCCTTACTTGCCCTTATGCTTTAAAGTTTTTCTGATAAACAGTCATCAGTAATTTTGAAATCACTAATTTCATATGGCTCAAACTCACTTTCACAGCCTCTCTTCAGTATGAAGGGTCTTTCGTCAGTAAAGACCAATGCAAAGCACCTAATTCATTTCATCTGCAACATCAGCTGGGTTATCTAAGACTTTCCCAAACCCAGTATACAAGAGTCCTAACTGATTTGTTTATTCCTTCTTTGTATTCACATACATGAAAAATTCCTTGTCCCTATTCTTTGCTCTATTAGCCAGTGCTTTCTTATTCTCAGCATTTACCTGCCTAAATTTATTTGTGTTACTGTTCCAGATGGAACTTGATTGGTCCTTGAGGTTGTCACAGACATTCTCTCAGATATGCTAGACAAGCTGTTCTTGCTACCTGGGAGTCTAAAACGCTGATGGAACTGATATTAGGGTGACACTCAAGTCAAAGTGGACCCAATTTCGGCGAAGTCCGGACGGTCTATGACAGCCAAATCCTCTGCTTGCACCTTCACGATGGTGGGACTGTTAGTAATCCTGGGTATAACCTTCATGCACAAGTACATGGTGGGTGACCACCCAGGTGTGAACCAACGTAAGCAGGGGTCGAGGTGTGGTGCCCACACCACATGGAGGAACGCCGACCCTCTATGTTACCAGGCAGTACTAGGTGGTAGATGACTCTCATCAACCGGTGAAATACCACCACTTTGCTTATTGGAGGCTTGAAGTGGTGGAACCCATGTTTAGTCTCTAGAGCTAAGTTCCAGCCAACCCTTCCCTATCTCTTCCATCATGCAGTATGATTGATGATTTTTGAGGTTATGATGAATGTCGTGGCGAGATCCAATATTCCTTACATTTCGAGGGTACAGCTCTAAAACGGTGTTCGCAGGCGGGCCGCTAGTTAGTACACCGGACTGAACCTATTGGTAACTCTCTAGGAAGCTTCCGGATCAGCTAGTGTATAATCTTGCTACCTCTACTCTGCCAGATAGTGACTGGAGGGAGTCCGAATAGTGTGTATGCGGGGAGCATTGTCGAGGCCACGTTATGTCAAGGATCTGGGTATATTCTTACCACATGTACGCCATATCCAAAAATTTCATTACTTCATACAGCATGTCCCACCCACTTTTTTTTACTATTGAATACACCATGAATTGTCAAAATAATAGAGCAAGCTTATCTGCGAAAAGATCTAAACCTCCCAAGGACTTCCTAATTCATTTCACAAATATACATGGTCTCAATTCTAATCTCAACGATGTCCATTTCCACTTGCAGTCTTCCAAACCCCATGTACTTTTTCTGACTGAATCTCAGTTATCAGTTGATTCAACTACTGCTCATCTCAGATGTCCAAATTATATGCTGTATGATTCCTTTCGCCTCAAAGGTGGTACTTGTGCATATGTCCGTTCTGATATTCCCTGTCAGAGACTTGGCAATTTGGAATCTCCTCTCTTTGATCTTCTCTGGCTTAAACTCTCTCTACCTCATTGTGTAAAATTCATCTGTTGTCTCTACCGTTCTCCCAACTCCACTAATCACTTGGAGCTCTTTGACTTCCTCTCTTTGCAACTTGACTTTCTCCAGTCCAACTTTCCGAACAGTGAGGTAATTTTCCTTGGTGATTTTAACGTTCACAAATCCAGCTGGCTTCCGTTTTCTAGTCACACCGACCCAGCAGGTCGAGATGCTGAGGCTTTTGCAATTACTAATGACCTAGCACAGATTGTTCATTTACCTACAAGAATACCGGACAATCCTAATCATACAGCCAATACGCTTGATCTTTTTCTCACAAACAACCCTTCTAAGTTCAAGGCTGAAGTGAGAGGTCCTTTAGGCACTTCAGATCACAACTTGGTGATTGTCTCTTCTCCAATGGAACCTTTATCTCATGGCTATTCCCAACCTCGTATTGTTTGGCATTACAAGAATGAAAAATGGGATGACCTGCGAGACTTCTTTTCTTCTTTTCCTTGGTCTGATTACCGTTTCAAAACTTCTGATGTCAACGTTTGCTCAGATCGTGTCAGTGAAATTATTCTTGCAGGAATGGAATCCTTTATCCCACACTCCACTTTAAAATCTCGTCCTTTATCTAAACCTTGGTTTTCCAATAAATGTGCTAAGGCTGTCCAAGAGAAGAACGTTGCATATCGTAATTGGCTTGTTTCTAATTCTTCAGTTTCATTTTCTGCCTACACCAAAGCTCGCAACAATTGTAAAGCAGTTATTAATCAGTCCAAACTAGAGTTTGAACAGGCTAAGAGTAGAAAACTTGCTTCTTGCCCTAATGGTAGCCGAGCATTCTGGTCTCTTGCCAAAGCTATTGGCCGCAACTTTTGCCCATATCTGCTCCCACCTCTGTCCAAACCAGATGGTTCTGTTGTCACTTCAGCCAAGGATAAAGCTGACCTGCTAGCATCCCATTTTTCTTCGAGCTCATGTATTAATGATCTTGGTAAAACACCTCCCACCATTCCTAACACGCTCCATTCAATGCCTCCTGTGGTCTTCCGTCAAAAGGATATCAGAAGGGTTTTGATGAATCTTGATGCTAAGAAAGCTCCAGGTCCTGATGGTATTTCTCCACTTGTTCTCAAAACCTGTGCTCCTGAACTTACTCCTATTCTTTGCCGCCTTTTTTCACTTTCTTATTCCAAAGGTGTTTTTCCTTCTGCTTGGAAATTTGCTCATATTCAGCCAGTTCCTAAAAAGGGTGACAAATCCCTCCCATCCAATTATCGTCCCATTGCAATTACTTCTACTCTTTCTAAAGTAATGGAGAAATCAATTAACCGCCAACTCTTAAACTACCTAGAAACCTTCCGTCTGATCAACGATCGCCAGTATGGATTCCGTCAGTGTCGATCCACTGGTGATATTCTGGCTTATGTTACCCATTTATGGATTAATTCAATGGAAAGGTTCGGTGAAACACAAGTAGTTGCTCTTGACATCTCAAAGGCTTTTGATCGTGTTTGGCATAAAGGTCTTCTAAACAAGTTTCCATCTTATGGTTTGCCAACTGTTTTTAGTAATTGGTTATCCAGTTTTCTCTCTGATCGCTCACTGAGGGTGATGGTAGATGGCTCTCTGTCTTCTAACTTCTCCACTAATGCCGGTGTCCCCCAAGGTTCAGTTCTTTCCCCCACTCTTTTCCTCTTGTATATCAATGACCTTCTTCCATTGACTGGAAATCCTATCCATAGTTTTGCCGATGATAGCACATTGCATTCAACTTTCCATTTTGAGAAACCTTGTCCAGCTCAATCAGCTTCAAGTTCTCGAAAATCTGCTGCCAATTCCTTAAATGCCGATCTTCAGGTAATTCTCCAGTGGAGCAAAGACAACTTAGTTGATTTCAACCCTTCTAAAACTCAATCTTGTCTTATATCTCACAAAAAGGATTCTTCTGCTCCTACGCTTATCTTTAGTGACACTCCGATTTCTAGGCAAAATGATATATCTCTTTTGGGGATTACCCTGACTTCTAATCTCTCTTGGCACAAGCACATTACAAATATTGCTTCCTCTGCATCTAAAAAACTTGGTTTTCTCTTTTGCTCTCGGCGTTACTTTTCTCCCAAACAGCTGCTCACTCTGTATAAATCGCAAATCCGCCCTGCCATTGGAATATTGTTCCCACATCTGGGGTGGTGCCCCCAAAACCTCTCTCAGGCTTCTTGATTCCATTCAGAAGAGGGCAGTTAGGTTAATTAATGATTCATCTCTAACAGAGTCTCTCCACTCGCTTTCTCATAGACGCACTGTTTCTGCTGCATGCCTCTTCTACAGATACTTCCATGGGCACTGTTCTTCTGAATTGGCTTCTATAATTCCCGCTCTCTCTTTCAAAACAGTCCAAACACGTGCCGCCACCAGCCAACATCCATTTACTGTCCAACTTCAAACCCACAGAACCAACTTTTCATCTTCCTCATTTATTCATTCAACTGCCGTTTTCTGGAACAACCTTCCTTCATACGTATTTCCTGAAAATTACAATCTACAGAAGTTCAAGTCCAATATCAACAAATATCTTCTTTCGTCTTCTGAACCTCCAACCCAAGCACGGTACTAAGTACTATAGGTTATAATACCTCTCGTGTTTGGGGTTCTCATAAAAAAAAAAAAAAAAAAAAGATAAACTTGTAGCTGTTGCCAGCTTCAGTACTTTTCATCACTATAACTTTTTTACATACTATCTTTTTCTCCTCTATTAGACTGGCCAGCTCTGTATTCATCATACAATGTTTTCTTAATGGTATATATGCATTCACATGATTTTTGCTTTAAAGGTATTCCATAATTCAAATGCATTTGCCTTCCCCCTGCAGTCCACTCAATTAATACATGCTATATGTAGCACATTAAAGTGTCACAGTCTCTTTTGTGAAATTAAGACCTCTGCCTTTACCTTTAACTACTGCAGCATCTTTTTTCATCTTCCAACTAATGATTGCATGATCACTACCCAAAAAAACTGTTCCCGTACTTTAACCCCTATATATCATCTGATTCGTGAGTAATGATGAGGTCAAGAATATTTTCACCCTTAGTATTTTTCTCTAACATGCTGTTACAAATAATAATCATGTAGTTGTTTAAAAATTTTGTTCCTCATGGTGAGTTTCCTTCCTTATTCCAATCAATCTGGTAAAGATTGAAGTCATCCATAATAACATTTATGCTTCCTTGCTCATTCCATGTGCACGTAGAGACTCTCGTCATACTCTTCACAACTTCTGATCTGTACATTACTGTCACTCTCATTATACCTTTGCTTCCAACTAACTCAAACCACAGATTCTATGCTGGCAGACTTAACTTCTGACTTAGCAAAACCTCTTTTCATGCCCAGGGTGCTTAACGAAGCATGACCCCACCACCCCCCTCTATCTTCTCTGTCTTTCCAAAATACATCATACATAAATACCACAGTGGAACTCATCATCTCCAATTTCCAAGTGGCACCACGTTTCTGTTAGCCCTATTACATCAGCATTAGTTGTCCTAACCAGGAGTTTGAATTCAGCCATTTTATTGAAAATGCTCCTGACTAACACAGTTAATCCTAAGTATTCTTTTATAGTTTACTACCCTGTCTCACACCCCCCTGAAGTCATTTAGACTTTTTCGTAGCTTTATCTTTCTGCTCAGTTTTGCCCCAGGGGCTCACATCTGGTATGGGCTTGGCACACCCAGGGTCCTGAGCTGGATATCATCATTCTTCTCTTTCTTGGCGATTCCTTTCTACTTCTCTCTCTCCCCCAGGGTAACTCGGAAATTTTTTTTTGGCTGGTGCAGCATAAGCCTCAGGCTTTCTTGCACCATATGGCTAATAATAATAATAACAATGCTACTCTCAGAACATCTTGCCAACATCAGCTGTTATGGCAACAAGAATTTTTTGAGGTGAGCGCAAGCAGTACCTTAACCCATATCATCAGATAAACACTGATCTATGTTACACTTCTTCTCGCGTATTAGCAGTTTCCTTGAACCCTTAAGGTATCCTCAATGATACCAGCAAAAATTACTGCACCACCTTTGTTCAAATGAATACAGTCTCTAAAAAATGGTACCTTCTACCTACAAGTGCGGGCCATGCTGATAACCCTCCCCCCACCAGAGCCTTGCAGATTCTCTCAAGTCTTAAGTTAATCCCCAAGTTTTCAAAATATAATCCTTCCTATAGTGTCTGGGCATAATTCTTACACAAACATTTTGAGCCAACTCGCAGAATTTTTTCAGCATAGTCATATGAGTAAGAGAGAGAGATTTCTTTTTTACATAATTCTTTGCAGCCATTGTTCTTTTCACAGTTTACCGTGCTTGGGTTGAAGGCTGAGAAGATACTTTTTAATATTAGACTTCAATTTCTATAGATTGTAATTTCAGGATATATACAAGGCATGTTTCCAGAAAATGGAAATTGAAGAATAAATAAGGAAGAAAAAAATTTTGTTCTGCAAGTTTGAAGTTGGACAGTAAAAGGATGGCGCCTCCATAGCCAGGTGGGCAAGAGCAGCAGTGCGTAGCACACACTTCTTGATTAGACCGGGGTTCAAGCCCGCGACTACTAAATACAGAGGATGCAGAAAGGTCAGGGAATAACCACCGCATATCCCCGGAGCAATATGGCCTTAGTTGCTAATGCTCCTAAAAACCAAACAACAACAGTAAAAGGATGCTGACTGATTGTGGCATGTGTTCAGATAGGTTAGGGAGAGAGAGAGAGAGAGAGAGAGAGAGAGAGAGAGAGAGAGAGAGAGAGAGAGGAAGGCAGAAATTATAGAAGTCAATTTGGAAGAAGAGTGCTCAAGAAAATATCTATAGAAAAGGCATACAGCATAAACAAATGTCTTTAACACAGAGTGGACAGATGGACCATTAATTAACCTACCTGCCCTCTATCGAATGGACCCTAAAAGCCTGAGAGAAGATTTTGGGGGCACAAAATGAAGGAAGACAGAATGGTTATCAATGGGCACTGCTCTTTGTGGACTATATTATCACTGGGGTTCCCCAGGGTTAAGTGCTGGGCCCATTATTGTTTTTCATATTTATTAATGATATTGATGAAGGTATATCAGGCTTAATGTCTTAAGTTTGCAGTTGATACAAAGGCTGGCAGGGCAGTTAATGACAGTAATCAGGGTGAGCCACTGCAACAAGATCTAAGAAAATGGATCAGTAGGCTGAGCCTATGTGCAGTATAATTCATTTGGGTAGCAGTAATCCCAAAGTAAATTATCAACTGTGTGGTACTACATTCAGGGTAACGGAAAATGAAAGAGCCTGAGGGTAATTGTGCAGTCAGATATAAAATTCTCTGAGCAATGCAGACATGCTGCCATGGAAGCTCATAAGCTTTGTCACTGATATACAGAAACTCTGCCAGCATGGATAAGGAGATAAATCAGGTCTGGAGACCTAAATTTACAAAGGATGTAGATCTGCTTCAATGGATGCACAGAAGGGCAACCAGATTGGTGATGGCAACAAATTTTTTGGCAAAGTATGCAAATAAAAATGGCAAAGACTTCTTTACTTATGTAAACTCTAGAAGGAAAGTGATGAACCAAATTGGTCAACATGATATCGATGGTTTGACCATTCATTATGATCCTGCTCAAGTAGCTGACAAACTGAATGAGTATTTTGCATATACATTCACACATGAAGAATTCTATATGACAGTGGAGGGCAGACATTTATCAAATTCTAACAGAAAGCTAAGTGATTTTGTAACAACTGAGAGCAAAGTGGAGGAGAAATCATTGAAGTTAAACATAAGAAAGGCACCTGGAGTGGATGGGATCTATCCAGTTATATTAAAGGAGGTAGCAAACAAAATAAGCAAACCCTTAGCCATAATTAAGAGAGCATCCTTGGATTCAGGAGAGGTTCCCATAGACTGAGATATATAAATGTATAACTATTCACAAAGGGGGGGGGGTCATGACACGAGTAATAACAGACCTGTTACTTTAAATTGTGTTCCGGAGAAAATAATGGAGTCACTGGTTACAGAAGCATTGCAGAATTATCTAGACAAGACTGCAGTTATAGTTCTGACACAGCATGGGTTTGTTAGGGAGAAGTCTTGTCTGACCAATTTGATTGGATTCTATCATGTGGTCACAAAGGAACTGGATACAAAAAATTATTTTGATATCATAAACTTGGATTTCAGGAAAGGTTTTGATACTGTTGCTGATGGAAGAATGCTGTACAAACTGGAGTAGTAGGGCATTAAGGGAAAATTACTGCTATGAAAAAAGAGATAGTTGAGTTTTTTTTTGTTTTTTTTTATGAAAACCCCAAACACGAAAGGTATCAAAACTTATAGTACTTAGTACCGTGCATGGGTTGAAAGAGAGGAGAAGTATGGGGGGGGGGAGATGCCGGAAACTTTGCTCTAGAGACTAAACATGGGTTTCACCACTTCAAGCCTCCAATAAGCAAAGTGGTGGTATTCCACCGGTTGATGTAAGTCATCTACCACCTCTTTGTGGATTAATGTTATTAGCAGAGTCCCCAGTGTTGTGTTGCACCCATTATTGTTTTCTATATTTATCAATGATATTGATGAAGGTATATCAGGCTCAATGTCCAAATTTGCAGACGATACGAAGGTTGTCAGGGTTGTTAAACAGTAACGATAGTACACTACTGCAACAGGATCTGGAAAAGTTGAGAGGATGGGCTGAGAGGTGGCAACTGAAGTTTAACATTAACAAATGCAAAGCAAAGTACTGCATATGGGCAGCAATAACTCCAGAGTAACGTACCAACTGTGAATGAAAAAAACCTGGGGTAATTGTGTAGTCCAATATGAAGTGTTCTGAACAGTGCAGACAGGCTGCCAAAGCAGCACATGGCGTCTTGTCAATGATATTCAGGAATTTTGCTGGGAGGGATAATCCCCTTGTATAAGGCAATGATAAGGCCAAACCATGAGTAGTGAAAAAAGGTCTGGCGACCTCATTTTAGGAAGGATGTAGAGCTGCTGGAACAAGAACAGAGAAGGGCAATGAAATTGGTGAGGGGAACAAAGGGAGAGCTCTTACCAAGATGAGGGCTGATGACCCTCCTATGTGTGTGTCCTGTGGCACAATCTTAACGATCAGACACCTTTTAATTGACTGTCCAGATTTTAGCAGTACCCGTTTTACCGCTTTTAATCATCTGACTGAGCCTTATACACTCAGTCAGATTTTATCCGACAATGACAATGTGTCTGCTGTTTTTAGATTTTTAAAAGCAATAAAGGTTTTTAATCGTATTTAAAATTTATATGTTATTGTTGTTTATTTATGTTTTTAGATCTGGACATGGTGGCCTAATTAATTAGGTCACCGAGATGTTAAATTTTTTAGATATTACCTGGTCTTGGCGCATTATAGCCTTAGTTGCTAGTGCGCCAATAAAACCCAAATCAATCAATCAATCAATCAATCTTACCAAGAAATGCTTAAGATCTGCAAATTGCAGCATCTGGAGACAAGGCACCTGTGAGGTGATCTGATTGAGATTTATAAGGCTTTGAATGGTTTGAGCAAGCTTAATGCTGATGGGATTCTTCCTCTTGCCCAGATTTTGCACCGAAGGGGGCATAAATTCAAATTGAGGAAAGATAATTATAGAATAGATGTGCAAAATTTGCCTTTGGCCAGTGGGTGGTTGATTGCTGGAACAAACTTCTGTCTGTCGTTGTGAAAGTTGATAGCTTAAATAAATTCAAGGAAGAACTGGACACTTTTAAAGCGAATGGATGGGTGAAATGGGAATTTTTTTTTTTGCTGATGCTGTATAAGCTTGCTTTCTTGCATCATATGCCTCTAATAATGCTAATACTAAAAGGGCAAAAGAACACTCTTACTTAGAAAGGCTTCAGCTGGAGACCTGCAATGCTATTTGACTGACATGTTTAAGGCATTGAATGGATTGAGTGAGCTGAATGTTAATGGCATTCTTCCTCTTTCTGAGACTACACACATGGAGGAGCACAAGTTGAGGAAGGATGGTTGCAGGATAGATGTGCAGGAGTTTGCTTCTAGTCAACTGGTGTTTGTTTGTTAGAACAGTCTTCCATCTGTTCTGGAAGTGGATGATTTGATAAAATTCAGGAAATAACTAGCCAAATTCTTGGATGGATGAAGTGGGTAGTTTTTTTTTTTTTTTTTTAGCTGATGATATATAGGCTTGCTTTCTTGCATCCTTTGCCACTACTACTTTACTAAAGCCTTCTCATAATCTGCCTGTTAAATATGATACACTACTAGTAACACCATCCAAAAAAATTACTCACTTGTGAATTGATGCTAATTACCTATTCAGTTTGTCAGCAACCTGAGCAGGTTCCTCAATCATCAATATCAATACAGAATGCACCAACACACTTCATCCTTCTATTATTAATCTGAGTAATAAAAAGTCTTTGTGTTTCTTTACATGCTTTACCAATACCTTTTCATAATTTACCTTCACTTGCCCAACCTCCTTTACGACTTGATTGCAGGCTTGTTTATATCTACCATAGACTTTTGTACTAAAGAATAATTTATATTAATTTTTCTCCTCTGCAACGAGTCTCATTAATTTGTCTAACATCCATTTAGATCTAAGCCTATAATGCAAAACATGTATTGTTTTTCAGTAACCTGAACAAGTTCCAATTACTGGATGGTTGTGTATTTCTCTTCCAAAGATATCAAATTGCACCCTCTAAAGCAATGATGTATTGAAAAATATGGCAAAGAGCTTATCTTACCAGTGAAACCATATTTAGTGGAGTGGACCAACGTGATTAATCCTCTTCATTATAGGTTTTCAGATAATTGGATAAATTGTAGGATTCCTTAGGGTACCGATTTAATTGCCTTAATAAATAGTAGCAAAAGCTTAATTAATAAGTTTCAGATAAATAAAGTCTTTGATAGCTATTGTTGAAATCTTTGTCAGCCACTTCTCATAATCTCCCGTAGTTTGCCTAACCTCGTTTGTAACTTGATTACAGACTAATTTATATCTTTTGTATAAACTAGTCTATTTTGAATGTTTCAGTGGTGTGCTCGGCAATCTAGCGTGAGTGGCCTAGAATTAGTTTCGCTATTGCTTGCATGAGATTATAACTATATCAAATATTTGGCCTTGCTGCCGTAATGATAAATTACATACCTGATTAAAAAATATTACTCTAATAAATTATTTCTGATAATTATATTTCAAGCCCCAAGTATTCTGTGAAAAGTTGCTTCACGATCTCTGTAACTGACAAAAAGCACATTACAAAACGGGCGCCAACAGTCACCGCGTATGAGCACCAATGTCAATGAGCCAACAGAGTAATAACCACTTACTTCTCTGTCAGTGAGGCTCAATTTTTTTTGATCTGTCTGAAAGTCACGTAGAATTATGATGAAAAACAAAACACAGGAGAGCAAATTCTTTTTGGTGTTGGGGCATTTCTCATAAAATTCATACATTATGAATTTTATTTTCGTGAATCGATATAGATTACAAAATTTTTCTGTTACAAAAACACCGTAATATTATTACTGAGCTGGATATCATCATTCTTCTTCTTGGTGATACCCTTCTGTTTCTCTCTTTCTCTTTCGGGGTAATTCACAATTTTTTTTTTTTTTTTGGATGGTGCAGCATAACCCGCAGGCTTCCTTGCACCATACGGCAAATAATAATAATAATAGTGTCAGTTCCCTCTTGGGTAGCACAGAGAAGTATATTACTACTCTGGTGTGTAGCACGGTTGGTAGGATAACCGTCCTCACCACCACCTGGTAGAAAAGAGCTGACTTCGTGTCCCAGGGAGAACGGGTGGAATTTGTATGGGCCTTTTTCACAATGTGCCTGGGTCAGCAGGACTCAGGCAAATGGTTTCTTCAACCAGAAACTCCGGTTTTTTGTCCACCAAAACAGAAAATCGACCTCAGAACATGCAATTTTCAGAAAAGATATACATGGAGCAACATCGATGACCTAAAATCCTACTACAAAACCAACATACTGTATTAGTAGTGGCAAATCACGCTGGAAAGCGTGATTTGCACCACCGAAATCCACCGAAAAAAAAAAAAATCACACATGAACTGGACATGCTTCCAATAGTTTGTCTAGTTCTTCCTTAAATTTATTCAAACTACTTACATCCACAAAAACAGATGGAATTTTGTTCCAACAATCAACCACACATTGGCTGAAAACAAGCCTCCACACATACAGTGGCGGACAAAAAAACTGCATCACTTTTAAAAAAAAAGTAACATTTGTAGGGAAACATATTGTTTGATTAGCATTTAGCATTAGCATTAGCATTAGCATTAGTAGAGGCCTTTGATGCAAGAAAGCAAACTTATGCAGCATCAGCCAAAAAAAAAAAAAAAAAAAGTAACATAAATAAATAAAAATAACCACTTCCACTTCACCCCTCTGTTCGTTCGAAATACCTGTCCACCTGAGCCTTAAACTTATTTAGGCTATCAACTTCCACGACAAGGGATGGAAGTCTGTTCCACCCACCAACCACCCGCTGGCTAAAGGCAAATTTCCGCACATCTATCCTACATCTGTCTTTCCTCAATTTGAATTTATGCCCTCTCAGGTGATTTTTCTGAGCTAGAGGAAGAATCCCATCAGCATTGAGCATGCTCAAACCATTCAAGGCTTTGTACACCTCTATCAGATCACCCCGCTGGTGCCTAGTTTCCAGACACTGTAATTTGCAAAACTTAAGCCTTTCTTCGTAAGAGAACCCCTTTGTCCCATTCACCAATCTAGTTGCCCTTCTCTGTACTCGTTCCAGCAGCTCTACATCCTTCCTGAAATGAGGCCTCCAGGCCTGTATACAGTACTCTAGGTGTGGCCTGACCATTGCCTTATACAAGGGAATAATCACCTCCTTATCCCTGCTAGAAAAATTCCTATATATCATTGACAATACACCATGAGCTACTCTTGCAGCTCGTCTGCACTGCTCAGAGAACTTCATATCTGCCTGCACCACCACCCCCAGGTCCCTTTCATTCTCTACCACTGTCAGTGTAGTACCACAGAGTTGATACGTTGCTCTGGGGTTGCTGTTTCCCATATGTAGTACTTTACATTTGTCAATGTTAAACTTCATTTGCCACCTCGAAGCCCATCTGCTCAACCTTTCCAAATCCTGTTGCAGCAGCATAGTGTCAGTAGTGTCCTTGACAACCCTGCCAACCTTCGTATCGTCTGCAAACTTGGACATTAAGCCTGATATACCATCATCAATATCATTTATAAATACAGAAAACAATAAAGGCCCCAATACTGAACCCTGAGGGACTCCACTAATAACATTAGTCCACGATGAGCAGTGTCCATTGATTACCACTCTCTGTCTTCTCCCCCTCAACCACCCCTTTATCCATAGCAGCAACTTGCCTCCAATGCCACACTGCTCCAATTTGTGCAGCAGTCTTCCATGTGCAACAGTATCAAAAGCCTTTCTAAGATCCAAGTATATAATATCAAAGTTATTCCCTGCATCCAGTTCTTTTGTGACTGCATCATAGTATCCAATCAAATTGGTCAGGCAAGACTTCCCCTTAACAAAACCATGCTGTGTCCTAGCTATAACCGAAGTCTTGTCTAGATGATCCTGCAGTGCTTCTTTCACCAGTGCCTCCATTAATTTTCCGGGAACAGAAGTTAAACTCACAGGTCTATAATTACTTGTGTCAGCCTTTGATCCCCCTTTGTCAATTGGGGTCACATTTGCACACCTCCAGTCAATGGGTACCTCCCCTGAGTCCAAGGAAGCTCTCATAATTATGGCTAAGGGTTTGCTTACCTCCTTTGCTGCCTCCTTTAATATAACTGGATAGATCCCATCCACCCCAGGTGCCTTTCTTGTGTTTATCTTCAACAATTTCTCCTCCACTTTGCTCTCAGTTATTAAAAGATTCTCTAGCTTACTGCTAGAGTTGAATACACCTCTGGCATTCCCCTCGCTGAATAACTCCTCATGTGTGAATGTCGATGCAAAATATTCATTTAGTTTGTTAGCTACCCGAGCAGGGTCATCAACAGTTGACCCATCGATCTCAAGTGGACCAATCTGATTCATCCCCTTCCTTCTAGAGTTTACATAAGTAAAGAACTCTTTGCTGTTTTTCTTCGCATCCCTTGCCAAGGATCTCTCGTAATCTGCCTTCGCCTGCCTAACCTCCTTTGTAACTTGGTTACAGATCAACTTGTATCTATCATAGGCATCCGTGTCACGTGTTAATTTGTATGTATCCCATGCATTTTTCTTCTCTGCCATATGCCTCATTAGTTCATCTGACAACCATTTAGGCCTAAACCTTGAACAATATTTCTTAGTTGGTATGTAAAGCCTAGTAGCTTCCACGATAAGTTCTTTGAATGCTTCCCATTTTGAATTTGCTGTTGGCAATATCATCAGTTGATCCCACTGTATAGAATTTAAATACTGTCTCAGTCCATTGTAGTCGCCTTTACGAAAGCAATACCCCTTCCCTTTACCCCTAATGGTAGTTACCTCTTTGAGTAACTCCCACTTCAGCACACTGTGATCACTGCCACCAAGTGGTTCATTTATCTGCAGATTCTTAATGCATGAAGAATCACTACTGATAATCAAATCAAGAGTATTACTCCCTCTAGTTGCCTCCCGAACATGCTGATGTAGAAAACAATCATCCAATAAATCCACAAAAGCCTTGCTACTGTGTGAGTGACCAGCCCCCAAATTCCAGTCAATATCTGGGAAATTAAAATCCCCCATTATAAGACTCTCTGATTTACTGGCCCACTCTATTTCTCCGAACAGTTTCTTATTATACTCATCAGAGTCATTAGGCCTATAGCACACTCCTACTCTCAATTTTGATCTCCCAATGCGTTTATCACACCAAACTGACTCGACACTGCACTGTCCAGCGATGTCGACTGGCTTCACTTCCTTGGATTTTATGTGTTTCTTAATTAATAGCATAACCCCTCCTCCCTTCCTATCCTGTCTATCCTTTCTGTACACATTGTACTCCCCAAATTCCAGTTCTGCATTTCTTATATCTGTGTGACACCACGTCTCTGAAATCCCCACAATATCTGCCTTTGATGTTTTGAGCAATACCTCAAATTCATCAAATTTATTTACTAAACTCCTAGCATTGGTGTACACACAAGTATACATGCACCTGTTCTTTTTCTTAGCTACCCTAACACAACCCATGTGTTTACTTGTACCCCAATGATTCCCAGCAGTCTCTGAAATATCCTGCATCTTATTTTCCAGGCTGCGGCTCATTCCAATAGAAGCAGTGCAAGAATCACTTTCACCTCTGCCAGTGGCTACTGTTAATCTATTAGTCCTTGTATCCCCCCAATCTAGCAGTTTTCCGACCCACCTAACATTGCCTCGATAGCATCAGCAAACATTCTTGCACCCTTTCTATTTAAGTGTATCCCATCCCTGTAGAAGCAGTCTCTCCTGTTAACAAGTACAGACCAGGCTGAAAAAAATTCTACCCCTTGAGCCCTGCACAATCTTTCCAGGGCCGAATTGATTGACAGGGCCCTCATCATATACTCCCTCCTATCGTGTCTGGGCAGAATTGCAGACACTTTCAATTTCAACCCTAATTCACGGCTTTTTTTCATCAGTGACCTGTACTTGTCAAGTAATTCCGCCGGTCTCCTACTCTTAATGTCATTAGTGCCAACGTGTACAACTATATCACCTTTTTTAGAATCATTTTGTTTTCCCAAAGCAAAGGTATTGCGTTACATAACACTTCTATTGCATCAGCCGTTTCTGTAAATACAGAAACGGCTGATGCATTGCAGGATCATCTAGACAAGACTGCAGCAATAATTCAGACACAGCATGGGTTTGTTAAGGGAAAGTCTTGTCTGACAAATTTGATAGGATATTATGATGTGGTTACAAAGGAACTGGATGCGAAAAATAATTTTGATATCATATATTTGGATTTCAGGAAAGCTTTTGACACTGTTGTGCATGGAAGACTATTGTACAAATTGGAGCAGAATGGTATTAAGGGTAAGTTGCTACAATGGATTTAAGGATGGTTAAGTGCTAGAAGACAGAGGGTGGTAATCAATGGGTGCTGCTCTTCTTGGACTAATGTTATTAGTGGAGTCCCACAGGGTTCGGTGTTGGGTCCACTGTTGTTTTGTATATTTATCAATGATATTGATGAAGGTATATCAGGCTTAATGTCGAAGTTTGCAGATGATACAAAGGTTGGCAGGGTTGTTAATGATAGTAATGGCAGTGTGCTACTGCAACAGGATCTA
Source organism: Mastigoproctus giganteus (assembly GCF_048544385.1). NCBI lineage: Eukaryota > Metazoa > Arthropoda > Arachnida > Uropygi > Thelyphonidae > Mastigoproctus > Mastigoproctus giganteus. Next base: position 110,741,263 of record NC_143585.1, read on the forward strand.
GATAATTTGGGCAGATGGGCTAAGAAGTGGCAACTGAAGTTTAACCTTGACAAATGCAAAGTACTACATATGGGTAGAAGTAACCCCAGAGAAACGTACCAACTATGTGGTACTACACTTAAGGTGGTAGAAAATGAAAAAGACCTGGGAGTAATTGTGCAGGCAAAAATGAAGTTTTCTGAGCAATGCAGACAGGCTGCCAGGGCAGGTCATGGGGTTTTGTCAATGATATATAGGAATTTTGCTAGCAGGGAAAAGGAGGTGATTATCCCTCTGTATAAGGCAATGGTCAGGCCACGCCTTGAGTACTGCGTACAGGTCTGGAGGCCTCATTTTAGGAAGGATGTAGATTTACTTGAGCGTGTACAGAGAAGGGCAACAAGATTGGTGAGGGGAATGAAGGGATCCTCTTACCAAGAGAGGCTTAAGTTCTGCAAATTGCAGTGGCTGGAGACTAGGCATCTGCGCGGTGATCTGATTGAGGTATATAAGGCCTTGAATGGGTTGAGCACGCTGAATTCTGATGGGATCCTTCCACTTGTTCAGATTACGAATCTAAGGGGGCATAAATTCAAATTAAGAAAAGACAGATGTAGAATAGATGTGCGGAAATTTTCCTTTAGCCAGCGGGTGGTTAATTGCTGGAACAAACTTCCATCTGTCGTTGTGGAAGTTGATAGGTTGAATAAATTTAAGGAGGAACTGGACAGGCATTTGGAGGGAATGGTGTGATTTTTTTTTTTTTTTTTTTGGCTGATGCTGCATAAGCTCATACATTTGCTTTCTTGCATCACATGCCACTACTACTACTACTACTACTACTAATACGGCGTTGGAAGAGTATACACGCTCATAAGTATCCTGTTTTGCGGAGTTGTAAAAAACTAAAGACTATTAAATTTAGGCCGCCAGAATAATTAAATTCATGTGCCGTGCTGTGTATTATGTCTGTTGATTGCGTGTGTTCTACGGTCGATTTGTCTGTTTGCTGGACGAAAAACCCGAGTTTCTGGGGGAAAAAACCTTGCTATCTATGCCTGAGACCGACTAACTCAGCCAAGGAGTCAAAAAAAAGCCCATTAAAATTCCTCGCGTCATCGACGGGATTCGATCCCGGGAATTTTCCACCCGGTGTGAGGATGACTGTGACGATACCAGCATGGCTCCATATGTTCAGTTGAAACCAAGGAAAAAAGTGTAGCTGTTGCTCTGTCCCAGGAAGGGCTTTCTACACCTGCTATCGCTGATAAAATAAGCTGCAACCAGTCAACAGTATACCGGATGCTGAAATTAAAGTATGAAACCGGTGATGTGAAGAGAAGACCTGGATCAGGCTGTAAGAGAGTGACTACACATTTCCAAGATCGATATTTGAAATGGCTATGCCTTCGTAATTGCCATGCTAGTGATCCTGATCTAAAACTCGACCTTGAGATGGCCTCTGATGTTGAAACAAGTGCACGAACTATCCAAAGACGGCTTTCGCAGTGTGATCTGCATGCCTATCGGCCCAAGAAGAAGCCTTTGTTGACCCAAAAAATGAGGAAAAAGCAACTTGCTTGGGCTAAAACGCATGTTTCGTGGAAAAAGAACAATGGGATACCGTCATCCAGACCTATGATAGGGGAGGGGGCGCAGGGAGAACATCGTACCCAGGTCTGGGGTCCAAAAGGGGACCCGGGAACTAAAGTATTAACTGTTACCTATATTACACGTTATTAGTTAGTATGAATCAGAGCTGTAATACTCAATACGTTCTACGTTGATAATAATATTTGTAAAATAATAAGAGGAGTTTGCCTCAATATAGTACGTAGAACACTTCTGTATGATACCCTCCAGAAATTAAAACGGAAAAAACGAAAAAGTCGACAACTTACCGGTACATTAGAGTAAAATGTAAATAATTAAAAAAACAATTTAACACAATTTAAAACAATTAAAAATCAAATTAACGCAATTAAAAGAATCTAACAAAACATTCAAAACGATTTTCCTTCCTGAAGCGGCGCATTATGGCCTTTGCTGTCCTTGCACCGTAAAGCCCTTAAGCAACAACAACATGCCTTCCTGAAGCTGTCAACGCTTTTCGACATACGGTCGAAAAGCGTTGGCAGCTTCAAGAAGGAAAATCGTTTTGAATATTTTCTTTAGATTCTTTTAATTGCGTTAATTTGATTTTTAATTGATTTGAATTGTGTTAAATTGTTTTTTTAATTATTTAAATTTTACTCTAATGTACCGGTAAGTTGTCGATTTTTTCGTTTTTTCCGTTTTAATTTCTGGCGGGTATCATACGGAAGTGTTCTACGTACTATATTGAGGGAAACTCCTCTTATTATTTTACAAATATTACACGTTATTGCAACAGTTCATAGCTTACATATAAAACTTTTCTGGCCTAATGATGATAACTATGATCGCCAGCTTGGCTAAGCCAATTCAAAAGATCAGGCATCACATATTGTACGTTCTGATAAGCCAATGATTTTATGCTACAAAGAAACTTAAGTAGGTAGCCAATTTGTACGTGAATCATGAAAAGGTAATGTGTATATTAATATACAATATTAAAAATCGGAATGGCTTTTATCGTTGGCTGGTGGATATTGACATTGCTTGAACTTAGCTGTAGTAGCGTGTTCTCTTAAATGACAATGTACGTCACGTTAATTATATCAGTACTATTACTTCTGCTATTTATACTAGTCTACTACCACTGCTACCACTACTTATTATATACTAAATTGTTAGTATATATTCTTTTTTGTCTTATTCTCTTTTTTTTCCCTTTTTTCAGATATAAAAGTATAAATTATATATCCTCTCTCCAAAATGTATTCATACAAATCAGGAGCCCAGAAAAGAAAGCCAAGAAAGAACGAGAAGAAAACGAAAAAAGCGGATTTAATTTGGATTAAGTGCAGTTTCAAAAAATGTTTCATTGAACTCACGTATAGAATTGGAGCAAGAAGAAACTGCTGGAAACCACATCCCCAAACAAAGAGCAGTTGATTTGGGCAATCATGCACAGGATTTTTATGAGGGGGCAGATGCAAAACATGAAAATAGAAAACAGAAAGAAATAGACATACACGCGCATGTGGAAGTGAATTTGGAAAATGAGAGGAGTAATCATGATGTAGGCCTTAGCATTGGATGTGTCACAACCGAGTTTCCATCTCAAAAGGAAATAGAAAAGTATTACGAATGGTCACATCCCTCTGCTAAAACATTCCCAAAAGATACCTGAAATCACGTTTTCCCAAAAAGCCTCCTGAAATTTCAAAGAACCAATAGAGAACTACATGTAAAAGACTGGCTTGTCTGTAGTCAACAGAAACAAGCATTATATTGCTTTCCACGTCGTTTATTTTGGCACAATACAATCACTAGTCTCAAGACTAGCACGTCTAAATCAGCACTGGAGGCAAGAATTCTAATAGGAAGTGGCTGAAACTTTCCTACAGGATCCCAAAATAGCCACTGACAGAGGTGAAATTGATTCTTGCACTGCTGTTATTGAAATGAGCAGCACCCTGGAAAACAAGATGCAGGATGTTTCAGAGACTGCTAGGAGTCATTGCGGAACAAGTAAACACAGGTGGTGTTATGGGAAGCTAAGAATAGGAACAGGTGCATGTATAATTGCGGGTACACCAATGCTAGGAGTTTGGTAAATAAATTTGATGAATTTCAGGTATTGCTCAAAACATCAAAGGCAGATATTTTTGGGATATCAGAGACGTGGTGTCACACAGATACAAGGAAGGCAGAACTGGAATTTCGGGGGTACAATGTATACAGAAAGGATAGACAGGATAGGAAGGGAGGAAGGATTATCCTATTAGTTATTAAACACATAAAATCCAAGGAAGTGAAGCCAGTCAACATCGCTGCACAATGCAGTGTCCAGTCAGTTTGATGTCACATAAACATTGGGAGATCAAAATTGACAGGAGGAGTGTGCTATAGGCCGAATGATTCTGTTGAATATAATAAGAAACTGTACAGGGAAATAGAGTGGGCCAGTAAATCAGAGAGACTTATAATGAGGGATTTTAATTCCAGGATATTGACTGGAATTTGCAGCATGGTCAATCACACACTAGCAAGGTTTGTTGTTGTTGTTTGTTTGGTTTTTAGGAGCATTAGCAACTAAGGCCATATTGCTCCGGGAATATGCGGTGGTCATTCCCTTGACCTTTCCGCATCCTCCGTATTTGGTGGTGACGGGCTCGAACCCCGGTCTAATCAAGAAGCGTGTACTACGCACTGCTGCCACTAGCAAGGATTTTGTGAATTTATTGGATGATTATTTTCTGCATCAGCATGTTCGAGAGGCAACTACAGGGAGTAATACACTTGATCTGATTATCAGTAGTGATTCTTCATGCATTAAAAATCTGCAGATAAAGGAACCACTAGGTGGCAGTGATCACAGTTGTTGAAGTGGGATTTACTCAAAGAGATAACTACCATCAGGGGTAAAGGGAAGGGTTTTTGTTTTCATAAAGGTGACTACGGTGGTCTGAGACAGTATTTAAATTCTATACAGTGGGAGAAACTGATGATGTTACCAACAGCAAATTCAAAATGAGAAGCATTCAAGGAACTTATCTTGGAAGCTACTGGGCGTTACATACCAACTAAGAATATTGTTCAAGTTTTAGGCCTAAATGGATGTCAGATGAACTAATGAGACATATGGCAGAGAAGAAAAATGCATGGGATACTTATAAATTAACATGTTACACAGAAACCTATAATAGATATAAGCTGATCTGTAACCAAGTTACAAAGGAGGTAAGGCAGGCACAGGCAGATTACGAGAAATCTTTGGCAAAGGATGCAAAGAAAAATAGCAAAGAGTTCTTTACTTATGTAAACTCTAGAAGGAAGGGGATGAATCAGATTGGTCCAACTGATATCGATGGTTCAGCTGTTCATGATCCTGCTTAGGTAGCTAACAAACTAAATGAATATTTTACATCGACATTCACACATGAGGAGTTATTCAGTGAGGGGAATGACAGAGGTGTATTCAACTCTAGCAGTAATCTAGATAACTTGTAATAACTGAGAGTAAAGTAGAGGAGAAATTGTTGAAGATAAATACAAGAAAGGCACCTGGGGTGAATGGAATCTATCCAGTTATATTAAAGGAGGAAGCAAATGAAGTAAGCAAACTCTTAGCCATAATTATGAGACCTTCCTTGGACTCAGCAGAGGTACCCATATACTGGATATGTGCAAATGTGACCCCAATTCACAAAGGAGGATCAAAGGCTGACACAAGTAATTATAGACCTGTGAGTTTAACTTCTGTTCCAGAAAAATTAATGGAGGCAAATTAAAGAAGCACTGCAGGATCATCTAGACAAGACTTCAGTTATAGCTCGGACATAGTATGATTATGTTAAGGGAAAGTCATGCCTGACCAAGTTGATTAGATACTATGATGCAGTCACGAAAGAACTCGATGCAGGGAATAATTTTGATATTATATATTTGGATCTTAGAAAGGCTTTTGATACTGTTGCGCATGGACCATTGCTGCACAAATTGGAGCAGTGTGGCATTGGAAGCAAATTGCTGTTAGGGATAAAGGGATGGTTGAGTGGGAGAAAACAGAGAGTGGTAATCAATGGACACTGCTCTTTGTGGACTAATGTTATTAGTGGAGTCCCTCGGGGTTGAGTGTTGGGTCCATTATTGTTTTCTGTATTTATAAATGATAAGCATTAGCATTAGCATTAGTATTAGTAGAGGCATATGATGCAAGTAAGCGAGCTTATGCAGCATCAGCCAAAAAAAAAAAAAAAAAAAAAAACCACTTCCATTTCACCCTCCGTTCGTTCGAAATACCTGTCCAGCTCAGCCATAAATTTATTTAGGCTATCAACTTCCGCAACAAGGGATGGAAGTTTGTTCCACCAACCAACCAACTACCCGCTGGCCAAAGGAAAATTTCCGTACATCTATCCTACATTTGGCTTTCCTCGATCTGAATTTATGGCCACTCAAGTGATTATTCTGAGCATGAGGAAGAATCCCATCATCATTGAACATGCTCAAGCCACTCAAGCCTTTATCCAACTCTATCAGATCACCTCGACGGTGCCTTGTCTCCAGACACTGTAATTTGCAAAACTTCAGCTTTTCTTCGTAAGAGGAACCCTTTGTTCCATTCACTAATCTTATTATCCTTCTCTATAGCAGCCGTTCCAGCAGCTCAACATCCTTCTTGAAATGAGGCCTCCAGGTTTGTATACAGTACTCAAGGTGTGGCCTGACCATTGCCTTAAAAACAGAATAATCACCTCCTTATCCCCGCTAGAAAAATTCCTGTATATCATTGACAAGACACCCGGAGCTACTTTTGCAGCCCGTCTACACTGCTGAGAGAACTTCATATCTGCCTGCACAATTACCCCCAGGTCCTTTTCATTTTCTACCAAACGTTGGCAGGGTTGTTAAGGACACTACTGAGGCTATGCTGCTGCAACAGGATCTGGAAAGGTTCTGCAGAATGGGCTAAGAGGTGGCAAATGAAGTTTAACATTCACAAATGTAAAGTACTACATATGGGAAACAGCAAGCCCAGCGCAACGTATCAACTCTGTGGTACTACACTGACAGTGGTACAGAATGAAAAGGACCTGGGGTTAATTGTGCGGGCAGATATGAAGTTCTCTGGGCAGTGGAGACGGTTTGCAAGAGTAGCTCTTGGTGTCTTGTCAATCATATACAGGAATTTTTCTAGCAGGGATAAGGAGATGATTATTCTCTTGTATAAAGCAATGGTCAGGCCCCACCTTGAGTACTGTATACAGATCAGGAGGCCTCATTTCAAGAAGGATATAGAGCTGCTGGAACGAGAATAGAGAAAGGCAACAAGATTAGTGAATGGAACAAAGGGTTGCTCTTACGAAAAAGGGTTAAGTTTTGCAAATTACAGTGTCGGGAGACTAGGCACCGGCGAGGTGATCTGATAGTAGTAGTAGTAGTAGTAGTAGTGGCATGTGATGCAAGAAAGCAAGTGTATGAGCTAATGCAGCATCAGCCAAAAAAAAAAAAAAAAAAAAAAATCACACCATTCCCTCCAAATGCCTGTCCAGTTCCTCCTTAAATTTATTCAACCTATCAACTTCCACAAAGACAGATGGAAGTTTGTTCCGGTAATTAACCACCCGCTGGCTAAAGGCAAATCTCCGCACATCCATTCTACATCTGTCCTTTCTTAATTTCAATTTATGCCCCCTTAGGTTCGTAATCTGAACAAGTGGAAGGATCCCATCAGAATTTTGCGTGCTCATCCCGTTCAAGGCTTTATACACCTCAATCAGATCACCGTGCAGGTGCCTAGTCTCCAGCCACTACAAATTGCAGAACTTAAGCCTCTCTTGGTAAGAGGATCCCTTCATTCCCCTCACCAAACTTGTTGCTCTTCTCTGTACACGCTCAAGGCGTGGTCTGACCATTGCCTTATACAGAGGGACAATCACCTCCTTTTCTCAGCTAGCAAAATTCCTATATATCATTGACAAAACCCCATGATCTGCCCTGGCAGCCTGCATTGCTCAGAAAACTTCATATCTCACTGCACAATTACTCCCAGGTCTTTTTCATTTTCTACCACCTTACGTGTAGTACCACACAGTTGGTACGTTTCTCTGTTTCTCTGGGGTTACTTCTACTCATATGCAGTACTTTGCATTTGTCAAGGTTAAACTTCAGTTGCTACTTCTTAGCCCATTAGCCCAAATTATCTAGATCCTGTTGCAGTAGCACACTGCCATGACTGTCATTAACAACCTTGCCAACCTTTGTATCATCTGCAAATTTCGACATTAAGCTTGATATACTTCCATCAATATCATTGATAAATATACAAAACAACAGTGGAACCAACACCGACACCTGTGGGACTCCACTAATAACATTAGTCCACGAAGAGCAGCACCCATTGATTACCACCCTCTGTCTTCTCCCACTTAACCATCCTTTTATCCATTTTAGCAACTTACCCTTAATACCATTCTGCTCCAATTTGTACCATAGTCTTCCATGCGCAAAAGTGTCAAAAGCTTTCCTGAAATCCAAATATATGATATCAGAATTATTTTTGGATCCAGTTCCTTTGTAACCATATCATAAAAGCCTATCAAATTTCTCAGACAAGACTTTCCCTTAACAAACCCATGCTGTGTCTGAATTATTGCTTGTCTAGGTGATACTGCAATGCATCTTTAACCAGTGACTCCATTATTTTACCCGGAACAGAAGTTAAACTAACTGGTCTGTAATTACTCGTGTCACCCTTCGATCCCCCTTTGTGAATTGGGGATACATTTGTACATCTACACTCCGTGGGAACCTCTTCTGAGTTCAAGGATGCTCCCATAATTATCTCACAATTTCTCCTCCACTTTGCTCTCATTTATTATAAAATCATTAAGTATCCTGCTACAATTTGATAACCTTCTGCCATTTTCAAACCTTAATAATTCCTCATGTGTGGATGTAGGTGCAAATACTCATTGTTTGCTATCTGAGCAGGATCATCAACAGTCGAACCATTGATGTCAAGTGGACCAATCAGATTCGTCTTATTAGAGTTTATATAAGTAAAGAAATCCTTGCTGTTTTTCTTAGTATCTTTTGCCAAGGATTTCTCGTAATCTGCCTTCGCCTGTCTAACCTCCTTTGTGACCTGATTACAGACTAGCTTATATCTGCCATAGGCTTCTGATTCGCTTGATAATTTATATGCATCCCATGCATTTTTTTTTCTCTGTTACGAGTCTCATTAGTTCATTAGATAAACATTTAGGCCTAAACCTTGACAATATTTCTTAATAGGTATGAAATGTTTAGTAGCATCCACGATTAATTCCTTGAATGCTTCCCACTTAGAATTTACTGTTGATAACATCGTCAGTTGATCCCACTGTACAGAATTTAAAAACTTTCTGAGACCGCTGTACTCACCTTTACGGAAGCAAAAAGCCTTTCCTTTACCCCTGATGGTAATTAAATCTTTAAGTAAATCCCACATCAATACACTCTGATCACTGCCACCTAGTGGTTCCTTTATCTGCAAAATCTTAATACACGAATGATCACTGCCGATAACCGGATCAAGATTATTACTTTCTGTTTCCATCTCGAACATGCTGCAGCAGAAAACAATCATCCAATAAATCCACAAAAGTCTGACTAGTGTGTGAGTGACCAACCCCCAAGTTCCAATCAATATCTGGGAAGTTAAAATCCTCCATTATAAGACATTCTGATTTACTAGCCCATTCTATTTCTCTGTACAATTGTTCATTGTACTCATTCGAGTCATTAGGCCTATAACACACTCCTACTCTTATTTTTGCTTTCGCAGTGCTAAACTGACTCAACAGTGCACTGTTCATCTATATCAACTGGTGCACGTCTTTTGATTTTAGGTTTTTCTTAATTAACAGCATAACATCTCCTCCCTTTCTATCCCGTCTATCCTTTCTGTACACATTGTACTCCCCAAATTGCAGTTCTGCATTCCTTATATCTGTGGGACACCACGTTTCTGCTCTCCCAACAATATCCACCTTTGATGTCTTGACGAATTCTTCAAATTCATCAAATTTATTTATTATTCTTCTAGCATTGGTATACATCCTCCTATTCCTATTCCTAGTTACACATCCCATATATCCATCTATTTCACGATGACTGCCATCCGTCCCTGAAACCCGCAATACCCCTCGCTCCAGGTTGCTACTTATTCTAATAGAAGTTGTGCAAGAATCACCTTCACCTGTGCCTGTGGCTACTGTTAAACTATTAGTCCTTGTATCCCCCCAAGCTAGCAGTTTTCCGACCCACCTAACGCTGCCTCGATAGCATCAGCAAATATTCTTGCACCCTTTTTATTTAATTTTATTCCATCCCTGTAGAAGCAGTCTCTCCTGTTAACAACACCTCTATCAGGTTTATACACCTGATAGAGGTGTATAATGTCTTGATTTGTTTGAGCATGCTCAATTCCGATGGGATTCTTCCTCTTGCTCAGAATAATCACCTGAGAGGGCATAAATTCAGATTGAGGAAAGACAGATGCAGGATAGATGTGCAGAAATTTGCCTTTGCCTGCGGGTAGTTGGTTGGTGGAACAGACTTCCATCATTTGTTGTGGAAGTTGATAGAATAAATAAATTTAAGGCTAAGCTGGACAGGTATTTCGAACGAACGGAGGGGTGAAATGGAAGTGTTTTTTTTTTTTTTTTTTTTCTTTCTTTGTCTGATGCTGCATAAGCTCGCTTTCTTGCGTCATATACCCCTACTAATGCTAAAATATGAAAAAGGCAATAGTAACAGGGAATGTTACCTAGCTTGGCGAGCACTACAAAGGCGCCTGTTGTCTGTGACAATAGTTGACACCATCTTAGAAGCGTCAATCAAAACTGAAGTTGTGAAATTTTTTTTGGCTGGTGCAGCATAAGTCTCAGGCTTCATTGCACCCTATGGCTAATAATAATAATAATGTTGCAATCTTTTAAAGCTCATCATCGATGTTGTACTCTTCTTGTTAGAACATGGTCTGGCATATACTGATTCATTCCATCCAACTGGTGATTCAAACAATGGACAATTTTTAGGACTCATTGGACTGCTCTCCAGGTAGGACCCATTCTTCAGGAACATGTACTAACTGTAGAGGAGTCCCAGAAAAGGAGTGAGTGGCTTCAAGTTCATTATCTGTACCCTGACTCACAAAATGAAATTATTGCAGAATGCTCGAATCTTGTGAAACACATTTTGCTGGAAAGACAATCTGCAAAGTACCTTGCAGTAATAGTAGATGCCACACCAGATTCATCCCATATTGAATAAACAACATATCTTTTGAGATACGTACTTTTAAAAGAAACGCAATATAAGTTTCAAGAAATATTTCACAAGTTTTCAGATTGTAGCAACAAAATAGGGCAAGAAATTGCTCAGTTGATAACTGATACATTGAAAGGACATGTTCTTCCTCTCAGTGATTGTAGAGCTCAAACCTACGATAATGGGGCAAATATGACTGGAAAATACGACTGCGCATAAGGAAAAATAGAAGAACAATGCTCAACAGCAATTTTTTCACCTTGCGGTTGTTACCCACTCAACTTATGTGGAAATGATGCTGCTCAATGCATACCTGAAGCAATAACCTTTTTCGGAACCATTCAAACTGTGTACCACCTGTTCAGTTCCAGTCCTAGGCGGTGGGACTTACTACAAAACCGTATTGGCTATTCTCTTCATGGTATGTCTGAAACAAGATGGTAAGATCGTGTTGAACGTGTAAAGCCGTTCTTTTGCAGCTCACTTGCCTGGCATTAACTTAGCACTGGAAGACCTCCTAAAACTAAATTTCACTGCCAAAACAAGAATTGAAGTCCATGGAGTTATGTGACATCTTTTGCCTGTGTGTTAATGTCAGCTGTTGGTACAAAATATTAGTTGGCATAGATATTTGGAACAAGGTCATCGAAGCTAGAGAGGCCACATGGACGTTTAAGTAGCAAACGTAGAAACTCTCTTTTATTTCTATTTTTAGGTTTGGTTGCATCAAACCTAAAAATAGAAATAAAACTCTCCTGTAGATGTGATGGAGTTAGGCGCAAGAGCGCAAGGCCCCATGATAACAGCACACCTGATGCTAACTTTGAAGAAATGAATGACACAGATGATACGCCAGAAGAGGCCTACTTCAGAAAGTGTGTTTTACGTTTTGCTAGACCATATTATAGCAGGAATAATTGTCCGCTTCAATGTTGTTAAGCAGTTCGCAGAAAAATTTGATTTCTTGTGGAAATACTCACGATGTCTGAAAGTGATGTTGAGAGAAAAGCTTTATCTTTATCAGAGCAATATCCTGCTGACTTGACTGTGATGATTTTGGAAAAGAAATGCAACATTTACCCTCAGTGCATAAAGCAAATTTTGTAAATGCACAGTTAAAGCCATTTGGGATCATATGTTCCCAAACTTTTTCGGGCCACCGCCCACTTTGCAAGACATAAATTTTGTAACGCCGCCCATTATAACAGTTTTCCGCGTTCAAGCCGTTTGATATTTTCGACGTAAATAGCAACTAATGATACATTGCTACTTATGCCGTTAAATTATTGAAAAGGTAGTGGCCAATATGTGCTTCTTCTTGAACACAGTTATTGCTGTTCCGATTTTGATGAAACAGCCCATGTAAAGATTGTAAAGTGTATGCTCGAATAAAATTATGCACAGTTTCATACATTGGTTTAAATATGAAAATTCGGAATACATATTAAGAGATTGCAAATGCATTAGTAAGAATCTTATTGTAATAATTAAAACACTATCAAATATATTACAAAATTGTTTATTTCGAACTTGTAAAGTAAAAATACAAAGCAAAAATAACAAATTAATGTGAAGTTTCATATAATGGTTTAAATATGAAAATTCGGAATACATATTAGGAGATTGTATTACATTAGTAAGAATCTTATTGTAATAATTAAAACACCATCAAATGTATTAGAAAATTGTTTATTTCGAACTTACAAAGTAAAAATACAAAGAAAAAATAACAAATTAATGTGAAAGATGAGCCTGATGCATTTTTAAAAGTTTGTTAATATCGGGTTCAACTTTCGTTAAAAACAGTTGTAAATTGCCACGCTCAGTTATATGCAATCGGTTCCTTTTCTTAGATAGTAAATTCGCTACAGCACTAAACTCACGCGCAGCCAAATAAGAAGATGGAAATGCAATTAAAAATTTCTGCACTATTTCCCATAATTCAGGGTACAGTGTCGGTATTGATTTCTGAAGCCAGAACTCTTGGTATCCACTTTTGAATTTTATTTTTAGTTCTTCATTTGTTGTGAGTTCTATGAGTCCTCTTCTAAATTTGATGATCCTGCTGTGTTTACATGTGAGAAAGAATCTAGAACCCAATTTGGTATATTCATGTTTAGAATATCCTTGAATCGCTCATTAAAATCAGCATGGAAAACCTCCAAGCGTTGGCAGTATGTAAGTAAATCTTCCTTTTTGAGAGACACTGCTGATAAATTTGAAAAGTCGCCATATTCTCCTCGGCCTAGAATCCGCTTGAACAGAAGAAGCTTCCCCACAAAAGCGGCAATAACGTTTTTTGTTTTAATTAAATTCCATTCATCACCTTGTAATTGTAGATTGACTTCATTAAATATTTTATAGAGGTCTGTCAAATAAGAGATGTCATTTTTGGATGTAATCAGGTTGGCCCGCAATCCGTCGTCTCTGTTTTCTAGGAACTTTAGTACTGAATCAAACAAATTGTAAAATCGATTCAGACAAATATCTTTTGAAAGCTAACGAACTTCTGTGTGAAGCAGCAAACGATTGAAATCTTCATCGTTTTCACTACAAATTTGGCTAAAAATATATCACTCAATGAATTGCTTCTAATCTTGTTGACTGCTCTAATAACGTAATGGAGCGACTTATGTAGGCGTTCACTTAAATTCTTCGCAAACAAATGTTGACGATGAAGAACACAATTTATAGCGAGTACATTTGGTACTGCTTGTTTCAAATGCGCTATGAAACCCTTGTGGCGCCCTGTCATTGCTGGAGTACCATCAGAAGCAGCAGACAAAATATACGAATAGGAATGTCTTTCTCTTGAAAAAACTTATTCATGGTATTAAATATAAATTCTCCCTTTGTATCCGCTTCCAAATTTTTAGCAAATAATAATTCTTGAAAAACTTTTTCTTCTTTTATGAATCGTACGCATGATAAGAGTAGTGCTTCATTATTTGGGAGAGTTGATTCATCGAGTTGAATGGAAAATTGGCATGTCTTCAAATAATCGCACAATGATTTTTCAACGTCTTGAGCCATTTCATCGATTCTTCTTTGCCCTGAATTATTACTCAAAGGAATTTTCCTGATGATATCTGACGCTGGCTTATGGAGCACATTGTTTATTACTTCTTTTACTGCTAGCAAGATTAATTCCTCACCAATTGTGTGTGATTTTCCCGCTTTTGCGATTAATAATGAAATATTATAAGAAGCTTGTAATCCGTCATTATCTTGTTTAGTGGACGACGCAAAAAGTTTTGATATAGTTGGACGTTTAAAATATTTTTCTTATAGTACCTGAAAATAGGACAAATCTTTATCCTTTTCGTCAGCATGCGTTTTAGTCAAATGCTCTTGTAGCCTAGAAGGCTTCATTGCTTCATTTGAAAATACTTTTTTTTTTGGCAAATCAAGCACATAGGTAATAATTGGTTCGTAGAAGACTGAATAAAGACATATTTCAAATATTCAATACTGTACTGTCGACATTTCTTCTTAGATTCAGACATAATGAAGTAATAAAATTTGCAACAATATTCACAAAATAAAAGATTTAATTTACACTTTGTATGACTCCACTTATCTATCACACTTTCGACTGATGATTGTAATGAAACTTATTCCTAAACAGCAAAAATGTACGATCACATATCAATTTATGAATTATTACGTCGGCAAAACGGCCTTGGAAGCTTTGAAGATGAAACGCGCTATGGCATTAGTTTAAAATTCCGCCTAATCTGTCTCAAACGAATCAACAGACGCGGAGATATAATTGACTGGTCAAGCTTACGTCATTAGCGTTACCAAGGTGATCCAAGGAGAAAATAAAACTGTAAACAATTTTCGTGGAAAACAAACAGTTGAGCATCATTACTTGCGAACAATATTTGGCATTGTCGCTCTGTCACAACATTTTGCTTTTACTGCTTTTCGTAATTGTTGTACGAAAGAATTGCAAAGAATTGGTTGTGAAAAACAAAAATATCGCATTTCCTTTCTTCAGTATGTATTGTATCTACTAACAAAAAATATAGAAAATTCATCTATTGGAAGCCATACTGGAAACGGAAGGAAAAAAAAAAAAAAAAACTGTCGTAAAACTGATCACTACAGTGTGCATTTCATAAAAAAAAAAGTTCGCTTTATTGTAATTGCTTCTAGAGGACTAAATCGGAACAGCAGTTTCATGGATGTATATTATTTGATCTTCTTATGAACTTTCAAGAAAATCTATTCATAGCTGCGTTATAAACTTCGAAAACTGATGTCGAAGGAACTTCGCATGCATCTTACCTGGTGTGCAAACGAAAAAAAAAAAAAAAAAAAAAATATATATATATATATATATATATATATATATATATATATATATATATAAGATAAAATATAGAAAATAAAATAAAAATAGATGGAGAAGTTATTAAACACAAAATGCCGAACCTAGTTGAAGAAAAAAAAAGAGAAAAAGAATGTTAAGATCCTATAAAAAAAAAAAAAAAAAAAAAAAATAAAATAAAATAAAAAATAATAATAATTATTAAGTAGAATTAAATCCGAATTAATGCCGAATTAACAGGCCAATTATATGTACAAAAGCTGAAAGAAAAAGAGGGAGGGTGATAGAGATAAAAATTATAAAATAAAAATTAAAAATTAAAAATTAAAAATTGGTACATAGATCAGGTATTTCATCAGGGGGCTACACCTGATCATGTACCAAACACTGTGTTTCTATGCAAACTCATGCTGATGGAGAAGCTGAAGAAATGAAAAGTAAATAAAAAAAAAAAAAAAATAAAAAAAAAAAAAATAAAAAAAATAAAATAAAAAAAATAAAAAATAAGAAATTTTTTATATATCTCCATAAACATGAGTGAGGTAGCCCCAACGCAGTGTATTTAGATTAATAAATTAAGTAACGTAGTGTAACCGCAAATGCAGTGTATTTAGATTAATAAATTAAGTAACGTAGTGTAACCGCAGTGTATTTAGATTAAAAATTAAGAAAATTGAGTAACGCAAACGCAGTGTATTTAGATTAAAAAATTAAAAAATTACGTAACGCAGTGTATTTGGAAATAAATTGAGTCGATAGTATGTAATAAATAAATAAATAACAAGGTAGCGGTATAGAAAAAGGAAGCAATGCAAGGTAGGGGAGGGAAAAGAAGTTAAAAATACAGAGGCGAAGATAGTGAGAATGAGGAAAGTGAGAATGTCCGAATCACCCTCGTATTACACTAATAGTTCAACGGACGGAAAGACGAAGAGTAGAAAGTAGAAAGAAGTAAAGCGAAGGAAAAGAGTTTAAAGGATACTAGGCAAGCTGGGGATGTAAGTACCCAACCTCATAGAGAGGGCCTTGGCTGTGAGAGTGTTAGTAGAAGTGGAAATTAATACCGCTAGCTTGTATTGTATATTTTACGAAATAAAATAAAATAAAAAATATGAAAAGGAAGAAAATTAAATACCTATGATAGTTGGCAGAAACGAGTTGAGTGAAATATAATTAAGAAATGACAATAAAATATGCGATCATGATTAATAAGGTACAATTACGCGAATATGATTAATAAGAATGGAATGCAAACAGAGGGAAAACTATGACAACGATGGTGGAGTTGCTCAGAAGAGAAGAACTATGGGAGCCCTCTGTGGTCAAAATAAAATAGAGAAAATAAGATTGGACATAAGTAATTATTGATATTAAATTACGAAAATGAAAAGAAAACTTAGGAAGTGAAAGAACACGAACATCGTTCTAATAGAAGTTATAATAGAAGTCATTATGTGTGATCACTTTCCAAGTGGTGGAAATACCACCATTCAAATGTACAACTATACAACTATACAAGTATCGAATTAACCCTAATCAAGGTGGAACATGGTGAAACCGAATTTTTCTTTAATGAAATCAGAGAGATTTTTTATAATAAAATTTAAGAAATTAATAGGAATGTCATTATTGCGAAGTTTGGTATAGAGATCATTCAAAGCACCAGCGAAAAGTGATTGATTGCTACTAATATTAGCTAAACGGATAATTTGTGTGTAGATTATATTTTTATGAACCTTAATCGAAATATTCGAGTTCCAATTTGTTAAATAGATAATATTAAAATTAAATTCGCTTCTTTTGTCAAATAGTTCCAAATTATGACGGAGAGGAGGACTATTTAAAGTAATACTTAAATCCAAAAAATTTGCATGCTGGTTGCCAAAGTTTTCTTTATTGAGAGTGAGTTCAGTTGGATATATGGATTTAGCAATATTTTCAAAATGAATGTTGAGAATAAGAATGTCATCAACATAGCGGAATGCATAAAAATTAAGGTTCGGGTTGTTATCAATAAATAGATGTTCGTAATAATGGAGAAATAGATTAGATACTATGCTAGAAATTTGTGAACCCATGGGAACTCCTATGGATTGTTTATAAGCATATTTACCATCGTGGATGTAATTGTTTAGGATACAGAGGTTGATGTAGTTATTCCAAGTAACCTCATCTGTTGATATAACGTTTTTGTATTTGAGGAACAATTGATGAAGTACATTAACAATTAGGTGATGCGGTAAGGAGGTAAATAAGTTGGTGAAGTCATATGTTTCAATACTAAATATGCTGGAATATGCATTGGAATTAAAAATTTTAATAATACTGTGGTTGTTGTTAATGATCCAAGTGGTAGGGATATTAATAAGGATAGTAGTTAACAATTTGAAAAATTGTTTACCTGGATGATAACAGCCACTTTTTTTGGCACTAGTGATGAATCTGAAGCCAACTGGATGTTTATGGAATTTGGCTATCATATACAAGAAAGGCAAAGTAGAATTGCGAATTTTGGTATGCAATTTTTTATGCAAAGCTATAATTTTTTTGATGATGGTATTAATGCCGAGATTACAGCGTGAAAAGGTGGAACTACTTTCTACTTCATTTTTGAGGGTGGTGTAATAAAATTGCTTGCAGAAGATAGCAAAGTTATTAGAAGCCTTATCTACCGGAGTGATGATAAATTTTTGTTGTAAATCTGAGATGGCTTTTTTCAGGTTAAAATACTTGGTATGCGAATTATTATAAAGGTAGTAAGTTTTAGAAATAATTTTTTTAATGTCTTGAAATGTGACATTTATCCAATTATAGAAAGCTTCGTGTGGTATTGTATATTTATATGCTAACTTGTTGCAAAAATTCAAGATATTCAGATAAATATCTTTATATATATTATTGAGGTTGGCCTTATGGACTGGTCTGAATTTAAAACCTTTTTCCATAGCGGACTTTAGTGGAATGTTGTTAATAATGTCCAGGTTACCAGTAATAATATGTTTATGATATTGATCAACGTAAGGAGCATATATGGGATCATCACAGTGACATGGAAGATCTAAAGCATGTAAGTTGCCTAAATTAGTAGCTAGAGTTTTATAATTACAAATTTTAAGTCCAATAGGAGATTCATAGTTGAAGCAGTGATGGATCTTGAACTTGAAATTATTATAAAATGGGAGAAAATTATTATGATTATTAAGTAAATAATGCCAAGGAATTTTATCGAACCAACTATGAGTAAATTTAATAGTACAGTATTCATTACTGTATGTAGTAATGCGACCTAGTCTAAAGAGAGAGATGTCTAAAATAATATGCTTAAGTTGAATATTTTTACATTTAAAATTGCTAATAAATAAAGTTAAGGCTTTTAGTATAGAGTTTTTAATATTAAAGAGAAAAAGAGAAATGTTGTGTACGTCAAGAATGGTATTGTCCCAGGAGCTAATAATATTACGAAAATTGTGCCGAATATGCCTATGATGACGATTTGATTTATTTCCACGTTTGTATCTACGCTTATTGTTATTGAAGAAATGACTAAGATGGAATAAATTTTTTATTTTATTTTATTTCGTAAAATATACAATACAAGCTAGCGGTATTAATTTCCACTTCTACTAACACTCTCACAGCCAAGGCCCTCTCTATGAGGTTGGGTACTTACATCCCCAGCTTGCCTAGTATCCTTTAAACTCTTTTCC
The DNA here is from genome assembly GCF_048544385.1 of Mastigoproctus giganteus. Classification (NCBI taxonomy): domain Eukaryota; kingdom Metazoa; phylum Arthropoda; class Arachnida; order Uropygi; family Thelyphonidae; genus Mastigoproctus; species Mastigoproctus giganteus. Next base: position 110,760,190 of record NC_143585.1, read on the forward strand.
TTCGCTTTACTTCTTTCTACTTTCTACTCTTCGTCTTTCCGTCCGTTGAACTATTAGTGTAATACGAGGGTGATTCGGACATTCTCACTTTCCTCATTCTCACTATCTTCGCCTCTGTATTTTTAACTTCTTTTCCCTCCCCTACCTTGCATTGCTTCCTTTTTCTATACCGCTACCTTGTTATTTATTTATTTATTACATACTATCGACTCAATTTATTTCCAAATACACTGCGTTACGTAATTTTTTAATTTTTTAATCTAAATACACTGCGTTTGCGTTACTCAATTTTCTTAATTTTTAATCTAAATACACTGCGGTTACACTACGTTACTTAATTTATTAATCTAAATACACTGCATTTGCGGTTACACTACGTTACTTAATTTATTAATCTAAATACACTGCGTTGGGGCTACCTCACTCATGTTTATGGAGATATATAAAAAATTTCTTATTTTTTATTTTTTTTTTATTTTATTTTTTTTATTTTTTATTTTTTTTTTTTTTTTTTTATTTACTTTTCATTTCTTCAGCTTCTCCATCAGCATGAGTTTGCATAGAAACACAGTGTTTGGTACATGATCAGGTGTAGCCCCCTGATGAAATACCTGATCTATGTACCAATTTTTAATTTTTAATTTTTAATTTTTATTTTATAATTTTTATCTCTATCACCCTCCCTCTTTTTCTTTCAGCTTTTGTACATATAATTGGCCTGTTAATTCGGCATTAATTCGGATTTAATTCTACTTAATAATTATTATTATTTTTTATTTTATTTTATTTTTTTTTTTTTTTTTTTTTTTTTTATAGGATCTTAACATTCTTTTTCTCTTTTTTTTTTCTTCAACTAGGTTCGGCATTTTGTGTTTAATAACTTCTCCATCTATTTTTATTTTATTTTCTATATTTTATCTTATTTATATACATGTATCCTGTTTTGCTGCTTTGCGCATTCAGGTGCACGTACTGTTTTTTCCTTGTTTTTCCTTATTTTTCCTGTTTTTCCACATCTTTGTTTTCATATTCCACATATATATATATATATATATATATATATATATATATATATGCTACGAGTAACGGATTGTTTTATATGCATTTGATACCATCAAAAAATTTGAGGGAAAAATTGAATTTTCATTATCACACACACGCCCCAAAAATTCACCATAAAGTGTCATATGTTTGCTTGCTTGAATTCCATTCTGAGCTACAAATGTAATTTCATTTCTCTTGCGCTGACAGAGCTGCTGTTTGCCGAATGAAGGAAAACGGGGTTCATTTTCCTGAAATTTCCACTTCCTTTTATTCACTTGGGGAAAAAAAAACTCCTTAGGAGAGGGAGTTCACCCTTTCTAATCCGACCCTAAGGGAAAGAGATAGAGAGAAAGAAATAAAAATACTCTTTTGGAGGGAGAAAGGCCAGGAGATTGTCAAAGGTCCACAACTGTAACTTTTAACACAGATGCTGAAGTTCTAGTAAATCAGTTTCATCGCGGATTCGAAAGTATTTCTTTATTGCATTCAGTTTCACAACAGATGCTAAAGTTCTGAACTTAGGCATCGTAGTTTCAGTTTCACAACAGATGCTAATCTCAACTTAGGCATCGTAGGATGCCTAAGTTCAGATTAGCCCGATTTTTGTCCGGTGTGCATTCGATAAAAAACCCTCTTTGCTTTATTGTAATATTTTTTCGGAACAATATTTTGCAATAATCCCCCTGGAAATATTAGCCAGTGAACTGCACCCGAGGAGATGAAAATACGGTTTATATAAATAATATAAGGAGCCACCGACCCCTAGACCGCCTGAACGCCCCTCAATTGTTTCTGAACCTACTATCGCCCCCCCTAGAAGTCTTCAGCGCCCACTTTGGGAACCTATGTGCTAGACAGAACCAAAATGGGCCCAAGGCATCTCACTGAAAGTTTCCTCTCCTGACGGGGATTGGTCTGGTTGCAATGTTTTCGACGTTAATGGTGGTACTCAATTTCGCTATCGTTTCTCCTAGGAAGTTTACCACTATCGGATTGACTTTGTAGATGTTCAGAGCCTCTACTAGCCAGCTGTGAGGCGTGGATTCGAAGGCCTTGTGGTAATCGATGTAGGCTGTGTACATGTGACGGCGCTTATTGTAGGCTTACTCCATAACCGTGGCATCTATGGTTAATTACTCCTTGCGTAATTTGCTTCTCCACTTGCATCCTTTCTGCTGTTTGGCCATTATATTCTGGCTCTCCAAGTGGTCTGATGTCTTCGTGGTTATGCAGCTGGTCAGGATCTTGTACATTGTTCGGAGGCAGGCCTATATTTCGTTGGGTTTCTTGGCCCACATTTCTCTGGGTTTCTTGGCCTATACAAAGGGTACTAGGAAAGTTTTGCAATATGACGCAACAATGAATCACAGGAAGCTGCTTGTTGCTGCATGTTGGGACATGTTCATACGTGCATAGTAGCCGCCGCGCCAAGTCGATGGGCTTAGTTATTCATTAATAGTGAGAGTGTAAAGTGCTTGCGATGGCATCGTGGTCACGAAATGAGATAAGGACAGTTTTGCGGTATAATTTCGAGCGTGGTTTAACCATAGACCAGTGCTTAGAAGAAATGACTCTTGCACTAGATGATGATTGTCCACAACGATATTCAGGTGGGATAGAGAATTCCAAAGGGGAAATTTCACTCTGGAGGATTCTGAGAGGCCGGGAAGGCCACGAACGTCAGTTACGGAGGAAAACGTTACTGCTGTGAGGAAAATGCTTGACGAAAACAGGCGAGTGACCTACCAACAGACAGAGGATACTTTGGGCCTAAATGCACCAGCAATTCGTTCGATTCTGCAAGATCATTTGCACGTGAGAAACTTTGTTCTCTCTGGGTGCCGGATCAACTGACTGAAGAGCAGATGACACGACGTGTGACTTGGTGCCGGGAGATGTTAAAAAATTTGATAAGGGACAATCTCGGTATGTGAACAACATCGTGACAGGTGACGAGACTTGGCTGTACTATTACGATCTGCCGACCAAGGCTCAAAACAATGTTTGGGTCTTTGATGATGACGACACACTCGTAATTGTCAGAAAATCCCGATCTGTAAAGAAGAAAATGATAGCTGTATTTTTCAAATTGAGTGGAATTGCGGAACGTGTCGTTTTGGACACGCAGAAGACAGTCACAGCTAAGTGGTATACTGAACAATGCCTGCCTAAAGTCATTGGATCTATGAAGAACCTGCGGCCAAAGTCAAGAATGGACACCTGGTACCTCCATCACGATAATGCTCCAGTTCACCGTGCCAAAGCCTGCACCGAATATTTGACAACGACAGGACTGAAACTTCTCGAGCACCCTCCCTACAGGCCAGACCTTGCTCCCTGCGACTTTGCACTGTTCCCGCATGTGAAAATGAAGCTAAAAGGGAGGCGGTTTTCCAGTGATGAGGACCTTCTGCGGGCTTGGGACAACGAGTGTGCTTTACTCCCTAGTGAAACTTGGCAGAACTGGTTTCGGAAAATGGAGAGGTGTATTGAATGTAGAGGAAATTACTTTGAAAAAATTAAATAAACAAAGCTGTATTGCAAAACGTTCCTAGTACCCTTTGTATTTCTCTGGGTTTCTTGTATCTTCTTCTTTAGGCTTGAGATTTGTGATTCCTTTAGTGAGAAACTTCGGGTTTGTCTCTGGGTGCCTTATCATTTGGGTGAATTGCTCTTCTTGGGTTTACAATTCAGCTTCTTTTACCAGTAGTTGTGGACGTTATCTATTCCTGGAATTCACCAGTTGTGAGAGTTCTTGATCGTCTGTTTTACTTCATCTTCCCGAATCTCCCACCCTCTCATTTCTTGTACGTCCTTGGCTTTCTTGCATTCTAGTTCTCTCCAGGTGGCTAGGCTGTTATGTCTTTCTTCCCTGCTCCATATGTTTCCTCAAGAACGTCTCAATCGTGTTCGACGATTGAGAGGTCTCTTCACAGGAATCTCCGAGATTCCTGTAGAAACCTCTTTGGTCCTCATTGAAGATTCGGTTATTTATTTTCCTCTGGGAGCTCTCATTGTATCAGCGTAGTCTTTTGCTGAGTGCAAGGAGATTCTTGCACTCAGATTTTTCTAGACCAAATTTCATCCTGATGTCCTTCTTGAATTCTTCGGTGATCCGGTGTAGTTGCATCTCGGTTGCCGCGTAGAACTTGATGTCTTCCATGTACATCAGGTGGGTGAGGGTGAGGGTGTACAGGTTCTTTCTTCCTTCTTTGAGGTTATATCCATACTTGCTACCGTTGAGCACGGTGGGTAGCGGGGTGAGTGTTAGACAGAACCATAGGGGACTCAGAACACCTCCCTGAAAGATTCCTCTTCTAATGGGGATTGGCCTTGTTGTGATGTTCTCGACCTTAATGGTGGTTGTCCCTTTCGCCATTGTTGCTCCTAGGAAGTTTGTCTCTATCGGATTGACCTTGTTATTTTTAGCGTCTCTATTAGCCAGCTGTGAGGTACGGAGGCGAAGGTCTTGCGGTAATCGATGTAGGCCGTGTATAATTCGCGATGCTTCTTGAAGGCTTGTCCATAACTGCGGCATCTATGGTTAATTGCTTCTTGCATCCTTTGCTCAGCCGTTTGCATTCTTTCTGCTCTTCGGCCAGTATGTTCTGGCTCTCCAAGTGGTCTGATATCTTCCTGGTTCAGCAGGTCAGGATCTTGTACATTGTTGGGAGGTAGGTGGTTGGCCTATATTTTGCTGGGTTTCTTGTATATTCGTCTTTAGGCTTCAGATATGTGACTCCTTCAGTGAGAAACTTCGGGATTGTCTCCGAGTGCCTTATCATTCGAGTGAACTGCTCTGTTGGTGCTTGTGTGTGCAGGTTAGCTTCTTGTACCAGCAGTTGTGGATGTTATCAATTCCCGGGGTTTGACAGTTGGGTGCTCCTGATCGACTGTTTTACTTCTTTTTCTCGAATTCCCACTCTCTCATCTCTTGTATGTCCTTCGTTTTCTTCCATTCTACTTCTATCCAGAGTGTTTTGTTGGAGATATTCTGCTACATATATTTCCCAAGAACTATTAGATCGTCTTCTTCTCGGGTGATCCGTTTCCTGTTTTCTCACCTTCACCCAGTTTCCTGTAGAAGGCTCTTTGCTCGTCATCGAAGATTCGGTTGTTTATTTTCCTCTGGGAGCTCTCTTTGTATCGGTGTAGTCTCTTGCTGAGTGCGAAGAGGTTCTGATTCAGTGTGTCTAAGTATTCTCCTAATCTCTGATTTCTGGTCTCATGTTTGCTGTGGGCGCTGTCTCTCGCTTGAGGATGCTCTTCACCTTTCCAATCAATTTTTTACTTCTATTTCCTGTTGACCCATTACCCTGTTGGTAATGGGTCAACAGGTAATAGAAGTAAAAAATTGACCCAGTTGGTAATGGTCAACTGACCTATCTTGACTCTTAATTCTTCTATCTTCTGCTGAAGTCTTCTTTTCCAAGCTGGTGGTTCCTTTTATTTTCGGTTCTTCTGCTGGTGGTTCCTTTTATTTTCGGTTCTTCTGCTGCTGGTCTCCTTTCTTTTCCATTAATCCTAGCGGCTGCTATGGCAGAACAGTATACGGCTGTGTGGATTGCCTCCAGCGTTGCACCATTGTTGTCAAGGTAAAGTGGTATTATTATTTTCCGATTGAGGTGGTCTGCTACTCTCCACAGGATTTTATTTGGCCTCTGCTTAGGTATCACCTGGGTTCTTGTGGGGTACATTCCTTCGAATTCTGTTAGGGCCTTCTTCCACTCGTCTTCTATTCTGGATAGCATGACTTCATCTCTTTCCACTTCAGCTACTCTGGGTTGTATTTCTTCTTGCTGTTCCTCCTCTGGTTCCATAGTGACCATATTTTTTTGCTTTGTAGGAGATCTCTGACATCCTGCTTGATTTTTTTCAAGATGGCAGGAGCTTTTAAGTTTTTCGTTACGATGGTCCTTCTCTGGTCTGCTAATCGCTGTTCGGTGACCTGAATATCCAGGTATCGTTCTAACCACTTGGTATGTAGTCGCGATCTGTACATTGTCATATCGGTCTCTGGTTATTTCATAGTATACTCGCATGATGTATGTATTCATTTCAATGCTCCACTTTGTGCGTTGGTGTTTTCTTCTTTCCTGGGTGGTCACTAGCGCAGGAAACACTTTCAGTTGGTGGAGCTGGATGGTCTTGCTTTTCTCTTGTGGCAGCCTTCCGCGGGACAGCGCCACTTCCACTGTCTTGCTCTGGAGACCGTCTCCAACTTTTCGAACCGACCCCTCTGCCTAAGGCCTTAACGCGAGTGACTTTATCCTGCGCCGCAATCGATGCAGTATGAATAATATTTATCTGCGACATCATCCTTCTGTGGAAGTGGACTTGTTTAGCTTCGGCTAATGTCCAGTGGTTTATTTATTTATTTTGTTAGTTCTCTCGAGTGTCACCAGATGGCACCACTATCTACCTCAGCCGTCTCTCCGACCTTGGGGAAAAAAAAAAAAAAAAAAGTAAAGTGCAGCCATTATCAACCCACTGCAGGATGGAAGCCTCCTCAACAATTCATGCTGAGGGAAATGGACCATAATCTGCCACGCTGGTCCAGTGCGGGTTGGCAGATCAACCGTATTCAGCAGGCAGGGGCTTGAACCCCGGTCTACTCAAAGAGCGTGTGCTACTGCACTCCCGCTCCTGCCCACTCGGCTACGGAGACCTTGGGGAAGGTAAGTCCAATGGAGTAACGTTCGCGGTTTTTTTTTTTTTTTTATCATTTAATATTATTATTATATCGCTCTCCAAGCATAATAGAGCCGCGTTCGCTTTCACCAATGCGGGATTCGAACCCGGGTCCATCAGGCTGGACCCGGGTTCGAAGTGGTTAAGACACTGGTCTTAGCCTGAGGCTAAGTCCAGTGTCTTAACCACTGTATTATTATTATTATTATTATTACTACTACTACTACAACTAGCCATACAGTGCAATGAAGCCATAGGCTTATGCTGCACCAGTTAAATGAATTTCAGAGTTATCCTGAGAGAGAGAGAGAGAGAGAGAGAGAGAGAGAATCACCAAGAAAGCAAAAAAGAGAAGAATGGTGATATTCTGCTGTCACCAGATGTGATCTGTGGTACTTGAATTATCGATTTATATAATCTATCGTTGTATTATTGCCATCTCTCTAGAAATGAGTTCGATAGGCGAATACGTTTTTCTTGAACAAAATGTGTCATAATTATAAGAACGTTACAAACATTTCTGATAGTTGAATTAAATTTGATGTCTCCTTAAGTCCGTTACGATCTTGTGGAAAGAGATTTTTCGAAGAAATTAATCTATCCGTCAGAGGGATACCCGAGCTATATTATTTATTTATTTTTATATTTAAGCGCGCATTTTTGTATGTGAATTTTGCACGTGTGTGTGCTCTTTCTTACTTGGTATGAAAATTATTTTTATCTTGAGTTTGTGAGTATATGCGGGAAAATACACGCGTTGTTATTATAATAATAATAACATCGCGTATATTTAATTACTATAAATTAATAATACTGTAATTACTATAAAAATTATGACTTCTTTCTATTTTGTTTAGCTTGTTGACAAAACTGCTCACCGTACGAAGATACTGAGAATAGAAGCGAATGTCTATTGCTGCCATGAATATTTTTATGACCCATTTATAAACTTGACAACTTTACATAAAAATATCAATTAAAAGCATCGAAAAGAGAAAAAAAAATTGTCCAATAAAATGTTATATTTTTATACACGTTTAATTGTTATGTGGAATTTTTGCTCTATTGTATTTGAAAACGTAAACAATTAACTATTAAAATAGATAAATTAAATCTCATGATGATTTGGAAAAATAGGTATACCTGTTTCTCTAAGTCTTCCATTTATTTAAAATGCTTTCCTCCCCGTTTTTTTTTGTATGTGGATTCACACTATAATTATAAAAAAATGGTAGAATTCATGGCGCAAGGGTGTCTTGCAGTTTATTTCTTGTAGTCTGTCAAACCTGCGAGGCGATCTGATTTAGATGTATAAGGCTTGAATGGATTGAGCAGGCTTAATGCTGAGGGAATTCTTCCTCTCGCTCAGACTAGAAACCTGAGGGGGGGGGGGCAATAGATTCAAACAGAGGAAAGAGAGTTGTAGAATAGATGTGAAGAAGTTTACCTTTAGCCAGCGGGTAGTTGATTGTCTAAGAATATATAAATTCGTACACAGACCATTGAATAAAATTTAAAATTTAATATGACTACAATCTTTACACAAAAATATTTACAATAAACTATTACGGAATGCTAAAAACTGTAAAAAAGATCATTTACAATAAAATTTGCTAAAATATAAAACATTAAAAGCGCTAAAAATCTGAAGCTTTCGGGAGCGTCAGCTCCCTTCTTCAACAGTGATATGACTTCCTGCAACATCTCCTTTAGTAGCAGGCTCACGGTACCTCCACACGTGGTATTTCTCCACGTGGTTCAATCGGCACATGGTCAGAACTGGAAGCGGAAATGTCTCGGGAACGTGGCAAAGAAAATCGTTCATTCGACCTTAATATAACTGTTTCAAAGATAGGATTAATACGTATACCTCTATCTCTATTCATTGTATTCCTACTGGATGAACTAATCCGTAAACCCTCGAGCCATTTATGCTCCCAGTATCCATGTGCACGATCCAAAATAATAGCGTCCTCAGGGGAGATTTGATGCTGCTTCTCCCAAAAATGTTCGGCCACAGCAGACTTGTTGTATTCAGCGGTTCTTATGGCATTTAAATGTTCCCCCAGACGATCCCTGAGCCGTCGTTTTGTTTCCCCCACATAACACTCCCCACAATCCGGGCATTCTATTCTATAAACCACTCCACTACTAAGATCTTTTGGTACGCGGTCTTTGACCTGAGACACAGCTGTGCACAGCCTCCACCCAGGAAGCTGTACACAGCGTGTCCCATAACCCCGTAAAATTCTTGCTAGATGTTCAGTAAGGCCCGGATAGTAGGGGATGTATGCGGTGGCTACTGGAACGAACGACCCCCTACGTTTGGACACTCCTCTACTATATCTATCCAGGATCCATTGGGGGTATTTTTAGCGCTTTTAATGTTTTATATTTTAGCAAATTTTATTGTAAATGATCTTTTTTACAGTTTTTAGCATTCCGTAACAGTTTATTGTAAATATTTTTGTGTAAAGATTGTAGTCATATTAAATTTTAAATTTTATTCAATGGTCGGTGTATGAATTTATATATTCTTAGACATGAGTTTTCCCGACCTCAGAGGCCTCTTTCAGGATATTGTGGGTAGTTGATTGCTGGAACAAACTTCCACCTGTTGTTGTGGAAGTTGGGACATCAGAGACCTAGTATTGTTGGATATCAGAGACGTAGTGTCACACAGATATAAGGAATGCAGAACTGGAATTTGAGGAGTACAATGTGTACAGAAAGGGTAGGAAGGCAGGAGGAGTTATGCTATTAGTTAAGAAACATATTAAATCCAAGGAAGTGAAGCCAGTCGGCATCGCTGGACAGTGCAGTGTCGAGTCAGTTTGGTGTGACATAAGCATTGGGAGATCAAAATTGAGAGTAGGCCTAATGACTCTGATGAGTATAATAAGAAACTGTACAGGGAAATGGTGGGCTAGTAAATCAGAGAGTCTTATAATGGGGGATTTTAATTTCCCAGATATTGACTGGAATTTTTGGGTGATTCACTCACACACTAGCAATGCTTTTGTGGATTTATTGGATGATTGTTTTCTACGCCAGCATGTTCGGGAGGCAACTAGAGGGAGTAATACTCTTGATCTGATTATCAGTAGTGATTGTTCATGCATTAAGAATCTGCAGATAAAGGAACCACTAGGTGGCAGTGATCACAGTGTGCTGAAGTGGGATTCACTCAAAGAAGTAGCTACCATCAGGGGTAAAGGGAAGGGTTATTGCTTTCCTAAAGGTGACTATGAGGGTCTGAGACAGTATTTAAATTCTTTACAGTGGGACCAACTGATGATATTACCAACAGCAAATTCAAAATGGGAAGCATTCGAGGAACTTATCTTGGAAGCTACTAGGGTTTACATACCAACTAAGAAATATTGTTCAAAGTTTAGGCATAAATGGATGTCAGATGAACTAATGAGACATATGGCAGAGAAAAAAATGCATGGGATACATATAAATTAACATGTGACACAGAATCCTACGATAGATATAAGCTGGTCTGTAACCAAGTTACAAAGGAGGTTAGGCAGGCGAAGGCAGATTATGAGAAATCCTTGGAACAGGATGCAAAGAAAAACAGAAAAATAGTTGTTTACTTATGTAAACTCTAGAAGGAAGGGGATGAATCAGATTGGTCCACTTGATATTGATGGTTCAACTGTTGATGATCCTGCTCAGGTAGCTAACAAATTAAAAGAATATTTTGCATCGACATTCACACATGAGGACATTCAGCGAGGGGAATGCCAGAGGTGTATTCAACTCTGGCAGTAAGCTAGATAATCTTGTAATAACTGAGAGTAAAGTGGAGGAGAAATTGTTGAAGATAAACACAAGAAAGGCACCTGGGGTGGATGGGATCTATCCAGTTATATTAAAGGAGTCAGCAAAGGAAGTAAGCAAACCCTTAGCCATAATTATGAGAGTTTCCTTGGGCTCAGATGAGGTTCCTATAGACTGGAGATGTGCAAATGTGACCCCAATTCACAAAGGAGGATCAAAGACTAACACAAGTAATTATAGACTTGTGAGTTTAACTTCTGTTCCAGGAAAATTAATGGAGGCACATAAAAGAAGCACTGCAGGATCATCTAGACAAGACTTCAGTTATAGCTCAGATATAGCATGGTTTTGTTAAGGGGAAAGTCTTGCTTGACCAATTTGATTGGATACTATGATGCAGTCACAAAAGAACTGGATGCAGGGAATAACTTTGATATTATATATTTGGATCTTAGAAAGGCTTTTGATACTGATGCACATGGAAGACTACTGCACAAATTGGAGCAGTGTGGCATTGGAGGCAAATTGCTGCTATGGATAAAGGGATGGTTGAGGTGGAGAAGACAGAGAGTGGTAATCAATGGACACTGCTCATCGTGGACTAATTTTATTAGTGGAGTTCCTCAGGGTTCAGTGTTGGGTCCATTATTGTTTTCTGTATTTATAAATGATATTGATGACGGTATATCAAGCTTAATGTCCTAGTTTGCAGACGATACAAAGGTTGGCAGGGTTGTTAGGGACACTACTGACGCTATGATGCTGCAACAGGATCTGGAAAGGTTGAGCAGATGGGCTGAGAGGTGGCAAATGAAGTTTAACATTGACAAATGTAAAGTACCACATATGGGAAACAGCAACCCCAGAGCAACGTATTAGCTCCGTGGTACTACACTGACAGTGGTAGAGAATGAAAAGGACCTGAGGGTAATTGTGCAGGCATTTATGAAGTTCTCTCAGCAGTGCTGATGGGCTGCAAGAGTAGCTCATGGTATCTTGTCAATGATATGTGATATACAGGAATTTTTCTAGCAGGGATAAGGAGGTGATTATATCAGACCACAGCAGTACTCAAGATGCAGCCTGATCATTGATTTATACAATGGGTAGCTAGCAAAATTCCTGTGTATTATCGACAAAACCCCCATGAACTGGCCAAGCCATCTATCTGTACATCATTAATAAATATAGTAAACAACAGTTAGCAAAGCACTGAACCTTGTGGGACTCAACTAATAACATTAGTCCACGAAGAGACGCGTTCATTAATAACCACACTGTATCTTCTCCCACTGAACCATCCCTTTATCCATACCAGTAACCTGCCCTGAATGCCATACTGCTCCAGTTTTTATCAGCAGTGTTTTATGTGAATGAAAATCTCTCTTGAAATCCAGTCTGCTGTAGCTGTGTGCTCAGTCAAAAACGATGCAAAAGTACACATGCTTTGATTGACTGGTGTTCACGCCTGCAACTGCTAAATATGGTACTGACTTATATTCTCTCTATCTTGTGAAATTCTTTAACCATGTGTTCCTTCTAGTGATAAACAGAGAATTTTATTTATTTAAATATATGATGTCAAAATTGTTTTTTGCATCCACTTCCCTTGTTACTGCAACATTGTATCCAATCAGATTGGTCAGACATGATTGCCCTTAACAATTCCGCGTTGTGACTGCAGCATAATAGCATTTCTGTCCAGATGATCCTGCACTACTACCAGACATTGGTAATAATGTCTGGTAGTAATGCAGGACACTGTTATTTTCCCAGGAACATAAGTAAATTGTCTTTATGTTAAGTTTGAGCAATTCCTTTCCTCCTCCTCCTCATTTATCACTCGGCGCCTCCGTAGCCAGGTGGGAAGGAGCAGCAGTGCGTAACATACGCTTCTTGATTAAACCGGTGTTCGAGCCCGTCACCACCAAATACGGAGGATGCGGAAAGATCAGGGAATGACCACCGCATATCCCGGAGCAATATGGCCTTAGTTGCTAATGCTCCTAAAAACCAAATAACAGCCTCATTTATCATAAAATCATATAGTTCCTTTAGATTTTTTTGAACTTCTGTCCATTGCCCTCCCTAAAGAACTCCTCATGCATGATTGTAGATGCAAAACAACTATTCAGTTTGTCAGCAACCTGAGCAGGGTCATTAACAGTTAAGTCATCATAATATCTCATGGTGTCTTGTCAATGATATGCAGGAATATTTCTAGCAGGTATAAAGAGGTGATTACCCCCTTATATAAGGCAATGGTCAGGCCACACCTTGAGTACTGTATACAGGTCTGTAGGCCTCATTTTAGGAAGGATGTAGAGCTGCTGGAGTGAGTGCAGAGAAGGGCTGTTTGTTTGTTTGTTTGTTATTTGGTTTTTAGGAGCATTGTGACTGCAGCATAATGGGTTATCCCCACATTGCTCTGTGGATATGTGGTGATCATTCCCTGACCTTTCTGCATCCTCTGTATTTGGTGGTCACGGGCTCGAGCCCCGGTCTAATCAAGAAGCATGTGCTACGCACTGCTGCTCCTGCCCACCTGGCTACTGAGGTGCCTCACAGCAGAGAAGGGCAACAAAATTAGTGAATGGAACAAAGGGTTGCTCTTACGAAGAAAGACTTAAGTTTTGCAAATTACAGTGTCTGGAGACTAGGCACCCGTGAGGTGATCTCATTGAGGTGTATCAAGTCTTGAATTGTTTGAGCATGCTCAATGCTGATGGGATTCTTCCTCGTGCTCAGAATAATCGTATGAGAGGGCATAAATTCAAATTGAGGAAAGACAGTTGTATAGTAAGTGGATGTCAGATGAACTAATGAGACATATGGCAGAGAAGAAAAATGCATGGGATACATACAAATTAACACATGACACAGAAGCCTATGATAAATACAAGTTGATCTGTAACCAAGTTACAAAGGAGGTTAGGCAGGCGAAGGCAGATTATGAGAAATCTTTGGCAAGGGATGCAAAGAAAAACAGCAAGTTCTTTACTTATGTAAACTCTAGAAGGAAGGGGATGAATCAGATTGGTCCACTTGATATCGATGGGTCAACTGTTGATGATACTGCTCAGGTAGCTAACAAACTGAATGAATATTTTGCATCGACATTCACACATGAGGAGTTATTCAGCGAGGGGAATGCCAGAGGTGTATCCAACTCTGGCAGTAAGCTAGAGAATCTTGTAATAACTCTGTGGTACTACACTGAAATACTGTGGTACTACACTGAAAATAAATCCAATTGTTGAAGATAAATACAATAAAGGCACCTGAGGTGGATGGGATCTATCCTGTTATATTAAAGGAGGCAGCAAAGGAAGTAAGCAAACCCTTAACCATAATTATGAGAGCTTCCTTGGACTCATGGTTGGTACCCATGGACTGGAGATGTGCAAATGTGACCCCAATTCACAAAGGAGGATCAAAGGGCGACACAGGTAATTATAGACCTGTTAGTTTAACTTCTGTTCCTGGAAAATTAATGGAGGCACTGGTTAAAGAAGCACTGCAGGATCATCTAGGCAAGACTTCAGTTATAGCTCAGATACATCATGGTTTTGTTAAGGGGAAGTCTTGCCTGACCAGTTTGATTGGATACTATGATGCAGTCACAAAAGAACTGGATGCAGGGAATAACTTTGATATTATATACTTGGATCTTAGAAAGGCTTTTGATACTGTTGCACATGGAAGACTGCTGCACAAATTGGAGCAGTGTGGCATTGGAGGCAAATTGCTGCTATGGATAAAGGGGTGGTTGATGGGGAGAAGACAGAGAGTGGTAATCAATGGACACTGCTCATCGTGGACTAATGTTATTAGTGGAGTTTCTCAGGTTTCAGTATTGGGTCCATTATTTTCTGTATTTATAAATGATATTGATGATGGTATATCAAGCTTAATGTCCAAGTTTGCAGACGATACGAAGGTTGGCAGGGTTGTCAAGGACACTACTGACACTATGTTACTGCAACAGGATCTGGAAAGGTTGAGCAGATGGGCTGAGAGGTGGCAAATGAAGTTTAACATTGACAAATGTAAAGTACTACATATGGGAAACAGCAACCCCAGAACAACATATCAACTCTGTGGTACTACACTGACAGTGGTAGAGAATGAAAGGGACCTGGGGGTGGTTGTGCAGGCAGATACGAAGTTTTCTGAGCAGTGCAGACGGGCTGCAAGAGTAGCTCATGGTGTATTGTCAATGATATATAGGAATTTTTCTAGCAGAGATAAGGAGGTGATTATTCCCTTGTATAAGGCAATGGTCAGACCACCCCTAGAGTACTGTATACCTGTCTGGAGGCCTCATTTCAAGAAGGATGTAGAGATGCTGGAACGAGTACAGAGTAGGGCAACAAGATTAGTGAATGGAACAAAGGGGTGCTCTTATGAAGAAAGGCTTAAGTTTTGCAAATTAGTGTCTGGGGACTAGGCACCAGCGAGGTGATCTGATAGAGGTGTATAAAGCCTTGAATGGTTTGAGCATGCTCAATGCTGATGGGATTCTTCCTCTTGCTCAGAATAATCACCTGTGAGGGCATAAATTCAAAGTGAGAAAAGACAGATGTTGGATAGACGTGAGGAAATTTGCCTTTAGCCAGTGGGTGGTTGGTTGGTGGAATAGACTTCCATCCCTTGTCGTGGAAGTTGATAGCCGAAATAAGTTTAAGGCTCAGCTGGACAGGTATTTTGAACGAACAGAGGGGTGAAGTGGAAGTGGTTATTTTTTATTTATTTATTATTATTATTTTTTTTTTGGCTGATGCTGCATAAGCTTGCTTTCTTGCATCAAATGCCTCTACTAATGCTTAAAAATGCTAATGCTAATAGATGTGCGGACGTTTGCCTTTAGCTGGTGGGTGGTGGATTGCGGTAACAAACTTCCATGTGTCGATGTTGAAGTTAATAGTTTAAATAGATTCAAGGCAGAACTAGACAAACACTTGGAGCGAGTGGATGGTGAAATGAGGAGGGTGTGTGTGTGTGTGTTTTTTTTGGCTGATGCTATATAAGCTTGCTTTCTTGCATCATGTGCCTTTACTACTTCTAATATCAGGTGGACTAGTGTGATTCAACCTCTTCCTTCTGCTGTTATAAATAAAGAAGTTTTTGCTGCTTTTCTTGGCATTTTTTCTGAGTGGCTTCTTGTAATCTGCCTTAGCTTGCCTAACCTCCTTTGTGGCTTGATAGACTAATTCATTTTTACTATAAGTGGTTGTCATTTTTACTATAATTCATTTTTACTATAAGTTACTATAATTTCTATGCTTCCCATGTATTTTGCTTCTCTGCCACAAGTCTAATCAGTTAATCTGACATACATTTAGATATAATCTTGGAACGGTATTCCTTTCTTATGAAAAGTTTAGTGGCTTCTGCGATTACTTCCTGAACGTTTCAGATTTGAATTTGCTGTTGGTAACGTAATCAGTTGGTCCCCCTACATAGAATTTAAAATCTGTCTGAGACCAATGTATTTATCCTTAGGAAAGCAAAAACTCTTGCTTTTCCCTTTACAAGTACTTTATTCCTTTAAGTAAATTCCACATTTACCCACTGTGATCACTGTCACTCACAGAATCTTTCATCTGTAGATTCTTAATTCATGAATAATTGCTGCCTGATAACCAAATGATGGGTATTGCTGTTTCATATTCCTCTCCAACATGTGCTCCTCTCTAACAGTCATCCAATAAAACCACAAAAATCTTGCTGGTGTGTGTGTGTGTGTGAGTGATAAATCCAGAACTTTCAGTTAATATCTGGAAAGTTAAAATCCCCACTATAAGACATTCTGATTTACTGGCCCACTTTATTCCTGTCTACAGCTGTTTATTATACTCATCAGAGTCATTAGGCATATCACAACGCTCCTACTCTCATTTTTGTTTACTCAATGCTTATGTCACACCAGACTAACCACCCAAGTCAACTGAATTTGACTGCCTTTGATTTTATGCACTTCTTAACTAAGAGCATATCTCCCCCCCTCCTGTCATGTGTATTCTTTTGTATACATTGTACTTATCTTCAAATTCTGCATGCCTATGTTGGAGTGACACCATGTCTTCAGTATCCCCACAATGTTTGCATTTGATGACTTAATCAGTACTTCAAATTCATCAAGTTTATTTACTATGCTCCTAGGATTAGTGTACAGCATGTATTCTTACTCTTGTTTTCCTAACATAGCCCATATTCCATCAGAAGCTGTGCAAGAATCACTTTCACACCTGCTTGTGGCACTGCTGAATCTATTAGTTGGTGTAACCCACAATGCTATCAGTTTTCTGACTCACCTAACACTTCCTGAATACAATCAGTGAATATTCTTGCCTCCCTTCTATTTAATTGTATCCCATCCTTGTAAAAAGTCTGTCCTGTAGATTGACAAGAACAGACCATACTGAGAAAAATTCTAACCTCTGAATTTTGGATATCTGCTTTCTGGGCTGAATTGTGTGACAAGGGTCTCAACATGTACTCCCTCCTATCTTATCTGGGCAGTATTGAAGACACTTTCAAATTTAATGCTAACTTGCGAATGTTTTCCGGCATTGCCCTGTTAAGTAAGCCTTCAGATCTACTTTTCATATCATTAGTGCTTATGTCCTTTGTTTTTTGTAGTTCTTTGAGGGCATCCACCCTGTTCTTCAGGTGCTCGTAAACTCTAATTGGAATGCTGAGTTTGTACCTGGTTTCCTCATACTCTTTGCACCAGGCGCCTCCGTAGCCAGGTGGGGAAGGAGCAGTACACTTTTTGATTAGACCAGGGTTCGAGCCCGTCACCACCAAATACGGAGGATGCAGAAAGGTCAGGGAATGACCACCTCATATCCTGGAGCAATATGGCCTTAGTTGATAATGCTCCTAAAAACCAAATAACAAACAAACAAACAAACAAACTCTTTGCACCAAACACACACACAGACATATCCCCCCCTTGGCTTTATCACATCTTGTTCCAGATAGATTTGCAACCATCGCACAAATGCATATATCCTAAGGTTGTGATTCGTAGAACTGCCCTGCGACTTCAGTTCTGAGTTGCAGCCATCTTGGTACTTTGCTTTGCTGCTGTAGTCTGAATCATGATTTCTGTTTAAATTCAATTTACCTTGAATACCACACTAAACTAATACATACCTAAATGCAGTAATATGTGTTATGCTATCAAGTCTTGTTTCTTTTTATAAGTTACATATGTTGCAGTTTTATTGTTTAATAGAGTTGTTTATATTTTTTGTAAATTATTTTGGTTTAAACATATAGTCTTATGATATAATCTTGTTTTTGAAGTACGGTTATCATATTTTATTCCATCCCTTTGAGGCCTTATTGAGGATGTAACTTAATTTTTTCTTAAAAATGTAATGCAGTTCTTTACTGAGAATGAAGAGAAACTACACCGGCTAATTAATTATTAATTTTTTTCTTATAGAGTTATATATATATCTATATAAATAATGGAAAACGAAATCTTGAAACTTGCAGAAGGCGATAATTATGAAGGCTTGAAAGCACTTCTTCTCAAAATGGAGCTAAATCAAGTAAGCTTTTTGTTTAACTGTATAATTTAATGTAAAAGATCAATGAAATGCAGAATACTTAACCTGTCAGTTATTGTACAGAACTTTTTTTCCCACTTCTTATGATAACTGCACATGTGAAAGTCACAAGAACATGTATTTAGTACTATGGTTGATGGCTGAGTAGATAGAAGATACTTCTTGACATTAGACTTAAATTTCTGTAGTTTGTAATTTTTGGGAACTACACGTGAAGGAAGGTTTTTCCAAAGAAAAGAAAGGATAAATAATGAAGAGGTAAAGTTAGTTCTGGAAGTTTGAAATTAGACAATGAGTGGACGTTGAGGCAGAAGTTTGTACAGGTTGGAAGAAGGTGGAATTGCAGATACTCTTTTGGAAGAACAGAGACCATGGAACTATTTATAGAAAAGACGTTTAGCAGCAATCCAATTCCTGTGTGACAGACAGTGCATACATTTTGTAAGAAAAGGGTCTTACTTAACCTGATTGCCCTCTTCTGGTTAGAGGCTAGGAGCTTGAGTGAGACTTTTTAGCCAGGGGCACAGGAATATCAACCCAGATGTGGGGACAATATTCCATTGTATTGTAGAGTCGTGATTTGTAGTTGTTCATTGTTTAGAGGAAAAGTAATGGAGTGAAAAAGAAAGCTCAGTTTTTTGATGGAGAGAGCGACCCACTTTGTGTTATGGCAGTGCCTTCAATTGTTGCGATCTGCGGCTTTGTCATGGAAGAGTATGGCTGGCATCCAAATGTTGAAGTTTGTGAGTTTTTGATTGATGTTTCTTTAGCCATCAGTCAAGATAATAAGGGAGACAATATTTGAAACTCCCAAATAATGGAGGTGATAATAAGCATACCTGAAGGTATCGCAGAGGGTGTTGTATATTAAAGAAGATAAAAATGTGTTTTTAATATAAAAATATATTTTTCATAGTTGTGTCTGTAATAGATTGGAAATAAAGGGGACATCTTATTGCCAATTTTAAGATTATAAGTGGAATTACTATTTCTAAAAGGCCCCGGGTGCCAAGGGATTGTGACTAAGTGAATTCTCTGTGCTATAAGTGCGATTTCTTAAAAGTGATCTATAGTTCTTTTATGTTCCTCTCTCTCTTTTTTTTTTTTTTGTTGTTGTTGGTGCATCGGGTGGCCATAATACACCTCCCAAAGTTTTTGCATTTTACTCTGATCCAAGCCCGAGGCGGGATTCGAACCCACGTCCTTTGGGTTGCCAGGCAGGCACTTTACCCACCTGGATAGCCCGGTCGACGTTCCTCTTGTTAAGCAATATATTTATTTAATAAGAGCTCTTGTAACATAAGTACTTGTAAAGGGCAAGAAAGGAAAGCCACCTTTCTTTTTCTGATAGTTCTATTACTAAACCCTAATACTTTACGCTTGGTCACACCAGGCACTGCCTCTGCCTCCCTGCAGCGGGGCCGGTAACCTGGGTGGTAAAAACAAATTCCCAGGGCCAAAAGAAGCCATCATGGATATAAATAATTATCCATCTTTAGAGCCCTCAAGCTCAAGATCAGAAATTCCTGACAACGACCATGACTCCAATCGTCCGAAGTGACTACGGACGGAAAATCAGAATAAAGAAGTTCCAGCATTTTTTATAATGCACTCATTATCTATGCAACCTGTTGGCAAATTATCGCCTTTTCTAATTCAGAAATGTTTAGAATCAGTTTGTGGATCTCCTAAAATGGTTAAACGTCTCCAATCTGGAAACCTAATTGAAACTTCTAAGGCAACTCATTCAGAGAGGCTGGAATACTGTTAAATTAACATCATTTAACAGTATTCCAGTGTCAGTTTTGCCCCATAACACTCTGAACACCTCAAAAGGCATTATCAGTGAATGGGACTTGCTGTCCGTCTTTGAAGAAGTGATAATACAAGAACTTGGGGAACAAAAAGTGACTCGTGCATGGAAAATAATGACCAAAAAAGATGGTAGCCTACTACCAACCAGCTCCATCATTTTGACATTTAGTACTCCGACTCTTCCATCTTCTGTTAAAGCCAGTTATTTAAACTGCAAAATTCGGCCATACATCCCAAACCCCATTCGCTGCTTTAAATGCCAGAAGTATGGCCATTCTCAGACGGCATGCAGAGTTGATGCTGTGTATCCTATTTGTGGCTCTAAGGAGCATTCCCAAGGAGACTGTACAGCTTCCACTCCTACTTGCCCAAACTGTAAAGGAAGCCACCCTGCATTTTCTAAAGCATGTGACCTTTGGAAAACAGGAAAAAAAAAATCCAGAAATGTAAAGTGGAGCACAAAGTCACATACCCGGAAGCAAGGAAGCAAATACTGTTAACCCTGCCTAGCCAATCATACGCATCTATCACTAAAAACAGCCGGTCAGCTGCAACTCAAACAGATGTACCAAACATTTCCTTTGCTACCTGGGCCAAAAATGTGCTAACATGCAATAAGAAATCTACAGTCAATGAAATCAGCAACATGCCAATCAGTATCCCAACTGATGCTATCTCAACCACACCCGAAACAACAAAATCTGTTAGTGTTGAAAACCAGAAGAAAGTGAAACCACACTATAGCAACATGGAAATGGAGGTTCAGTCAGAAGATGAAGACACAGTCTTCATCTTCTGACAGTCCTGCTCATGGAGGGGTAGCTGTTCTTGTGAAATCTACTATACCGTCAAGACTTCTCCAACTACAAACCTCCTTAGAAGTTGTAGCAGTTCGGATGGCAATATCATTAACCCTTGCATCCATTTATATCTCACTGAATTATCCTTGCTCCCAGACTGAACTTGACAATCTAATCGCACAACTGCTGCCTCCTGTCTGTTTATTCGATGATTTCAACAGCCACCATCTATTGTGTGGATAGGAGAGGCCAATTAATCGAAACATTCCTGGATAACCATAACCTGACTGTGCTAAATTCTGGCTCTCCAACTCATGTCCAACTACCTACAAGTACTACCTCAACATAGACTTATCCATCTGTTCAGCATCTCTGTTTGCAAGCATGGAATGGTTAGTGCTGTGTCCTAGGATCCATTCCACAGTGACCATTTTCCTATTATCAGTTCAATCCAAACACATCCTGTAATGTCCTAAAGGCCGTACTTCTTGGAACTTTCATAAAGCAGACTGGGAAAACTACTCAACTTGTGTCTTACTCGACACTCAGTATGTTCAACAACAACATATTGATGATGTAATTAGCCATGTTACCAGCCAAATTCTATCTGCAGCAGAAATTTCCATCCCAAAATAGGACCAGTGCAAGTGCAAAAATCAGTGGTGGAATGTGGATTGCTCCAAAGCGAAAGTAGGAAAAAACTGTGCTTGGAACCAGTTCCGCAAATGCCCAGCTACTGCCAATCTAATTTTTTACAAAAACTCAGAGCAAAAGCAAGGCAAATTAGGAATAAAGCAAAACGTGACTCCTGGATTAACTTTGCATCAACTATTAACAAAAATACTGACACTCGAATTATATGTAAAAAATACAAGCTCTCAATGGGAAATTTTTACCACAGCAATCTCTGATAATACAATGGAATGGGCACGACCTATCCTCTTCTACTGACATTGCAAATGCTTTAGCAGAATCCTTTTATAACATTTCCGCCTTTTCCTCTTATGTGACCTCCTTTCAACACATTAAAACTGATGAAGAACGTCATAAATTTAATTTTTCAACTAGACTCTCACTTCCCTATAACCAGCCCTTTACTATAGCTGAATTCAAAGAATCCTTGAGTAAATCTCCAAATAGTGCAGCAGGACCAGATGGCATTCACTACTGTATGCTGAAGTATCTATGTGAAGCTGATCTCTACATATTATTACTCTTTTATAACCGGGTCTTCTCAGAAAATACATATCCTCTCTCATGGTGTCATTCCTATATTTGTATATGGCGTATTCCAAAACCAGGTAAAGATCCTTCTCTAGTTGAGAATTACAGACCAATATCGTTGACAAGCTGTTTGGGCAAAATCTTTGAAAGGATGGTGCATAAGAGGCTCACATGGGTTCTAGATTTCCAAAATATTCTTTCTGATCACCAATATGGCTTCCATAAAAATAGATCTACCTTAGATTTACTACTCAAAATTGAATCTAACATATGTAACGCTTTTGTTACGAGGCAACATCCAGTGATGGTGAACCTAGATATTCAGAAAGCATTTGATAAAAGATCTACATCAGTTGGGGCTGAGAGGCTACCTTCCTCAAATCATCCAGAACTTTTTAAGATTACGCACCTTGCAAGTCCGATATCAAAATGTGCTGTCAGCATCTCACATTCAAGAAAAGGGTGTCTCACAGGGTTCCATCCTGAGTGCTACCCTATTTGCAATTCTGGTCAACAACATATTGGAAGAACTTCCAAAAACCATCCAAATATACATGTATGCAGATGATCTCACCATATCCTGCCAGTCACAAAGTATGAATATTGTTGAAAGACAGTTACAAATTGCTCTTGCCGGAATAAAATCATGGACCTTACATAATGAATACTATCTTGCTGAGCAGAAATCCACCACTACTCACTTTTGCAAATTAAGGTCACTGCATCCCGATCCGGAGCTAAAGATCACTAACATTTCAATTCCTCTTGTTCACACTGTCCATGTTCTTGGCCTGGTACTGGATAGGAAACTGAACTTTCAAGCACATGTGGCATATCTTCGCACTATTTGTTTGAAAAAATTGAATATTCTCCAGTGTGTGTCATCCATGTCTTGGGGTGCTGATTGACATACCCTGATCCATCTTTATTGAGCTCTCATCAGGTCCTGCTTAGACTATGGCTCTCCAGTGTATGACTCTGCGAGAAAAACTGCTTTAGAGCGATTGAATACGATCCAGCACAGTCGTTGAGAGTTTCTCTAGGGGCTTTCAGAACCTCCCCAGTTCAGAGTCTTGATATTGAAGCTCATGAGCCTCTTTTACATCTTTGGAGGAAAACATTACTTTTGATGTATGCTGCAAAAATTTATAGTTTTCCCTCCCACCCTAGTTGGAGATGTCTGTACAATACCGAATGGGAGTAATTTTACAACAGTAAGCCAAATGAAAACCAACCTGCTCCACTTAGACTTAAACAACTGACTCAAACATGGAATATAGAAATCAGCAATATATTTTAGAATATGACACCTCCTGATCTGCCTTGGACAAATATTTCTGCAAATTACGACGGCATTTTTCAACAGTGGGGGAAGAACACCTTGTCCCCCTCCAATATCGCACAATTACATGAAACTCACTCTTTTAATTCGGAGGCCTGTAAAATCTATACAGATGGATCAAAAACAGATCCAAGTAGGTGCTGCGGCAGTCTTCCCTTCATTCACCATTTCTGTTTCATTACCATTAGAATGCAATATCTTTACTGTTGAGCTTTACGCTATAAACTTAGCTCTTCATCAGATTACTGAACTTTTAATTATCCCTGCTTTAATATATACACTGACTCACTTAGTGCTGTCACCACTATAACTAGTAATAACTCCTCTCACCCTATAATAAAACAAATATATTCCAAGTTACTTGCTTGCAATGAGTCGAACCAAACTGTGACATTCTGCTGGATCCCAGGACATTCTGGGATAGCTGGCAATGAAAGAGCAGATCTTGCAGCCAAACAACCAGAAACTACTATTTCTCAAACCTTTCAAGTTTCATATACAGATTACAAACACATCATTCATAAAGCATGTTATAATAGCTGGTTACTAATCTGGAAAAGTTATCCAGGAAACAAACTCTACCAAATAAAACCAGAACCAAAGCTGTGGCTCTCCAGCTTCCAAAAAAACAGGCATGATGAAATAATTTTAGTAAGGCTAAGGATTGGGCATACTCACCTGTATCTATTAAAGAATGACAGCGCTCCCCAATACTCATCATGTCATGTACAACTGGTTGTTTGTCATTTATTAGTAGACTGTCCCCAGTTTCTAAATATCTGTTCAAATACCTTTAAATCATTTGCTATACATTCATTATCATTAATGCAGATTCTCGGAGATGATCCTAATAAAACAGAACTTTTTACCTTCTTAAACTATATAGGTATATACAGTGGTGAGCTGTGAATATTTTAACAATGGGCTCGCAATTTTTCCGACTTTCTACCAAGTAAATTTAATCAGTCACAGCAGTGACGTCATCCGCAGATTCCACCAGAAGCACTTCCCACCCTTGCACTACTAGTAGTGTGATTAGAGCGCGTGATGCAATTTTCGTGATTGGTATAATTTCTCAAGTCAGGGGTGAATTCGGGGGTGGGGGGGTGGGGGGGACAGATTGGGCTTATTACCCCCTTAACTATGCTTTTAGTGAATGTGCAAAATGTTCCTAGGTCTATCTAAAAAAAAAAAAGCTTAAAAACCTGGTCGTCATGCCTCCCCCTTACAATGATAACTGGATACAATAGTGTCTGGAGTTCTAACATTTTAGAATTCTTGAATGGTATGACATCACAATCATACTTCCTGCATTTACTACTGCAGTAAGTATGATTGCAGTAATGCAAGTATTTGTCATATGACTGCAACAATACATATATTTGTCAACAATTTATTTTTTTTCGTCTCGCATTTTCGTTACATTCCATTGTTAGGTGCCCCTAACAGCTGCGTATGTTGCTTCAACTACAAAGTTCGGTACTTCTATCGACACTGTTTTCCAGAGATATTTAGATACGTTGCAATGGCAAGTATACATCACTTACTTTAGTTATCATAAATCCATTGTATCTTGTCTTCCAGAAATTATGTAAATTTGTGAATGATCAATAAAATCTCTTATTTTGTAATCAATATATGCAATTCAAAATACCTAAAAGAAACATGAAGGATGTTCCTTCTTCGTAAAAAAAGTTGCGCTTGCTCAGCACACGTGGAACTTTTTTTTTAGTTTTTTTTTTTAACAATTATGGAAAATGGATAAATTTTTTTATGATAAAATTTGAATATTGCGAATAAAAAATAACATGAAATATTTCCCATATCAAAAACAATATAAAAACTATCACAAAACAATATAAAACAAATATTACATAACGAACAAACTTTCTAGAAAAAGTACACAAAAATCACAGATTACATGAAAAAAAAATTATTACACAATATACAAGAAAATTTTATTCTAAAAATTGCCATATGCAATTTGCTTCTTTATTAATATTTGTTGTTGATAATCTGCTTTGCTCAATAGTTGAGCAGTGATTACAGAGGAATGATTTGAACGACTGGATCAAATTGAAACAGTGGTTTTCCATTTAGATGTATGGTCATCATAATCTGCAACTTGTTTAATTTCCATCATTATTCATTACACTGAAAGCTCACTCAGCTTCAGCAGTGCTAATCGCAATGGTTTCAAAGATATTTCTGGCTTTCTTAATTGAAAAGGGAATTTCACTGGATTTTAAAGATAAACTGTGACAAAATCTCTAAAATCATTAATTTTTATTTCATATTTTATCAGAAAACAAATTTGTTATTCGGTTTTCACCGTCTTGCCACCGAGATGAAAGTTCTTTCATATTCCATGATTTCCGGTAGCATATGTTTAAAATTTCTTTCAGTGGTATCATTATTTTCTTTATTTAATTTAAAATCACTCTGTTGCATTAATAACTTATCCTTTGAAGATAAAACAATGCATTTAATAACTTGTCACGAGGTAATATTAAATGTGTTCTTACTTTCGAATTTGATTCCTTCAAATTCTTTCCACTTCAACATGCTCTCAATTTTAGCTTAATAATTTCCTTCAGAATTTTTCAAATTAGCAATAGCATTTATAGTTCGAATAATTAATTTATCTGCTTTTACCATAGTGATTCTGTAAAGCTTCTGAAAGGTAAGAGAGCTCCTGCAAGATGTTGATCACTAGTGCTAAATGGATACAAAATTCCATATTAAAACAGGTGCGGCAGTGCGTAGCACACACGCTTCTTGATTAGACTGGGGTTCGAGCCCGTTACCACCAAATACGGAGGATGCGGAAAGGTCAGGGAATGACCACAGCATATCCCTGGAGCAATATGGCCTTAGTTGCTAATGCTCCTAAAAACCAAATAACAAACAACAAACAAACCATATTAAAAGTCGATTTAATAATCCAGAATATTTAACTTCTGATTCAAAATGTTTGCACAAAGCGGGATAATTCCTTCAACTCGCAATTGCGGTCCGCAAGCTACATCATGGCCCGAACACACGACCGATCTTTTTAGTTTCCACATCAAGTTCTGTAGCGATCATCTTAGTTCGTGCTGGTATTTTGGCAAGTGGTGATATGCATATAGTTTTTTTTTTTTTTTTTTTTTAATTATTGCCTGTATACCATTAAGTTTAGAACATTTTCTACACAGTGAACGCCTCGACGAAGTTTCAAAATCTGCCAACATTTCATTCTTCATAAAGTTTATATAATATCTTAGTTGCTCCAATTCCCCCCCCACCACGTTGCTGCTTTCACTAGTTCTTTGAATACTGTGAAAAATGTCAGAATCACTCAAATATTCAGCTACTGTGACCATGTAAACATAGATGGAGAAATTTACTGGAAGGTGTGAATCACTCACTTCTCTGAAAAACATATGCCCGTTTGTCAGAGTAAAGGGGAACCACAACACAGGTTGACCAGAGACTATAATCCGTGTTGAGAATCTTCTTAATCCTCTGACTGGCTATGGAAAGCATATTGACTAGTGCGACTTCTCGGTATGTGACTGCATAGTTTTTACGGACACCACTAACATTATGAAACGGTAATCCCTTTCACCCTTAATTTGCACTTTCTAATTACCTAAATTACTTAAAGGCCAGGGGTGAGAACAATGCATACAAAGTTCTCTCTCTCCGTAATCTGTTCGTTACATGGAAATTTTCTTCGTTCAACGGAAACCACTTTAAATGTAATTACCAAGAGGAATTCAAAAAAATTCGCTATAAAGAAGTTAGTTAAACAGAGGTCTGACTGTAATTAAATCAAAAATGAAGCAATTTTAAAATACATAGCTGATTGATTGTGCCATTAAAATGCTGGGGATGGGGCCCTGCTCGCTCCACCTTAGTTTCGGCTCTGGATACTCAATAATTGCATTCAGGATTTCATTTGTAAAATAAATTATTGTTTCAACAATGGGCTCACAAATTTTCAAAAAAAAAATAACAATGGGCTCTCGCAAATCCTCTATAGCTCACCACTGGGTATATATCATAAAATATAACACCTATTTCAATAAATTTAGTATTTCGTGCTAACCATTTGAAAGACACAATATGGCCCTGGCAGCCTATGTGTTGTAAAACTCCATCACAACAACAGCAACCATTTCTAAGTGCATGTGTGATCTTCAGAAAACGCTGTCTTCTGAAGGGTTAATATACAAGAGATAAAGAGTAGGAGAAAGAAGTGAACCTTTGGAAATACCAACAGGTGTTGAAAAGTTAGACGACAGAGAGCATCTGCAATTGCCTGCAGTGAGTGGTTAGGAAGCTTTCTATCCATTTTCAGAAAGCAGAAGACAAACCAAAATTTTTCATTGAATTTTTCCAAAGATGAGCAGCGTAAGCCAGTATATCACCAATTGATCGACACTGACAAAATCCGTATTAGCAACCATTGATCAGATGAAAGGCTTTGCATAGCTGCCATCTCTGGATTTACAACAGAGAATGTCATATGCACTTGATTTGGCACCTTTGTATTAGTGTTTTAGTGTTGTAATATAGTTTTTACCCCAGTTTTTTCCTTTTTGCAAAAAACTTCTTTTCCATCTTTCTTGTTTCACAAAAAATAAATCTATCGTAAAATCAGAACTTTTAAAACATTCTTGTGAATTTTTTCTTATTTTCATAAAAAAATATGGCCATGATTAAAGCTTTAACTTATATTTTAAAATTATAATGGATATATTACATTACTTTAGAAAAAATATGCAGACACACATCAGTAGTATGTAGTTTTTACATACACAGTTGTTTGGTCATTATGATCCCCACACTCCCCACTTTCCACTGACAAACAGACTTCAGTCTCTTTGTCAGTGGAAAGTTCAGTTTCCAATGTGTTGGTCTGGTCCTCACCTGGTGCACTAGTTTATTCCATTGGGTCCAAGCGAGGACTCCGCACCAGATATTCCAAATTTTATACATTTATATCCATTCTCAAACATCACTGTTGTTATGATATGATGCACCATGCAAGGTGAGGCTGCTTATTGTAGTTTATGATGTTTAGCTATTATGTTGTTACCCTCTCATGGAAACTGAGAAGTAATAGTAATTGTATTTGCCGTATAGTGCAAGGAAGCCACAGACTTTTGCTGCACTGGCAAAAAAAAAAAACAAAAAAAACCCCAACCCAATCAAGTAGATAGGAAACCACAAATTATATGCTTCCCTCCTCACACAGTTTTAATTCAACCCCCACCAAGTGTTTAATTTATTTGTGAGTTGTTATTCTCAAAGTGTAAAACCTTACATTTAGCAATATTAAAACATAGCTGCCACTTTTTTGATCATTTGTGGAGCCTGTTTAAGTCATCCTAAAGGAGTGCTGCTTGGTATTTATCATTAACTACTCTACCATTCTTTATGTTTCTGCAAATTTTGACCTCAAGCCTTCTATCCCATTGCCTATGTTTATGAAAATCAGAAAAAACAATGGTCCAAAGTTTAACGATCCTTGGGAGGAACCCACTTCTGACTTTATACCGATCTGAAGAATATCCATTAATCATAACCCTCTGCCTTTTGCCTTGCAGCCACTCTGCAATCCAACTTAGAATTTTTCTAGTAATTCCAACATGTTCCAACTTATACAATAACCACTCATGAGGAACTGAGTCAAATGCCTTCCTTAAATCCAAATAAACTATGTTGAACTTGTTCAAGCTGGATAAACTATGTTGAACTTGTTCAACATAGTTTATCCAGCTCGTAACTGTCAAAATAGGCTTACTAAGTTAAATATGATTTTCGTTTAACAAGATCATGTTGTGTGTTACTTAGAATGCCACATCTATCTAAATGTTCCTGGATTGCATTCTTAATCACTGCTTATAAGAATTTTCCTACCACTGAAGTCAGACTAACTGGTCTGTAGTTACCAACTTCACTCTTAGAACTGCCCTTATGTATTGGTGATACGTTAGCACTTCTCCAATCCAAAGGAATCTCCCCCGAGTCCAAAGATGCCTGCATAATTAACCTCTGTGGTTCAATACACTCCCTTGTGCTCTCCCTCAAAACTACAGGGTATATGCCATCAACTCTGGGAACCTTACTTGCCTTTATGTGCAAAGGTTTTTCTAATAAACAGTCATCTGTAATTACAACATCACTAATACCTCACTCACACAGCCTTTTTTCAACATGATGAGTCTTTCGATAGTAAAGACAGATGTAAAGTACCTGTTCAGTTCATCCACAACGTCAGCTAGGTTGTCTAAGACTTTCCCACTCTTAGTGCACACGTGTTCAACTGTTCAACACCTGCTGTGGTACCGTTACAGATCGACTTTTACATGTTTATGCCTCAGTACTTTTCATTGCTCTGTAAATGTCCCATGCAGTTGTTTTCTGCTCTATTTGACCATCCAGCTCCACAGCCATCCGTTTGAGCAACCCCCCCCCCTGCAATATTTTCTTAAAGGTATGTATGCTTTCATGTCTTCTGTGATTTTTGCTTTAAAAGTATTCCATAAAAGTACCCTCTAGAAGTAAAAACCCATGCCTTTACCTTTAACTACTGCAACATCATTCTTAATCTTCCAACTGATGATTGCATGATCACTTTCTGACAATGGTTCCTGTACTTTAAGTTCTGTGATGTCATCTGAATTGTTAGTAATGATGAGGTCAAGAATAATCTCATTCCTAATACTTCCTCTGATATGCTAGCACAAATAATTATCTAGTTAGAAAAGTTTTTCTCCATCATGAGTTTCCCTCCCACTTATTCCAATCAACCTGGGGCAGATTAAAGTCATTTATAATAAGACATTTGTACTTGCTTGCCCATTCCATCTGCATGTAAAGACTCTCATCATATTCTTCACAATCTTAGATTGTGAAGAATATGATGGTCTGTAGATTACTCCCACTCTCTTGTTCCTTTGCTTTCGAACTAACTCACAACACTCAGATTTTATGCTGGTAGATGTAACTTCAAACTCAGCTAAAGCTCTTTTCATGTTCAGGCTGCCTTTGATAAGAAGCATGACCCTCTCCAATTTCCAGTTACACTGTGTTTCTGTTAGCCCTAGTATATGAGCTTTAGTTGTCCTAACCAGGAGTTCAAATTTAGTCATTTTATTGACAACAATCTTGACATAGCACATTTGCTGCCGCCAACAACTTCAAGGTCATGAGTACCTTGTTTCCAAGAAAGAATGTTCATAAAGGTACATGGAAAATTCCCTGGTACAAATCAAGCTAATCAGATTGATCATGTACTGGTCTCTAAGAGGTGGGCTACTGCAATTGAAAATGTCCTTTCTTTTTTTGGGGGGGGGGGGGGGAACTCCGATTCCAATCATTTTCTAGTGGGAGCCAGACTGAAGTATAAAATAGCTCTAGTAGCAAGAAGAAAGGCTGAGAAAACTAAGTGGTGGAATGTAGAGAAATTGAAAGATAGACTTGTTGAAACAAAGTACCAGGAAGAGTTGGCCCGAAAACTGTAGGAACAGAAAAAAGTGACAAGATTGAAGATGAACGGACTTGTATAAAGGCTGCAATTTTGGATGCAGCACACGTAACCTTGGATGAGACCTCAAGACCGAGAAATGAGGAATGGTATGATGATGAGTGTCGAGTAGCAGTAGAATTGAAGAGACAAGCCAGAGTGAAATGTTTACAGCAGAATGGCAGAGCGAATAGTGAACACTACAAGGAAAAACAGATTTCCACAGCTAAGTTGTGTAGAAAGAAAAAGAGAGAAGCTTTGAGAAGGAAGGTCGATGAAATTGTGGAACATTACAACAAGAAGGAAAGTAGAAAGTTTCATAAGAAAATTAAAGAAAGTACACAGGAATTCCGATCAAAAGTTACTGCATGCAGGGATAGTGAAGGCAACTTGCTGACTGAGAGAAAGGAGGTTCTGAAGCAGTGGAAAAAGTATTTTGAGAGCATTTGACAGGAGGTAAGACTGAAACAAAACAGCTATTGTACTATACAGTAGAACCATGCATTGAAGACCCTAGTTTCAAAGAAATTCAAAAAGTTAAATGCTTAAAAAACTTTAAAGCACCAGGAGCTGATGGAATAACTGCAGAGTTGCTCACAAATGGTGGAGTGACACTATGGAGAAGAATACATAATTTGATACTATTAATATGGTCTGAGGTAAAAATCCCTGAAGAATGGACACTTGGAATCATACAGCCAATTCACAAGATGAGTTATAAACTGCTTTGCTCTAACTATAGAGGTATTACATTGCCGAGCGTTACTTACAAGGTTTTGTCGGGAGTTATAACAGATTGGCAGCATATTCAGAGAAAATCAGTGCGGTTTCAGACCCAGTCGGTCAACAACTGACCAGATTTTCATTTTGAGGCAGATACAGGAAAAAGCATTTGAGTATAATATACACTTATTTAACCTATATGTAGATTTCAAACAAGCTTTTGATTTACTCAACAGAGAGGAAATGATAAATGATCTCCTCTTGGGCATACCTGCAAAGATTGTTAGGCTCATAAAAGCAACCCTGGCTGGCTCTAAAAGCACTGGTGAGAATTGACGACTCCCTTTGACGTTAACATTAGACAGGGTGATGCCCTCTCTAGTATGTTATTTAACTTGCTTTTAGAGGCAGCTGTCAGGAAATTAGAAGTGACTGCACACATAGGCACAAAGACAGTGCAGGTCTGTGCATATGCTGATGTTGCTATTATCAGTAGAACTAAAGGAGCACTGGGGGAAACAGCGGCCAGGCTGGATAGTGAAGCACAAAGAAGAGGACTTAGGATAAATGAAGCGAAGGCAGAATATATGGAAGTATGGAGAATGGCAGATAACACGGAAAATTTAAGAACCAACAGCTTCTCTTTTGAGCATGTTCAAAATTTTGCCTACCTAGGTTTGCAGATAAACCAGTCCAACTCTATTACTAATGAAATTAAATCCTGTGTCCTGAGTGGTAACAGATGCTTCTATGCACATGAAAAACTAATGAAGTCGAGAGTATTGAACAGACATTTAAAATTAAGGATATACAAAAGTCTCATTAGACCAGTTGTAACATATGGTTATGAAGCTTGGACATTAATGAGTAAAGTTGAGCAGTTGTTGAGAGTGTTTGAGCATAGAATTTTGTGAAAAGTCTTTGGGCCTGTTCAATATGTTGATGGATCCTGAAGGATCAGAATGAAACATGAACTTGACAATCTTATTCAGGGTGCGGACATCGTCAGATTTGTGAAGAGCCAGAGACTTGCCTGGTTGGGACGTAATGAGAATGGATGACAGCAGAACAACTAAGAGGATAATGGAATGGAAACCTATTGGTAGGAGGGCAAGAGAAAGACCGCAGAAAAGATAGATGGATGACGTAGAAGAAGAAGAAGACCATGAGAATAAGAAGTTGGAGAAGTTTGACTTCTGGAAGGGCTTAATGGTTGAGAAGGCTAAGACCCACCCTAGGTTATAATGCCAGAAGAAGATGACTCTTGACATTACTGTAGACACATTGAGACTAATTCATCTTCTGTAGTCTACTACTCTGATACACACCTAGAAGTTATTTAGGTTTGTATCCCAAGTAAATAATACAATTGTAAATAATACAATTATTTGTTTGTATTCTATATCTTCCCTCTCATTTGAAACATTGCTACCCTCAGAACATCTTATCAGCATTGGCTGTTGTGTCAACAAACAAGAATTTGAGGTGAATGTAAGCATTACTTTGACCCATATCATCAGATAAATGCTGATCTAAATTATCCTTTTGCTCCCTTCCTAACCAGCAGTTTTCCTGAAGCCCTAGGGTAATCATTACTGATATTGACAAAAATCCTTTGTCTGAAAACCATCTTTGTTCAAACAAATACTATCTCTACAAAATAATTCCCACTATCTACAAATGTAGGCTATGCTAAAAAAAATTCCCCATCCCTCCCCAGACCCTTGCAGATTCCCTCAATTCCCGATTTAATTCACAAGTCATTCATTTTAAAATGTGCCAAAACATACAAACACCCAAAGCACATCCCCGGTAAATCAGACTGCCTGGTGGTTAAGGGGGGGGGGGGCAGAATGAGGATCGTCTTTGAAGGAGTAGTCGTTTTTTTAAACTTTGTGAATCACTGAAAAAAAAGCATAGTATCTATTCTGGAAGCTGTTTTTTACATTCTGTGGATTTTTTTGTTACACTTTTCCCTAATTAGAAACAAAATTCAATGCAAATTTATTGATTAGTAAAATCACTTATTTTAAAAGCACCAAATTCAGATTGTAGATAAATGGACGATTCCTGTGTCTAAGATGAGTGACTGAACACATTGTGACAAATTTGAACTTATTATGATGCTATGGTTTCAAGATGCAAAATCTTTTACCTGAACTTTTTGATCACGTTGTGTAATTGTTCCACTCTCTTCTGCATTGCAGCACTAGTATGGTGGTGCACAGTGAACCCCACTTAGGTGTTGGTATTAGTACCAACTGTCTATTATATATAAATGGTGCAGAGAAAGCATGTATTCATTCACTTGACATGTACAGTTTCTGGAAAGGTGTATGTGAACTGAAAGTTTTGGAAAGCTTAAGGACCCAATGTTGTTCCTCAGTAGGAGAGGATGACTGTATGAGGGATCATTGTCTGTACACTTGTATGCATACAAACACACTTGCACTTTTCACAATCTATAGATTAGTATTTAATTAACACTTGCTTTCTTTGTGCTATGTATGTTCATATATAAAAACATTGTGTGTCTCTTAGATCTTCAAGATTTTAAGAAAGGAAGCTTGCAGAGGAGGATTTAGAATTGTTCCAGTCTTACAAGTAGTGCTTCAGAGTAAGTGTTTTTAATTTGTAACCATGTTATTTTTTTCTATCTTTTTTTTATATGTATACACTGGTGTTCAAAGAAAGTGCATCACCTAGGAATTTCACATTTCTAACCCTTTTTCACGATGGTATATTACATTAATGACTAGCATCACAAATAGAAATATAAACAAAAGATATTTATTAATAGTTAAGGCAAAGCTAAGTAATATTTGACAGGTGCTCTCAAAATATTCCAAAATGATCATTTGCAACCTTTATACAACAGTTTTGGTAAACATGACAGTTATGACTGAAATGTTATCAGAAGCCCTCAATTTGCTTCAGTTTATCATTTTAAATGGAAAACAAAATAAAAAGTTTACCAGGTGCAAACTAATATTTAGTGAACTGCCTCTGGCCCTGATGACAGCAGTACACTGTCGAGGCATTAACAAGATCAATTTCTGAAGATAATCAACTGATAATTTGTGGTTCCAAACACGAATTGTGGCTTCCTGAAGTTCACGAAGGGTCTTTGGTTTCTTTCTGGCAACTGCAGATTCCACATGATGCCAACAGTTCTCTGTAGGATTCAGTTCCGGGCTGTTTCCTGGTCAGTAAGAGTTGTAATGGACCGTTCTTCCAACCATTTTTCCACCTGTAACAAATGTAAACACATTACTGTTGAATCTCTAATGCAGAAATGAAGCTAAAGTTATTACAGAAGTGCCTACTTACACTTTTCGCCCAATGACAAGGAGCAGAATCGTCCTGAAAGATGTAGTTACTTGGCAGGTTGAAATGGTCTCTAATGATTGGCAGCAATTTGCCTTCCAATATAGCTGGGTATCCATTGGCATTTATGGAACATTTTATAAACTGCAGTGATGGTATTCTTCACTACATCTACTGCGAATCGTTTGTCTCCTATCAGAGAAATTCCATGCAAAATTCCATGCAGATGGAATTTTTCCTCATCTGAGAAAATAACTGACTTCCACTGTTCGGGGGGGTCCATTTGACATGCTCCTTACACCAAATTAATCTGGCCTTTTTCATTTTTTGTGTGAGGACGGGCTACAAGTCCATTTTTGAAGAGGTGTCTTCTGACTGTTACTGCACTTGCTACCACTCCTGTATGTGGTAGCAAGTGCAGTAACCATTCTCTTTTCAGCTCAAATGAAGAAGCTTTAGGGTTTTTAAGGCATAAGCGCTTCAAAACACGGTCCTATTTTGGCATAGAGACTCATTTGCATCTGGTTCCCTTTTTTCCTATCAGCAGAACCAGTATTCTTGAGTTTGGAAAGAAATCTACTCACTGTCGTGAAGAACATCCTTCCTCACGTAAAGCAACAATAGCACTCTTTCTTTGTGGCATCAATTTCATTTTACTCGCCATCCTGACACAAGCAAGGAATGATTGCAACTCTTGCAGAACGTGCTTATATAGGTGAAAGTAATAGCTGATGCAATATTATGTCATCACCTACCCATGTCAATCTTATCTGATGCAATCTGTAAGAAATATTGCCATATACTTAGGTTATTCGGACGACAATTACAATTTTAAGGGATGATGCACTTTCTTTGAACACCAGAGTGTGTGTGTGTGTGTGTGTGTGTGTGTGTGTGTGTGTGTGTTTTGTTGGATATTGCTTATGTAACCATTTATGTTTGCGGTCATCTCTTCCTTTATTTTTGCTATTGAACATATTTTTAGTTTTTTATATATACACTGAGTGGACAGAAATCATGGGATCCCTGCCTAGTAACTGGTAGGCCTACCTTTTGCCCGGATAAGGGTAGTCACATGGTGAGGCATTGAGTCCACTAGTTCATAAGTGTTCCACACGTATTTCCATCCATGCTTGCTGTACTGCCGTCCATAATTCTGTTGCATTCCTGGGTGGAGTTTCCAAAGCTTGAACGGACTTTTCCACAGCATCCCAAAGGTGCTCCACAGGGTTCATGTCTGGTGAACAGGGAGGCATATTCCATGATGGTAAAATATGCGGAATGCTCTTTTAACTGTTCTAGTCACCATGGCTCTTTGGGGAGGTGCATCCTGCTGGAAGAGTCCATTGTACTGTGGGTGCATGATGACCATGAAGGAATGCAGATGGTCTGCAAGGACGGGCACATAACCAGGACCATTCAGAGATGCATCTAGATGTGTACCAGTGGTCCAACATGTGCCAGTTGAACATGCACCAGACCATTACTGACCATCCACCTGCCTGAACAGCTCTTTGTTCACATGACGGGTTCATAGCTTTGTGTGGCTTCTGCCAGATACACATCCTCCCGTTCACTCAAAATAACTGGAAACAAGACTCATCGGACCAGGAGACCCATTTCCAATCATCCAAAGTCCAGTGCCAATGTTCTTTTGCCTAGTTGAGGCGTGGAGTCCTGTGTCGTGGTGTTAGCAGTGCGACTCTCGTGGGTCGGTTCCCATAATCTATTGTGGCTAATGATCACCCGATGGTCTTGGTGGAGACATTTCTGGCACCTCACTCGTTGAAGTTGGCAGCAATTTGTGCCACTGTTTCTCTCGGGTTGTTTGAAACAATGCAAGACAGATGTCAATGGCCACGTTCATCCACCACCTTTCTCCACCCACAGCACTATCCACGATGAGTTGCTATTCCGGAAATGGCGTATTTCCGATACACTCTTGATCTGTCGAACGGGGATAGTACAATTTCTGTACCACCTCCGCAATAGAGTGACCAATGTATCGGGTACCCATTATCAACCCTCTTTCAAAGTTGGTTAACTCATTACATTTATCCATACTGACATTGAATTACCGTCTATGTGAAAGCAATGATGCAGTGTACCTATATATCTGGCAAATGGTGGGTTCATCCACTAGCAAGAGGGGTGACAGCATTGCGATGCCCAGGAACCAGGTATCCCACAAATTCTGTCCTTTCAGTATATATATATATATAATGTGTATATATATATATATATATATATATATATATATATATGTATGTATGTATATATATATGTATGTATATATACACACAGTGGCAGACAAAAAAAACTGCATCACCTTAAAAAAAAGTAACATTTGTAGTGAAACGTATAAGATCAGTCATTTTGTTTGTTGAAAGCGAAGATATTGCATCAGCCATTTCTATAAATACGGCATTAGAAGGGTATACATACTCATTAGTATCCTGTTTTGTGGAGGTGTAAGCATGGCTCCATATGTTCAGTTGACATCAAGAAAAAAAAGTGTAGCTGTTGCTCTGTCTCAGGAAGGGTTTTCTGTGTGTGCTATTGCTGATGAAATAGGCTGCCAACAGTCAACAGTGTTTTGAGTGCTGAAATTAAAGCATGAAACCGGTGATGTGAAGAGAAGACCTGGATCAGGCTGTAAGAGAGTGACTACGCAGTGCAGTGAGTGAGTGAGTGAGTGAGTGAGTGAGTGAGTGACAGTGTGAGTGACAGTTCAGTCATACCTCAGAAATGCTGGCATTACAGTGTTGGACTGGACCCCAGCAACAGTCTAGATTTGAATCCTATTGAAAATTGCTGGGTATATAATGTCATCTAAAATTGTTCAGAAAAAGCCAACAAGTAAGATTCAGCTGCAGGAAAGTATTTTAAGGTGTGGTACCACGAAATTGAGCAACGATATATCCAGAAGTTGATTAACTCCATGCCAGATCATTGCAAGGCTGCAATTGCAGCTCAAAGAGGAACAACAAAATTTTGAGGACTTATTTTGCTGATTTACAGTACATAATACTATTATGTTAACTTGTCATTTCAGTTTGTACACGTAAATGCAATAAAATGTATGCTTGGTTGTCTTGATTTCCCATATTTCCATTTATTACACATTTTACCCTTTGGGAAGATATTTATGGCAAATAGGTATATAAGGTGGAATATTTTTATTGGATTTCATTCATAGAGATATATATATCTCATCTATCAAATGCATTTCGAACATTTCTGCAACCCACAATGAAGTGCAAAACACATTATTTTCAAAATTCACAAGTGATGCAGCTTTTTTGTCTGCGACTGTATATCTGATTTATGCATTCAGCAAACTCTGATAAATCAGCTAATCTAATGGTAGTCTTTCAGTTTATGATCATTTGGTTTTATGAACAAGAATTTTTGGTAATAAATTTGATTCATGATTGTAAAGTTTGATCTTAAAAACTTTTGAACTTCTGCAAACCCATGGGATATCTTTTGAAAGTAAAATAAGTGAGAATGAAATACCTTCATTCTCATTTCAGTGAAATACTTCTAGTGATTGCAGTAAAAAAAAAAAAAAAAAACAGGAATAGCTACCCAATTGATTTATTTTATATATTATTTAGCTTTTTGGAGTTAAATAAAAACAAGAAATATTTAAAAATGGTGCACTTTATAATTCTAATATATATTCAGATTCTATATTGGATTATAGAAGCAAATGATATTTTTAGTAAGCTTCTAGTATTAGTAGTGGCAAAAGATGCAAGAAAGGAAGCTTATAAAGCTGCAATGCAAAAAAAAAAAAAAAAAAAAAAAAAAAAAGCAGTGAAAAAAACAAAAAACAAACCAGATCACATATCCATTCCCTTCAATGATTTGTCTAGTTCTTCCTTAACTTCAAAACTACCCATGTCTACAACAAAGATGGAAGTTTGTCTCAACAATCAACCACCTTCTGGTTGAAGGCAAGCTTCCATGCATTTATATTGTAATCGTCCTTCCTCAGTTTGAATTTGTTCCTTTATGTGTGTGCAGTCTGAGTAAGAGAAAGAATGCCATCAGTGTTGAAATGTCTCAATCCATTCAAAGCCTTCTACATTGCAATCATATCATCTCACAGATGCCTAGTGTCCAGACAGTGCAGTTTGCAGAATTGAAGCCTTTCTTGGTAAGATCACCCTTTTGTTCACTTCACCAATCTTATTACCCTTCTCTGCATCCATTCCAGCAGAACTACATCTTTCCTATAATGAGGCCTTGAGACCTATATGCACTACTCAAGATGCAGCCTACCGGTACAATGGGATAATCATCTCCTTATTCCTGCTAGCAAAGTTCCTACATCATTGACAAAACCTGCTGGCTTGGCAGCCTATCTGTATTGTGCAGAGAACTACATATCTGACTGCACAAGTACTCTCACATCTTTTTCATAATCTGCTACCTTAGAGTAGTGCCACACTTGGCATGTTAACTTGGGATTACTGCTATCCATATGTAAGGTACTTTGCATTTTCAATGTTGAACTTCAACTGCCACTTCTCAGCCCATTGGCCTAATTTTTCTTGATCTTGTTGCTACCTTGATTATTGTCATTAACCACTCTGCCAACCTTCGTATTATCTGCAAACATAAACATTGTTTGATATACCTTCATCGATATCATTATTAAATATAGAAAACAACAGTGGGCCCAGCATAACATTAGTCCAGAAGAGCAGTGACCATTAATAATACTCCATCTTCTCCCACTTAACCAATCCTTTATCTATAGCACTAACTTGCTCTTAATGGCACATTGCTCCAGTATGTACAGTTTATGTGTAACAGTATCAAAAGCTTTCCTGAAATCGAGGTATATGATATCCAAATTTTTTTTGCATCCAGTTCCTTTCTCACTGCATCTTGTCTGACCAATATAATTAGATATAATCCAGTGAGATTTGTCAGACAAAGTTGCCCCTTAACAAATCATTTCTATGGCTGCAGTATAATTGCATTCCTGTCTAGATGGTCCCACATTATTTCTTTAACAATTGACACCATTATTTTTCCTGGAACAGAAGTTAAACTAACAGGTCTGTAATTACTCGTGTCTGTCAGCTTTTGATCTCCCCTTTGCGGATTGGGGATAATTCGCACATCTCCTTCCACGGAGATTTCTTTTAGTTTAGTTTCATTGTTTTGGTTATTCAGTGGCAAATTTTTGAACCATGAGACTCATGAGAATCTAGAGACTCACTCACAAGAGGATTCAAACACTATATGTTTGAATCCTCTTGTGAGTGAGTCTCTAGATAGTATGTAGGCCACCTAAAGAAAATATTTGATGTGAAAACATCTTTGGCGGCACCTAATTTTTCTGATTGGAGTAAAACCAGTTGTTCACAATTGGCTTTACTCCATGTGGAAATTACACAAATTACATCACTTCTTAAATGATCCTAATGCAGTCACCAACGTTGATTCAGTAGAGTAAGTAATGTGCGTTAGCATAAAACTTTACATTCTTATTTCAGACTGAAATAAAATGACGAAAGACGTTAGCTGAACGAACATTTATGTCATTTAGGTAGTAGCGGACATGTGCTTAGGCTCACACCTGCTACTTCCTAAATGATGCTGATGTTGCAAATTCAGTTACTAACGTTGATTTGGTTGTATAAATAGTGGGTGTGAACATAAACGTTATTGTTCATAACTTCGGTTCTAGCTGTTGGATTTTAAAGTGGTTCTGATTTTTGTCAAAATTGTTTACACATAAAACATCTTTTGTGCTTCCAGGGTGCGCGCGCGCACACACACACACACACCACACACACACACACACTTTTTTTTTTTTTTTTTTCCAAGGAATTTGGAAGTTTGATAAAAACTGAAAAACTATATACAACAATGTTTTTAATATTAATGTTTTCCTGTTTTGACTTTATAGGCAAACATTAGTTAGATTACTGTCCTGTTTTGACTTCAATCTTACTAATGTTTGTCTGTCAAAAAGAATTAAGATCAAAATTTTGGGAAAAAATACATAAAAAATGTAATATAAAGAGCTGTTACTTTTATTATGTATCCACTACGTATATACCGTATATATGTTACTTGATTCAGGATTGTCAATTCTGAATCAAGTAACATATTATTGCAAGACAATTCACGGTGCAACAAATTGTTGCATGACATTTTGGTAAAAAAGGTAAAGTGCAGCCATTATCAACCCACTGCAGGATGGAAGCCTCCTCAACAATTCATGCTGAGGGAAAATGGACCATAATCTGCCACGCTGGTCCAGTGCGGGTTGGCAGATCGACCGTATTCAGCAGTCAGGGGCTTGAACCCCGGTCTACTCAAAGAGCGTGTGCTATTGCACTACCGCTCCTGACCACTCGGCTACGGAGACATTTTGGTGTATGCCATCAAATTGGTGCATGATAGAGTGGATATGCCAACAAATTGATGCATAACAGTTTCGGTATGTGACAGATTGGGGCATGTTACAGACCTGTGTATGACAGTTTGGTGTATGTGACAAATCTGTGCATGTCAGTTTGGCATGCACAGATTTGTCAAAACTTTATATTATATTACATTTTTTATGTATTTTTTCCCAAAATTTTGATCTTAATTCTTTTTGACAAGACAGTTTGGTGAATGACATTTCACTATGTGATAATTTGGTGAAAAACAGCTGGAGGCCACTGCAACTTGCTGAATTCTTTAGAAGAATTTTGTGTAAAGCAAGACAGAAAATGTGAACTTTTAACATCATCATCAGCCATTTTCAATCTACTGCAGGATGAAGGCCTTTCCAGTAACTTTCCAGTTCCTTCTGTTTTGTGCAATGGCCATCCATTTACTACCCACAAACTCATGAATTTCATATGTCCATCTCTGTCGTTGTCTTCCAGATTTCTTCTAGCTCCTCTTGGGTACCATTCTGCTATTTTCTTAGTTCATCTGTCATCATGTTTTTGAGCTATGTGTCTTGCCCAAGACCATTTTAGTTTTTTAGTTTTGATAAGAATGTCCTTTACTTGAGTTTGCTTCCTAAACCACGTGTTTCTCTTCTTATCTAACAGTATGATTCCCAGTATAATTCATTTCTATTCTTGGCTGTGTTGTTCTCAGCTTCTCTTCTATTATTTTGGCGAGTGCCCAAGTTTCACTTCCAGAGTCACGGTGGGGAGTATACATTGGTTAATTATTTTACGTTTAGACAAATTGGGATATTGCTCCTCAGTATGTGACTATATTTCCTGAATGCCATCCATCCAAAATTTATTCTTCTCTTGACTTCCAGCCATTTATCATTATTACAGCTAATGACTTGTCCCAGATAAGTATATGAATCCACCTTTTCAATTAATGCTCCTTCAATGATTATATCCCTTTCTGTGGCATTTTGCATTAGCATTAGCATAAGTAGAGGCATTTGATGCAAGAAAGCAAGCTTATGCAGCATCAGCCAAAAAAAAACCACTTCCACTTCACCCCTCTGTTTGTTCAAAATACCTGTCCAGCTGAGCCTTAAACTTATTTAGGCTATCAACTTCCACGACAAGGGATGGAAGTCTGTTCCACCAACCAACCACCCGCTGGCTAAAGGCAAATTTCCGCACGTCTATCCTACATCTGTCTTTTTTCAATTTGAATTTATGCCCTCTCGGGTGATTATTCTGAGCGAGAGGAAGAATCCCATCAGCATTGAGCATGCTCACACCATTCAAGGCTTTATACACCTCTCTCAGATCACCTCGCTGGTGCCTAGTCTCCAGACACTGTAATTTGCAAAACTTAAGCTTTTCTTCATAAGAGTACCCCTTTGTTCCATTCACTAATCTTGTTGCCCTTCTCTGTACTCGTTCCAGCAGCTCTACATCCTTCTTGAAATGAGGCCTCCAGACCTGTATACAGTACTCTAGGTGTGGCCTGACCATTGCCTTGTACAAGGGAATAATCACCTCCTTATCCCTGCTAGAAAAATTCCTATATATCATTGACAATACACCATGAGCTACTCTTGCAGCCCGTCTGCACTGCTCAGAGAACTTCATATTTGCCTGCACAACCACCCCCAGGTCCCTTTCATTCTCTACCACTGTCAGTGTAGTACCACAGAGTTGATACGTTGCTGTGGGGTTGCTGTTTCCCATGTGTAGTACTTTACATTTGTCAATGTTAAACTTCATTTGCCACCTCTCAGCCCATCTGCTCAACCTTTCCAGATCCTGTTGTAGCAGCATAATGTCAGTAGTGTCCTTGACAACCCTGCCTACCTTTGTATCGTCTGCAGACTTCAACATTAAGATTGATATACCCTCATCAATATCATTTATGAATACAGAAAACAATAATGGACTCAACACTGAGCCCTGAGGGACTCCACTAATAACATTAGTCCACGACGAGCAGTGTCCATTGATTACCACTCTCTGTCTTCTCCCCCTCAGCCACCCCTTTATCCACATCAGCAATTTGCCTCCAATGCCACACTGCTCCAATTTGTGCAGCAGTCTTCCATGTGCAACAGTATCAAAAGCCTTTCTAAGATCCAAGTATATAATATCAAAGTTATTCCCTGCATCCAGTTCCTTTGTGACTGCATCATAGTATCCAATCAAATTGGTCAGGCAAGACTTCCCCTTAACAAAACCATGCTGTGTCCGAGCTACAGCTGAAGTCTTGTCTAAATGATCCTGCAGTGCTTCTTTAACTAGTGCCTCCATTAATTTTTCTGGAATTATAAACTCACAGGTCTATAATTACTTGTGTCAGCCTTTGATCCTCCTTTGTGAATTGGGGTCACATTTGCACATCTCCAGTCTGTGGGTACCTCCCCTGAGTCCAAGGAAGCTCTCATAATTATGGCTAAGGGCTTGCTTACTTCCTTTGCTGCCTCCTTTAATATAACTGGATAGATCCCATCCACCCCGAGTGCCTTTCTTGCGTTTATCTTCAACAATTTATCCTCCACTTTACTCTCAGTTATTACAAGATTCTCTAGCTTACTGCTAGAGTTGAATACACCTCTGGCTTTCCCCTCGCTAAATAACTCCTCATGTGTGAATGTCGATGCAAAATATTCATTTAGTTTGTTAGCTACCTGAGCAGGACCATCAACAGTTGACCCATTGATATCAAGTGGACCAATCTGATTCATCCCCTTCCTTCTAGAGTTTACATAAGTAAAGAACTGGCATACTTGTTCATCATTACTTTTGTTTTAGCCATATTCATCTATAGTCCAAAATCTTTACTAAGTCTACATAACAGATTAAGATTTTCTTCTAATTCTTTGGGATCGTGGCTTATGACCACAATGTCATCTGCAAATCGTAAATGGTTTAGGTACTCTCCATTCACATTGACTCCTTTCTGTGATCAGTCTAATCTTCTGAAAGCTTCCTCAAGGGCAGCAGTAAACAGCTTCGGAGATATTGTGTCTCCTTGTCGAACTCCTTTCTCAATTTTAAATTTGCTACTGTCTTTGTCTAGTCTAATAAAGGAGGTAGTGTTCTCATATATTTTCTTAAAAATCAT
The DNA here is from genome assembly GCF_048544385.1 of Mastigoproctus giganteus. NCBI lineage: Eukaryota > Metazoa > Arthropoda > Arachnida > Uropygi > Thelyphonidae > Mastigoproctus > Mastigoproctus giganteus. The sequence continues at coordinate 110,804,590 of NC_143585.1, forward strand.
AATATATGGGGTATCCACGTCTTTCCAGTGACATTGCCTTATGCTGTATGGAGTCAAATGCCTTTTCATAATCCACAAATGCCAGGCATAATGGTGTTTTATATTCATTTGCTTTCTCCATTAGCTGTGATATTATGTGAACATGATCCATGGTTGAGAATCCTGTCTAAAGCCAGCTTCCTTTTCGGTTAATTCTCATCAAGTATTCTTTTTAATCTATTAGTAATGACCCTTGTGAACAACTTGTATATGTGAGATAACAAGCTAATCGGTCTATAATTTTCAATTTCTGATTTATATCCTTTCTTATGCAGCAAAACTATGATTGCATTATTCCACTCCTTAGGCATCACACCTTTTCTAATGCATTTTGTGAAGAGTGTTTCCAGTTTTTGTGTCATGTCACTTCCTCCCAGTTTTAACAACTCTACAGTAACTTCATCTTCCCCCTGGGCTTTCTGATTCTTCATTTTCTTCAAAGCATGTTCTACCTCATCAGGAACGATATCGGATATGTCGTATGTGTTACTAATTTGCAATCCATCTTCCCCACTGCTGGCATCATTTCCTTGCTCTTTGTATAATTCTCTATAGTAGTCTTCTGCTATTTGAATTATGCCTTCTCTGCTATTTATAAGTACACCATCGCTATTCTTCAGTTTCAGTATCATTTGTCTTTCTGTATTACTGCTCATGACTGCTGATTTAAGTCCTTTGTTTTCCCTTAATGCTTGTTCTACTTTCCTTGTGTTAAATCTTCTTATATCCTCTGAGTCTCTTCTAATGGCTTTGCATAACTCAGTACAGTAAACCCCTGCTATTTGCGGGAGTTACGTTCCTGAGAAATGCTGCGAATACTGAGTTATGGCTCCCATAGTAATAAAGGAGTTCCGTTCCAAAGTATGAGATATATAAGAAAAACTAGTCTAAAATTTTGTCTATGTATGTATTATGTGTACCTTCATAATATGACTGTGTACATATACAGTACATAGTGAAATGCAAGCATAAGTCATCAAAATGAAAATAAGAAACAATTTAATATTAAATGTAATATTTATTAGAAATTTCAAACAAATCTTTCAATCCAGTGCCTTTGCTATAGCTAAAAAACTTATCCTGCCAATGCTATCACCAGTTTCGCTAAAGTGTTGATAAAAGTGTTTTGCCTTTTCACAAATGATGAGTGAACTTAAGGGAATTTTATTTTGAGTTCGGTCTTCTATCCACAGATTTAAAGCTTTTTCCATTTTTTCTAATTTAACATCACGAGTTACAGAGCAAATTTTTGAAGCAATTAGCGCGTTTTCACAGACACTACGGCAGATTTTTTCTTCTGATTTCTTGATTGATCGTAACGTTGACTTATTGATTTTATAATGTTTTGCCACTGAATATAATGTTTTCCATTAGAAATTTTGTCTAATAACTGAATTTTACTCGCTAATGTCACCTTCTTTGATCTTTTCACAATTCCCTTGTTATTCGTAGCCATATTTTTGTAGGGGTTAGAAAAGAATTTGTCCACAATAAAGTCACTTTCTTCCGTTAACACATTCGAAAAAGTCTGTTTACACTAACACACTGCAAAACGGTAGATTTTTCACTTCTGTAAGCATATCAATTTATAAATTAATAAATTTATTCAATTTATAAGCATATAAATTAAAAGCAAACGACGAAACCTTCCATGACAAGCGCATACAAGGATTAGCGAGAAACATCCACACTCACGAATTTGTCACCCCTCCCCCCCCACCCACTGAGCTCTGTTTTGACCGGGAAAGATGATTTTAGCCATGCCCATATTTTTTATGGCGGAAAATGTTCGCGGCAATTTAAAATTCACATTTTTTTTTTTTTTTAGGTTTCATTTTATATTAAATCAGCGACCGTGAATACAGATACCGCGAATAGCGGGGGTTTACTGTATACTCAATTTTGTCCTTGTCAGTGTTTATCTTGGTCTTCATTTGTCATCTTCGGTTCATCATGACAAGTGTTTCTTGACTATTTTTTTCTTCTTTGGATTTCTTTTTACCTGTAGGTTTCTTGGGCTTTATCACTTTCAGAAAGTTGTAATTTTCCTCGTCGATATCTTGGTCCTGAGCAGTCTGCAGAAGCTCAAACTTGTTCTTAAGTTCCAGTACATACTGCTTTTTCTCCTCTTCTGTTATCTGAAAGACCTTCGTATTATTTACTTGAGTCAGTTTTTTTCCTTTCTTTTCTTACAAATATATCAAGTGTGCATCTTACCATTCTGGGATCACTTCCAACGTTTAACTTGTTCAGGACGGTAACTTCATTCACGATATATCTTCTGTTAGTGAGGATGAAGTCGATTTCATTAGTTGTTAATCCATTTGGGCTCTTCCATGTCCACTTTCTGTTCACCCATTTCTTGAAAAAAGTGTTCATTACTGACAATCCTTGAGATTCTGAGATTCTGCAAATTCCACAAGTCTTTCACCTCTTTCATTTCTTTCACCAATTCCAAAATTTCCTATAGTTCTCCTTTCTGCTCTGTTTTGTCTCTTTCTAACCTTAGCATTGAAGTCCCCCATAATGATAGTGTAGTGGATTTTCTACTCATCTATAAGACTCAATTTCAGTGTACATTTCTTCAACCTCTTCATCATCATGGCTTGATGTTGGTGCATAAATCATTATAACCTTTAGCTTGTACTTCTTAGAAATCCTGAGTAGTAGCCTTGACACCCTTGGTGATTGTACGTTTGAATTCCAAAATGTTTTTTTATATCTTTATGGACCAGAAAGCCAACTCCACCTTCGCTCCTTGCACTGTTTCCATTGGTGTACAGCAAATTTCCACTTGATAATCTTAAATGATTCATATCTTCTTTTTGTTTCAGCCAAACTGATGATATTCCAATTCTTTTGTAATTGCTTTTTCTTAGCTCTAATATCCTGTCTTCACCGATGAGCGAGTTTACGTTGTAACAGGCCAAGTTCAGTTTCCGTGCATGGCAGCCTGGTCATACCCAGAGATTCTTAGCACCCTGTGTTGCTTCCACTCTGATCCTCTCGCTGCCATAAGAGGGGGAGTGAAAACCGCTGGGCACTGAGTGGTATTCGTTTTGTCATGCTGTCATGTGCTGTAGGGTTTGGTCTTTTCCTCTTCACGCTGACCAGCCATCTTGAAGAGAACCACTCGACACATTCATTGCCACCTAAGTGACATAACAGGACTTACCATTGAGAAGGTGTGCATGAGTGGATTTTAGGGAGGCAGGCCAACCAGACTTCTCCTAAATCTTCTGAATTAGAAAGATATTGGATCCATCAGTGTTTTAGACTGAGTGTCTGATAACACACAGAATGTCTGTTCCTCTCTAAGCCCCCCTAAAAATTTTTAACATGCAATGCTGTAAATGGTGAATTTAGTGATCATGATACAGTTCTTGATATTTTATGTAGTTATGTTTTTTAATGCACATTCCATTTTTCTTAGGAGATCTTTTAAAAAAAAAAAAGTACCATGGACAGGTTCAAGACTGGGATACAAGAGAACTTTGTTCACACTTAACTTTCACTTCTGTAAGTTGTTTTTTTTAGCAAATACAAAAGGGCGGGGGTAGGGATTTGTAAAAGTAGAGATTAAAAATGGATGCCAGGTTAATAATAGATGCTGGGTAATGCACTACTTGTTTGGTTTACAACCTGTGATATAGTTAGTAAAAAAGACTCTCATTCTGACTAGTAAAAAAAAGACTCTCATTCTGACTACTCAAGGTATGGCCTGACTATTGCCTTTGTTTCTGCTAGCAAAATTTCTGTATATCATTGAAAAAACACCATGACCTGCTCTGGTAGCACATCTGCACTCCTCAGAGAAGTTCATATCTGACTGCACAATTACCCCCAGGTCTTTTTCATTCTCCACCTCCTTGAGTGTAGTACCACACAGTTGGACCATTTCTCTTGGGTTACTGATACCCATATGCAGTATTTTGCATTTGTCAATGTTAAACTTCAAATTGGAATTTGGGAAGTACAATGTGTATAGAAAGGACAGACAGGGTAGGATGGGAGGAGGGCTTCAGTTGCCACTTCTCAGCCGATCTGCCTAACTTTTCTAGATCCTGTTGCAGTAAGCATACAGTCTTTACTCTCATTAACAATCCTGCCAACTCTTGTATCATATGCAAACTTGGACATTAAGCCTGATATATCTTCATCGATAAATAGAAAAAAATAAAAAAATGGGCCCAGCACCGAATTCTGGGGGACACCACTAATAACCTTAGGCCATATAGAGCAGTGTCCATTTATTACCACTCTCTGCTGTCTCCCACTCAACCATCCCTCTTTATTCATTGCAGCAACTTGTCCTTAATGCCCTGCAATTTGTACAGCAGTCTTCCATGTGCAACAGTATCAAAAGCTTTCCTGATAATCCAAGTATATGATATCAAAATTATTTTTTGCATCCAGTTCCTTTGTGACCACATTGTAGTATCCAATCAAATTCGTCAGTCAAGACTTCCCCTTAACAAACTCATGGTGTGTCTGAACTATTACTGCTGTCTTGTCTAGGTGATCCTGTATTCACCTCTTTAACCAGTGACTCCATTATTTTCCCCGGAACAGAAGTTAAACTAACACTTCTATAATTATTTGTGTCACCCACTGAACCCCCTTTGTGAATTGGGGATACATTTGCACATTTCCAGTACATGGGGACGAACCCCTCACTCTATGGATGCTCTCATAATTATGACTAAAGGTTTGCTTCTACTTCCCTTGCTGCCTCCTTCATTATAACTGGATAGATTCCATCTGCACCAGGTGCCTTTTTTATGCTTAACTTCAATAATTTCACCTCCACTTTGCTCTCAGTTATTACAAAATCAGTTAGCTCTCTGTTAGAGTTTGATAAACTTCTGGTATTCCTCTCCTTGAATAACTCGTCATGTGTGAATGTAGATGCAAAATGCTTGTTCAGTTTATCAGCTACTTGAGCAGGATCATCAATAGTTGAACCATCTATGTTCTTTATCCTTGATGGTAGTTACATCTTTAAGTAAATCCCACATCAGTACACTGTGATCACTGTTACCTAGTGGTTCCTTTATCTGGAAATTCTTAATGCATGAATAATCTCTCTTCATAATCAGATCAAGAGTTTACTTCCTCTGGTTGCTCCTAGAACATGTTGCTGTAGAAAACAATCCTCCAATAAATCCACAAAAGTCTTTCTGGCATGCAAGTGACCAATCCACAAGTTCCAGTCAATATCTGGAAAATTAAAATCCCCCATTACAAGACATTCTGATTTACTGGCCTACTATTTCTCTGCACAACTGTTCATTGTATTCATGAGTCATTAGACCTATAACACTACTCTCTCATTTTCCATTTCCTAGTGTTTATGTCACACCAAACAGACTCAAATTGTATTGTCCACCCATGTCAACTGGATGCACTTCCTTAGATTTTGTGCTTAACTAATAGCATAACCCCTCCTCCCATCCTACCCTGTCTGTCCTTTCTATACACATTGTACTTCCCAAATTCCAATTCTGCACTATTTATATCTGTGTGACACCATGTCTCTGATATCCAAACAATATCTGGCTTTGTCTTGATTAGCACTTCAAATTCATCAAATTTATTTGCTATACTCCTAGCATCAGTGCCCATGCAAGTATACATGCACCTGTTCTTACTCTTAGTTACTCTAACACAGCCCATGTATTTACTTGTTCCATGATGACTTCCAGCAACTCTAGAAATTCCCAGCAACTTGCTCTCTAGGGTGGTGCTCATTACAATAGAAGCTGTACATGGATCACTTTCGCTTCACCCAGTGGCTACTGTTAATCTTTTAGTTTGTGAATCCCCCCCCCCCCCCCCCAAGCTAGCAGTTTTTCAGCTCACCTCACACTGCCTCGATAGCATCAGCAAATATTCTTGCACCCTTTTTATTGAAGTGTATCCCATCCGCGTAGAAGCAGTCTCTCCTCTTAGCAAGCACAGACCATGCTGAAAAAAATTATACTCTGTGAGCCTTGCACAATTCCTCCAGGGCCAATTTGATTGACAATTTTGGGGAGTACAATAGTACAGAAAGGATAGACAGGACAGGAAGGAAGGAGGAGTTATGCTGTTAGTTAAGAAACACATAAAATGTAAGGAAGTGCATCTAAATGATGTTGGTGGACAATGCAATGTTGAGTCTGTTTGGTGTGACAATAAGCACTGGGAAAGGAAAAATGAGAGTAGGTGTGTGTGTTATAGGCCTAATGAATCCGATGAGTATAATGAGCAGAGAAATAGAGTGGGCGAGTAAATCAGAGTGTCTTATAATGGGAGATTTTAACTTTGGAGATATTGACTGGAACTTTTGGGTTGGTCATTCGCACACCTGCAAGACTTTTTTGGATTTATTGGATGACTATTTTCTACAGCACTGTGTTTGAGAGGTAACCTGAGGGAGTAATACTCTTGATCTGATTATCAGCAGTAATTATTCATGTATTAAGAATTTGCAGATAAAGGAACCATTGGGTGACAGTGATCACAATGTACTGATATGGGAATTACTTAAAGATGTCACTACCATCAAGGCTAAAGGGATGGGCTTTTGCTTTCGTAAAGGAGATTACAAGGGTCTTAAATTCTGTACAGTGGGATCAACTGATGATGTTACCAACGTTGAATTCTGAATGGGAAGCCTTCAGGGACTTAATCTTGGAGGCTACTAGGCTTTTCATCCCAACTAAGAAATACTGTTTCAAGGTTCAGGCCTAAATGGATGTCAGATGAATTGAAGCTTGTGGCAGAGAAGAAAAATGTATGGGATGCATATAAATTATCAGGTGACACAGAAGCCTATGGAAGATATAAGCCTGTCTGTAATCAAGTCACAAAGGAGGTTAGGTAGGCGAAGCCAGATTACGAGAAATATTTGGGAAAGGATGCAAAGAAAATCAGCAAAGTGTTCTTTACTTATGTAAACTCTAGAAGGAAAGGGATGAATCAGATTGGACCACTTAACATAGATGGGTTGACTATTGATGATCATGCTCAGGTAGCTGGTAAACTGAATTGGTATTTTGCATTTACATTCACTCACGAGGAGTTATTAAAAATTTTTGATAACTCCCTGTTAGAGTTATCAAACTCTAACAGGGAGCCAAGTGATTTTGTAATAACTGAGAACAATGTGGAGGCGAAATTGTTGAAGTTAAACCTAAGGAAGGCACCTGGAATGTATGGGATCTATCCAGTTATATTAAAGGAGGCAGCAAAGGAAGTAAGCAAACCCTTAGCCATAATTATGAGAGCTTCCTTAACTCAGGAGAGGTCCCCATGGATATGAGGTGTGCAAATGTTATCACCAATTTACAAAGAGGATTCAAAAGGTGACACAAGTAACTATAGACCTGTTAGTTTAACTTGTGTTCTTAGGAATATAATGAAGTCACTGGTTAAAGAAGCATTGCAGGATAATCCAGACAAGACTCAAGTAATAGTTAAGACACGGAATGGATTTGTTAAAGGGAAGTCTTGTCTGACTAATTTGATTGGATACTATGATGTGGTCACAAAGGAACTGGATGCAAAAAATAATTTTGATAACATATACTTGAATTTCAGGAAAGCTTTTGATACTGTTGCACGCAGAAGAAGAAGACTGCTGTACAAATTGGAGAGGTATGGCATTAAGGGTAAGTTGCTACAATGGATAAAGTGATGGTTGAGTGGGAGACGACAGAGAGTGGTAATTAATGGACACTAGTCTTCGTGGACAAATGTTATTAGTGGAGTTTCTCAGAGTTCGATGATGGGCTCATTGTTATGTGTATTCATCAGTGATATTGATGAAGGTATATGAGGATTAATGTCCAATTTTGCAGATGATACAAAGGTTGGCAGGGTTGTTAACGACAGTATGCTACTCCAACTGTATCTAGATAAGTTGGGCAAATGGGCTGAGAAGTGGCAACTGAAGTAATAAATGCAAGTACTGCATATGGGTAGCAATAACCCAAGAGAAACATACCAACTGTGTAGTACTACACTCAGGGAAGTGGAAAGTGAAAAGACCTGGGGGTAATCATGCAGTGAAATATGAAGTTCGCTGAGCAGTGCAGACGGGCTGCCAGGACAGGTCATGGAGTCTTGTCAATGATGTATAGGAATTTTGCTAACTGGGACAGGTAGGTGATTATCCCATTATATAAGGCAATGAGCCTCACACCTGTGTACAGTGTACAGGTCTGGAGGCCTCATTTTAGGAAGGATGTAGAGTTGCTAGTTGCAACAAAATTTGTGAGGGCAACAAAGGGGTGCTCTTACCAAGAACGCCTAAGGTCTGCAAATTGCAGTACCTGGAGTGGAGGCTCTTGCGAGGTGATCTGATGAGGTGTATAAAGCCTTGAATGGATTGAGCAAGCTGAATGCTGATGGGATTCTTCCTCTTGCTCAGATTAAGAACCTGAGGGGGGGCATAGATTCAAATTGAGGAAAGACAGTTGTAGAATAAATGTGCAGAATTTGCATTTAGCCAGCTGGTGGTTGATTGGTGGAACAGACTTCCATCTTTTGTTGTGAAAGTTGATAGTGTAAATAAATTTAAGGCAGAGCTGGACAGGCAATTTGGAATGAACAGAGGGGTGAAATGGGAGGGGTTTTTTTTTTTTTTTTTTAGCTGATGCCGCATAAGCTTTCTTTCTTGAATCATATGGCTCTCATCATATTCTCCCTCCTATTGTGTCTTGGCAGAATTGCAGACACTTTCAAATTTATCCCTATCTCACGATTTTTTTTTCAGCATTGACCTGTATTTGATAAGTAAATCTGCAGATCTCTTACTCTTAAGATTATTAGTGCCAAAACTTGTAAAACAATATCACCTTTTTGCCTTTAAAAGATGCTATCTGCTGTACAACATCAACAACTTTAGTCTCTGGCAGACTTACTTTGGTCCTGTTCCCCCTATTCTTTTTGCATAATATATTGCCCGTTTTCCTGACAATAGTCACCAACAATAACTACTTGCTGTGGAACCCGCACATTCTGACGTGGAGATTTCCACTGTGTTGCCTGATGCACAGGAGTGAGCTCTAGCATTGAGTTGGGCAGCTGCAAGCTTGTTGGGCCCTCTCTTATTAATTTCTTCAAGGGTTTCTACCCTACACCCGAAATCTCATAGATGCCCATCAGAACACCACCGAGTTGGCGCCTAATTACTTCAGTCTCTGCACCTAGCACACACAAAGATTTCCTCCTTGTCTAGATCATATCCTGTTCTAGAAAGATCTGCAAACCTTTCACATTTCACACATTTTTTTTTTAGACTGTGATGCGTTGTAGAATTGCACCCTTCGGTTCTACCCCGAGCCACAGCACTCCTGTTACTTTGTGTCTGTTACTTTGCTGCACTAGTCTGGGTCATGATTCCGTTTAAGTATAATTTAATTAATAATGAAATTTAATAGGTTAATAAATTTTGCTGATTAATTGATAATAAGGTAGTTTGGTACCTATACAGGTAACCCTCGTTTAACACGGTAGTTAGGTTCCTACAAAATCCTGCGTAGTGGGAAACCGTGTTATACGGGACTAAGAATCAGTGCAAAAAGGGGGTTATGTTCCAGAAGCTAACAAAAATACATCTTCCTTTTATTTTTAACTGTTGGAAATTTAATTTTTATAGTAGTAATAACTTAATAGTTTAAGTATTATTTTTATAATAGTAGTATACTTAAAATTAATAATTGAACAAATGTCTTGTCTTATAAACATTAATAACAGATAATGTGCGTTCATTTAATTTTCTTTTTCATCACTGCTATCTAAAATCAATCTCTTCTGCTCTCTTTAAAAGTCACGAACTGCATGCTTCAAAGTCAATTTTTTATGGTCTCAAACAAGCACAAGTTCAATAGCACAGAACATAATCCAGGGATCTCCCAACAAGATACAGTGGATCCCCACTTTAAAGATATCAAGCACAAATTTAACTTTTACTTTACGAATTAACAAAGTTAAATGATTCGTGAAAATCGGAAGAATATTTTCCAGTTAGCAAAATAAAAATAAATTTACGCTTACATACATAGCTTAATTAATATGTACTGTAATATGTACATATTAACTAATTGATATTTCTGTTCACTGACTTTTTTTTTGGTTGTAAAATTTAAAACAGTAAAAATGATAAACAATTAATAACAAAGAACACGGCACTCGTGAGATACAGAGTAATAAGTTTCTGAAAATATGTTTGTTTTTTTATATGATTGAATATTTCTTGAAAGAGGAAACACATTTCACCATAATAATGTGAAAACCCACACAATTCCAGCTATCAGTACTGTAGTAAATGCAAGAAGATTGAGTTTACTACCTGCTTATAATTGATTTCACTAACAGAAAAGACCAATAACTGGAAGGTTTATTGGTCTTTAAACAAGAATTGTTTTTATTGTTTTATGGTCATGACCTCCAGAAATGTGCTTTAGAAAAATATCATGAAGGTGATAACCACTAGTCAACAGCAGGGATTCACAAAAAGGAATGGAAACGTTGAAAATTACATCATAATAACAGGATTTTCCCAGCATAAAAGCTCAAAAATACCGTGTTATGTGAGATTTCCCACAATTCTCAAATTGGGTTAGAGTGAAACCATGTTATATAAGTAACCATGTTGTGTGAGGATTTCCACAATTTATCAATCATGTTAGAGCAAAACCGTGTTGTAGGAGTACCGTGTTATATGGGGGTTGCTGTACTAATCTAACAGATTTCTAATACAGTGCTACGTATTTCGCTATCTAGTTTTATGTTAAATCTTCCTTTTTAAGAAGTTCGGGATTTACGTTATGCTGTTCTGTGTCGTATAATAATGGCGGCAAATGGCAAGTTACGAACGGTAAGATATATGGACGTTAAGTATTAACTTTCAAAATCGCTATCTAAATTCAAAATAAACCAAGGAGCTTGACTAGAACTATAAAGCTACTTATAGAAAATAATTTAGTATAACAATTAAGTCAATAAAATGACTAAATATAAATAAAAACTTGGCATTTGCCCGAGCTGCAAAAATCTTGGCTAACACAGTAATTCCCTCGTACCCATACCTTGTTAGCCAACAACCTTCTTACATAGTAGCATGTTGTTTGGAATGAAGAAAGTGACATGCTGCTATGACAGATAATCTAAAGGAGAGTACAGTTATTTAATAATTTTTAATACTAACACACTGATGATGTATAATGAACCTTTACATTATCTGTAATACATTGGTAGATGCAAATAACCCTTGAGCCAATAAATCCCACAAAAAATTTATATTTATTTATTTATAACATAAATATATGAATAAACGTTTTTGTATTTTATGTATAAATACTTGTATTTTTAATGAAAATCAAACTGATGTCACTACTGGGAGAAGAGAAAAGTAGACATATTAGGATATGTAAGAGAATTAGCATTAGCAAAGGTTCACCCATCCACTCGCTCCAAATGTTTGTCAAGTTCTGCCTTCAATCTATTTAAGCTATCAACTTCTACAACGACAGATGGAAGTTTGTTCCAGCAATTAACCACCCGCTGGCTAAAGGCTAACTTCCGCACATCTATCCTACAACCGTCTTTCTTCAATTTGAATTTATGCCCTCTCAGGCGATTATTCCGAGCAAGAGGAAGAATCCCATCCGCATTGAGCATGCTCAAACCATTCAAACCTTTATATACACCTCAATCAGATCACCTCGCAGGTGCTTAGTCTCCAGACACTGTAATTTGCAAAACTTAAGCCTTTTTTAGTAAGAGCAACCCTTTGTTCCATTCACTAATCTTGTTGCCCTTATCTGTACTCGTTCCAACAGCTCTACATCCTTCTTAAAATGAGGCCTCCAGACCTGTATACAGTACTCAAGGTGTGGCCTCACCATTGCCTTATACAAGGGGATAATCACCTCCTTATCCCTGCTAGAAAAATTCCTATATATCATTGATAAGACACCATGAGCTACTCTTGCAGACTGTCTGCACTGCTCAGAAAACTTCATATCTGCCTGCACAATTACCCTCAGGTCCTTTTCATTCTCTACCACTGTCAGTGTGGTACCACAGAGTTGATATGTCACTCTGGGATTACTGCTTCCTATATGTAGTACTTTACATTTGTCAATGTTAAATTTCATTTACCACCTCTCAGCCCATCTGCTCAACTTTTCTAGATCCTCTTGCAGCAGTGTACAGTCTGTCCTCGTATAGCACGATAGTTGCGTTCCTAGAAATCCTCGTGCAATGCGAAATCGTGCAATATAAACAACAAGCCCTATGGGAAAAGTAGGGTTAGGTGCCGACCACCCAAGATTGAACACACATTTGGAACCAAAACATTACCAAACAATAAATAATCGGGTAATTTTAATCGTTATAAAATACGTAAGCATTTTATAACGATTAAAATACGTAATAAAAATATTATAATAAAGTATTTTTAGTATTTTTTAATACTAAAAAAGTATTTTTTACGAATAAAATACGTATTTTATTCGTAAAAAAATTATTATATTAAATAAAATAGTCGTAATAAAATACTTACGTATTATAAAATACGTAAGTATTTTATAATACTTACTTATAATAATACAAAACGAGGAAGCACACTTGATACACTTAAACAAAGCTGCGCGCGTATAGCAACTGAACACCGTAAAGGCCGAGATACACTATTAATTAACACTCCACATTTTACTAAAGCACATTTCTCGGGGTTACTACCATAAAACAATAAAAACAATTTCCAGTTGCCTTTCTGCTAGTGGAATCTGTTATAAACTGGTAGTAAACTCCATCTAATTGCATTTGCGATTATATTGATAGCTGGAATTGTGTTGGTTTTTACGTTATTATGGTGAAATGTGTTTCCCCTTCACTGATATAAAAAAAAATAAATACATTTTCAGAATCTTCTCTTCATTCCTATCGTGTGCATTCGGTTGGGATGATACTGCCATTTCTTGTAAACACAAAGGCGAATCGTGCATAAGCGAATTCGGTTCGTGTTATATAAGATAACGTTCCCCTATTTATAAATCGTGTATGATCGAATTCGTGTAATGTAAACACGTGTTATACGAGGACCGACTGTACTGTCATTAATGTCATTAACAACCCTGCCAACCTTCATATCGTCTGCAAACTTGGACATTAAGTCTGATATACCATCACCAATATCATTTAAAATACAGAAAACAATAATGGACCCAACACTGAACCCTGAGGGACTCCACTAATAACATTAGTCCACGATGAGCAGTGTCCATTGATTACCACTCTGTCTTCTCCCCTCAACCATCCCTTTATCCATAGCAGCAATTTGCCTCCAATGCCACACTGCTCCAATTTGTGCAGCAGTCTTCCATGTGCAACAGTATCAAAGGCCTTTCTAAGATCCAAATATATGATATCAAAGTTATTCTTTGCATCCAGTTCCTTTGTGACTACATCATAGTATCCAGTCAAATTTGTCAGACAAGTCTTCCCCTTAACAAACCTATGCTGTGTCCGAGCTATAACTGAAGTCTTGTCTTGATGATCCTGCAATGCCTCCATTAATTTCCCTGGAACAGAAGCTAAACTAACAGGTCTGTAAGTTTAGCTTCTGTCTTCCTTTGATCCTCCTTTGTGGATTGGGGTCACATTTTCACATCTTCAGTTCATGGGTACTTCCCTTGAGTCCCGGGAAGCTCATAATTATGGCTAAGGGTTTGCTTACTTCCTTTGCCGCCTCCTTTAATATAACTGGATAGATTCCATCCTCATACACATGGGAAACAGCAACCCCAGAGCAACGTATCAACTCTGTGGTACTACACTGACAGTGGTAGAGAATGAAAAGGACCTGGGGGTAATTATGCAGGCAGATATGAAGTTCTCTGAGCAGTGCAGATGGCCTGCAAGAGTAGCTTGCAAGAGTAGTAAGGTGTCTTATCAATGATATACAGGAATTTTTCTAGCAGGGATAAGGAGGTCATTATTCTCTTGTATAAGGCAATGGTCAGGCCACACCTTGAGTACTGTATACAGGTCTGGAGGCCTCATTTCAAGAAGGATGTAGAGCTGCTGGAGCGAGTACAGAGAAGGGCAACAAGGTTAGTGAATGGAACAAAGGGTTGCTCTTACGAAGAAAGGCTTAAGTTTTGCAAATTACAGTTTCTGGAGACTAGGCACCGGCAAGGTGATTTGATTGAGGTGTATAAAACCTTGAATGGTTTGAGTATGCTCAATGCTGATGGGATTCTGCCTCTTGCTCAGAATAATCACCTGAGAGGGCATAAATTCAAATTGAGGAAAGACAGATGTAGGATAGATGTCCGGAAATTTGTCTTTAGCCAGTGAGTAGTTGGTTGGTGGAACAGACTTCCATCCCTTGTTGTGGAAGTTGATAGCCTAAATAAATTTAAGGCTCAACTGGACAGGTATTTCGAACGAACGGAGGGGGTGAAGTGGAAGTTTTTTTTGGCTGATGCTGCATAAGCTTGCTTTCTTGCATCATATGCCTCTGCTAATGCTAATCTGATTCATCCCCTTCCTTCTAGAGTTTACATAAGTAAAGAAATCTTTGCTATTTTTCTTTGCATCCTTTGCCAAAGATTTTTCGTAATCTGCTTTCACCTGCCTAACCTCCTTTGTAACTTGGTTACAGACCAGCTTATATCTATCGTAGGCTTCTGTGTCACGTGTTAATTTATATGTATCCCATGCACATGTTAATTTATATGTATCACATGTGACAGAGAAGAAAACATCTCTGTCACATGTCTAATTAGTTCATGTGACATCCATTTAGGCCTAAATCTTGAACAATATTTCTTTGTTGGGATGAAAAGCCTATTAGCTTCCAAGATTAATTCTTTGAATGCTTCCCATTTGAATTTGCTGGTGGTAACATCATCAGGTGGTCTCAACGTATAGAATTTAAAATACTGTCTCAGACCACCGTAGTCACCTTTATGAAAGCAAAAACCCTTCCCTTTACCCTTGATGGTAGTTACCTCTTTGAGTAAATCCCACTTCAGCACACTGTAATCACTGCTACCTAGTGGTTCTTTATCTGCAGATTCTTTATGCATGAAGAATCACTACTGATAATCAGATCCAAGAGTATTACTCTCTCTAGTTGCCTCCCGAACATGCTGCTGTAGAAAACAATCATCCAATAAATCCACAAAAGCAACCCACAAATTCCAGTCAATATCCGGGTAATTAAAATCCCCCATTATAAGACGCTCTAATTTACCGGTCCACTGTATTTCTCTGCACAATTGCTCTTTATACTCATCAGATTCATTAGGCCTATAACACACACCTACTCTCATTTTTCTTTTCCCAGTGCTTATGTCACAACAAACAGACGCAAGATTGCATTGTCCACCCACATCAATTGGATGCACTTCCTGAGATTTTGTTTCTTAACTAACAGCATAACCCCTCCTCCCTTCCTGTCCTGTCTATCCTTTCTGTACACATTGTACTCCCCAAATTCCAGTTCTGCACTGCTTATGTCTGCCTGACACCATGTGTCTGATATCCCAACAGTATCTGCCTTCGATGTCTTGACTAGCACTTCGGGCTCATCAAATTTATTATTATTATTATTATTATTATCATTAGCCATATGGTGCAAGGAAGCCTGAGGCTTATGCTGCACCAGCCAAAAAAAAAAAATTTTTCTGAATTACCCCGAGAGAGAGAGAGAGAGAGTAGAAAGGAATCACCAAGAAAAAGAAGAATGATGATATCCAGCTCAGGACCCTGGGTGTACCAAGCCCATACTCACCAGATGTGAGCCCCTGGGGGCAATTTATTAACTATACTCCTAGCATTGGTGTACATGCAAGTATACATGCACCTGTTTCTACTCTTAGTTACCCTAACCCAGCCCATGTATTTACTTGTTCCACTATGACTCCCAGCAGTCCTGGAAATTCCCATTGCCTTGCTTTTCAGGCTGCTGCTCAATTGCATTTCAATAGAAGTAGTGCAAGAATCACTTTTACCTCTGCCAGCGGCTACTGTTAATCTATTAGTCCTTCCCCCCCCCAAGCTAGCAGTATTCTGACCCACCTAACTCTGCCTTGATAGCATCAGCAAATATTCTTGCACCATTTCTATTTAAGTGTATCCCATTCCTGTAGAAGCAGTCTCTCCTGTTAGGAAGCACACATCAGGCTGAGAAAAATTCTATCCCTTGAACCTTGCTCTCCAGGGCCGATTTGATCAACAAGGCTCTCATCATATACTTCCTCCTCTCGTGTCTGGGCAAAATTGCAGACACTTTCAAATTCAACCCTAACTCGTGGCTTTTTTTAGCATTGACTTGTACTTGTAATTCCGCCTGTCTCCTACTCTTAATATCATTAGTACCAATGCCTACAACAATAACACCCTTTGTGCCCTTAAAAGATGATATCTGCTCTAAGACGTCATTAACCTTTGCCTCTAGCAGACATACCCTTGTCCTGTTCCATCTATTCTTTTTGCACAATATGTACCCTCTTTCCCTGACAATAGAGTCACCTACAACAACTAGTTCCTTTGTGACCAGCGCATTCTGCCCTGGGGGTTGTCACTGTGGTGCGTGATGTTCAAGTGCAAGCTCTGGCAGTGATGCGGGCAGCTGAGAGCTTGATGGGCCCTCAATTTAAATCCTTCGAGGGCATCCACCCTGTCCTTCAAGCTCTCATATAAGCCTATAACAATGCCGATTTGGCGCCTGATTTCCTCGCACTCCTTATGTCATGCACACGCAAAGACATTCCTGATTGCTCCACAAACATGAAACAAGCAGTCCAATTCAATAGACTATGATTCAGAGGACAACTGCCCCCCTCAGTTCTCCCCTGAGCCCCAGCACTTCCACTAGTTTGAGCCTTTTGCTTTGCTACTCTGGTCTGTCATGATTTCTGTTCAAGTTCAATAAAATTTCAATACAAAATATACCACTAAACCTATATCCCAATGCAGTTGTACCACTATATGTATATGTATTTCGGTATTGAATATTATCTCCAAGTTATGTTATATGACTCTTATTCCCTGTCTACTTATATGTATTAATTTATGATGTTACGTTTGTAATAACTACGTTGCTACATTTATTTAGTTAAAAAAGTACAATTCAGTTGACAATGAAATTTAATAAGATTAATAAATTTTACTGATTTATTGATACTACTATACTCACTATCTGGTTTTCCGTTAAACCTTACGCTAGCACACATTGTATCTTATAACAATGGCGGCAAGTTTTTTTTTTTTTTTTTATGTGAACCCCAAGCACGAGAGGTATTAGAACCTATAGTACTTAGTACCGTGCTTGGGTTGGAGGTTGAGAAGACGAAAGAAGATATTTGTTGACATTGGACTTGAACTTCTGTAGATTGTAATTTTCAGGAAATACGTATGAAGGAAGGTTGTTCCAGAAAACGGCAGTTGAATGAATAAATGAGGAAGATGAAAAGTTGGTTCTGTGGGTTTGAAGTTGGACAGTAAATGGATGTTGGCTGGTGGCGGCACATGTTTGGACTGTTTTGAAAGAGAGAGAGGGAATTATAGAAGCCAATTCAGAAGAACAGTGCCTATGGAAGTATCTGTAGAAGAGGCATGCAGCAGAAACAGTATGTCTATGAGAAAGCAAGTGGAGAGACTCTGTTAGAGACGAATCATTAATTAACCTAACTACCCTCTTCTGAATGGAAACAAGAAGCGTGAGAGAGGTTTTGGGGGCACCACCCCAGATGTGGGAACAATATTCCATGGCAGGGCACATTTGCGATTTATACAGAATGAGCAGCTGTTTGGAAGAAAAGTAACACAGAGAGCGAAAGAGAAAACCAAGTTTTTTAGATGTAGAGGAAGCAATATTTGTAATGTGCTTGTGCCAAGAGAGATTAGAAGTCAGGGTAATCCCCAAAAGAGATATATCATTTTGCCTAGAAATCAGAGTGTCACTAAAGATAAGCATAGGAGCAAAAGAATCCTTTTTGCGAGATATAAGACAAGACTGAGTTTTAGAAGGATTGAAATCAACTAAGTTGTCTTTGACCCACTGGAGAATTACCTGGAGATTGGCATTTAAGGAATTGGTAGCAGATATTTGAGAAGTTGAAGCTGATTGAGCAGGACAAAGTTTCTCAAAATGGAAAGTGGAATGCAATGTGCTATCATCGGCAAAACTGTGGATAGGATTTCCAGTCAATGGAAGAAGGTCATTAATATACAAGAGAAAAAGAGTGGGGGAAAGAACTGAACCTTGGGGGACACTGGCATTAGTGGAGAAGTTAGAGGACAGAGAGAGCCATCCACCATCACCCTCAGTGAGCGATCAGAGAGAAAACTGGATAACCAATTACTAAAAACAGTTGGCAAACCATAAGATGGAAGCTTGTTTAGAAGACCTTTATGCCAAACACGATCAAAGCCTTTGAGATGTCAAGAGCAACTACTTGTGTTTCACCGAACCTTTCCATTGAACTAGTCCATAAATGGGTAATATAAGCCACAATATCACCAGTGGATCGACACTGATGGAATCCATATTGGCGATCGTTGATCAGTCGGAAGGTTTCCAGGTAGTTTAAGAGTTGGCGGTTAATTGATTTCTCCATTACTTTAGAAAGAGTAGAAGTAATTGCAATGGGACGATAATTGGATGGGAGGCATTTGTCACCCTTTTTAGGAACTAGCATTAGCATTAGCATTAGCATTAGTAGAGGCATATGATGCAAGAAAGCAAGCTTATTCAGCATCAGCCAAAAAAAAAAAAAAAAAAAAAACCCTCTCCCATTTCACCCCTCCGTTCGTTCGAAATACCTGTCCAGTTGAGCTTTAAATTTGTTTAGGCTATCAACTTCAACAACAAGTGATGGAAGTCGGTTCCACCAACCAACCACCCGCTGGCCAAAGGCAAATTTCCGCACTTCTATCCGACATCCGTCCTTCCTCAATTTGAATTTATGCCCTCTGAGGTGATTATTCTGAGAAAGATGAAGAATCCCATTGGCATTGAGCATGCTCAAACCATTCAAAGCCTTATACACCTCTATCAGATCACCTCGCCGGTGCCTAGTCTCCAGACTCTGTAATTTGCAAAACTTAAGCCTTTCTTCGTAAGAGCAACCCTTTGTTCCATTTACTAATCTTGTTGCCCTTCTCTGTACCCGTTCCAGCAGCTCTACATCCTTCTTGAAATGAGGCCTCCAGACCTGTATACAGTACTCAAGATGTGGCCTAACCATTGCCTTATACAAGGGAATAATCACCTCCTTATCCCTGCTAGAAAAATTCCTGTATATCATTGACAAGACACCATGAGCTACTCTTGCAGCTCGTCTGCACTGCTCAGAGAACTTCATATCTGCCTGCACAATTACCCCCTGGTCCTTTTCATTCTCCACCACTGTCAGTGTAGTACCGCAGAGTTGATACGTTGCTCTGGGGTTACTGTTTCCCATATGTAGTACTTTACATTTGTCAATGTTAAAATTCATTTGCCACCTCTCAGCCCATCTGTTCAACCTTTCCAGATCCTGTTGCAGCAGCATAGCGTCAGTAGTGTCCTTAACGACCCTGCCAACCTTTGTATCATCAGCAAACTTGGACATTAAACTTGATATCCCATCATCAATATCATTCATAAACACCGAAAACAACAACGGACCCAACACTGAACCTTGAGGAACTCCACTAATAACATTAGTCCACGTTGAGCAGTGTCCATTGATTACCACTCTCTGTCTTCTGCCACTCAACCATCCCCTTATCCATAGCAGCAATTTGCCTCCAATGCCACACTGCTCCAATTTGTGCAGCAGTCTTCCATGTGCAACAGTATCAAAAGCCTTTCTAAGATCCAAATATACAATATCAAAGTTATTCCCTGCATCCAGTTCTTTTGTGACTACATCATAGTATCCAATCAAATTGGTCAGGCAAGACCTGCCCTTAACAAAACCATGCTGCGTCTGAGCTATAACTGAATTCTTGTCTAGATGATCCTGCAGTGCTTCTTTAACCAGTGCCTCCATTAATTTACCTGGAACAGAAGTTAAACTAACAGGTCTATAATTACTTGTGTCAGCCTTTGATCCTCCTTTGTGAATTGGGGTTACATTTGCACATCTCCAGTCTATGGGTACCTCCCCTGAGTCCAAAGAAGCTCTCATAATTATGGCTAGGGGTTTGCATACTTCCTTTGCTGCCTCCTTTAATATAACTGGATAGATCCCATCCACCCCAGGTGCCTTTTTTATGTTTATCCTCAACAATCTCTCCTCCACTTTCCTCTCAGTTATTACAAAATCATCCAGCTCACTGCCAATGTTTACTTTACCTACATCATTCTCCTTCCTGAATAACTCCTCATGCGTGAATGTAGATGCAAAATACTCGTTTAGATTGTTAGTCACCTGAGCAGGATCCTCAACTGTTGAACCATCAATATCCAGTGGACCAATCTGATTCATCCCTTTCCTTCTCGAGTTCAAGTATGTAAAGAACTCCTTTCTGTTTTTCTTTGCATCCTTTGCCAAGGATTTTTCGTAGTCTGCCTTTGCCTGCCTAATCTCCTTTGTGACTTGGTTACAGACCAACTTATATCTATCATAGGCTTCCATGTCACCCATTAATTTGTATGTATCCCATGCATTTTTCTTCTCTGCCACATGTCTCATTAGTCCATCTGACAACCATTTAGGCCTAAACCTTGAACAATATTTCTTAGTTGGTATGTAAAGCCTGGTAGCCACCAAGATTAGTTCCTTGAATGCTTCCCATTTTGAGTTTGCTGTTGGTAACATCATCAGTTGGTCCCACTTTATAGAATTTAAATACTGTCTCAGACCATCATAGTCGCCTTTACGAAAACAAAAACCCTTCCCTTTACCTCTGATGGTAGTTACCTCCTTGAGTAAATCCCACTTCAACACACTGTGATCACTGCCACCTAGTGGTTCATTTATCTGCAGGTTCTTAATACATGAAGAATCACTACTGATAATCAGATCAAGAGTATTGCTCCCTCTTGTTGCCTCACGAACATGCTGATGTAGAAAACAATCATCCAATAAATCCACAAAAGCCTTGCTAGTGTGCGAGTGACCAACCCACAAATTCCAGTCAATATCTGGGAAATTAAAATCCCCCATTATAAGACTCTCTGATTTACTGGCCCTCTCTATTTCCCTGTACAATATATTATTATACTCATCAGAGTCATTAGGCCTATAGCACACTCCTACTCTCAATTTTGATTTCCCTATGCTTATGTCACACCAAACTGACTCGACACTGCCCTGTCCATCGATGTCAACTGGCTTCACTTCCTTTGACTTTATGTGTTTCTTAATTAATAGCATAACCCCTCCTCCCCTCCTGTCCTGTCTATCCTCTCTATATACATTGTATTCCCCAAATTCCAGTTCCGCATTACTTATATCTGTGTGACACCACGTCTCTGATATCCCAACAATATCTGCCTTTGATGTTTTGAGCAATACCTCAAATTCATCAAATTTATTTACCAAACTCCTAGCATTGGTGTACACGCAGGTATACATGCACCTGTTTCTATTCTTAGCTACCCTAACACAAACCATGTGTTTACTTGTAACGCAATGACTACCAGCAGTCTCTGAAATATCCTGCATCTTGTTTTTCAGACTTCTGCTCATTTGAATAGAAGCAGTGCAAGAATCACTTCCACCTCTGCCAGTGGCTACTGTTAATCTATTAGTCCTTGTATCCCCCCCGACTAGCAGTTTTCCGACCCACCTAACACTGCCTCGACAGCATCAGCAAAAATTCTTGCACCCTTTCTATTTAAGTGTATCCCATCCCTGTAGAAGCAATCTCTCCTGTTAACAAGTACAGTCCAGGCTGAAAAAAATTCTACCCCTTGAGCCTTGCACAATCCCTCCAGGGCCGAATTGATCGACAAGGCTCTCATCATATACTCCCTCCTATCGTGTCTGGGCAGAATTGCAGACACTTTCAAGTTCAACCCTAATTCACGGCTTTTTTTCAACAGTGACCTGTACTTGCTAAGTAATTCCGCCGGTCTCCTACTCTTAATATCATTAGTGCCAACGTGTACAACTATATCACCCTTTGTGCCCTTAAAAGATGATATCCGCTCTACAACGTCATCAACCTTTGCCCCTGGCAGACATACCCTGGTCCTATTCCACCTATCCTTTTTACAAAGTATGTTCCCCGTTTCCCTGACAATAGAGTCACCAACAACTACTAGTTCCTGTGGGACCGGCGCATTCTGCCTAGGGGGCTGCCCCTGTGTTGCCTGATGACCAAGTGCATGCTCTGGCGTTGATGTGGGCAGCTGAGAGCTTGATGGGCCCCTCAATTTATTTCCTTCAAGGGCATCCACCCTGTCCTTCAAGGTCTCATAAAGGCCCATAACAACGCTGAGTTGTCGCCTGATTTCCTTGCACTCCTTACATCGTGCACACACAAAGACATCCCCCTTGGCAGTATCATGTCCCGTACCCGACTGCTCCGCAAACATCAAGCAAACAGTGCATTTTAATAGACTGTGATTCAGAGGGCAACTGCCCCCCTCAGTTCTCCCCTGAACCACAGCACTCCCATTAGTTTGGGCCTTTTGCTTTGCTGCTCTGGTCAGAGTCATGATTCCAATTTAATTCAATAAAATGTAAAACAAAAATTAAATCCTTAAGTTATATCCCAAAACAGTTATGTTATATATATATATATATATATATATATAACTAGCTGGATATGAGCAAATTTCCAAGCAGAAGGAAAAACACCTTTGGAATAAGAAAGTGAAAAAAGGCGGCAAAGAATAGGAGTAAGTTCAGGAGCACAGGTTTTGAGAACAAGTGGAGAAATACCATCAGGACCTGGAGCTTTCTTAGCATCAAGATTCATCAAAATCCTTCTGATATCCTTTTGACGGAAGACCACGGGAGGCATTGAATGGGGTGTGTTGGGAATGGTGGGAGGTGTTTTACCAAGATCATTAATACATGAGTTGGAAGAAAAATGGGATGCTAGCAGGTCAGCTTTATCCTTGGCAGAAGTGACAACAGGACCATCTGGTTTTGACAGAGGTGGGAGCAGAGATGGGCAAAAGTTGCTGCCAATAGCTTTGGCAAGAGACCAGAATGCTCGGTACCATTAGGACAAGAAGCAAGTTTTCTACTCTTAGCCTGTTCAAACTCTAGTTTGGACTGATTAATAACTGCTTTACAATTGTTGCGAGCTTTGGTGTAGGCAGAAAATGACACTGAAGAATTAGAAACAAGACAATTACGATATGCAACATTCTTCTCTTGAACAGCCTTAGCACATTTATTGGAAAACCAAGGTTTAGATAAAGGACGAGATTTTAAAGTGGAGTGTGGGATAAAGGATTCCATTCCTACAAGAATAATTTCACTGACACGTTCTGAGCAAACGTTGACATCAGAAGTTTTGAAACAGTAATCCGACCAAGGAAAAGAAGAAAAGAAGTCTCGCAGGTCATCCCATTTTGCATTCTTGTAATGCCAAACAACACGAGGTTGGGAAGCCCACCGGGCTAGCCGAGTGGGTAAAGTACCTGCCCGGCAACCCAAAGGTCGCGGGTTCGATTCCTGCCTCGTGCTTGGATCAAAGTACTGCAAAAACCTTGGGAGGTGCAATATGGCCACAGAAGCCGATGCGCCAACAACTACCAAATCAAAAAAAAAAAAAAAACGAGGTTGGGAATAGCCATGAGATAAAGGTTCCATTGGAGAAGAGACAATCGCCAAGTTGTGATCTGAAGTGCTAAAGGACCTCTCACTTTGACAGTGTACTTAGAAGGGTCGTTTGTGAGAAAAAGATCAAGCGTATTGGCTGTATGATTAGGATTGTCTGGTATTCTTGTAGGTAAATGAACAATCTGTGCTAGGTCTTTTGTAATTGCAAAAGCCTAAGCATCTCGAACTGCTGGGTCGGTGGGACTAGAAAACGGAAGCCAGCTGGAGTTGTGAACATTAAAATCACCAAAGAAAATTACCTCACTGTTAGGAAAGTTGGACTGGAGAAAGTCAAGTTGCAAAGAGAGGAAGTCAAAGAGCTCCAAGTGATTAGTGGAGTTGGGAGAATGGTAGAGACAACAGATGAATTTGACACAATGAGGTAGAGAGATTTTAAGCCAGATAAGATCAAAGAGAAGAAATTCCAAATTGCCAAGTCTCTGACAGGGAATATCAGAACGGACATATTCACAAGTACCACCTTTGAGGTGAAAGGAATCATACAGCAAATAATTTGGGCATCTGAGATGAGCAGTAGTTGAATCAACCGATAACTGAAATTCTGTCAGAAAAAGTATATGGTGTTTGGCAGACTGCAAGTGGAAATGGACATCGTTGAGATGAGAATTGAGACCACGTATATTTGTGAAATGAATTAGCAAGTGCTTGGTATATTTGTGAAATGAATTAGCAAGTGCTTGGGAGGTTTAGATCTTTTCGCAGATAAGCTTGCTCTATTAGTTTGACAATTCATGGTGTATTCAATGGTAAGAAAAAGTGGGTGGGACATGCTGTATGAAGTAATGAAATTTTTGGATATGGCGTACATGTGGTAAGAATATACCCAGATCCTTGACATAACGTGGCCTCGACAATGCTCCCCGCATACACACTACTCGGACTCCCTCCAGTCACTATCTGGCAGAGTAGAGGTAGTAAGATTATACACTAGCTGATCCGGACGCCTCCTAGATTGTTACCAATAGGTTCGGTCTGGTGTACTAACTAGCGGCCGGCCTGCGAATACCGTTTTAGAGCTGTACCCTCGAAATGTAAGGAATATTGGATCTCGCCACGACGTTCATCATAACCTCAAAAGTCATCAATCATACTGCATAATGGAAGAGATAGGGAAGGGTTGACCGGAACTTAGTTCTAGAGACTAAACATTGGTTCCACCACTTCAAGCCTCCAATAAGCAAAGTGGTGGTATTTCACCGATTGATGAGAGTTATCTACCACCTAGTACTGCCTGGTAACATAGAGGGTCGGCGTTCCTCCATGTGGTGTGGGCGTCACACCTCGACCCCTGCTTACGTTGGTTCACACCTGGGTGGTCACCCACCATGTACTTGTGCATGGAGGTTATACCCAGGATTACTAACAGTACCACCATCGTGAAGGTGGAAGCAGAGGATTTGGCTGTCACAGACCGTCCGGACTTCGCCGAAATTGGGTCCACTTGACTTGAGTTTCACCCGAATATCAGTTCCATCAGCGTTTTAGACTCCCAGGTGGCAAGTACAGCTTGTCTGGCCTATCTGAGAGAATGTCTGTGACAACCTCAAGGACCTAAGTTACGAATTTGGTCAAGGAGCAAGTTACGAATGGTTAATCTGCGGACATGAGCTATTATTTACTTTCCAAATCGCACTATCTAAATTCAAAATAAACCACGGAGCTTGACTAGGTCTATAAGCTACTTATAGAAAATAATTTAATCTAACAATTAAGTCAAACCGGGTAAGTATAATTAAAAACTTTTCGTTCGCAGGAGCTGCAAAATCTCTCCACACATGGATTTGATACCCTTACTGATACTAAGTAATAACCTACAAAATCTCTATCTAAATTCAATTTAAACTAAAGTATTGTTACTAGGAATATAAAGCAACTCTAAAAAATAAATTAATATGCCAATTTAAGTCAATTGAATTGACATTACCCTGTATTCTTCAATTGAATGAGAATTTTAGATGCTACCAAGAAGTCAGTTTAATTAATATAAAAAAAAAGCCACGTTTTATGACTTTTTTTAATCTGTTCTTTAATGGTGATCACCTGGGATGCAGGTGATCGTGACGATCTGAGATATAATAATTGCTCGTGAGAGTATTCTAATTGTTATAATAATTGCCTGTCCCCTGATCACAGGAGCAGGCAGCTGGAAACATATGTGATGCTTTTTGTCATGTATTTTTAGATAATATAAATAATTATTATTCCCAAAACTGCTTAATCATATTGAGAATCAAGCCTGCTAGTCATGGCTTTATGGAGTACTCTCCTCTTCTAATTGCTTCTAGTGCAAAATATGTGATCTTTCCTTATTTCCCGTTCTTTTCCCATTCTTGATTAACTTGTATTTTTTCACAAGTTTAAATGCTGTGTGATACTGGTTTTTCAGTGTGAATTTTAAAAAAAAATTACCAAAATTCCTTGAATAATGATTTGAATGTAACTTTTTTGATATTATTTTGATTAGAAAAATTTACTGCGTAATTGATATTATTAAAATTCCTGCAATATGTTGTGTTTAGCATTAAAATGTTCTTGCCATTGACTTTTTCTGCTGAAGGTAATGAGAGGGATAATAAATACTACATGGAGTCATACAAATTTGCTCTGACTTTGTTACAAAAAGGTGACATGCCACCAAGACTTGCTGCTGAAGTTGTGGGACTTTTGCTCATACAGGTGAGTTTATGAAATTTGTTTTAAGCATCTCTTTTTCTTTCTTCTCCCACTTCATCTTACTGCACCCTTCAGTGGCAGTACATCTGATATGGACATGGTGTTAAAAGTTTTCGTTCTTAAGAAAATTTATACCTAAAGAAATGAGTTTCAGAATTTTTAATGGATAGTATGAATTTGTAAATTTGTGAGTCAACAAAGGTTATTACTATATGAAGTGTAATTATTAGCATTAAATAAGCAGTTTGATGAAAAAAAGTTTATTAAATTTTTTGTATATTGATGAATTACAGGAGAACAGTTGTAGACGTTTAAACATCTGCAACTGTACTACTGTATGCATTGACAGATCATAATCAGATCAGCATCATCACATCTGTCAGTACATATTGTAGGCATTTAAGATAAATATTGTAGCATGAAACCAGTAGTGTAGTGGTATTGTAGAGTTTTTTTTTTTTTTTTTTTATGAAAAATAAGTAGCTTGAAGGTTCTAATTGCATAGGTTGGCATATATATGTTTTCTTTTTAGCTAAGAAATTTTACTTCTTGTAAGGATATAACTAATTTAAAACTCTGTGAAAATATTGGTGTAGCGTAACATATAACATAAACTTGACATTAGGTATATATAGCATTAGGTATAAATACCTAATGTCATTAGGTATAAAGTAAAGTATGCTATAATACTAGACAGGGACAGAGGTGAAATTGAATCTTGCAGCTTCTATTGGAGCATGAAGTAGCCTGGAAATCAAGGTACTGGGGATTTCAAGGCATGCTGTGGGTCATCACGGAACAAGTAAACATATGGCCTGTGTTTGATAACTAAGAGTAAGAACGTGCATGTATACCTGCATGTAAACTAATACTAGGAGCATTGTAAATAATTCGAATTACTAATTAAGTCATCAAATGCAGACATTGGAGGGATAGTGGAAATATGGTCACTCAGACATGAGTGATGCTGAATTTGAATCTGGTGTGTACAATGTATACAGGAAGGACAGACAAGACAGAAGGGGTTGGGAGGTTATTCCCTTAGTTAAGAAGTATATTAAATCTAAGGTAGTGCATCCAGCAATGTTGAGTCATTTTGATGTGACATAAGCAATGAGAAAACAAAAATGAGAGTAGGAATATGCTATAGGTCTAAGACTGATAAGTATAACAAACAGCAAATCAGAATGAATAATAATGGAAGTTATTAACTTTTCAGATGTTGATTGAAATTTCTGAGTTAGTCACACTTGCAAGCCTTTTGTAGATTTATGGGATAACTGTTTTCTACAGCATCATATTAGAGAAGCAACAAAAAGAAGCAATACTCTTGATCTGGTTAGCATTAGCATCAGTAGTGGCATATGTTGCAAGAAAACAAGGTTATACAGCATTACCAAAAAAAAAAAAAAAAAAAAAAACCGCACGCTTCCCATTTCACCTATCCGTTCCCTTCAAACATTTGTCTAGTTCTTTGAATTTATTTTCAACTTTCACAACAACAGATGGAATTTTGTACACTCAAGGAATGGCCTGATCATTGCCTTATACAAGTATAGTGGTGAGCTATATTGGGCTCGCGAGAGCCCACTGTTATTTTTTTTTTTTTCAAAATTTGTTAGCTCATTGCTGAAATGATCATTTATTTTACAAATAAAATCCTGAATTCAATTATTGAGTGTCCAGAACCAGAACTACAGTGGGACAAGTGGAATTTTGTTCCAGCATTTAAACAATTAAAGGCAAATATCTGCACTCTATTCTGCAACCATCTTTCCTTAAGTTGAATTTTCTTAAGTTGCCCCCCCCCCACCAAAGGTAACCTTGCAGGTGCCTAATCTCCAGATGCAGTTTGCAGAACTGAAGCCTTTCTTGGTAAGAGCACCCACCCCCCTTGTTCCCTTCACCAATGTGGTTGCCTTTCTCAATACTTGTTCAAACAGCTCTATATCCTTCCTAAAATGAGGCCTCCAGACCTGTATGCATACTCAAGGAATGGCCTGATCATTGCCTTATACAAGTAGTGGTGAGCTATATTGGGCTCGCGAGAGCCCATTGTTATTTTTTTTTTTGAAAATTTGCAAGTTCATTGTTGAAATGATCATTTATTTTACAAATAAAATCCTGAATTCAATTATTAAGTGTCCAGAGCTGGAACTACAGTGGGACAAGTGGTGCCCCATCCTCAGCATTTTAACGTTGCAATCGACCAGTTGTGTGTTTTAAAATTACTTCATTTTTGATTTTATTACAGTCGGTCCTTTGTTTAACGAACTTCTATATAGCTAATTTTTTTGAATTCCCCCTGATAATTACATTTAAAATAGTTTCCGTAGAACGGATTCACCCCCCCCCCCCTTGTTCCCTTCACCAATGTGGTTGCCTTTCTCAATACTTGTTCAAACAGCTCTATATCCTTCCTAAAATGAGGCCTCCAGACCTGTATGCAGTACTCAAGGAATGGCCTGATCATTGCCTTATACAAGTAGTGGTGAGCTATATTGGGCCCGCGAGAGCCCATTGTTATTTTTTTTTTGAAAATTTGCAAGCTCATTGTTGAAATGATCATTTATTTTACAAATAAAATCCTGAATTTAATTATTGAGTGTCCAGAGCCGGAACTACAGTAGGACAAGTGGAGCCCCATTACTGATTTTTTGAAGAGAGGCGATTTACTCTTGACAAAACTAACAGCTTCATCTTGATTGTTCCTGCATGTTAAAAAATCTGTAATCCTGTCCTTTATCTTCTTTCCTGCAGACACAGAGGAATTTTTAAAAACCATGCGGTGGTCTGGGTACAACCTGTAGTACAACCCTGTTTCATCTGTATTAAAAATGTCTTCAGAATTATAAGTGCTTAACACAGTTTACCAAGAGGTTTTCAACCAGGTGTCAGCTGCAGAACAATTGGAATCCTGTTTTTCTCCATGAAGTTTTTTGTAAACAATATCACGGCTCTCCTTCCATCTTGTCAGCCGTCCGTCTGTTGCCTTAAACTCTTTGTGTAGCTTTTCAGCAAAATCATTAGCTTTTTGAAGAAGAATGCTACGATTGATTGGTGCATTAAATGAGCTGGCCTGTTTGAACCAAACCAACAGCGCTTCATCTACTGTTTGGCATATCCCTTCATGCTTCCTTTTTCTGGTTTCACTAATCACATTAGGGGCCCTTGTAACCAGGTGGGCAGGAACAGCAGTGCGTAGCACACGCTTGTTGATTAGACCGGGATTTGAGCCCTTGACCGCCAAATATGGAGGATGCAGAAAGGTCAGTGAATGACCAACACATTTCCTCGGAGCAATATGGCCTTAGTTGATAATACTCCAAAAAAAAAAAAAAAACTTAATCACATTAGTGTTTAATGTGTAACGTGATTTTAATAATTTTGATAAAAATGACTGAGGCATTCCTAATTTTACTGCTGCTGCTTCCCTTTGAGACATATTTCCTAAGTTTAATTTATCATACGTTTCTATAATTTGTAACTTACGTTTTCCATTCAAATTCACTCTTTCTGTTCACTGACATTTTTTTTTTTTTTTTTGGGTAGTAAAATTTAAAACATGGTAAAAAAGATAATCGTCAATCAATAACAAAGCGCACAAGTTGGAACTAACACACACTCAAGTGAGACGAAATTTAGATATAGAAATGAAGAGCAGAGTTCAGTGAAGGGGGAAACACATTTCACCGTAATAACATGAAAACACAGAATTCCAGCATTGGATTATTGCAAATGCAATAAGATCGGGTTTACTACCCATTTTTTGCACTAACAGATTTGCATTAACAGAAAAGCCCAATAAACTGGAAACTGCAAAGTGTTTTTATTGTTTTATGGTTGTGACTTCAAGACCTTTAGAAAAATATCACAGAGGCGCTCAAAATTGATTCTTATAACCTAAAATGTGATTCTAATAAACAATAAAAGTGTAGTGCATTTTATTGATTTGAATCAATTCTTTGAATTCGATTCTACAAAGAGGCTGATTCTAATAACCAGCAATCACTATAACCAGTGCTTACTCTATTTCAATATCATGCTTACACTATATATATTTTGTATTTCCTACCAAGTTTACGTTATATGTAATTTGTATCTCTTATCAAGTTTAAGTTATATGTATTTTGCTATAATGTTATT
The DNA here is from genome assembly GCF_048544385.1 of Mastigoproctus giganteus. Taxonomy (NCBI): domain Eukaryota; kingdom Metazoa; phylum Arthropoda; class Arachnida; order Uropygi; family Thelyphonidae; genus Mastigoproctus; species Mastigoproctus giganteus. Next base: position 110,835,249 of record NC_143585.1, read on the forward strand.
TTGTAAATTCTGCGTAGTCATCATCATCAGCCATTTTCAATCCACTGCAGGATGAAGGCCTCTCCAGCAACTTTCCAGTTCCTTCTGTTTTGAGCACTGGCCATCCATTTACTACCCACAAACTCATGAATTCCATCTGTCCATCTCTGTCGTTGTCTTCCAGATTTCTTCTAGCTCCTCTTGGGTATACCATTCTGTTATTTTCTTAGTCCATCTGCCATCATGTTTTTGAGCTATGTGTCTTGCCCAAGACCATTTTAGTTTTTTAGTTTTGATAAGAATGTCCTTTACTTGAGTTTGCTGCCTAATCCATGTTTCTCTTCTTATCTAACAGTCTGATTTACAATATAATTCGTTCCATTCTTCGCTGTGTAGTTCTCAGCTTCTCTTCCATTCTTTTGGTGAGTGCCAAAGTTTCACTTCCATAAGTCATGGTGGGGAGTATACATTAGTTCATTATTTTACGTTTCAGACAAACTGGGATATTGGTTTTCAGTATGTGACTATATTTCCTGAATGCTATCCATCCAAAATTTATTCTTCTCTTGACTTCCAGCCATTTATCATTATTACAGCTAATAACTTGTCCCAGATAAGTATATGACTCCACCTTTTCAATTATTGCTCCTTCAATCATTATTTCCCTTTCTGTGGCATACTTGTTCATCATTACTTTTGTTTTAGCCGTATTCATCTTTAGTCCAAAATCCTTACTAACTGTGCATAACTGATTAAGATTTTCCTCTAATTGTTTGGGATCGTGGCTTATGACCACAATATCATCTGCAAATCGTAAATGGTTTAGGTACTCTCTATTCATATTGACTCCTTTCTGCAACCAGTCTAATCTTCTGAAAGCTTCCTCAAGAGCAGCAGTAAACAGCTTCGGAGATATTGTGTCTCCTTGTCGAACTGCTTTTTCGATTTTAAATTTTCTACTGTCTTTGTCTAGTCTAATAAAGGAGGTAGCATTCTCATATATTTTCTTCAAAATCATAATATGTGGGGTATCTATGCCTTGTCTTTCCAGTGCCCGAAAAATTGCCTTATGCTGTATGGAGTCAAATGCCTTTTCATAATCCACAAATGCCAGGCATAATGGTGTTTTATATTTTTATATTCATTTGCTTTCTCCATTAGCTGTGATATTACGTGAAGGTGATCCATAGTTGAGAATCCTGTCCTAAAGCCAGCTTGCTCTTTCGGTTGATTCTCATCAAGTATTCTTTCTAATCTGTTAGTAATGACCCTTATGAACAACTTGTAGATGTGGGATAACAAGCTAATTGGTCTATAATTTCCAATTTCTGATTTATATCCTTTCTTATGCAGCAAAACTATGGTTGCATTATTCCACTGCTTAGGCATCACACCTTTTCTAATGCACTTTGTGAAGAGCCTTGCCAGTTTTTGTGTTATGTCTCTTCCTCCCAATTTTAACAACTCTACAGTAACTTCATCTTCCCCCCTGGGCTTTCTGATTCTTCATTTTCTTCAATGCATGTTCTACCTCATCAGGAAGTATATCGGGTATGTCGTAGTCTTCTGCTATTTGAATTATGCCTTCTCTGCTGTTTATAAGTACATCATCATTATTCTTCAGTTTCAGTATCATTTGTCTTTCTGTATTACTGCTCATGGCTGCTGATTTAAATCCTTTGTTTTCCCTTAATGCTTGTTCTACTTTTCTTGTGTTAAATCTTATGTCCTTTCCGAGTCTCTTTCTAATGGCTTTGCATAACTCAGTATACTCAATTTTTTCCTTGTCAGCATTTATCTTGCTCTTCATTTTTCGCCTTCGGTTCATCATAACAAGTGTTTCTTAACTAATATTTTCTTCTTTGGATTTCTTTTTCCTTATAGGTTTCTTGGGCTTTATCACTTTCAGAAAGTTGTAATATTCCTCGTCGATATCTTGGTCCTGAGCAGTCTGCAGAAGTTCAAACTTGTTCTTAAGTTCCAGTACATACTGCTTTTTCTCCTCTTCTGTTATCTCAAAGACCTTTGTATTATTTACTCGAGTTAGTTTTTTCCTTTCCTTTCCTACATCTATATCAAGTGTCTATATCTTACCATTCTGTAATCATTTCCAACATTTACCTTATTCAGGACGGTTACATCATTCACAGTATATCTTCTGTTAGTGAGGATTAAGTCCATTTCATTAGTTGTTAATCCATTTGGAGAAGTTATAATAGACACTAAATGAGTAGTTATAATAGACAATAAATTTAACTATCTATTGCCAATCTACGTGATTCAAATTTGCAAGTCACCTATTTCTCTGTAGTTAGCAGAAATCCATGAGGAAAGCAAGCAGTGAATGGGATGATATTTTACACATCAGAAGGTGGAGGGTGCTGTGTGTGTGTAGGAGTTATGACACGACTGAATGATATGCTAAGCTGCTGTGATTAGGATAATTTGTTTTTGGTGATAAGTTTACTTTAAATTTTTAGGTAAAATTAATTGCTGTAATCTAATCATTTGGGGGACCATTGAGTCTACATCAAAGTTACTGAACTTTTATGGGAAGGTTAATGTTTTCTCTGCTGTAAACAGAACAAAAGTTTGCAGACTATTGTTTGTTGTTATTACAATTACAGGTTATGTATACTGGTTTCTAGAGCACTGCCATGTATACCACATGGTAGTGCTTTAGTAACCAGTTAGATGTGAATAATATGATATGATTTTTCAACAAGCTTGGATTCCACTTCCCATTATTACAAAGAAGTGATGTGGTATCTGAATCAAATTTTTCCAGAAAATTGGATTGATCATTGCTGCTACATTCTGTTGCCACCGAGATATTGCAATCTGTTCGGCAACACAAGGACTTCTCATTTTGAAAATTTCTTTTAGAAATCTCTAAAATGAAAAGTTTACTCTCGTAAACTCCTTTGAGAATTCTCTGGAAAAAATTGCAAAGATAAGCAGAGACTTCTTTCATTATGTAAACACCAGAAGGAAGAGGATTAATCGCATTGGTCCAGTAGATATTAATGGTTTCATTGCTGATGATTCCTCTCAGGTTGCTGAGAAACAGAATAGGTATTTTGCATATGCATTTGCACATATCCAGTCAATGGGGATCTCCTCTCAATCCAATGATGCCGATGTCTCCAATTCACAAACATGGATTTAAGGGTGGTATGAGCAATTAAAGACCTGTTAGTCTGTCTTCTATTCCAGAAAAAAATAATAATGGAATTGCTGGTTAAAGAAGGCAGGACCATCTAGATAGGTATGCAGTTATACTGCAGTCACAGCATGGATTTGTTAAGGGGCAGTCTTTTCTGACTATTCTGTTTGGATATTATGAGGCAGCACATGGCAAGTCGATGCAAAAAAAATTTAGATTTTGTATACTTAAATTTCAGAAATGTTTTTGACACATGTTGTTGCACATAAAAGACTGCCATTCAAATTGAGTGTGGCATAAAAGGATGGTTGAGTGAGAGAAGACAGAGTAGTTATCAATGGGCACTGGTCTTCATCAGCATGTTGCACCAGGTATTTGAATTTGTATGACCAGAACACTCATTTCCTCCTCCAGAATGTCATTAACCACAGCGTTTGTCACTGATAATGATCAGCATTGAGGAGAGGGTGTCGCTTGGGTTATCTGCTGAGCTCCCACAATCATGCCCTTTTGAAACTCCATAATATCTTTACTACGTCCCGTAACTGCTACTTTATCACTTTCATGACAGTATGCAAATAAACTTTTTATACTGTGAACTGTGTGGCATAGTCCATTATGGATGGTAATTGTAATTCAGAACTCTATGAGTATATATATATTTAACATGAGTGTGCTCATATGCTTCTCAGAGTATACAAGTAAATGTCTATATGAGATGGAAGTCAAATGTTTCATGTCTATCTGTGTGGAGATCCAACCTTGTGTAGTATAGCAGTGCACCATTAGATATTGCTGATCTAATTCATTGTGAGTTAGTGTGGCTAGTTTTGCACTAGTAGGACATTGTACTTTTGTGTAGTTGAAGTTTGTGTTTCTTTTTTGTAACCAAGTAAGATGGTGAATGTTAATGAAGAGAGAATTTTGCTATAAACTCGAGAAAGACAGTTTTGCAGACTTATGAAATCTGAAACAAGTAATTGGTAATGATGCTATGGTTAGAACATAAACTTTTCAGTGTTATTTGTGTTCTGAGGCAACCAAACTTCATTTGAGGATTTTCAGTGCTTAGGTGAGCCATCATTGAACTGATGAAAATTTGAAAAAGTGTAGTTCATCATGTCATCCATAAAGACAGTATGCGATTAATGATATTTGTGATATTCTAGGCCTATTGTTATGGTACATGCCAATTCATTTTAACTGAAAATTTAAATGCATGATGCAGATTTTTGCAAAATTTGTTTTCCATTTGCTGAGTAATGAACAGAAACAGAACCGGCTTTCTGTGTGCACAGACTGGAAAGGACAGAAACTTTCTTCCCATTCTTGTAAGAAGGGATGAAAATTGGGTTTATAGTTATGACCCAGAAACAAAGCAGCAGTCCTCCCAGTGGAAAAGTCCATCTATACTTAAAAAAAAAAAAAAAAAAAAAAAAAAAAGGTGGCCAGGGCAGATCAGATCAAATGTCAAGAGCATGGTGATGTTTATCAAGGATTCCTTCTGCCAGCACAAACTGTAAATAACCAAATCTATGTCAGGATCCTAATGCATTTGAGGGAGGGCCTCAGGGTTAAAATACCCAAATGGTACACTTGCGATTGGCTTCTGCATGACAACAGTACTTCAATCTGTATAGCTTTCTTGGTTCAGCAATTTTTAGGAAGGACAAAACGGCAGTGTTCCCACGTCCTTCCTATTCCTCCCTCCCCCGTGACTTCTCTGTTTCCTAAAATGAAAAATGAAAATCCATTTAAAAAGATGAAAGTTTCAGAGACATTGTGGAGATTCAAGCTGAATCACAAAAAGTGTTGGTTAGCTTCCAGAATACAAGAGTTCTAGAGATGCTTCAGTAGGAGAAACTCTGGGATAGATGTATAAACTCTGGAGGTGATAACACCAACATATTAATTTACAATTAATAATAAATAATAATAATAATTAATAATAATAATAATAAGTAAACAGTAAATAACTAATAATAAATAAATAAATACATATATTAATTAATTATAAGTCTAAATTAATTTTGTTGCCCAAGTCTGGAAAATTTCGATTTGCACCTAGTATGTGGAGTAAATGTACACATGCTCGTATGTACATTTTTAAGTGGCGCACTATGGCCATAGTTGCCGAAGTGCCTAATAAATCCCCAAACAAACAAACACATTTTGAAGGTTGTAGATATCTGTACACAAACAGATACCAATTAGGTATCTGTTTGTATACAAATTTTCTAGAAATATTCAACTAGCTGCTGCCATATGTTATTGTAGAAAGACACAGGCACAGATGGTCGTCAGAAATTAGCTTTGAAAACTGGAAGAGAACAGGGGTTTTATCTGTACAGTTTGGTGAGCTCTGTAATAAATTCTTAGGACATTAATAGTAATATACAGAACTAGAGATAAAACATGGATTGCACCATGATTTGGTGCTTGGTTGTTTCATAAAGCACTGTAGATTATTACTTTTTGACAGTGAGAAAACAGATTCACCATTAAATAGTAATCCAAATCAGACAAGAATTGAAAATAAAGAGGGGTGGTACAATATGATGAATATATGCCATGAAAACTAATAGACAGTGAAAGGTTTAACGCTCTTTAGATCATTGCTAGATTGGCAAAATAACAAGAATGGAATGTGAACTGTTTGACATGATTAAAGAAAATAAATACTGATATCTTTCAAGCAGCACAACATTGCCAATTATTTTTAAGCTGTATATGCATGTATAGATATAATGATATAATGTGTAAATAATAAATTCAAATTCCTATTTTCTCAATTTTTTTTCTTGCTTCCCTTTTGTATATAGGCAAAGTGAATGTAGAATTGATTACCTAAAATAAAAAAAAATCTGCCATTCAAAATACTCTTGGTCTAAAAGCATTCTAGGGCAAAGGCCTCAAGTTATGTGGGAGTTTGCTGAGGTACGGTTAGTGCAATTGCATCATTTTTATTACTAGCAAACTACCCAAAGGAGGTAAATTGCATCGTTTTAATTATTGTATGTATGTACTACACTCGGCTTCCTCCCCAGAACAATGGTTGGCGCACGATAGCCTTAGATGCTGATGCGCCATTAAACTTCCAATAACCAACCAACCCCAGAACAATGGGATAACCAATCCTTCTTTCCAGTCTTTTGGCACCTGTCTCTCATCCTAGATCTTGCCAAACAGTGGTTATGCCCACAATATACTTGCCTCGCCTAGCCTTCAGCATCTCTCTGTTTATCTCATCTATACCAGCAGACATGCCTACCTTGATTGTTTTCTCAGCCCATTTGCTCAACAGAAAAGTTGAGCAGATGGGCTGCTCAACTTTTCTGTTGAGCCCAGAGTAATGTACCAATTGTGTGGTACTACGCTCAAGGTAGTGGAGAATGAAAGAGACTTGGGAATAATTGTGCAATCAGATATGAAGTTTTCTAAGCAGTGCAGATAGGCAGCAAGAGTTAGCTCATGGGGTCTTGTCAATGATGTACAGGAATTTTTCTAGCAGGGATAAGGAGGTGATTATCACCTTTTATAAGGCATGGTCAGGCCACACCTTGAATACTGCATACAAGTCTGAAGGTCTCATTTTAGGAGAATGTAGAGTTGCTAGAATGAGTAGGCCTTGAATGGGTTCAGCACGCTGAATTCTGATGGGATCCTTCCACTTGTTCAGATTACGAACCTAAGGGGGCATAAATTCAAATTAAGAAAGGACAGATGTAGAATAGATGTGCGGAAATTTGCCTTTAGCCAGTGGGTGGTTAATTGCTGGAACAAACTTCCATCTGTCGTGGAAGTTGATAGGTTGAATAAATTTAAGGAGGAACTGGACAGGCATTTGGAGGGAATTGTGTGATTTTTTTTTTTTTTTTTGGCTGATGCTGCATAACTCATACATTTGCTTTCTTGCATCACATGCCACTACTACTAGTACAGAGAAGGGGAATGATTTGGTTCTCTTACCAAGATAGGCTTAATTGCAATTGTCTGGAGAATAGGCACCTCTGAGGTGATCTGATTGAGGTGTATAAGGCCTTGAATGGTTTGAGCAAGCTCAATGCTGATGAGATTCTTCCTCTTACCCAGATCTGAGGGGACATAAATTCAAATTGAGGAAAGACAGTTGTAGAATAGATGTGTGGAAATTTGCCTTTAGCCATCAGTTGATTGTTGGAATCTGTCGTGGAAGTTGACTACTTATAAATTCAAGGTAGAACTAAACAAACATTTGGAGTGAATGGATAGGAGAAAGGGGAAGGTTTTTTTTTTTTTTTTTGGCTGATGCTGTATAAGCTTGCTTTCTTGCATCATATACCACTACTAATGCTAAAGCTCTGAATTACTTATTGTAAATGTCCCTCAGGCACGTAATCATGAAGAATGTCAAATGTCATGTGGTGTCAAAGGCTTTCTCTATATCCAGGGTCATCATGACCAAATGTTCATTCTTTTTGAATACATTTTGTACATTTGGCCTCGGCCGTGATTTATAAGGTCTAGGGGGATCTATTTTTCCGAAACCAAACTGAATTTTGTTCATAACAGGTTGAGTTAACAGATTCCATGAGGCAGCTGTGCATCATTTTCTCCAAAGTCTTACCCAAGCAGCTATTAAGTGAGATTGGTCTATAATTGTGCAGAACTGTGATCAATCTTTTCCAAATTAGCAATGGTAGAATTATTAAATGACACCAGGACGTAGGTAAATGAGGAGCAATAAAAATTCCATTTAAAGGTATTAAGAGTGAGTATTGGGCTCTATCATTCAGATGCTTTAATATTAAGTGATATATGCCATCTGCACCATTGACTAATTTCTCTAAAGAGTTTTGTAATTTGGGCATGTTAGAAGTTTTTTTTTTTTTTTTATAAGAAAGGACCTCTTTGATCCCGAAGTTTATTTTGTATTTTTTGGCTACTGCTTTGTCTTTATGGGAAGATGGATAATATGCAGTTTATGCAGAATGGTGAGATAAAGTTCTGCAGAGATGTTCACTGTGTCTTCAGGAAGGGTTGTCTTCTATGATTATTGGAGATGTTGATCCCAGTAAGGTATCTAATTTTAGGTCACACTAGTCCTACACCTGTGTCTTTACTGACAGAGAAGGCAACTGGATGCATAATTCTTTCTTAGCTTTCTGTCTGATGTAATAGGCATGTGCTTTACTTTTCTTGTAATTTATGAGAATCAATAATTCTATCCAACCTAGCAATGGATAGAATTATTGGATGACACCAGAAGATGGGAAAATAATTTGCAACAAAAATTCCATTGAAAAGTTTGAGGAGTGCGTATAGGGCTCTGTCATTCAGATGCTTTAACATTAGGTGATATATGCCAACAGGACCAGCTGCACCATTGGCCGATTTCTTTAAATATTTTTGTAATTCAGACATACAGTGGCGGACAAAAAAACTACATCACCTTAAAAAAAATTAACATTTGTAGTGAAATGTATCAGATATTGTTTGATTACAGTCATTTTGATTATCGCAAAGCAAAGGTATTGCATCAGACAGAAATTCAAGGTATTGATTGCATCAGCCATTTCTATAAATACGGCATTGGAAGGGTATACATGCTCATTAGTATCCTGTTTTGCAGAGATGTAAACATGGCTCCATATATTCAGTTGACACCAAGAAAAAAAGTGTAGCTGTCGCCCTGTCCCTGGAAGGGCTTTCTACTTGTGCTATCATGGATAAAATAGGCTGCCACCAGTCAACGGTATCCTGGGTGCTGAAATTAAAGCACGAAACTGGTGATGTAAAGAGAAGACCTGGATCAGGCCATAAGAAAGTGACTACGCCTTCCCAAGGTTGATATTTGAAACATAATCGCCATGCTAGTGCTCCTGATCTAAAACTGGACTTTGAGATGGCCTCTGGTTTTGAAACTAGTGCACAAACTATCCAAAGACAGATTTTGGAATGTGGTCTGCATGCCTATCGGCCCAAGAAGAAGCCTTTGTTGACCTTGCCACACAGCAAAATTGGTAAGTTTTATGCTATTTAGATTTAAGATGAGTTTGTCTTCTTATCTCACAAGGCTTAAAACATACACCAATGTTTTCCCTCGTTTTTCTCCCTTAAGGTGCAGTCATGCCTCAGAAATTCTGGTATGGTATTACAGTGTTGGACTGTAATACCAGCATTTCTGCTGGTATTACAGTCAAAATTTGAACCCTATTGAATATTGCTGGTACATAATGTCGTCTAAAATTGCTCAGAAGAAGCCAACAAGTAAGATTCAGCTGCAGGAGAGCATTGTACGGGTCTGGTACCACGAAACTGGGCAAAGGTATATCCAGAAGTTGATTTACTCTATGCCAGATCATTGCAGGACTGTAATTGCAGCTCGAGGAGGAACAACAAAATATTGAGGACTATTTTTGCTGATTTACAGTACATAATATTATTATGTTAACTTGTCATTTCAGTTTGTACACATAAATGCAATAAACTGTGTTTGGTTGTAATGATTGCCATTTTCATGATTTCTCATATTTCCATTAATTACGCATTTTACCCTTTGGGAAGATATTTATGGCAACATAATCGCAATTATGTTGCCATAAATATTAGGTATATTCTGGCAATTAGGTATATCAGGTGGAGTCTTTTTATTGGATTTCATTCACAGAGACATATACCCATCTAACAAGTGCATTTCGAACATTTCTGCAACCCACAATGCAGCGCAAAACACATTATTTGCAAAATTCACAAGTGATGCAGTTTTTTTGTCTGCCACTGTACATAATTTATTATGTATTTTTTTGGGCACTGCTTTATGCAGGATGGTGAGCAAAATGATTCTACAGAGATGTTTACTATATTGGTGGATGGGATCTACCTTCAGGAAGGGTAATCTTCTGTCATTCCAAATGATGATTGGGAAAGATGTTGATAGAAAAGTAATTTTTCTCCAGATTAGTCCTATGTCTGTGACTTTAGTGAAAGAGAAGGTAAACCGGACCTATGATTCTTTCTTAGCTTTCTACCTGATTTAATAAGCATGTGTTTTAAGTTTCTTGTAATTTCAGTTTGGCAGTGGTTGGTTGGTTCATTTGAAACTAATTCCATCCCCTGTCCTTTTCTCTCTTTGCTGCATTACATGCAGAATTCCACCAGTAGTTAGTGTGCTTGCATATTTTGAGGTTTGTGGTATGGCAGTAACATCAGCTGCTAATATCTGTTCTGGTAACATGTTCATTGGCACCATCTACAGATTGATACTGGATGATGTGATCATCTAATGTAATGCTAGTTGCATGTTTATTCCAATCTGGTTTAGAGCTTTGTATTGGTGAATGTGTGAATATTGTCCTGTAACTTGTTCAGTAGTGCACAGTGATGGAATTCTTGTGTTTTAATTGTGGTAACTATTTACCACAATTTTTCCCAGATATGTATAAATCTGGAAAACTTTGAAACATAGGTTGGTGTTATTAGATAATTTTATTATCTATTGTAATCAACTTATAACTTTACAAGCATCACAGTACAGTGTTAATATATACAGCATAAACTTGGTAACGTAAACTCAGTATCGTAATATATATATATTTAATAAGGTAAACTTGATAATGTAATAATACATATAACTAGCCTTGGTAACCTAATATACAGTGGTGCTCAGAAAATTGCATTACTTTCAAAATTCATTGAAGATCTGTGAAATTTGGCACTATATCATACATGTTTTGTAATAGCATTACCCTATTGCATAATTTTATCTCTAGCAAGTGCCATTAGATGATATGTGCCATATATGAGTGCATCACGCTAGCAGCATAAATATAGTGCATATGCCATGATCCCAGTATTTTGTGCTATTGCAATGGTTAAGTTTTCACAATTAACACCACGTAGGAAAAGTGCTGCCTCTGTTGAAGGCAGAGGGACATTCTAAACATGAAAGTGCTAAAAGAATTCACTGTAATCGGTCAATAGTGGCACGTTTATTACAAAAATTATCAGAAACTGGTAGTGTAATCAGAAAGAAAGGAAGTAAAGGTAAAGTGCAGCATTATCAACCCACTGCAGGATGGAAGCCTCCTCAACAATTCATGCTGAGGGAAATGGACCATAATCTGCCATGCTGGTCCAGTGTGGGTTGGCAGATCCGACCGTATTCAGCAGTCAGGGGCTTGAACCCCGGTCTACTCAAAGAGCGTGTACTACTGCACTCCCGCTCCTGACCACTCGGCTACGGAGTGGTCAGAAAGAAAGGAAGTAGATGTCCACAAATACCTTCTGTAGCCCAGGACAGATTTCAGATTTCTGGTCTGTCCGTGTGTCTGAAACAGAAGGTTCTCATCAGCAGATTTCAAGACAGCATGGGAGGAGGATACAAGTCTAGAGGCAAGTGCTGTGGTAGATATAAGCTGGTCTGCAACCAAGTCACAAAGGAGATTAGGCAGGCAAAGGCAGATTACGAAAAATCTTTGGCAAAGGATGCAAAGAAAAACAGCCGAGTTCTTTATTTATGTAAACTCTAGGAGGAAGGGGATGAATCAGATGATTGGTCCACTTGATATCAATGGTTTAAATGTTGATGATCCTGCTCAGGTAGCTAACAAACTAAATGAGTATTTTGCATCTACATTCATACATGAGGAGTTATTCAGGGAGGGGAAGATGTTGCCAGCGGTGAATTGAATCTGGCAGTGAACTAGATGATTTTGTAATAACTGAGAGCAAAATGGAGGAGAAATTGTTGAAGATAAACATAAGAAAGGCACCTGGTTGGATGGGATCTATCCAGTTATATTAAAGGACTCAGCAAAGGCAGTAAGTAAGTAAACCCTTAGCCATAATTAGGAGGGCTTCCTTGGACTCAGGGGAGGTACCCATGGACTGGAGATGTTCAAATGTGATGCCAGTTCACAAAGAAGAATCAAAGGGTGACACAAGTAATTACAGACCTGTTAGTTTAACTTCTCTTCCAGGGAAATTAATGGAGGCACTGGTTAAAGAAGCACTGCAGGCTCATCTAGACAAGACTTCAGTTATAGCTCGGACACAGCATGGGTTTGTTACGGGAAGGTCTTGTCTGACCAATTTGATTGGATACTATGTAGTCACAAAGGAACTGAATGCAAAGAATAATTTTGATATCATATATTTGGATCGTAGAAAGGCTTTTTATACTGTTGCACATGGAAGACTGCTGCACAAATTGGAGCAGTGTGGCAATGGAGGTAAATTGCAGTTATGGATATACATATATATATGAAAGTATTTATTAATACTTCCATGTGTATATTGTTATTACTTATTTATGTTCTTTCAGCTATTTCTAAAAGATTAGCTGCCAGTATAAAGAGAAACAACCTAAAAAATTAGGTGATGCAATTTTTTTTGGGCATCTCTCCATATATTTAATAATGTAAACTTGATAGCGTAATGCATGCCACATAACCAGTGCAGTGTTATTACTGCATTTAAGTATATCATTATTAATTTAGTGTAGTATTCTCAATTAAATTGAATATGAATGGAAATTATGCCCCAGACTTGAGCGGCGGCAAAGCAAAGGTCTCAAAGTAGAATTGTGGGAGGTAGTTGTTGTTGTCCGAATCCCAGCATTACAGATAGTACTACTTGTTTGATGTTTGCAGATCTGTCTGGAATGGGACATGACACAGCCAACGGGGATGTATTTAATTCTCCCCTCTAAGGAATTAAATTCCTTAGAGGGGAGAATTAAATTGGGGGCTATCAAGCTCTCAGTTGCCAGTCTTTTGCCTGATCAGCTAATCAGGCAACACATTGCAACCCCCAAAGCAGAATGTGATGGTCCCACACGAGGTAACTATTATCAGTTAATCTATTGTCAGAGAAACAAGAAATGTATTTAGCAAGAAAGATAGGTGGAATAGAACCAGGGTATGTCTGTCATAGATAAAAGTTGATGTTGTAGAGCAGATATCATATTTTACTATATTTTACTACTCTCAAGCCAATGGACTGAGAAATGGCATTCGAAGTTTAACATTGATAAGAGCAAGATACTGTGTGTGGGTAGCAGTAATTTCATGTTAATATACCAACTGTGTTTGTACTACATTCGCGGTCGTGGTTAGGTTGCATTTTGAGTACTGCATACAGGTCAGGAGGCCTCGTTTTGGTTATTTGGTTTTTTATCAGCATTAGCAACTAAGGCCATATTGCTCCGGGGATATGCGGTGACCTTTCCGCATCCTCCATAATCGGTGGGCACGGACTCGAACCCCGGTCTAATCAAGAGCGTGTGCTACGCACTGCTGCTCCTGCCCACCTGGCTACGTAGCGCCCTCATTTTGGTAAAATTGTACACCTGCTTGAGTGGGTGCAGAGAAGGGCACTGGGATTGGTGAAGGGGAACGAAATGGTGGTCTTACCAAGAAAGGCTTCAGATCTGTAGCTTGCAATGTCTGGAGACTATTACTTGTGAGGTGATGCAGTTGCGGGAACTAGACAAATTATCATTGGGGATGGGCTGGTGAACTGGAATTTTTTTTTGCTATTGATCTATAAGCTTGCCTTCTTTCTTCATGCCACCTCTACTAAGACATTCTGATTTACTGGCCCACTCTATATATGTCTGTACAGTGGGCTAGTAAATCAAAATGTCTTAGTACTCAACAGTATTATACCTATAATGCACTTTTACCCTCATTTTTGTTTTCTCACTTCTTATGTTACACTAAATTGATTCTACATTGCACTGTCCACCTGTATCCCCTGGATGCACTGTCATACATTTTATGTAATTCTTAACTAAGAGATCCTTCTACCATTTTTTGTCATTTCTGTATGCATTGTACAGAAAAGATAGGAGGGTGATGGGAGTATTCTCTTAGTTAAAGGGCATTGTATGCTCCATATTCAAATGATTAATCCTTTATACCCGAGTGACACTATGTCTCTGATATTGGCCCAATGTCTTAATTTGATCATATGATTAGCACTTCAGATTCTTGAAATTTAGTTACTATGTTCCTACCATTTGGATATATACAAATATATCTTCAAATGTTTTTGATCTTGGCAATCCTAACACTGCCTACCTTTGAGGGCCTGTGTTTAGCAGCATGAGGTTATACTTTTCAAGAAATGTCTCTTTTATGCATACGCCATTATCTGTTTGTAGTATTACTGATAACTGGTGATGCCCATTAAAGTCACCCAACACAGAAGGGTCACATTGTTAGCCAGGTCAAGTTAGTTAGAAGGGTCATTGTTAGCAGATATCATGTGTCAAAGAAAGTGTTGCTGGAAAGTGCCCACAATAGAGCCCTGGAGATGCCCCCCCTGATGACACTTTGATCTGTTGTAGTTTGGTCCCTTAGTATTAAATTTTTCTCTTTACATACATTACATGATGAACCATATGAACTAGAGTATTGCAAGAAGTGGTGTACTATGGTTTGAGTAATAAGAGCACCAAGACAAAACAGTTTTTGGTGAGATTAACAGCAATTACAATTTTTTGCTGTATGTTCTATATTATAGTTGTTGAGTTGCCAAAAGAGAAGTTGATGTTAAACTTCCTTTTGGATAAGCAAATTGGGCTCTTTTTCTTGTTGATTAATTTGTCGAGTCTCTGAAAGATTATGGAATTTGACTTGAAACAACCACAAGTTTTTCATTATTCATGGTTTCATGGTTTTATTTAGCATTTAGCATTAGCATTAGCATTAGTAGAGGCATTTGATGCAAGAAAGCAAGCTTATGCAGCATCAGCCAAAAAAAAAAAAAGAAAAAAAAAAAAAAAAAAAAAAGTAACATAAATAAATAAAAATAACCACTTCCACTTCACCCCTCTGTTCGTTCGAAATACCTGTCCAGCTGAGCCTTAAACTTATTTAGACTATCAACTTCCACGACAAGGGATGGAAGTCTGTTCCACCCAACAACCACCCGCTGGCTAAAGGCAAATTTCCGCACATCTATCCTACATCTGTCTTTCCTCAATTTGAATTTATGCCCTCTCAGGTGATTTTTCTGAGCTAGAGGAAGAATCCCATCAGCATTGAGCATGCTCAAACCATTCAAGGCTTTGTACACCTCTATCAGATCACCCCGCTGGTGCCTAGTTTCCAGACACTGTAATTTGCAAAACTTAAGCCTTTCTTCGTAAGAGAACCCCTTTGTCCCATTCACCAATCTAGTTGCCCTTCTCTGTACTCGTTCCAGCAGCTCTACATCCTTCCTGAAATGAGGCCTCCAGGCCTGTATACAGTACTCTAGGTGTGGCCTGACCATTGCCTTATACAAGGGAATAATCACCTCCTTATCCCTGCTAGAAAAATTCCTATATATCATTGACAATACACCATGAGCTACTCTTGCAGCTCGTCTGCACTGCTCAGAGAACTTCATATCTGCCTGCACCACCACCCCCAGGTCCCTTTCATTCTCTACCACTGTCAGTGTAGTACCACAGAGTTGATACATTGCTCTGGGGTTGCTGTTTCCCATATGTAGTACTTTACATTTGTCAATGTTAAACTTCATTTGCCACCTCGAAGCCCATCTGCTCAACCTTTCCAAATCCTGTTGCAGCAGCATAGTGTCAGTAGTGTCCTTGACAACCCTGCCAACCTTCGTATCGTCTGCAAACTTGGACATTAAGCCTGATATACCATCATCAATATCATTTATAAATACAGAAAACAATAAAGGCCCCAATACTGAACCCTGAGGGACTCCACTAATAACATTAGTCCACGATGAGCAGTGTCCATTGATTACCACTCTCTGTCTTCTCCCCCTCAACCACCCCTTTATCCATAGCAGCAACTTGCCTCCAATGCCACACTGCTCCAATTTGTGCAGCAGTCTTCCATGTGCAACAGTATCAAAAGCCTTTCTAAGATCCAAGTATATAATATCAAAGTTATTCCCTGCATCCAGTTCTTTTGTGACTGCATCATAGTATCCAATCAAATTGGTCAGGCAAGACTTCCCCTTAACAAAACCATGCTGTGTCCTAGCTATAACTGAAGTCTTGTCTAGATGATCCTGCAGTGCTTCTTTCACCAGTGCCTCCATTAATTTTCCGGGAACAGAAGTTAAACTCACAGGTCTATAATTACTTGTGTCAGCCTTTGATCCCCCTTTGTGAATTGGGGTCACATTTGCACATCTCCAGTCAATGGGTACCTCCCCTGAGTCCAAGGAAGCTCTCATAATTATGGCTAAGGGTTTGCTTACCTCCTTTGCTGCCTCCTTTAATATAACTGGATAGATCCCATCCACCCCAGGTGCCTTTCTTGTGTTTATCTTCAACAATTTCTCCTCCACTTTGCTCTCAGTTATTACAAGATTCTCTAGCTTACTGCTAGATTTGAATACACCTCTGGCATTCCCCTCGCTGAATAACTCCTCATGTGTGAATGTCGATGCAAAATATTCATTTAGTTTGTTAGCTACCCGAGCATGGTCATCAACAGTTGACCCATCGATCTCAAGTGGACCAATCTGATTCATCCCCTTCCTTCTAGAGTTTACATAAGTAAAGAACTCTTTGCTGTTTTTCTTCGCATCCCTTGCCAAGGATCTCTCGTAATCTGCCTTCGCCTGCCTAACCTCCTTTGTAACTTGGTTACAGATCAACTTGTATCTATCATAGGCGTCCGTGTCACGTGTTAATTTGTATGTATCCCATGCATTTTTCTTCTCTGCCATATGCCTCATTAGTTCATCTGACAACCATTTAGGCCTAAACCTTGAACAATATTTCTTAGTTGGTATGTAAAGCCTAGTAGCTTCCACGATAAGTTCTTTGAATGCTTCCCATTTTGAATTTGCTGTTGGCAATATCATCAGTTGATCCCACTGTATAGAATTTAAATATTGTCTCAGTCCATTGTAGTCGCCTTTACGAAAGCAATACCCCTTCCCTTTACCCCTAATGGTAGTTACCTCTTTGAGTAACTCCCACTTCAGCACACTGTGATCACTGCCACCAAGTGGTTCATTTATCTGCAGATTCTTAATGCATGAAGAATCACTACTGATAATCAAATCAAGAGTATTACTCCCTCTAGTTGCCTCCCGAACATGCTGATGTAGAAAACAATCATCCAATAAATCCACAAAAGCCTTGCTACTGTGTGAGTGACCAGCCCCCAAATTCCAGTCAATATCTGGGAAATTAAAATCCCCCATTATAAGACTCTCTGATTTACTGGCCCACTCTATTTCTCCGAACAGTTTCTTATTATACTCATCAGAGTCATTAGGCCTATAGCACACTCCTACTCTCAATTTTGATCTCCCAATGCTTATGTCACACCAAACTGACTCGACACTGCACTGTCCAGCGATGTCGACTGGCTTCACTTCCTTGGATTTTATGTGTTTTTTAACTAATAGCATAACCCCTCCTCCCTTCCTATCCTGTCTATCCTTTCTGTAGACATTGTACTCCCCAAATTCCAGTTCTGCATTTCTTATATCTGTGTGACACCACGTCTCTGAAATCCCCACAATATCTGCCTTTGATGTTTTGAGCAATACCTCAAATTCATCAAATTTATTTACTAAACTCCTAGCATTGGTGTACACACAAGTATACATGCACCTGTTCTTTTTCTTAGCTACCCTAACACAACCCATGTGTTTACTTGTACCCCAATGATTCCCAGCAGTCTCTGAAATATCCTGCATCTTATTTTCCAGGCTGCGGCTCATTCCAATAGAAGCAGTGCAAGAATCACTTTCACCTCTGCCAGTGGCTACTGTTAATCTATTAGTCCTTGTATCCCCCCAATCTAGCAGTTTTCCGACCCACCTAACATTGCCTCGATAGCATCAGCAAACATTCTTGCACCCTTTCTATTTAAGTGTATCCCATCCCTGTAGAAGCAGTCTCTCCTGTTAAGTTTTTCATTATTCATGGTTTCATGGTTTTATTTCATTGGCTATATGAAATAAATGGCTAAACCATTTATTTCATGGTTTGAGCATGCTCAATGCTGATGGGATTCTTCCTCTAGCTCAGAAAAATCACCTGAGAGGGCATAAATTCAAATTGAGGAAAGACAGATGTAGGATAGATGTGCGGAAATTTGCCTTTAGCCAGCGGGTGGTTGGTGGGTGGAACAGACTTCCATCCCTTGTCGTGGAAGTTGATAGCCTAAATAAGTTTAAGGCTCAGCTGGACAGGTATTTCGAACGAACAGAGGGGTGAAGTGGAAGTGGTTATTTTTATTTATTTATGTTACTTTTTTTTTTTTTTTTTTTTTTTTTGGCTGATGCTGCATAAGCTTGCTTTCTTGCATCAAATGCCTCTACTAATGCTAATGCTAATGCTAATGCTAATGCTAATTATCTTTGGGCTGTATCTGTCATTGGCCCTCTTTGATTTTTCATTCCGTTCCCTTAATTTTCTGTGGATAAAAGTAGCAATTTAAACACTTAATTTGTGCATGCAATGAAGTTTTCAATTTATTTAATGTTACAGCATTTATTTTTGTTTTATAAAAATCAAGTGCTTAAGTCTTTAATATATTATTGATTAATAAAATATATGGAATCTCATTATTTAAAGACAGATGCCTTGTCCTCTACTTGTCTGGCAGAACTGATCGAACTTTTGGCAGAAACTATTAGCTGTTCTGGTAGTAATATTAATGGGAAGTGAGTTATTAATTAGGCACTTTCTTCTTCTTATTTATTAATTAATATTATAGTGAATATATTTTTTCATTATTGGAGTAAATATATTTTTTTTTCTTATAATGCAATTTCATTGCATATTATAGTAGCTCCTAACTGATCATGTAGGTATTGACAAAGCCATAATCAATGAGCTTTAGGACCTTTAAGAAACACCAAATTAAGTCCTAAGCTTGCAAGATATTTATGTATGAAATATAATTTACTATTAATGAATTTATACATATTGACTGATCATTCTTATTTTTTTAATTACTTTTTAATGATACCATTTGTTGGAGCTTTGTTGTCATTCATCTTATAGATATAATTATAATTATTACACTTTGTGTATTATTATAATTATATCTATAAGATGAATAAAATTCATATCTATAAGATGACTACTAATGGTCATTATTTTATATTTTTTAATGTTTGAATTCATTACACATCTATTCAACTGTTCTGGTTGGAATTTAAAAATATGCCCTTCTATTGCAGAAAATTTATTATTATGGAAGTAAAATTTGTTGACTTGCCAAATGCATGTTTATCACTTGCTTAACAAGTGCAGTGACATATTAGGAAAATGTTGTACGTTAGGATTGAATTTGAAAGTACAGTCAGTTCTCGTATAACACATGTTTACATTACACGAATTCGATCATACACGATTTATAAATAGGGGAACGATATCTTACATAACACGAACCGAATTCGCTTATGCACGATTCGCCTTTGTGTTTACAAGAAATGGCAGTATCATCCCAACCGAATGCACACGATAGGAATGAAGAGAAGATTCTGAAAATGTATTTATTTTTTTTTATATCAGTGAAGGGGAAACACATTTCACCATAATAACGTAAAAACCAACACAATTCCAGCTATCGGTATAATCGCAAATGCAATTAGATCGAGTTTACTACCAGTTTATAACAGATTCCATTAGCAGAAACGCAACTGGAAATTGTTTTATGGTAGTAACCTCTAGAAATGTGCTTCAGTAAAATGTGAGGTGTTAATAGTAGTAGTAGCAGTGGCATTTGATGCAAGAAAGCAAGTGTATGAGCTTATGCAGCATCAGCCAAAAAAAAAAAAAAAAATCACACCATTCCCTCCAAATGCCTGTCCAGTTCCTCCTTAAATTTATTCAACCTATCAACTTCCACAACGAGAGATGGAAGTTTGTTCCAGCAATTAACCACCCGCTGGCTAAAGGCAAATTTCCGCACATCTAATCTACATCTGTCTTTTCTTAATTTGAATTTATGCCCCCTTAGGTTCGTAATCTGAACAAGTGGAAGGATCCCATCAGAATTCAGCGTGCTCAACCCATTCAAGGCCTTATAGACCTCAATCAGATCACTGCGCAGGTGCCTGGTCTCCAGCCAATGCAGTTTGCAGAACTTAAGCCTCTCTTGGTAAGAGGATCCCTTCATTCCCCTCACCAATCTTGTTGCCCTTCTCTGTACACGCTCAAGTAAATCTACATCCTTCCTAAAATTAGGCCTCCAGACCTGTATGCAGTACTCAAAGCGTGGCCTGACCATTGCCTTATACAGAGGGATAATCACCTCCTTTTCCCTGCTAGCAAAATTCCTATTTAACATTAACAAAACCCCATGACCTGCCCTGGCAGCCTGTCTGCATTGCTCAGAAAACTTCATATCTGACTGCACAATTACTCCCAGGTCTTTTTCATTTTCTACCACCTTAAGTGTAGTACCACGTTTCTCTGGGGTTACTTCTACCCATATGCAGTACTTTGCATTTGTCAAGGTTAAACTTCAGTTGCCACTTCTTAGCCCATCTACCCAAATTATCTAGATCCTGTTGCAGTAGCACACTGCCATTACTGTCATTAACAACCCTGCCAATCTTTGTATCATCTGCAAATTTCGACATTAAGCCTGATATACCTTCATCAATATCATTGATAAATATACAAAACAACAATGGACCTAACACCGAGCCCTGTGGGACTCCACTAATAACATTAGTCCAAGAAGAGCAGCACCCATTGATTACCACCCTCTGTCTTCTCCCACTTAGCCATCCTTTTATCCATTGTAGCAACTTACCTTTAATACCATTCTGCTCCAATTTGTACAATAGTCTTCCATGCGCAACAGTGTCAAAAGCTTTCCTGAAATCAAAATACAGTGAAACTTCCCTTTAACGGACAGCCATGGGGAACGAAAATGTGTCCGTTAGAGAGAAGTGTCCGCTAACAAGAAGTCTGAGGGAGAAAAAAAAAAGAAAGAAAGAAAAATCGTTTAATGTAAAATTAAATTAAAATATATACAGATTTTGAACAATATTTTTGTAAATAATATACAATTACATACACAAGAGATAAAGAAAAATCGTTAAACGTTTAATGTAAAATTAAATTACATTATATACAGATTTTGCACAATATTTTTGTAAATAATATACATACAATTGTGCTATGCATATTATGACTTTATCTTAAGAAAAATACATACAGTAATCACTTATTTTCTTCTGCACCTTCTTCCGGCTGATAATTTTGTTTTCAACATTTGTTTGGAGTGAAGAAACCATCGAAAGTCCTTCAGTATCTTCTTCAATGGCGAAAAACATTTTTAAACGATTGATTTGTATGAGCGCTTCTATTTTCATCGGTGGTTCGTCGTTAATATGTTCTTCGACAGAATGACCTTCCATTTCTTCATCCTCATGAGGAACTTCTTGAAAAATATCGATGATGCTGTTGATATCTGCAGCACCATCTTCTGTAGTGAGGTTCGAGTCGATATCTTTGTAGCCAGGGTCGCTTGTAGCGGAAGTATCGTACATTATCCATAGATGTTGAAGTTCTTGTTCTTTTGGTGCTCAACATTGCTGTTCACAACTTCAATTTTTGCGTTTGAGAAGCCAGACTTTACAAAACAGTTCACGACAGTTTGTTTTCTAATTGCGTTTACTGAAGAGGAAATTACTGAATCGCATCTAGGATGCTGATTTTCTTTGCAAGGTCACTCGCACTTGTTACATCGTTCATGTTTGCAATGAGATGTCTTAAAACACGTTTTCTGTAGTGAAGTTTAGAATTTTTTATTATCCCTTGATCCAAGGGCTGACACTCTGCAGATGTGTTTGGTGGCAGAAAAACGATTTGAATGATACAATTCAATGTGCGGGTGAGATGCAGCATTATCCACGAAAAGAATAATTTTTCTATTTTGACGAATCATGTTTTGGTTAAAGTGACTTATCCATTTGCTCATGATATCTCGTATCATCCACGCTTTTTTATTAGACTTCCAGTCAACGTTCAAAAGATTCAACCTTGAAACAACGAGGATTTTGTGGTTTTCCTATAACAAGAGGTTGTTCAAAGTCTCCCAGCATATTTGTACACAATAGTACAGTCAAGCATTCCTTAGAAATTTTTCCGCCCTGGCACTTTTCGTTTTTTAGATTCATTGTTTTTTTCAGGAAGAGCTTTAAAAAACAACCCTGTTTCGTCACAGTTGTAAATATCCTTAGCTTCAAAATCACGACATAAATCTTCCAATTTGACGGTCCACTCTGTTACAACCCCAGTATCAACAGATCCACCTTCACCACTTACGGTTTTCCAAGAATTTTATGCCGAGTTTTGAACTTGTCTAGCCATCCCACAGAAGCTTTGAACTCATTTACTCCCATAGATTTCACAACCTCCAAAGCCTTTTCCCTAATAATAGGCCCATTAATGGGAATTTTTTTAGCACGTTCGCGACAAAACCACTCATGCGTAACATTGTCAATTTGAAGTCCAACAGTTTTCGGGAATGATTTTTGAACCTGATTATTTCCGTGTTGGCAAAATTGTTTGAGCACTTCATTTTTTTTCCTTTAGGATGTCGCTTACCTGCGTCTTCCCGATTTTGAATTTTGCAGTGAGATTGCGAACACTATTTTTTTGCCGATCATATGCATTAATGAGTTCGACTTTGTCTTTTAAAGTTAAATGTTTACGAGAAGACATTATGCACTTCACACGACACTGAACAAAACTGGAAACTGAAAAGACGAAAGGCCGACCAAATTCACCCCCCCCCCTCTGCACACACCGAATTCATCAGAAGTTTTACGTGCCTTAAAATTCTCGAAAAAGGGTTTAGAACCGCGACGCAAACCTTGATAAAATTCAGAAAATCGGAAATAGAAAATAAACACACGATTGAGACAATACGTGGAAGAAAGGTTCCTAAAAAAAGGGCCGTCAGCTCTCCCGCAGTCCGTTATGGGGAGATCAAATTAAGTGCTAATCTAAACGAAACAGTGCAGATTGCCTGTCCGCGTCCGTTACAGAGAATGTCCGCTAGACAGAAGCTGAAAACACGTTAAAACTAATGGAGGTGAGTTGGGGAATTTGAAAATGTCCGTTGTAGAGAGATGTCCGTTAGGAGAAGTTTCACTGTATATGATATTAAAATTATTTTTTGCATCCAGTCCCTTTGTAACCACATCATAATATCCTATCAAATTTGTCAGGCAAGACTTTCCCTTAACAAACCCATGCTGTGTCTGAATTATTGCTGCAGTTTTGTCTAGATGATCCTGCAATGCATCTTTAACCAGTGACTCCATTATTTTACTCGGAACAGAAGTTAAACTAACTGGTCTGTAATTACTCTTGTCACCCTTCGATCGCCCTTTGTGAATTGGGGATACATTTGCACATCTCCAATCCGTGGGAACCTCCCCTGAGTCCAAGGACGCTCTCATAATTATGGCTAAGGGTTTGCTTAGTTGCTTTGCTGCCTCCTTTAATATAACTGGATAGATCCCATCCACCCCAGGTGCTTCTCTTATGTTTAACTTCAGCAATTTCTTCTCCACTTTGCTTTCAGTTATTACAAAATCATTAAGTATCCTGCTACAATTTGATAACTTTCTGCCATTTTCAAACCTTAATAATTCCTCATGTGTGAACATAGATGCAAAATACTCATTCAGTTTGTTTGCTATCTGAGCAGATCACCAACAGTCGAACCATCTATGTCAAGTGGACCAATCAGATTCATCCCCTTCATTTTGCAGCAGTCTTCCATGTGCAACAGTATCAAAGGCCTTTCAAAGATCCAAATATATGATATCAAAATTATTCTTTACATCCAGTTCCTTTGTGACTACATCATAGTATCCAATGAAATTGGTCAGACAAGACTTCCCCTTAACAAACCCATGCTGTGTCTGAGCTATAATTTGTACAATAGTCTTCCATGCGCAACAGTGTCAAAAGCTTTCCTGAAATCCAAATATATGATATCAAAATTATTTTTTGCATCCAGTTCCTTTGTAACCACATCATAATATCCTATCAAATTTGTCAGACAAGACTTTCCCTTAACAAACCCATGCTGTGTGTGAATTATTGCTGCAGTCTTGTCTAGATGATCCTGCAATGCATCTTTAACCAGTGACTCCATTATTTTACCCAGAACAGAAGTTAAACTAACTGGTCTGTAATTGCTCGTGTCACCCTTCGATTCCCCTTTGTGAATTGGGGATACATTTGCACATCTCCAATCCGTGGGAACCTCTCCTGAGTCCAAGGATGCTCTCATAATTATATAACTGGATAGATCCCATCCACCCCAGGTGCTTTTCTTATGTTTAACTTCAACAATTTCTACTCCACTTTGCTTTCAGTTATTACAAAATCATTAAGTATCCTGCTACAATTTGATAACCTTCTGCCATTTTCAAACCTTAATAATTCCTCATGTGTGAATGTAGATGCAAAATACTCATTCAGTTTGTTTGCTATCTGAGCAGGTTCATCAACAGTCGAATCATCGATGTCAAGTGGACCAATCAGATTCATCCACCTTCCTTTTAGAGTTTATATAAGTAAAAAATCCTTGCTGTTTTTCTTACCATCTTTTGCCAAGGATTTCTCGTAATCTGCCTTCGCCTGCCTAACCTCCTTTGTCACCTGATTACAGACTAGCTTATATCTGCCATAGGCTTCTGAGTCGCTTGATAATTTATATGCATCCCATGCATTTTTCTTCTTTTTTACGAGTCTCATTCATTCATTAGATAACCATTTAGGCCTAAACCTTGAACAATATTTCTAAATAGGTATGAAACTTTTAGTAGCTTCCACTATTAATTCCTTGAATGCTTCCCGCTTAGAATTTACTGTTGGTAACATCGTCAGTTTATCCCACTGTACAGAATTTAAAAACTGTCGGAGACCACTGTACTCACCTTTACGGAAGCAAAAACCCTTTCCTTTACCCCTGATGGTAATTAAATCTTAAATTAAATCCCACATCAGTACACTGTGATCACTGCCACCTAGTGGTTCCTTTATCTTCAAATTCTTAATACATGAATGATCACTGCTGATAATCAGATCAAGAGTATTACTTTCTCTGGTTGCGTCTCGAACATGCTGCTGCAGAAAACAATTATCCAATAAATCCACAAAAGTCTGACTAGTGTGTGAGTGACCAACCCACAAGTTCCAGTCAATATCTGGGAAGTTAAAATACCCCATTATAAGACATTCCGATTTACTAGCCCACTCTATTTCTCTGTACAATTGTTCATTGTACTCATTCGAGTCATTAGGCCTATAACACACTCCTACTCTTATTTTTGCTTTCGCAGTGCTTATGTGACACCAAACTGACTCAACAGTGCACTGTTCATCTATATCATCTGGATGCACTTCTTTTGATTTTATGTTTTTCTTAATTAACAGCATAACACCCCTTCCCTTTCTATCCTGTCTATCCTTTCTGTACACATTGTACTCCCCAAATTCCAGTTCAGCATTCCTTATATCTGTGTGACACCATGTCTCTGCTATCCCAACAATATCCACCTTTGATGTCTTGACCAACACTTCAAATTCATCAAATTTATTTATTATACTTCTAGCATTGGTATACATGCAAGCATACATGCTCCTACTCCTATTCTTAGTTACCCTAACACATCGCATATACCCACCTATTTCAGGATGACTGCCATCCGTCCCTGAAACCCCCAACACCCCATGCTCGATGTCGCTACTTATTCTAAGAGAAGTTGTGCAAGAATCACCTTCACCTCTGCCTACGGCTACTGTTAAACTATTAGTCCTTGTATCCCCCAAGCTAGCAGTTTTCCGACCCACCTAACACTGCCTCAATAGCATCAGCAAATATTCTTGCACCCTTTCTATTTAGGTGTATCCCATCCCTATAGAAGCAGTCTCTCCTATTAACAAGTACATAGTGTATCTCTACCTTGACGGTGTTGTTTATTCAGTTGCTACACGCGCGCAGCTTTGTTTATGTGTATCAAGCGTGCCTCCTTCTTTTGTAATTGTGCTTTATTCCCTAAAAATGAGTAAAATACTTAAAAGGTGTGAAAAGGAAGCGTCCTGGTGAAGACACTGCAGATTCGGAGAGAAAAAGAATAGCAATATCGATAAACAGAGGGGGACTGGGTCAAAAATTCTTACCCGGGAAAATTTATAGTGGCCTCATATTATGGTTTATGGCCAAAATCACACCGGCCTCCGGCCCACCGGGGTTTCCTCGGTAAGGGTTATGGCCAGTCCGCCTCTGTCGATAGCGAAAAAATATGAAACTGTGAAATGCTTTGAGCGAAATGAAAGACCATGTGATATTGCACGTGCTACAGACCTAAATGAGGCAACGTCGAGAATTACAAAGAATGCAGAGAAAATAAAAACAACTTTCATAGCAGGAACAACTCAAAGTGTAATTAAAATCCATTAGATTAAGACACAAAAAATTGGAAGAGATGCAATGGCTGTCAACTGTTTGGATAGAAAATCAAACAAAAAACAAGTTTGCTTATGATAGAAGCAAAAGCGTTAGCAATATTTTATTACGTAATAGTCGTAATAAAATACGTAAGTATTTTATTACAATTATTTATTGTGTTTGGTAATGTTTTGGTTACAAATGTGTGTTCAATCTTGGGTGGTCAGCACCTAACCCCATGTTTCCCATAGGGCCTGTTGTTCATATTGCACGATTTTGCATTGCACGAGGGTTTCTAGGAACACAACTATTGTGCTATACGAGGATTGACTGTATCTGCAATTCTTCCCAGACATGATAGGAGGGAGTTATGTTGAGAGCCTTGTCAGTCAGTTTGGTCCTGGATAGAATGTGCAAGGCTCATGGGGTAGAATTTTTCTCAGCATGGTCTGTGCTTGTTAACAGGACAAGCTGTTTTTACAGAACTGGGATACACTTAAATAGAAAGGGTGCCAAAATATTTGCTGATGCTATGGAGACAGTGTTAGGTGTGTGTCAAAAAACTCCTAGCTTAATTGGATACAAAGACTAATAGTTTAACTAAAGCCGCAGGCAAAGGTGAAAGTGATTCTTGCACTGTTACTATTGGTACATGGCGACCTGGAAAGCAAGGTGTCTGGGATTTCAGGCCTTGCTGTGGGTAATCATAGAACAAATGAATACATGGGTTGTGTGAGGGTAACTAAGAATAAGAATATGTGCACATTTACTTGCATGTACATTACTGCTATCAGCACTGTAAATAAATTTGTTCAATTTGAAGTGCTGATTAAATCGTCGAATGCAGACATTGTAGGAATAGTGGAAACATGTTGTCACTCAGTGACAACATGTTTCCACTACTAAGCTAGGAGTTTTCTGACACACACCTAATAGTGGAAACATATTGTCATAATTGATGCTGAATTTGAATATGGGGAGTACAATGTATACAGGAAGGACAGACAAGACAGGAGAGGTAGAGGGGTTATGCTTTTAGTTAAGAGGCATATTAAATTTAAGGCAGTGCATCCAGTCAACATGGGTTGACTGGATGTTGAGTAAGTGGTGTGATATAAGCACTGGGGCAATAAAATTGAGAGTAGGAGTATGTTATAGGTCTAATGACTCTGATGAATACCAAACAGCTATACAGAGAAATAGAGTGGTCTAGCAAATCAGAACGCCTCAATTTTAACATTCCAGATGTTGACTAAAATTTGTGGGTTGGTCACTCACAAACAACAAGAATTTTGTGGATTTCTTGGATGACTGTTTTCTACAACAGCATGTTAGAGAAGCAAAAAGAGTAAGCAGTACTCTTGATCTGGTTATCAGCGGTGATTCTTCATCCATTAAGAATCTACAAGTGAAAGACCCATTGGGTGGCAGTGATCACAGTGAATGAATTTGGAATTTAATTAAAGACATAACTGCTGTCAAGGGAAAAGCTTTTGCTTTTGTAATTTTGACTCATTATTTTAGGTTTCAGATAGTTTTTAAATTCTGTGCAGTGGGACCAACTGATGATGTTATCAACAGAAAATTTGAAAGAGAAGTATTCATGGCAGGAATCAAAGAAGCTACGAGGTTTTTGCTTTTCATTCCAATGAAGAAGTACTCTTCAAGGATTAGACCTAAATGGATGTTAGATGAACTATTGAGATTTGTGGCAGAGAAGAAAAGTGCATGGGATGCATATAAATTATCAGGTGAAGCAGAAGCATATGGTAGCTAAAAATGAGTCTGTCACAGGCAAAGAATGCAAAGAAAAGCAGCAAAGACTGTTAGGCTTATATTAACATTAGGAGTGAGTTGAATCATAGTGGGCCACTTGATATCAGTGGGTTAACTGTTGATGACCTTGCTCAGGTTGCAGAGGAATTGAATAGCTATTTTGCCTCTACATTCACACGTGAGGAATTATTTAGGGAAGAGGATGCCAGAAGTTTATCATACTCTAACAAGGAGTTAAATGACTTTATGATAACTGAAAGGAGAGTGGAAGGAAACAGTTGCAGATAGGTATAAAAAAGGTAACCGAGATGGAGGAAGTCTATTCAGTTTTATTAAGGGTAGCAGTAAAGGATGTAAGCAAATCCTTAGCCTAATTATCCTTTGATTAAGGGGAGGTCCCTATGGACTGGAGATGTGTGAATGTATCCCAATTCATAAAAAGGGATCACATAGCAACATGAGTAATTACAGACCTGTTAGCTTATTGTCTCTTCCAGGATAAATAATGGAATCAGTGGCTAAAGAAGTAATGCAGGACCATTTGGAAAACCTTGCCATTGCATCGACAATGGCAAGGTTTGAGAAGATGGATCCTGACAGCGAACAATTCTTAAAGGTTAACAGAGGGGTGAATGATATGCTTGCTTGCTACAAAGAAACCTACGATGAAAAGAAAAAAGTCATCGTCCAGTCGTCCATTAATATGTTCTTTTGTAAGACTGAGTGGCCAACCCCTTTTAAATCTCCATAGCCCTCAACCTCTGCAGCAGCGTACTTATCAGCTGAAGACGACGATTCTGGCAATGATACTCGAGAGGTAAAACTTACTGACATTATACCTGTCTCCTCTCTTTTTTTGTAATTTTATAATTTTCAAATTTTTTAAAATTTCATGCTTTTGTAAGTTTTCCTGTGAACGCGATAAAATAAATACAATAATTCTATTTACATGTTCGTTGAACATTTCTTTTTTGGTTCAATCAATTCAGCGAGCACAGTTGCGAGTGCCGCACAAGCATGAGGGAAATTCCGACTTACGTAAAATTTGACGTATGTAGCATTTCGCGGAATGCAACCCTTACACAAGTCGGTGAGTTCCTGTAGTCTGTAATCAAATCCGAAAAGAGGTTAGGCAAGCTAAAACAGATTACGAGAGGTCACTGGCAAAGAATGCAAAAAACAGCAGCAAAGACTCATATGCATCTATTAACAGTAGAAAGAAGGGGTTGAACCAGATCGGGCTACTTGATAGCAGTGGTTTAACTGCTGATGGCCCTGCTTACTTTCACACAAGGAATTCTGTAGGGGAAAGGATGCCAGAAGTTTATCAAACTTTAATTGTTAGTTAAATGATTTTGTGTTAACTGAAAGGTATGTGGAAGAGAAATTGTTCAAGCCAAACATAAAAAAGACACCAGGATGGATGGGATCTATCCAATTATATTAAGGGAAGTAGCAACGGAGGTAAGGAATCCCTTAGCCATAATTATGACAGCATCCTTGGAATTAGGGAAAGTGCATGTGAACTTGAGATGTGGAAATGTATCTGCAGTTCACAATGGGGGATCAGAAGTTGACATGAGTAATTACAAACCTTTTAGCTTAATGATTATTCCAGAAAAAGTTAAGAGTCACTGGTTAAAGGAGTAATGCAGGATCATCTTGAGAGGCTCTGCAGTATCAGCATGGATTTGTTAAGAGACAGTCTTCTGACCAATCTAATTGGATATTATGATGCAGTAATTGGGGATGTGAATGCAAAAAATAATTTTGATCTTATATACTTGGATTTTGGGAAGGCTTTTGATACAAGATTTTTATGCAAGCAGTGTGGAGTTAAGGGGTTATTGCTATGGATAATTTGTTGGTTGGTGGAGATAGACTGTTTATCAATGGCTGCTGCTGTTTGTTGACTAATGTCATTAGAGGAATCCCCGAGAGTTCAGGGATTACTGTTACCAATCACCCTTCAAACCTTTGATTACAAAGGTTTGAAGGGTGATTGGTAACAGTAATCAAGGTAAGATACTGCAACAAGTTCGTTCTAGAAAAATTAGGCTGGTGGACTGAGAAATGGAAATTTAAGTTTAACATTGGCAAATTCAAGGTACTGCATATGGTAGCAGTAGAATCTCAAATTAACATACCAATAATAACACTACTTACGATACTAAACATAATTCACACACCTATCTGCCTTTGGTGATACTATCGTGCATAGATACTAAACGTAGTTTTATGGGAAACACAGGATTTGCTTGATACGACACACAATACAATAATACAACACAGTACATTGCAATACCTGTCTGTGATCAGATTCTGAGCTCGAATACTGACACATAGTTCGGTGCTTGTTTGTCTGTTTTAATATTAGTGATAAGGCATATTAAGCTATGAGGCATCAATGTATGTCATCTGTAAATTGTATGAAAAATCTGGGTTTCTGTTGGTGGAACAGTGGAACACTCAACCAGGAATATCTAAATCAGCAATGAAATTTTTATGGAAAAAAAGGCCCTGAAATTTCCCTGCTTGGATGGGATTCGAAGTCATAGTCTTCCTGCATGGTGTGAGAGAACAGCAACCGTAACATGTATGCTACCACGAAAGAATAATTGGATACCCCATTATAAGACTTGGTGTTAGATGGAATCACTAATGAGTAATTAATGTACTTTTTTTTTTTTTTTTAGCTCTGGAAATGAGAAATGAGACTTATTACCACTTCACCTAAGGCAATCACCTCCTCAGAAACCAGACCATTTTAGGAAGGATGTAGAGCTACTGTAACGAGTACAGAGAAGGGCAACGAGATTGGTGAATGGAACAAAGGGTTGCTCTTACGAAGAAAGGCCCAAGTTCTGCAGATTCCTCTGTCTGGAGACTAGACACCTGCAAGCTGATCTGATTGAGATGTTAAGGTTTTGAATGGTTTAAGCAAGCTCAATGATAATGGGATTCTTCTTCTTGCTCAGATTATGCACTTAAGGAGGCATAAATTCAAATTGAAGAAAGACTTGCAAAATAGATGTGTAGAAATTTGCCTTTGCCAGTGGGTGGTTGACTGTTTGAACAAACTTCCATCTGTCATCATAGAAGTTGACAGCTTAAATAAATTCAAGGCAGAACTAGAAACATTTGGAACGGATGGATGGGAAGGGTTTTTTTTTTTTTTTTTTTTGCTCATATAAGTTTGTTTTCTTGCATCATATGCTTCTACTAATGCTGTCTGTGTGGTACTACACTCAGTTTAATGGAATAAGTGGAAAAACACCCAGGGTTAATTGTGCAGTCATATATCATAGTTGATATTGCAATTGGTCGCATGTCAAAAGTTTGTGAGTTCTCAGGAGATCGATAAAACAGTTTTGTTTGTTTGATTCCAAATATTTGATCATTTTGATACAAACCATCAAATTAAGTTTGGTTTTTAATGATGGAACAGTTTTGTAAAAATTGTGCGCATTTATCATAAAACCTTGACATAACACATATTGCTGCTGAGAAGTGTTTACATACTTGTGACATACTACCTAGTGCAATGATGGAAGACCATTGGAAGAAATGAGTTAAAAATAGGAAATGTGAGCACTTTAGTCAACACTCAATTGGAGAATCAATTACTTAACATAAAAATATATATATATATAAATTTTTCAAGACAGTCCTTAGTATATAAAAAAATCTATTTTACAGGATTAAATCAAACTCATTTGTGTACCAAGTTGTCTTAGAAAGAGTGGTAGTTGGATGAAATCACTGCTTAAGCTCCTGTATATGAGCAAACTTCATTGCCTTGATTGGGCATAGTGCAGTGTACAGGGGAGGATGATCAAAAGGGGCTGTCACTCGTTTGGAGCGAGTTAGCGGCTTGGTCCAAGCATCAAAAAATTGAAGCTTGTAGTTTATCACTCTTTAAGTTGTGTACTGCAGAGCACAAATGTCAGTGACACAAGGGTTTCTTTACTTCTTTCCTGGCCTGATGCTTGAGTAAAAAACAGATTCATACTTACAGAAATCTGTGAATGACAGTGTGCATAGTGTTAGGGTCGGGCGCCACCTGTGGTTTCCCACATCTGCGCCATATGTACACTGTGAAGAAATACAGAACACTGTAAATGCCAGAAAAAGTGTAGTGTGTTGAATGTGTAGTTTTGTGTTGGGTTCTGTTGTGTGTCCTGGCATTTGGCCGCAGGGCTCCTGGTGGAACCCCACGTTGCCCGCACACACCACTAGGAGGTAGCCAGGCTGCCCATTATTCTCTGGCAGGTCTCCGTCAGGGTCGCTTGAGCTTTCTGAACGGAGACCAATTAAAAAAAAAATAAAATAATAATAAAAAAAAATAAATAAATAAAAAAAAGATAAAAAAAAAAAAAATAAATAAATAAAATAAAAAAAATAATAATAAAATAAAAAAAATAAAATAAAATAATAAATAAATAAAAAAATAATAATAAAAATAAAATAAAAAAAATAAATTAAATTAAAAAAAATAATAATAATAAAAAAACCGATGATGATAATAATAATAATAAAAATATATATAATAAAAAAATATAAATAAAAAAAAATAATAATAAAAAATTAATAATAAAAAAATAATAATAAAATAAAATAAAATAAATAAAAATAAAATAAAATAAGTAAATAAATAATAAAAATAAATAAAAAATAAGGTAGAGTGCGGCAATACAGGGTGTATGGAAGAAGATGGGGGATGAAAGTAAGAGTAAGGGGATGTAGGTAAGGGCATCCCGTAAATTGACAGTGGAGCATATGCCCCACCAGGAGAAAAGGGGAGGGGATAACTCCAGAAGGGTAAAAAAAAACCACTCAGCGAGAGTGCTGAGTGTGACTTATATTTTGCGGTGGAGTGGCCAAGACCACTGGAGCCTACCAAACCATATGGAAAGTTAGCAGGTAATCCTACTTTGGATGTTCCAGGGTTAGCAAGTCGATGCTGGTAAAACAGTCAAGTACAGATTTTTTATTTCAAGTTAGAGTAAGTCCTTTACAGGTTTCTATCCCTGGCTTGAGTTGGTTGTAGAGTCCTGCGCCTAGAAAAGAGGTTCTGTGCGTACTCAGTTAATGATTTATAATATTGTTCTTCAGAAATTAGCAGGTGCTCCTGTCCTTGAGGTATGTGTTGTAGCCTGGTGTACAGTGTTCCTCGAAGATCGTTATAAATTGGGCAGTTATAAAGAAGATGGTCCCAATCTTCAATTTCTCCACATGTACAGTAGGGGTTATTGATGATTCCCAAGGTCAACTTATGATTTATAGAACCGTGTCCAGTTATAATATATGTACAGTAGAGGCCAGGAGAGAACCAAGGCGGCGACTTTGGATAAACTAGTTTGACATCCGGGATGAATTTCTTAGTTATCAGGCCCTTGTCCATCTCCTCCCATCTTGTCTGCCAGATTTGTAGTAGCATGGCAGCTAGTTTTTTCTTTTCTTGCTTGCAGTCAGTGCGGGTGTCGATGGTATGTCCAAAGATGGTAGCTGGGATTCCCCGCGACAGGCAGTAGTGCAATCCTCGATGGATAACCTCCAAGTCAAGGGGGAGGACACCTGCAAGAACCTGTAGGGCCGGAGAACTTACTGTGCAACAGGCCCTGGTAATGGCAAGCAGTATACTTTGCTGAATTGTTTCCAGTTTGCATTTATTGCGAACAATTATTGCTCTATGGTACCAAATCCCGCATCCATATGTAATAACAGGGAGGAATATAGCGTTATACAGGAGTTTGAGTGTTCTCCGGTTCAGACCCCAGTCACACCTGCTTACTCGGGCGATTAAGGCTGCATAATTTCTGATTTTTACTTGAAGGTATGAGAGATGCGGGAAGAAGGAGAGCTTTGAATCCAGGATGATACCCAGGTGTTTTAGGGAAGTTACTAGCTTGATGGTTTTTCCTTGTACCTTGATCTGAGGTGGCCTTGATATTTGTAGGGTGCCTTTGAGAAGTATGGATTGTGTCTTCTGTGGAGAAATCCGGAGCTTGTGTACAGTTGCCCAGTCCTGTAAGATCTGTAGTGCCTGATTTCCAGCGGCCTCGAGAGCTGCTCTGGTGTCCGCTGCGATGGAGATAGTAATATCATCTGTGAATGCTTGGATAGTAACAGGGCCCAGATCCAGACCAAGTAACTCATCAAGGACGATGTTCCAGAGGAATGGGCCGAGGACCGAACCCTGTGGGCAGCCTCTGTAGATAGATTTGGTGAGCTTCTGGTATGGTGAGGAGATGGTGATTTTCCTGTTGGAAAGGTAACTTTCTATACACCTGTATAAGTTGGCTGGTATGCGTGCCAATCTTAGCCTGCGAAGAATGCTTGGCCACCAGAGCATGTCAAAGGCCCCGGCAAAGTCAATGGTTATGAGGAGAAAGTACTTGTAATTAGTGTTGGCTGCAGCTTGGGTTATTTGGTAGAGAGCATCCTCTGTGCAGCGTCCTGGGTGAAATCCATACTGTGAATTGGATTGTAGGCCAGCTTCTGTGTAGTGTGTTAGGAGTCTGGTATGGAGGAGGCGTTCAAGTAGTTTGCTCAATGTGGACAAGAGGGCAATGGGTCGGTATGAGTTAGGCTGTTCTGGAGGCTTCGATGGATTTTTCAGTATTAACTTTAATTCAGCTATTTTCCAGCTTTCTGGGAAGGATCCCTGGGTTAGGCATTTATTGAACAGGTTAAGCAGAAATTGGGGATTTACCTGGGCGACCTTATTTAGTATTTCTGGTTCAATGCGATCTAGTCCTGGGGATTTTTTATCCTTCATTTTGCCAAGGGCTTGCTGCAGTTCTTCAGTGTTAAATTCTTCCACCACAGAGTCAATGTGGTAATTGTCATTATCTAGACAAATTTGCTGCTGTTGTGCTGTGAGATGATCGGCGTCGCTGATAAAGAGAGTATCCAAGATATTCATCATGGATTGCTCCCATGACGTCATGATTCCTTGTGGTGTTATTGTGGAATGGACTACTTCTCCTCTTGGCAATTTGTTGGTAGTAACTCGGTACACTACTCCCCAAGGGTCCGAGTTACCAGTGGTGGTAACCAGCCGCTCCCATGTAGTTCTTTTTCGCTGCCTGATCATGGAAGTGTATTGGTTCCTGGTCCTCTTGTAGTCTTCACGAAGGGCTTCCACATCAGTAGCTGGCCAAGAGGTGCGAGCTCTCTGAAAAGCTTTCCTCTTGTTATGAACAGTCCAGCATAGACGTTCGAGTTCCTGAGACCACCATGGTACAGCACTTGGAAGAGGTTTTTTCTTGGGCATAGATTGATTGCAGGAGAGGGTGATGATGTTAGTTACAAGCTTTTGATGCTGCTCGGGATTCAAGGAGAGGATATCAGAAGGGTGATCCATGATTGTTGACTGGAGAGAAGTGGTGAACAGCTCCCAATTGGCTTTGCTAATGGCATAGCGGTTGATATCATAGTGCGGAGTAGGAGTTGATTCTATATTTCTTGTGAGGCTGTATGTAATTGTTCTATGGTCGGAGGTGGTCCAGGCTTCATTTACCTGCCACCCGACACCTTACTTGAGATTGATCTTGTAGCAATTGTTATGTCTATTGTAGACTCCCACATAGTACTGGAGAATGTTGGGAGGTTATTGGGCCTGTTTATTATATTAAATGGTGAGGTGGCTAGAAAGTCTTCCAAAAGCCGCCCATTATGGCAACCAGGTCGGTCAGCTGTGAGGCTGTGCCAAGCAGGAGAACGGCAGTTAACATCTGCCCCCAGGATGATTTTAGCGTTAGGTAGAGTAGTGGTAACAGTTCTTAGGTAGTCAATAGCTGGGCCGATGTTTTGATTGGGTCTACAATAGAGTGATATTAAATAGAAGGCACCTAAGGGGCCAATTACATGGGCACACACTGCCCAACCTGTGCAGAGAGAGAAGAGATTTTGGTGACCATTATGTTCGGGTTCCGGATGACTATGGCAGCCCAGGGAGTATCTTCATCTGCTTGAATTATTTTATATGTGAGAGGATAGCCTCTAACTTTTTTGGAGTGGGTGTATGGTTCTTGCAGTAGTAATATATCAATGTTTTCTTCATCTGCCTTTTTTCTTATTTCCGCTGCTACTGCACGTGCTCGCTGAGCATTAAGTTGTATAAATTTAATAACACTGTTATTGAATGGCTTAGGCCTCACTACCATAGTCGGTCTTCAGTTGTTGGTTTTACTTTGCCTTGATGTAAATAGGACATTTGTTGTCCCTGATTGAATGGGATGCATCCAGTTTTACTGCTTTGCAGTTTGCGCACGTCGGAGCAGATGATTTGTTTGGGCAACTGCTATAATGATGCCCTTTTTGGGAACAATGCCCACTGGTAGGATCCGTCTGTGTGCATGTGTGGGTGGTGTGCCCAAAACGACAGCATCTGAAGCATTTAGGAACAGCCACATGTTCCTTGAAGCGGTGGCTGCTCCAACCAATAAAGATCCTGTCTTGAAGTTTTAGCTGGTTCCACGCTTGTGGAGAGAGATCCACTACCCAATTGCAAAGGTTGGGAGACTTTGACTTGGTGCAGTATTTTGGTTTTATGTGCTCCTTGTCTCTTTTTTCTTGGGTTGAGTCTCGAATGTTCCTGTGTAAAATTTCGTCAGCAATGCTGTCTGGAGTAATTTCCCTGTCCAAGTCAAAAATAAGAATTGATGGACCTTTCTTTTTGGGGTATTCTGCTGTTAGACCGAGGGAACTAATTCTAGGATTAGAAATTATTGCCTGGGCCTCTTGTTTTGTTGCAGTCTCAATTATGACACCAGTGTTTCAAGTTTTCCTGATGGATTTTATTTTAGTTGTTTTTAAGTCGTGAGCAAGCTACTGAACCACAAGAGTTTTAACTGATTCGCTCGAGTCTAGCGATGAGTTGTTTGTAGCTTTCAATAGGACAAGGTGAGGTTCTTTGAGAAGCGTTTTCTTTTAGCATTAGCATTAGCATTAGCATTAGTAGAGGCATTTGATGCAAGAAAGGAAGCTTATGCAGCATCAGCCAAAAAAAAAAAAAAAAAAAAAAGTAACATAAATAAATAAAAATAACCACTTCCACTTCACCCCTCTGTTCATTCGAAATACCTGTCCAGCTGAGCCTTAAACTTATTTAGGCTATCAACTTCCACGACAAGGGATGGAAGTCTGTTCCACCCACCAACCACCCGCTGGCTAAAGGCAAATTTCCGCACATCTATCCTACATCTGTCTTTCCTCAATTTGAATTTATGCCCTCTCAGGTGATTTTTTCTGAGCTAGAGGAAGAATCCCATCAGCATTGAGCATGCTCAAACCATTCAAGGCTTTGTACACCTCTATCAGATCACCCCGCTGGTGCCTAGTTTCCAGACACTGTAATTTGCAAAACTTAAGCCTTTCTTCGTAAGAGAACCCCTTTGTCCCATTCACCAATCTAGTTGCCCTTCTCTGTACTCGTTCCAGCAGCTCTACATCCTTCTTGAAATGAGGCCTCCAGGCCTGTATACAGTACTCTAGGTGTGGCCTGACCATTGCCTTATACAAGGGAATAATCACCTCCTTATCCCTGCTAGAAAAATTCCTATATATCATTGACAATACACCATGAGCTACTCTTGCAGCCCGTCTGCACTGCTCAGAGAACTTCATATCTGCCTGCACAACCACCCCCAGGTCCCTTTCATTCTCTACCACTGTCAGTGTAGTACCACAGAGTTGATACGTTGCTCTGGGGTTGCTGTTTCCCATATGTAGTACTTTACATTTGTCAATGTTAAACTTCATTTGCCACCTCGAAGCCCATCTGCTCAACCTTTCCAAATCCTGTTGCAGCAGCATAGTGTCAGTAGTGTCCTTGACAACCCTGCCAACCTTCGTATCGTCTGCAAACTTGGACATTAAGCCTGATATAC
This sequence comes from Mastigoproctus giganteus, assembly GCF_048544385.1. Classification (NCBI taxonomy): domain Eukaryota; kingdom Metazoa; phylum Arthropoda; class Arachnida; order Uropygi; family Thelyphonidae; genus Mastigoproctus; species Mastigoproctus giganteus. Next base: position 110,873,480 of record NC_143585.1, read on the forward strand.
CATCATCAATATCATTTATAAATACAGAAAACAATAAAGGCCCCAATACTGAACCCTGAGGGACTCCACTAATAACATTAGTCCACGATGAGCAGTGTCCATTGATTACCACTCTCTGTCTTCTCCCCCTCAACCACCCCTTTATCCATAGCAGCAATTTGCCTCCAATGCCACACTGCTCCAATTTGTGCAGCAGTCTTCCATGTGCAACAGTATCAAAAGCCTTTCTAAGATCCAAGTATATAATATCAAAGTTATTCCCTGCATCCAGTTCTTTTGTGACTGCACCATAGTATCCAATCAAATTGGTCAGGCAAGACTTCCCCTTAACAAAACCATGCTGTGTCCTAGCTATAACTGAAGTCTTGTCTAGATGATCCTGCAGTGCTTCTTTCACCAGTGCCTCCATTAATTTTCCGGGAACAGAAGTTAAACTCACAGGTCTATAATTACTTGTGTCAGCCTTTGATCCCCCTTTGTGAATTGGGGTCACATTTGCACATCTCCAGTCAATGGGTACCTCCCCTGAGTCCAAGGAAGCTCTCATAATTATGGCTAAGGGTTTGCTTACCTCCTTTGCTGCCTCCTTTAATATAACTGGATAGATCCCATCCACCCCAGGTGCCTTTCTTGTGTTTATCTTCAACAATTTCTCCTCCACTTTGCTCTCAGTTATTACAAGATTCTCTAGCTTACTGCTAGAGTTGAATACACCTCTGGCATTCCCCTCGCTGAATAACTCCTCATGTGTGAATGTCGATGCAAAATATTCATTTAGTTTGTTAGCTACCCGAGCAGGGTCATCAACAGTTGACCCATCGATCTCAAGTGGACCAATCTGATTCATCCCCTTCCTTCTAGAGTTTACATAAGTAAAGAACTCTTTGCTGTTTTTCTTCGCATCCCTTGCCAAGGATCTCTCGTAATCTGCCTTCGCCTGCCTAACCTCCTTTGTAACTTGGTTACAGATCAACTTGTATCTATCATAGGCGTCTGTGTCACGTGTTAATTTGTATGTATCCCATGCATTTTTCTTCTCTGCCATATGCCTCATTAGTTCATCTGACAACCATTTAGGCCTAAACCTTGAACAATATTTCTTAGTTGGTATGTAAAGCCTAGTAGCTTCCACGATAAGTTCTTTGAATGCTTCCCATTTTGAATTTGCTGTTGGCAATATCATCAGTTGATCCCACTGTATAGAATTTAAATACTGTCTCAGTCCATTGTAGTCGCCTTTACGAAAGCAATACCCCTTCATTTTACCCCTAATGGTAGTTACCTCTTTGAGTAAATCCCACTTCAGCACACTGTGATCACTGCCACCAAGTGGTTCATTTATCTGCAGATTCTTAATGCATGAAGAATCACTACTGATAATCAAATCAAGAGTATTACTCCCTCTAGTTGCCTCCCGAACATGCTGATGTAGAAAACAATCATCCAATAAATCCACAAAAGCCTTGCTACTGTGTGAGTGACCAGCCCCCAAATTCCAGTCAATATCTGGGAAATTAAAATCCCCCATTATAAGACTCTCTGATTTACTGGCCCACTCTATTTCTCCGAACAGTTTCTTATTATACTCATCAGAGTCATTAGGCCTATAGCACACTCCTACTCTCAATTTTGATCTCCCAATGCTTATGTCACACCAAACTGACTCGACACTGCACTGTCCAGCGATGTCGACTGGCTTCACTTCCTTGGATTTTATGTGTTTTTTAACTAATAGCATAACCCCTCCTCCCTTCCTATCCTGTCTATCCTTTCTGTAGACATTGTACTCCCCAAATTCCAGTTCTGCATTTCTTATATCTGTGTGACACCACGTCTCTGAAATCCCCACAATATCTGCCTTTGATGTTTTGAGCAATACCTCAAATTCATCAAATTTATTTACTAAACTCCTAGCATTGGTGTACACACAAGTATACATGCACCTGTTCTTTTTCTTAGCTACCCTAACACAACCCATGTGTTTACTTGTACCCCAATGATTCCCAGCAGTCTCTGAAATATCCTGCATCTTATTTTCCAGGCTGCGGCTCATTCCAATAGAAGCAGTGCAAGAATCACTTTCACCTCTGCCAGTGGCTACTGTTAATCTATTAGTCCTTGTATCCCCCCAATCTAGCAGTTTTCCGACCCACCTAACATTGCCTCGATAGCATCAGCAAACATTCTTGCACCCTTTCTATTTAAGTGTATCCCATCCCTGTAGAAGCAGTCTCTCCTGTTAACAAGTACAGACCAGGCTGAAAAAAATTCTACCCCTTGAGCCCTGCACAATCTTTCCAGGGCCGAATTGATTGACAGGGCTCTCATCATATATGAGAGCCATCATATTTTGATGATGATCCGTTAGTTTGTTGGTGGTAGTTGTATCCGGTGGAATCGTCCTCAGCGCTTGGGCGTATGTAAGGGGTGCTGTAGTATTTTCATCTGTGAATGACAGCAATACAGTGTTGTAAGCAGATGGGATTTCCTTTGCTGACTTGATTTGCAAGTAGTGAGCAGGGATGTATACTTCTTGCTCCCAGCCAAGTTTCCGTTTGCTGCTGAATCGCTGAATTGAATTTGAATTTACTATGAATTGAATCAAACCTTCCATTTGGGTGTGGCCAACCTCGAGGTGTTTTCAATCAATAATTATTTTTTGTTCTACAGCAAATTCAAGAAGGGCATTGGCCAATTTCATTACGATTCTGATAGCAACATCAGTCACTTCAGAGAATGATTTTGGAAGGGCAACTTTTGTTCGATTTTACTCTTTATAAATTTTGTTGCAATTGATGCAAAAACATTGCTCTCTAGGCCTCCATTTCCTTCATGCCATATAAAGCAAGTTACATCGTTAGAATGGAGATTAGCATTAGAAAAGGCACATGATGCAAGAAAGCAAGGTTATGTAGCATCAGCCAAAAAAAAACACCCTTATTTCACCTATCCACTCGCTCCAAATTTTGTCCAGTTCTGCTTTGAATCTATTTAAGCTATCAACTTCTAAAACAACAGATGGAAGTTTGGTCCAGCAATCAATCATCTGCTGGATGAAGGCAAACTTCCGCACATCTATCCTACTACTGTCTTTCCTCAATTTGAATTTATGCCCTCTTAGGCGATTATTCTGAGCAAGAGGAAGAATCCCATCAACGTTGAGTATGCTCAAACCATTCAAGGCTTTATACACCTCAATCAGATCACCTCGCAGGTGCCTAGTCTCCAGACACTAATTTGCAAAATTTAAGCCTTTCTTCATAAGAGTTACCCTTTGTTCCATTCACTAATCTTGTTGCCCTTCTCTGTACTCGTTCCAACAGCTCTACATCCTTCTTAAAATGAGGTCTTCAGACCTGTATACAGTACTCAAGGTGTGGTTTGACCATTGCCTGATACAAGGGGATAATCACCTCCTTATACCTGCTAGAAAAATTTGTGTATATCATTGACAAGACACAATGAGCTACTCTTGCAGACCGTATGCACTGTTCAGAAAACTTCATATCTGCCTGCACAAATACCCCCAGGTCCTTTTCATTCTCTACCACTGTCAGTGTAGTACCACAGAGTTTATACATTACTCTGGGGTTACTGCTTCCCATATGTAGTACTTTACATTTGTCAATGTTAATCTTCATTTGCCACCTCTCAGCCCATTTGCTAAAATTTTCCAGATCCAGTTGCAGCAGTGTACTGTCATTAGTGTCATTAACAACCCTGCCAACTTTTGTATTGTCTGCAAACTTGGACATTAAGTCTGATATACCATCATCAATATCATTTATAAATACAGAAAACAACAATGGACCCAACACTGAACCCTGAGGGACTTGACAAATAACATTAGTCCACGAAGAGCAGTGTCCAATGCTGTTCGTGGACTAATGATTACTACTCTCTGTTTTCTCCCACTCAACCATCCTTTTATCCATATCAGCAATTTGCCTCCAATGGCACACTACTCCAATTTGTAGTAGTAGTAGTGGCATGTAATGCAAGAAAGCAAGTGTATGAGCTTATGCAGCATCAGCCAAAAAAAATATCACACCATTCCCTCCAAATGCCTGTCCAGTTCCTCCTTAAATTTATTTAACCTGTCAACTTCCACAACGACAGATGGAAGTTTGTTCCAGAAATTAACCACCCGCTGGCTAAAGGCAAATTTCTGCACATCTATTCTACATCTGTCTTTTCTTAATTTGAATTTATGCCCCCTTAGGTTCATAATCTGAACAAGTGGAAGGATCCCATCAGAATTCAGTGTGCTCAACCCATTTAAGGCCTTATACACCTCAATCAGATCACTGCGCAGGTGCCTAGTCTCCAGCCACTGCAATTTGCAGAACTTAAGCCTCTCTTGGTAAGAGGATCCCTTCATTCCCCTCACCAATCTTGTTGCCCTTCTCTGTACACGCTCAAGCAAATCGACATCCTTCCTAAAATGAGGCCTCCAGACCTTTGTATCATCTGCAAACTTCAACATTAAGCCTGATATACCTTCATCAATATCATTGATAAATTAGCATTAGCATTAGTAGAGGCATTTGATGCAAGAAAGCAAGCTTATGCAGCATCAGCCAAAAAAAAAAAAAAAAAAAACCCACTTCCACTTCACCCCTCTGTTCATTCAAAATACCTGTCCAGCTGAGCCTTAAACTTATTTAGGCTATCAACCTCCACTACAAGGGATGGAAGTTTGTTCCACCAACCAACCACCCGCTGGCTAAAGGCAAATTTCCGCACGTCTATCGTACATCTGTCTTTCCTCAATTTGAATTTATGCCCTCTCCGGTGATTATTCTGAGCTAGAGGAAGAATCCCATCAGCATTGAGCATGCTCAAACCATTCAAGGCTTTATACACCTCTATCAGATCACCTCACTGGTGCCTAGTCTCCAGACACTGTAATTTGCAAAACTTAAGCCTTTCTTCGTAAGAGCACCCCTTTGTTCCATTCACTAATCTTGTTGCCCTTCTCTGTACTCGTTCCAGCAGCTCTACATCCTTCTTGAAATGAGGCCTCCAGACCTGTATACAGTACTCTAGGTGTGGCCTGACCATTGCCTTATACAATGGAATAATCACCTCCTTATCCCTGCTGGAAAAATTCCTGTATATCATTGACAATACTCCATGAGCTACTCTTGCCGCCCGTCTGCACTACTCAGAGAACTTCATATCTGCCTGCACAACCACCCCCAAGTCCCTTTTATTCTCTACCACTGTCAGTGTAGTACCACAGAGTTGATACGTTGCTCTGGGGTTGCTGTTTCCCATGTGTAGTACTTTACATTTGTCAATGTTAAACTTCATTTGCCACCTCTCAGCCCATCTGCTGAACCTTTCCAGATCCTGTTGCAGCAGCATAGTGTCAGTAGTGTCCTTGACAACCCTGCCAACCTTTGTATCGTCTGCAAACTTGGACATTAAGCTTGATATACCATCATCAATATCATTTATAAATACAGAAAACAATAATGGACAAATATACAAAACAACAGTGGACCTAACACCGAACCCGGTGGGACTCCACTAATAACATTAGTCCACGAAGAGCAGCACCCATTCATTACCACCCTCTGTCTTCTCCCACTTAACCATCCTTTTATCCATTGTAGCAACTTACCCTTAATACCATACTGCTCCAATTTGTACAATAGTCTTCCATGCGCAACAGTGTCAAAAGCTTTCCTGAAATCCAAATATATGATATCAAAATTATTTTTTGCATCCAGTTCCTTTGTAACCACATCATAATATCCTATCAAATTTGTCAGACAAGACTTTCCCTTAACAAACCCATGCTGTGTCTGAATTATTGCTGCAGTTTTGTCTAGATGATCCTGCAATGCATCTTTAACCAGTGACTCCATTATTTTATTCGGAACAGAAGTTAAACTAACTGGTCTGTAATTACTCTTGTCACCCTTCGATCCCCCTTTGTGAATTGGGGATACATTTGCACATCTCCAATCCATGGGAACCTCTCCTGAGTCCAAGGACGCTCTCATAATTATGGCTAAGGGTTTGCTTAGTTGCTTTGCTGCCTCCTTTAATATAACTGGATAGATCCCATCCACCCCAGGTGCTTTTCTTATGTTTAACTTCAGCAATTTCTTCTCCACTTTGCTTTCAGTTATTACAAAATCATTAAGTATCCTGCTACAATTTGATAACTTTCTGCCATTTTCAAACCTTAATAATTCCTCATGTGTGAACGTAGATGCAAAATACTCATTCAGTTTGTTTGCTATCTGAGCAGGATCACCAACAGTCGAACCGTCTATGTCAAGTGGACCAATCAGATTCATCCCCTTCATTTTGCAGCAGTCTTCCATGTGCAACAGTATCAAAGGCCTTTCAAAGATCCAAATATATGATATCAAAATTATTCTTTACATCCAGTTCCTTTGTGACTACATCATAGTATCCAATGAAATTGGTCAGACAAGACTTCCCCTTAACAAACCCATGCTGTGTCTGAGCTATAACCGAAGTCTTGTCTAGATGATCCTGCAATGCTTCTTTAACCAGTGCCTCCATTGATTTTCCTGGAGCAGAAGTTAAACTAACAGGTCTGTAATTACTTGTTAAACTAACAGGTTTGTAACTACAAAGATCCTCCTTAAATTGGGGTCACATTTGCACATCTCCAGTCCAAGGAAGCTCTCATAATTATGGCTTAGGGTTTGCTTACTTCCTTTGTTGCCTCCTTTAATATAACTGGATAGATTCCATCCACCCCAAGTGTTTTCTTATCTTCAACAATTTCTTCAACAATTTCTCCTCCACTTTACTCTCAGTTATTACAAGATTATCTATCTTACTGCCAGAGTTTAATACACCTCTGGCATTTGCCTCCCCGAATAACTCGATGTGTGAATGCAGATGCAAAATATTCATTTATTTTTTTAGTTACCTGAGCAGAATCATCAACAGTTGAATCATCGATATCAAGTGGACCAATCTGATTCATCCCCTTCCTTTTAGAGTTTATATAAGTAAAGAACTCTGCTATTTTCCGTTGCATCCTTTGCCAAAGGTTTCTCGTAATCTCACTAATGTCCTTTGTGACTTGGTTACGGACCAGCTTATATCTGTCATAGGCTTCTGTGTCACCTGTTATTTTATATGTATCACGTGCATTTTTCTTCTGTCACATGTCTAATTAGTTAATCTGACATCCATTTAGGCCTAAATCTTGAACAATATATCTTAGTTGGTATGAAAAGCCTAGTAGCTTCCAAGATTAATTCTTTGAATGCTTCTCATTTTGAATTTGCTGTTGGTAACATCATCAGTTGGTCCCACCATATAGAATTTAAATACTGTCTCAGAACTGTAGTCACCTTTATGAAAGCAAAAACTCTTCCCTTTACCCTTGATGGTAGTCACCTCTTTGAGTAAATCCCACTTCAGCACACTGTGATTGCTGCCACCTGGTGGTTCCTCTATCTGCAGATTCTTAATGGATGAAGAATCACTACTGATAATCAGATCAAGAGTATTACTCCCTCTAGTTGCCTCCCGAACATGCTGCTGTAGAAAACAATGATCCAATAAGTCTACAAAAGCCTTGCTAGTGTGCGAGTGACCAACACACAATTTCCAGTCAATCTCTGGGAAATTAAAATCCCCCATTATAAAACATTCTGATTTACTGGCCCACTCTATTTCTCTGCACAATTGCTTATTATACTCATCAGATTCATTAGGCCTGTAACATACATCCACTCTCATTTTTCCTTTTCCAGGGCTTATGTCACACCAAACAGATTCAACATTGCATTGTCCAGCAACATTAATTGGATGCACTTCTTTAGATTTTGTGTGTTTCTTGACTAACAGCATAACCCTACCTCCCGTCATGTCCTTTATATCCTTTCTTTACACATTGTACTCCCCAAATTCCAGTTCTGCACTGCTTATGTCTGTGTGACACCACGTCTCTGATATCCCAAGAATATCTGCCTTTGATGTCTTGACTAGCACTTCAAGCTCATCGAATTTATTAACTATACTGCTAGCATTGGTGTATGTGCAAGTATACATGCACCTTTCTACTCTTAGTTATCCTAACACAGCCCATGTATTTACTTGTTCCACTATGACTCCCTGCAGTCCTGGAAATCTGTATTACCTTGCTTTCCAGGCTTCTGCTCATTCTAATAGAAGCAGTGCAAGAATCACTTCCACCTCTGCTAGCCGCTACTGTTAATCTATTAGTCCGTGTATCCCCCCCCCAAGCCAGCAATTTTCCGACCCACCTAACTCTGCCTTTATAGCATTAGCAAATATTCTTGCACCCTTTCTATTTAAGTGTATCCCATCCCTGTAGAACAATCTCTCTCCTGTTAACAAGCACAGACCAGGCTGAGAAAAATTCTACCCCTTGAGCCTTGCACAATCTCTCCAGGGCCAATTTGATCAACAAGGCTCTCATCATATACTTCCTCCTCTCGTGTCTGGGCAAAATTGCAGACACTTTCAAATTCAACCCTAACTCACGGCTTTTTTTTTAGCATTGACTTGTACTTGTTAATAATTCTGCTGGTCTCCTACTCTTAATATCATTAGTACCAATATGTACAACAATATCGCTCTTTGTGCCCTTAAAAGATGATATCTGCTCTAAGATGTCATCAACCTTTGCCCCTGGCAGACATACCCTGGTCCTGTTCCATCTATCATTTTTGTGCAATATGTTCCCCGTTTCCCTGACAATAGAGTCACCTACAACAACAAGTTCCTTTGGGTACTAGTTTTTGTAGGTCAACTAGCACATTGTCCCTTGGGGGTTGCTGCTGTGTTTCATGATGTTCAAGTGCAATCTCTGGCATTGATGTGGGCAGCTGAGAGCTTGATGGGGCCCCCCTCAATTTAAATCTTTCAAGGGCATCCACCCTGTCCTTCAAGCTCTCATAAGCCCATAAAAATGCTGATTTGGCGCCTGATTTCCTTGAACTCTTTACTTCGCACACACACAAAGACCCTTGGCAATGTCATGTCACATTCCTGATTGCTCCACAAACATCAAACAAGCAGTGCATTTCAGTAGACTAATTCAGAGGACAACTGTCTCCCCCCCCCTCAGTTCTCCCCTGAGCTACAGCACTTCCATTAGTTTGAACCTTTTTGCTTTGCTGCTCTGGTCTGAGTCATGATTTCTATTCAAGTTCAATAAAATTCCAATACAAAATATAACCACAAACTTATATCCCAATGCAGTTATAACATTATATATATATGTATTTCGGTATGGAATATTATTTTCAAGTTATGTTATATGACTTTCTCACCCCTGTCATTTTATATGTATTAATTTATGATGTTACGTTTGTAAAAACTAGGTCGCTATATTTATTTAGTTAAAAAAGTACAATTCAGTTGACAATGAAATTTAATAAGATTAATAAATTTTACTGATTAATTGATACTACTATACTCGCTGTCTAGTTTTCCGTTAAACCTTACACTATCTAGTGTGGTGCACACGTATTGTATAACAATGGTGGCAAGTTATGAACGACAAATCTACGGACATGAGGTATTATTTACTTTCCAAATCGCGCTGTCTAAATTCAAAATAAACCACGGAGCTTGACTAAGGTCTATAAGCTACTTATAGAAAATAATTTAATGTAACAATTAAGTCAAAGCGGCTAAATATAATTAAAGACTTAGTGTTCGTGGGAGCTGCAAAACTTGTCCAACCCGTGGATTTGATACCCTTAAGTAATAACCTACAAAACCCCTAAGTTCAAATTACACTAAAGTATTGTTACTAGGAATATAAAGCAACTCTGGAAAATAAATTAATATGCCAATTTAAGTCAATAAAAAAACAAAAACTTCTCTATTAGCTGGAGCCATAAAAACCTTGCCTGGTCACGTGTACTCTCTCACCTAAATCCCAATTGTAGTACGTCAGTTGTGCACTTTGAGCATTGTCTTATACTATTTAGGCGGAAGGATAAAAGAACTGCATGGCGATTAACTGTGTAATTGCGTACTTCCTTGTTCTCCACTGCCTCGTCTCTTCCTTTTTCTATACGTGCTTAGCTCCTTTTCTGACGATGCCTTTGGTAATCTTCTTTCAAGTTGCTATTTTTGTACATGATGCATTCATTACACTGGTCCTTTTTTGGACGAAAAATGAGTTTATTTTTCTAAAAATTTTCATGAAGGTTCGCCGTGATGGAGCCCTTTTTTTTTCTGTTTTGGCAGTTTTCATTTAACTCTTTGTAGCGGTGCCTGTAACTCTCCCGCACAGGCCAGGCTTTAGATACAGCTTTTTGCTTGATGACCTACAATAGTGAGACTCAACCTCGGGCAGTTTTTCCAAAAAAATCTTGGATATTCTTAGAGCAGATAGACCTGAAGCCAGTTTCTACTCTCTCAGTAACAGAATGCTCTGGAAGAGTGCTACTCAGCACCCATGATCTTACTGACTTCTCGCCAATACTTAGTGTGGCGAGCAACATTTTCCCTTCTTCCCTTCTTTTGAATTTTCCCTTCTTCATCTTCTCCTTTGGTGTCATTACTGTTGACAGGTGAAGTGTAGTCATCACCTGTGTTTTCAATCCTCCCTTCATCTTTGTCTTTTTCTACTTTTCTTCTGGTATCATTACTGTTGTTGTCAGCCTTTTCAGTAGCAGGTAGTATTCTGGATTGCTCAAGGGCCAATTGCAGGACGCTGCTGTTTCTAACGTTCGGAAAAATTGTCCAAGACATTTTGTTGGCTTGTCTGAAACAAAAATAAAAGATTATTTTAGGGCGAAGGACGACATAGCAGAAAATTGATGTATGTACATAATCAACAATATAAAGGTAGAGGCAAAAGGTCATATGTAAATATTTATAAATAAATCCAGGGTACGAAGGAAAAAATGCAATCGATAGTGAATAATAGTATAAAATTATTCATTTAAACAGAAACATGAAGGAATCAAGTTTCAGTGCAGACCAAAAACACTACTGATTTATCAAAGTTATGTTAATTTTGCAATTACTTAGATCATTTCACATCTTTCAAACAAGGCAAATCTACATGGCAAATTGCAATTATTCCATTAAAACAACAAACAGCAATAAGAAATTAATGCACACTTACCACGTAATCTGCGAGAAACAGCACAAAAAGCAGCAGTAAAAGTTGATAAATTGACATGCAACAAATTGCAGTAACCAAACCTAGAGGCATTAGATATTGGTCTCATTGATCTCATTTTAGGAAGGATGTGCATCTGCTGAATAGGCTGCAGAGAAGGTTCAGTGTGATTGGTGAAAAGAACAAAAGGGTTTTCTTATGAAGAAAGGCTTCATTTCTACTATTATTAGCAAGGAGATCTCACTGAGGTATTTAAAGCCTTGAATGAATCGAGTAAGCTCTTTGTTGATGGCATTCTTCCTCTTGCCGAGACTACACACATGATTAGACTTAAATTCAAATTGAGGCATGATGTTTGCAGGATAAATGTGCAAAAGTTTTCCTTCAGCCTGCAGGTGGTTTATTTGTTGGAACAAACTTCCAAATGTGTATGTTTAAGTGGATAGTGGGAATAAATTCAAGGTAGAATTAGACATTCTTTGGGGGGATGGATGATGTGAGGAGAAATTTTTTTTGTTGTTGCTCTATAAATTTGCTTAGTTGCATTATTTGTAACCACTAATATGATTATTATGATTAGAATTTGCAGTATTGCAGCAGTTGAAGTGTTTTTAAGAAATTTATATATTGAGCTTTTTTTAAACAAAGAACTAGCTTCCTGTGAAAGTGATGCAAGTGAATTTAAATGTAATCTGAAATTGTCATGTCCTGAAAGGAAATTACAATTTCAGCTTCTCAAAAGACTTACATTACAGTAGGGAGTGATTGAAAAAAATAAATAATTGGATCTGATTGCAAAAAAAGTAACTGTTGCTTTAGTAGTGGAAATCGAAGTGAGTATATTGTTGGATAAGTAGAAGCATCTCCAATTAGAGAATGAAGCTGTTGACATTAAGATAGTAAGATATTTTCTGCATTTATGTGGTAGTTACAGCTTATTGATATTTTTTGCCAGGGTGACTTGCAAACAGAGTGCATGTGTGTTGGAGCATTTTCTTGATGGAGCCTCCAACCGTCCTTCCACAATTCAAGTCTCTTCCTTCGAAATTTTTCATGCAGCATTGTCAGAACTACACTGTCTGTGTAGTATGTTTGATTGACAGTGTTTGGCGGGATATATTCACCCATAATAATATAATAATTCCTTTATTATTGAAGAAAACAAGAAGCACGGTTTTCATTTTTGATTTTGAAGGGTGATTTTTTTTTTGGTCTGAAAGATTGTTTTGTCATTCTTTGCATTGACCAGCTTTCATCACAATTAATTACAGTACCCAGAAAGTCTAGATCTTCTTCAGTTTTTTTCGGAAGAACTTCACAAACTTGGAGTCTTTTCATCCTTTGATTTTCATTCAAAATGTTTAGCATCTAGGCACACACTTTTCTCATGCCTTAATTTTCAGTAAAGTTTTTGTTTCTTTATCCATATTTTATTCTGATGCAAGCATTCTAATGCTTAAACAGTGATCATTTCTGATCAAGTCCTTACCCAGTCCACATTTTCATCAGTTTTCATGGATACTAGATGGCCTGGTCTTTCATTAACTGGCACGTTCTCACTCTCTTCCTTAAAAAAAAAATCTTTTATTCCATTCAAACATGCAAACTCTTGACATAGTCTCTTCCCCATAACGAGGCGCCTCCATAGCCAGGTGGGAAGGAGCAGCAGTGCGTAGCACACGCTTCTTGATTAGACCGGGGTTCGAACCTGTCACCACCAAATACGGAGGATGCGGAAAGGTCAAGGAATGACCACCGCATATCCCGGAGCAATATGGCCTTAGTTGCTAATGCTCCTGAAAACCAAATAACAAACACAAACAAACAAACTTCCTCATAATCTTGATGTAACAAATCATAACTTCCAGTTTGTGTTTTCTTTAGTTTTATTAAAAATTTGAGGTTGATTTGTTGTATTGTTTTGTTTGTAATTTTTCTGACAAACTCAAAAAACACAAGGTAATGAAAACCTGCCTCATTACAAAGTGAATGAGCATGTTGGAATGTGACTTAACAGAAATCTAGGTAAAAGTTCAAATTGAACTACTGTGCCTTTGTTTCACAGGTGGCACTTGATGTTCAGTGGCTGCGTGTGCAGTCTCATTATTTAATAGCCATACCTTTTATTTTTTTTTTTTAACCTTCATACAAGGTGTGGCTTTGTATGAATATTTTTTAACATCATATAAAGTATGTGAATTAGTAAATAATTAGCATTATTTGCTAATGTGTATAGGCTCAGAAAGAGTTCAGAAGGAATGATATATCATTGATATTTGTCCTGTTTGTTGTATGTATATGTTATATTTATTTTAAAATTATTGTCATTATGTCATAGTTGCATCTCATATTGTATATGAAGTGTAATTTTATTTCCATCCCTATTATCAAATTTTACACTAAATTATTGTTTATGAAATTTTTATTAGGTGGCTTGATATAGTCCCCAAGGTGTTATCTACAATAGCTTCTAGAGAAAAGGTGGTGTGTAAGGGTAACGAAATGTCTGGAGCACATTATAAAAGTCACTTTATTAATTCTTTGTGTTCAAGCAGGTTAGTAGTTATGTTTTATTTGAAATGAAGTAGGCTACAAAATTGAACATCTGTTTTAGAATTAGTATTGGCCATTGAGTGTAGCAATTAATCCAGCCAAAAAAAAAAAAAAAAAACAAACAAACATGTATTTCCCTCTTCCCATTTATACTCATCCAGCAGGCATTGAGGTTAACCATTCCTAAGAAGCAGAGGTAACTATTTGCAATTATTAACAATTCTGGCTAAAGAAAAAGAGCCTAAAATCATGTCTATAATTTTCCTCCACTAGTTTTAGTTTATGCATCCTGCTTCTTGCTGTCATACTTAATATCATAAAAATTTCACTTCATTCATTTTACTTTGCTTTCTCTCAAAGCTTTATGAATGAAAGAAGGTTAAATTTTTAATGATATTAAGTATGACAAAAAGAAGCAGGAGGCATAAACTAAAACTATGAACTACAGAGCAAGTTATCAACCTCTGTAAGAAATTCAGTCTCTCCTCATATAGGTGCCCTTTTGCCAGTTTTAACTATGAAAAAATTTTCACCTTTATTCATTTTACCATTGCCTTTCAGAGTCTTATACACTGGTAATTCATTCAAAGAAAGTCCATCACCCCTTAAAATTGTAATTATTGTCTGAATAACATAAGTATATGGTAATAGTTCTTACAGATTGCATCAGATAAGATTGACATACGTAGGTGTTGACGTAATATTGCATCAGCTGTTACTCTCAGCTATATAAGCATGCTCTGTGTCAGGATGACGAGTTACGTGCAGTTGACACCACGAAGAAAGAATGCTATTGTTGATTTATGTGAGGAAGGATGTTCTTCCCATCATATTGCTTATAGAGTGTCTTGTACTCAGTCGACAGTGAGTAGATTTCTTTCCAAACTCAAGAATATTAGTTCTTCTGATAGGAAAAAAGGAACCGAATGCAAACGAGTCTCTACGCCAAAACAAGATTGTGTAATGAAGCCCTTATGCCTTAAAAATTTTAAAGTTTCTTCATCTAAGTGGTAGCAAGTGGAGTAACAGTCAGAAGACACCTCTTCAAAAATTGACTTGTAGCCCGTCGTCCTAAAAAGTCCCTCCTCACACAAAAATTGAAAAAAGGCCCGATTAATTTGGTGTAAGGAGCATGTCAAATGAACCAAGCAGAAGTCAGTTATTTTCTCGGATGAGGAGAAATTCCACCTGCATGACTCAGATGGGAGACAAACGATTCGCCTTAGATGTGGTGAAGAATACCATCCAGACTGCATGGTGTCTGCAGTGAAATTCCATACCAGCCAAATGATATGGGGGTGCATTTTGTATTGCAGAGTAGGTCACCTGCAGTTTATAAAAGGTTCCGTAAATGCCAATGGATACCTGGCTATATTGGAAGACAAATTTCTGCCAACCATTAGACACCATTTCAACCTGCCAAGTAACTGCATCTTTCAGGATGACTCTGCTCCTTGTCCATCGGGTGAAAAGTGCAAGCAGGCACTTCTGTAGTTACTTTAGCTTCATTTCTGCATTAGAGATTCAACAGTAATGTGTTTACATTTGTTACAGGTGAAAAAAAATGGTATGGTTGGAAGAATGGTCCATTACAACTAATAGCTGGCCAGGAAACAGCCGGGACTTGAATCCTATAGAGAACTGTTGGCATCATGTGGAATCTGCAGTTGTCAGAAAGAAACCAAAGACCCTTCGTGAATTTCAGGAAACCATAATTTGTGTTTGGAACCGCAAACTATCATTTGTGTTTGGAACCACAAACTATCATTTAGTTATCTTCAGAAATTGATCTTGTCAATGCCTCGATGGTGTACTGCTGTCATCAGGGCCAGAGGCGGTTCAACTAAATATTAGTTTGCACCTGGTGAACTTTTCATTTTGTTTTCCATTTAAAATGGTAAACTGAAGGAAATTGAGGTCTTCTGATAACATTTCAGTCATAATTGTCGTGTTTACCAAAACTTATATAAAGGTTGCAAATGTTGATTTTGGAATATTTTGAGAGCATCTGTCAAATATTACTTAGCTTTACCTTAACTATTAATAAATATCTTTTGTTTATATTTCTATTTGGGATGCCAGTCATTAATGTAACATACCATTCATACAGGTCTGGAGGCCTCATTTTAGGAAGGATGTAGATTTACTTGAGCGTGTACAGAGAAGGGCAACAAGATTGGTGAGGGGAATGAAGGGATCCTCTTACCAAGCGAGGCTTAAGTTCTGCAAATTGCAGTGGCTGGAGACTAGGCACCTGCACAGTGATCTGATTGAGGTGTATAAGGCCTTGAATGGGTTGAGCACGCTGAATTCTGATGGGATCCTTCCACTTGTTCAGATTACGAACCTAAGGGGGCATAAATTCAAATTATGAAAAGACAGATATAGATTAGATGTGCGGAAATTTGCCTTTAGCCAGCGGGTGGTTAATTGCTGGAACAAACTTCCATCTCTCGTTGTGGAAGTTGATAGGTTGAATAAATTTAAGGAGGAACTGGACAGGCATTTGGAGGGAATGGTGTGATTTTTTTTTTTTTTTTTTTGGCTGATGCTGCATAAGCTCATACACTTGCTTTCTTGCATCAAATGCCACTGCTAGTACTACTACCATTGCGAAAAAGGGTTAGAAATGTGAAATTCCTAGGTGATGCACTTTCTTTGAACACCAGTGTAAATCTAAATGAGAGATCCTTTGCAACCTAACTACCAAGTTTACAGTCCACAGATTTGGTCTCTCCTCATATGGATGCCATTTTGAATGATGATGCTTTGTTGATAGTCTTGGAAATATTAGACTTTGTAAGACAGAAGATCCAAAATATGTGAAATTTTGAAATATTTTGAAATAATAGAAGGAAAAGAGTAAGGTTGGAGTAGTAAAGAGTAAGGAAAATCCTGTCATAAATTAATGCAAAATTGCAGAAGCAACTCCCCATTTCACCTATCAAAAGTTTGTACAGTTTTCCTTGAATTTATGTAAGCTATCATTAGCATTAGTAGAGGCATTTGATGCAAGAAAGCAAGCTTATGCAGCATCAGCCAAAAAAAAAAAAAAAAACCCACTTCCACTTCACCCCTCTGTTCGTTCCAAATACCTGTCCAGCTGAGCCTTAAACTTATTTAGGCTATCAACCTCCACCACAAGGGATGGAAGTCTGTTCCACCAACTGTCCCCGCTGACTAAAGGCAAATTTCCTCACGTCTATCCTACATCTGTCTTTCCTCAATTTGAATTTATGCCCTCTCAGGTGATTTTTCTGAGCTAGAGGAAGAATCCCATCAGCATTGAGCATGCTTAAACCATTCAAGGCTTTATACACCTCTATCAGATCACCTCGCTGGTGCCTAGTCTCCAGACACTGTAATTTGCAAAACTTAAGCCTTTCTTCGTAAGAGCACCCCTTTGTTCCATTCACTAATCTTGTTGCCCTTCTCTGTACTCGTTCCAGCAGCTCTACATCCTTCTTGAAATGAGGCCTCCAGACCTGTATACAGTACTCTAGGTGTGGCCTGACCATTGCCTTATACAATGGAATAATCACCTCCTTATCCCTGCTGGAAAAATTCCTGTATATCATTGACAATACTCCATGAGCTACTCTTGCAGCCCATCTGCACTGCTCAGAGAACTTCATATCTGCCTGCACAACCACCCCCAAGTCCCTTTCATTCTCTACCACTGTCAGTGTAGTACCACATAGTTGATACGTTGCTCTGGGGTTGCTGTTTCCCATGTGTAGTACTTTACATTTGTCAATGTTAAACTTCATTTGCCACCTCTCAGCCCATCTGCTGAACCTTTCCAGATCCTGTTGCAGCAGCATAGTGTCAGTAGAGTCCTTGACAACCCTGCCAACCTTTGTATCATCTGCAAACATGGACATTAAGCTTGATATACCATCATCAATATCATTTATAAATACAGAAAACAATAATGGACCCAACACTGAGCCCTGAGGGACTCCACTAATAACATTAGTCCATGATGAGTAGTGTCCATTGATTACCACTCTCTGTCTTCTCCCCCTCAACCACCCCTTTATCCATAGCAGCAATTTGCCTCCAATGTCACACTGCTCCAATTTGTGTAGCAGTCTTCCATGTGCAACAGTATCAAAAGCCTTTCTAAGATCCAAGTATATAATATCAAAGTTATTCCCTGCATCCAGTTCTTTTGTGACTGCATCATAATATCCAATCAAGTTGGTCAGGCAAGACTTTCCCTTAACAAAACCATGCTGTGTCTGAGCTATAACTGAAGTCTTGTCTAAATGATCCTGCAGTGCTTCTTTAACCAGTGCCTCCATTAATTTTCCTGGAACAGAAGTTAAGCTCACAGGTCTATAATTACTTGTGTCAGCCTTTGATCCTCCTTTGTGAATTGGGGTCACATTTGCACATTTCCAGTCTATGGGTACCTCCCCTGAGTCCAAGGAAGCTCTCATAATTATGGCTAAGGGTTTGCTTACTTCCTTTGCTGCCTCCTTTAATATAACCGGATAGATCCCATCCACCCCGGGTGCCTTTCTTGTGTTTATCTTCAACAGTTTCTCCTCCACTTTACTCCCAGTTATTTCAAGATTCTGTAGCTTACTGCTAGAGTTGAATACACCTCTGGCATTCCCCTTGCTGAATAACTCTTCAT
Source organism: Mastigoproctus giganteus (assembly GCF_048544385.1). Taxonomy (NCBI): domain Eukaryota; kingdom Metazoa; phylum Arthropoda; class Arachnida; order Uropygi; family Thelyphonidae; genus Mastigoproctus; species Mastigoproctus giganteus. Next base: position 110,891,791 of record NC_143585.1, read on the forward strand.
GTGTGAATGTCGATGCAAAATATTCATTTAGTTTGTTAGCTACCTGAGCAGGATCATCAACAGTTGACCCATCATTATCAAGTGGACCAATCTGATTCATCCCCTTCCTTCTAGAGTTAACATAAGTAAAGAACTCTTTGCTGTTTTTCTTCGCATCCCTTGCCAAGGATTTCTCGTAATCTGCCTTTGCCTGCCTAACCTCCTTTGTAACTTGGTTGCATATCAACTTGTATCTATCATAGGCTTCTGTGTCATGTGTTAATTTGTAAGTATCCCATGCATTTTTCTTCTCTGCCATATGCCTCATTAGTTCATCTGACATCCATTTTGGCCTAAACCTTGAACAATATTTCTTAGTTGGTATGTAAAGCCTAGTAGCTTCCAAGATTAGTTCTTTGAATGCTTCCCATTTTGCATTTGCTGTTGGTAACATCATCAGTTGGTCCCACTGTATAGAATTTAAATACTGTCTCAGTCCATCGTAGTCGCCTTTACGGAAGCAATAACCCTTCCCTTTACCCCTAATGGTAGTTACCTCTTTGAGTAAATCCCACTTCAGCACACTGTGATCACTGCCACCTAGTGGTTCGTTTATCTGCAGATTCTTAATGCATGAAGAATCACTGCTGATAATCAAATCAAGAGTATTACTCCCTCTAGTTGCCTCCCGAACATGCTGATGTAGAAAACAATCATCCAATAAATCCACAAAAGCCCTGCTAGTGTGTGAGTAACCAGCCCCCAAATTCCAGTCAATATCTGGGAAATTAAAATCTCCCATTATAAGACTCTCTGATTTACTGGCCCACTCTATTTCCCTGTACAGTTCCTTATTATACTCATCAGAGTCATTAGGCCTATAGCACACTCCTACTCTCAATTTTGATCTCCCAATGCTTATGTCACACCAAACTGACTCAACACTGCACTGTCCGGCGATGTCGACTGGCTTCACTTCCTTGGTTTTTATGTGTTTCTTAACTAATAGCATAACCCCTCCCCCCTTCCTATCCTGTCTATCCTTTCTGTAGACGTTGTACTCCCCAAATTGCAGTTCTGCATCCCTTATATCTGTGTGACACCACGTCTCTGATATCCCAACAATATCTGCCTTTGATGTTTTGAGCAATACCTCAAATTCATCAAATTTATTTACTAAACTCCTAGCATTGGTGTACACGCAAGTATACCTGCACCTGTTTCTATTCTTAGCTACCCTAACACAACCCATGTGTTTACTTGTACCGCAATGGCTCCCAGCATGTTCCACAACTACGGATGGAAGTTTGTTCCAGCAATCAACCACTCGCTGGCTAAAAGCAAATTTCTGCACACCTATTTTGCAACTCTTTCATCAATTCAAATTTATGCCTCCTTCAAGTGTATAATATGCATCGAGCTTGGTTAAACCATTTAAGGCCTTATACACCTCAATCAGATCACTACAATTTCTGTACCAGTTACCTCTCAGTTATTATAAAATAATTTAGATCCCTGTTAGTGTTATAAACTTCTGGCTTCCACTTCCCTATAGAATTACTCATGTGGGAATGTAGATGCAAAATACTCATTCAGTTTGTGGGCAACCTCAGCAGGATTATCAACAATCAAACTATCAGTATCAAGTGGACCAATTTGATTCATCCCATTCCTTCTAGAGTTTACATAATTAAAGAAATCTTTGCTGTTTTTCTGTGCATCCTTTTCCAAAGATTTCTCATAATCTGCCTTTGCTTGCCTAGCCTCCATTGTGATTTGATTACAGACTAGCTTATATTTACCATAGTCCTCTGAGTCACTGATAATTTATATGTATACCATGCATTTTTCTTCTCTGTCACAAGTCTCATTAGTTCATATGCCATCCGTTTAGGTCTAAATTTTGAACAGTATTTCTTGGTTGGTATGAAAAGCTGAGTAGCTTTCCCATTTAGAATTTGCTGTTGGTAACATCATTAGTTGGTCCCATTGTATAGAATTTGAAAATTGTCTTAGACCACTGTAGCCACCTTTACAAAAGCAAAAACCTTGCATTTGCCTCTGATGGTAGTTACATCTTTAAGTAAATCCCACATCAGCACACTGATCACTGCCACGTAGTGGTTCAATTATCTGCATATTCTTAAGGCATGAAGAATCACTGCTGATAATCAAATCAAGTGTATTACTCCCTCTGGTTGCCTCTTAAAGCAATAAATAAAACAATAAATAAATAAAAATAAAAAAAACAATAAGTCCACAAAAGAATTGCTAGTGTGCAAGTGACCAACCCACAAGTTCTAGTTAATATCTGGGAAGTTAAAATCCCCCATTATAAGACATTGATTTTCTGGGCGATTCTATTTCTCTCTACAGTTGCTTGCTGTACTCATCAGAAACATTAGGCCTATAACTCACTCCTACTCTCATTTTTTCTTTCCAAGTGCTTATGTCACAACAAACTGACTCAACGTTGCACTGTCCACCCACGTGTTTCCTAAATAAATCATACCCCCCCCCCCTTCCTATCCTATGTGTCCTTTCTGTACACACTGTACTCCCCAAATTCAAATTCTGAATTCCTTATTTCTGTGTGACAGCACGTCTCTGATATCCAAACAGTATCCGCCTTTGATGTATTGACCGGCATTTCAAATTCATTGTATTTCTTTTACTGTACTTCTAGCATTGGTGTACATGCAAATATACATGCACCTGTTCTTAATCTTAGTTACCCTATTACAGCCCATGTATTTATTTGTTCCATGTTTACTTCTAACAATGCTTGAAATTCCCTGCAGCTTGCTTTCCAGGCTGCTGCTCATTCAAATTTGAAGCAGTGCAAGAATCACTTTCACATCTGCTTGTGGCTATTGTTAATCTATCAGTCTGTGTATCCCCCCAAACTAGCAGTTTTCTGACCTGTTTAATGCTGCTTCATTAGCATCAGCAGATATTCTTGCATTCTTTCTATTTAAGTGTATCCCATCCGGTAGAAGCAGTCTCTCTTGTTAACAAGCACAGACCATGGTGAGAAAAATCCTACCCCATGAGCCTTGCCCAATCCCTTCAAGGCAAAATTGATTGACAAGGCTCTCATCCTACATTCCCTCCTATGTAACCCTAAATCATATAGACCTATAGCTCTACTCCCAGTAATGGGGAAATAAGTACATGAAAGACTAATTTACAATAGAATGTCAACCTTCTAAATTGAAGCAGGATGCCATTTAAACAGGGCAACTTTGTGGAAAATGCCATGCACCACCTACTCACAGCAGTAAAAACTATTAGGTCAAGATGCTTTTGTTTAAATAGCAGTTTCCAGAATTTTCCCTACATGCCGCAGTAGCATCTGAAAAGGCATAAAGCCAAGGCCAGAAAGTGTATGCAGGTGTGTTATGTTGAGTGTTGGCAACTTCACAGCCTGGGGGTTGGAGACACTTGTTCCCCTGCCCCCTAACTCCCAACCTTGGCCACAAGGAGGTGTGCCAGGGATTGCTCTTTAACTGAAACTCTTACTGGGGCTATTAGGCTAGCTTGGGAACCCCAAAGTTTTTAGGGAAAGGAAGTGGAGATAAGTATGAGAAGTATGGGGAGTGGAAGAATAGGGAAAGTTGGATAGAAGATAAGGGGAAGAAGAAATAGACATACCCTGAAATAGAAGAGAAAGTAAAAAAATACGAAGTAGTATTTTTTTTTTAATGGGGAATGAGAAGTATGGGAGTGGGGGGGGGGGAAATAGAGATAGAAAGGGGACAAAGAAAAAAGCATGCTTCCAGAAGAATAAGTAACATAGTGTTAGAAGGTATAACAGATTTAAGAAAGACTAGTGAACAGATACTAAACTTAAGACTAAATAAAAACTTAAACAATAACATGTACTTTGGTTCTAGCTTTAAACCATCATGCTACACAGGTGAGGAGACATTAACTATCTAATTCTATTTCTTGTATGCTAACATTAGGAAAACAGGAAACAAAGAAAATCCTGTCAAACAAAAACTAAGTCAAATCTTAAGCCCATTACAATTCAGTACTTGCATAGAGTTAGTAACACCCACCCACAAGTACAGCGAGAAATGGTAAAACAAAATTAGAATACATTTCTGCAACCAAAATCATTCCAGCTCCTCCCAACTCAGGAGGAGAACCAAGGACAATTTAAAGTCTCTTCACTGGAATAATTTCTAAAAGGATATTTTCATTTGCATAACACACTGGCCCAAACAATTGGTAAGGGACAGATAATCAGTTATTTATAATTATTTAACTATTTATAAATAAACATCCAGAAAACATATACTTTAATAACAACTACAAATCACGATAACAATTAAACAGTGACATATCACTGTCTAGCAGGCATATTAGCTCCACAATGTCTATCCATTTAGAGGATAGACATTGTGGAGCTAATATGCCTGCTATTTATATAATAAATGCCTGCTATTTATTATAATAAATTAATATAATAATAAATTTATATAATAAATGCACAATTTATATAATAAATAGACATTGTGGAGGATAGACATTCAGGAGACCACAATAACTTCCAGAACATATATACATTTTACAGCCAATCAGTCACCATCTCTTCATTTCAGGAGATTATCTTGCCAACACTAACAGCATGAGTATTGGGCCCCCAAACCAGAGTCCTAAAGCACTATGGGAAGTTCATCCCTCAACAGTCAAAACTACCAATATTCAGACAAGGTGCAAGTGAGTTCACACACAGTAAAATCTACAGCGGAAAAATATATGTTGGCAATTTCAATAGACTTTGCTAGGGCATTTGACTCACTTTGGCGGACTCACTCCTTAGGAGGCTCCACCAGGCAAATGTCCCACAAAATCTCTATCAGGTAATAACAGCTACCTTAAAGTCAGAAGTGTCTCGGTTTATAAAAGGTTCCAGGAGTTGACATGCCCTGTGAACAAAGGTTGGCCGCAGGGCTCAATCCTTGGCTCTTTCTTCTGAAAAATTGTTCTAGATGAATTTCTGGTCTAGGATCTAGGCCCAGCCTAGCCTTTGCAGATGATTTAATCCTCCTTGTAAAAGGAAACACAAAGAGTGGTTGTAGAGCAAAGATCAAATAGTGCCCTCATGCAATTGCAGGAGTGAGCACAAATGCACATGCTCAGGATATTACTGGGAAAAAAAAAAATCTATACTTTTAAATGGTAATCTTAAGAGACCCCTCAAATTAAAATTAATTTGAGGAATAACAGGATTCTGATATAAAAATTATATCAGAATTAGAATACCTAGGGGTTGTTTTTGACTGAAAATTGATATTTTATTTGGCATGCTTAGCAAAACAAAGTGAGAAACTATGCAGGCATTATTGCCAGTATTGTCAGTAGGGCTGACCGGGGGCTCAAAAGAAAGACCCTAGCAATCATATACCAAGCAGTGTTCTTGCCTTTTATCACCTGTGGAGCGGGCACTTGGTTTACCTGCACGGCCATAGTCAGAAACAGGAGCAAATTACAGGCAATTCAGAGAACAATACTTCTCACTATCACCAGGGCATGTTGCACTGTGAGCACACCAGCATTGCAGGTCCCTGCTGGTACTCTCCCACTATTATCTGGAAATAGCCAAAAGAGGCTTATATTACAGACTCAGGAAGGGCATTCCCACAGCATTTCTGAGGATAGCCCTTGACACAGCCAATAACATAAAGTCTGAGAGAAAGAAAATAGCCACAAATCTTCAAGAGCAATGGCAATTAAATTGGGAGTAGGAAACCAGAGGTGTTGTTACCAAAAGGTTTCTGCCACAGATGGCAATAATTAGTTCAAAGCCACCAAAGTGGTATGCACCTGGATTTTTTCACAACCTTCATATTGTCAGATCTCGCCTCCCTAAAGGCAAAACTAACTTCCTTAGGGTTGACTGATGACCCAAATTGTACCTGTGGCGAGTGTGAAAACTGGGCACACATTCTTTATGAATGTACAATATATGAAATCAAAGTTGAAATTGCTCCCCTTCCAAGGGGACAAGAATATCAGTTTATTATAGATGAAAAAATATTTAAGGCATTCCCAGATTTTACTGAAGTATTTGAAATCAGACGAAACATGCGGAGACAGGCCCTACAGCCTTCTCCACAGCCAAGCAATAATCCATAGCCAAAGTGCCTGTGTCTCTCACCATGCCCAGATGATATTTTAATTTGACAGGGTAGCTGTAACCAGCACCCTGAAAGATACCTTAATTGGACATAACCAAATTGATGAATGGTCCACCTCCCGCGGTTACCCTGCCATTTGGAGCTCCACATTCACTCACTAAGTAAATATAAAGGGGAGGGAGATGTATGTACAAGCAGCCCGGGAAGCAACTCAACTGAATAATATTAGTACTCTTGTTGCAAGGGGATGCAATGTAGAATGAAATGAATGCATTTGAAAGAATTGAGTAAATGTGCTGGACACTGAATGAATGTCAGAGTGAAATAAATTGTTGTGAAAGGTAAGAATGTGAAGTAATGCTGAAGGAAAGTGACCTAGCATGGAAGCAAAAGAGAGTCAATGAAAGTTTTGGTAAATGAGAGTGAATGAAGGTATGAATATATCTGATAGTATGGAGGCACACTTGTTAAATATCTAGTTTTAGAGTATACACACGAACTTAGTTACTAACAACTCAGGTGCAGACCCAGCTGCATGTCTTGCATGCAGCTGGGTCTGCACCTGAACCAAATAGTGATAGTAAGTTGAGGATTCTGGGGATGCAATGCAGAGAGATTGGAATTGAATAACTGAAATGAATGCTTGAAAGAGTGAATGGAAGCATGTGCGAGTGAGAAAGAACACAAATCTTAATTCTTCGTAAGTTTTATTAATACTAGCCCTTATTTAAGTTGTTCTTTAAAGTTAAACTGCTTTATTTAAGTAAATCTTAAAGTTAAACTGCTTTATTTAAGTAAATCTTAAAGTATTTTTTCTTAAATTTCACTACACACCATTGCATTTTCCCCCTGCCGTGAGAAAGAGAATGGATGTATGGAGGGGGGAGCCCATGATTTAACAGCATAAAAAACAGAATGGAAGCAGATTGTGAATGACGGTTATGAGTGTATTAAATTCTTTCCCCTATTCCCCCGCTGGATTGGATGATGGACAGGTGACCATTTATGGCACCCTGCCCATCCAAGCAGACATATTCAATGGCTACCTAGTTGATGTAATGTAGGATGCATACACTGGTCAGCAGGACTTGTCCCCCGACCAGTAGTTTTTCGCATAGGGATCCCTTTCCCTATGAACTCGCATTCCTACCATTGGGTTGGTTGTTCTCTTACACCCTGATTCTCCCCCATCCTAGGTGGCAATCCTTTTCGCCTGGTGGTTTATCTTACTGCCAACTATTACCTCCCATCCCCAAGAGCAGGATGGGCATCCTGGCCTGGGGGGCCCTCTTCTGGCCCCTCTCTTTCAATAAAGTGGGTGACTTCACTACTGCACCCCCTTCCTCTCTCTCTCTACCACTCTAACCCCCTCCCACTTGCTATCTCTTCAGTATTCCCTTATAAGTTTCACTTATAAAGGAATACTGGTTTCACTTTTTTTTTTTTAACTGGGTTATCACTGTCTGTAGCCTTGGCTACTACAGATTTTGCCCTGCCAATGCTTTATACTCCTTACAGTCTGTCTCCTCATGGCACTTGATGGTAAACTAGAGGTTTCTGTGTAAAAACACAGAAACACTAAGAAGCCAGATGAACAATCAACACTACATGAACACACCTACTCAAATCTGGCCTTTATATGAGGATTTGTATTCATCAGAGTTTATTCATTACATTGCTTGACATGGAGTTTGGGGGAACTCTCGGAGCCGCATTACGATTAATACTATATACTCCCTCCCTGGGCAGAATTGCAGATGCTTTAAAATTTAACCCTAACTTGTGACTTTTTTTTTTTTTTTTTCAACATTGACCTGTACTTGTGAAGTAAGTCTGCAGATCTCCTACTCTTAATGTCATTCGTGCCAACGTGTACAACAATATCATGTTTTGTGCCCTTAAAAGATGATATCTGCTGTACAATGTCATCAACTTTTGCTCCTGGCAGACATACCCTGGTCCTATTCCACATCTCCTTTTTGCACAATATATTTCCTGTTTTCCTGACAATGGAAATAGCTCCCTCTGAGAGTTTGATAAACTTCTTGGATCCACTTCCCTAAAGAATTCCTCATGCGTGAATGTAGATGGAAATACCTATTCAATACCATCAATATCAAGTGGACCAATGTGATTCATCCCCTTTCTACTGTTTACATAATTAAAGGAGCCTGTGCTGTTTTCCTTTTGCATATTTGCTGAACATTTATCATTGTCTGCCTTGGCTTGCCTAACCTTTTTTGTGATTCGATTACAGACTAATTTAAATATACCATAAGTTTTTTCATGACTTAATAATTTTTATGTTTTTCATGCATTTTTCTTCTCTGCCATGTGTCTCATTTTTGCAACTGAAATCCATTTTTGTCTAAGATTTGAATGGCATTTCTTAGTTGCTGAAAGCCTGGTTTTGTTTCAGTTTGATATAATGTTTTATGCAGTTTATTCTAATATCCTCTCTTTTACTGTTAGCACATGAATTTATCCTCAGTATTTCAGACTTTATTGCTTCCTACACTTTTGCCTGATTTAAGCAACTTTGCTGTCTTCATTTTTTCCATCTCTTATTCATCAGCTTTCATAAAACTTTTGACACACTGTTCCACATAAAAGACTGCTGTACTGAATGGAGCAGTGTGACATTAAGGGCAAGTTACTGCTTTGGATAAAGGGATGGTTGTGTGGGAGAAGACAAACAGTTTTTGCCAGTGGATGTTGCTCTTTTTGGACCACCGTTATTAGTTGAGTTCCTTAGTGTTCAGTGCTCATTTTTGTTTTCTATGTTTATTAATGATACTGATGAATACCTATCAAGCAATGTCAACATCTGCAGATGATATGAAGGTAGGCAGAGTCACTGACACCAATGGGTCTGCTACAGCAAGAAAAGAAAAAATTTAGGCAGAATTTAATTGAAGTTTAGCCTTGACATATACAATGAAAAATGTTTGTAGGTAATTGCGCAGCAGACATGAAATTTTCTGAACAGTGCACTGGGTTGCTAGGAGACCTCATGGGGTTTTGTAAATGATGTACAGGAATTTTGTCAGCAGTGATAAGGAGGTGATTATTCTGTTGTATGAGTTAATAGTGAGACCATACTTTGAGTGCTACATACAGGTCTAGAGGTCATTTTCTGAAGGGTGTGGATCTGTTGGAACCATGTGCAAAGAAGGATAATGAGATTAGTGAGAGGAATGAAAGGATGTTTTTACCAGAAGAGTCTTTATTTCTGCAAATTGCAGCATCTAGAGATTAGCTATATGCAAGGACATTCTCTCAGGTATGTCAGGCTGGGCTTGCTACCTTGAAGTCTAAAATGCTGATGAAACATATTTGGGTGACACACAAGTCAAGTGGACTTTATTTCCGCAAAGTCTGTTTGGTCTGTGACAGCTAAATCCTTTGCTTGCACCTTCATGATGGTGAGACTATTAGGTATGGATTCCATAAGCCAGAATATCCACTGGTGATATTCTGGCTTATGTTACCCATCTACCAACAATTCAGTTGTAATGTTTGGTGAAATTCAAGCAGATTACTGCTAGAGTTGCTCATGACATTGACATTTCAATGACTTGTTTGGCATAAATCATGTTTTTTATAAAGCTCTTCTAAATAAGCTTATATCTTATGATTTGCCAACTGTTTTTTGTAATTGGAAAGAGAGCCAACTGTAATTGGCTCTCTGCCTTCTAACGTCTCCACTAATACTGGTGTTCCCCAAGGTTCGGTTCTTTCTTCTACTCTTTTCCTCTTGTATGCTAATGACCTTCTTCCATTGACCAGAAGTTCTCTCCATAGTTTTGCTAATGATAGCACATTGCATGACACTTTCCAGTTTGAGAAAACTTGCAATGCATACAGCTTCAACTTCTCGGATATTCACTGCCAATTCATTAAATTCTGATCTTCAGTGGGATAAAGATAATTTGGTTGATATATATCCTTATAAAACTCACTCCTATCTTATGAAAAAAGGATTCTTCTGCTCCTGTGCTCATTTTGTATTTCACTCCGATTTCTAGGCACGATCATGTATCTCTATTGATGATTACCGTGATTTCTAATCTCTCTTTGCATAAGGATGTCACAAATATTGCTTCCTATGCATATGCAAAACTGGGTTTCTCTATTGCTCTCGATATTACTTTTCTTCCGAACTGTTAACTCTGTACAAATTGCAAAACCGTTCTACCATAGAATGTTGTTCCCACATCTGGAGCAGTACCTTCAAACCTATCTAAGCCTTTTAGATTTCATTCAAAAGAGGGCAGATAAGTTAATTAATGATTCATCTGTAACAGTCTCTCCACTCTCTGTTTCATCCCTTTTCTATAGATACTTCCACTGGCACTATTCTCCTGAATTGGCTTCTATAATTCTGCACTCTCTTGCAAAACCAATTCGAACACATGCCATAGCCAGTCAACATCCTTTTGCTCGCAGAACTAACTTTTCTTCTTATTCATTTGTTCCTTCAAGTTCTGTTTTCTGAAACAACCTCCCTTCATATGAATTTCCTGAAAATTACAATCTGCAGAAATTCAAGTCTTATTTCAACAAGTATCTTCTTTCCTTTTCTCAACCTTCATTACAACCTACTGCAGATTGTAATGCCTCTTTTTTTTGGGGTTTTCATAAGAAAAAAAAATAATAATAAAAAGGAGAATTGAGTGAGGTGTTTAAGGCTTTGAATGGGTTGCATAAGCTCAATGTTCATTGCATCCTTTCTCTTATATCAGACCACACACACACACACACACACACACACACACACACACACACACACACACACACGAGGGATAGGGTGACCAGATGCATGGCAAAAGCCTGACATGCCCACTTTTCCTCTTCCGTCTGCCACCTAGCTGGCATTATAAAATTTGATAATGTGTCCAGTTTCCTTCATTTAAAGTACACTTTTAGCTTACTTCCATTTATAACTGATTTCTTTAGTGAAGCCTTTTCAGTGTGATGGAAAAGCAGATATGCAGGATAGTTGAGTTAATTTAATTTCGGTACATATTAGCATTTTGACTTCTGTGTGTTATTTTGAAAACTGTTATCATGAAGGTTTGAACAATACCATCAAAGCAGGTAAATTGAGAAAGGAAGCATGAAAGTAGTCAAGAGAAGGATGTAAATGTGGAGAATTAAACAAAATTATTGAGGTATGTCCAATATTTGTTCCTTGAGGTTGTCACAGACATTCTTTCAGATATGCCAGACAAGCTGTACTTGCTACCTGGGAGTCAAAAACGCAGATAGAATTGATATTCGGGTGACATTCAAGTCAAGTGGACCCAATTTCAGTGAAGTTCGGACGGTCTGTGACAGCCACATCTTCTGCTTGCACCTTCATGATGGTGGGCATTCTCAAATTTCATTACTTCATACAGCATGTCCCCTCCCCCAACTTTTTCTTACTATTGAATACACCATGAATTGTCAAACTAATAGAGTAAGCTTATCTGCGAAAAGATCTAACCTCCCAAACACTTCCTAATTCATTTCACAAATATACTTGGTGTCAATTCTAATCTCAACGATGTCCATTTTCACTTGCAGCCTGCCAAACCCCATGTGCTCTTTCTGACGGAATCTCAGTTGTCGGTTGATTCAACTACTGCTCATCTCAGTTGCCCAAATTGTCCAGGGACTTGATAATTTGGAATCTCCTCTATTCGATCTTCTCTGGCTTAAAATCTCTCTACCTCATTGTGTCAAATTCATCTGTTGTCTCTACCATTCTCCAAACTCCACTAATCACTTAGAGTTCTTTGACTTCCTCTCTTTGCAATTTGACTTTCACTAGTCCAACTTTCTTAACAGTGAGGTAATTTTCCTTGGTGATTTTAATGTTCCCAACACCAGCTGGCTTCTGTTTTCTAGTCACACCGACCCAGCTGGTTGAGATGCTGACACTTTTGCAATTACTAATGACCTTGCACAGATTGTTCATTTACCTACAAGAATACTGGACAATCCTAACCATACATTTGTGAGAAAAAGACCAATACACTTGATCTTTTTCTCACAAACAACCCTTTGAAGTACACGGTTGAAGTGAGTGGTCCTTTAGGCACTTCAGATCACATCTTGGTGATTGTCTCCAATGGAGCCTTTATCTCATGGCTATTCCTAGCCTCATATTGTTTGGCATTACAAGAATGCAAAATGGAATGACTTGCGAGATTTCTTTTCTTTTTTTTCTTGGTCGGATTACTGTTTCAAAACTTCTGATGTCAACGTTTGCTCAGATCGTGTCAGTGAAATTATTCTTGTATGAATGGAATAAAGGATTCCATTCCTACAAGAAAGGTAGCATGAAAGTAGTCAAGAGAAGGATGTAAATGTGGAGAATTAAACAAAATTATTGAAGTATGTCCAATATTTGGTGTTTGAGGTTGTACTCCACTTTAAAATCTCATCCTTTATCTAAACCTTGGTTTTCCAATAATATGGTAATATTATTGGAAAACCTCAATGCTAAGGCTGTTCAAGAGAAGAACATTGCATATCGTAATTGGCTTGTTTCCAATTCTTCAGTTTCATTTTCTGCCTACACCAAAGCTCGTGACAAATGTAAAGCAGTTATTAATCAGTCCAGACTAGATTTTGAACAGGCTAAGAGAAGAAAACTTGCTTCTTACACTAATGGTAGCCGAGCATTCTGGTCTCTTGTTTTCTGCTGTTTTCTGCAACTGTTTTCTGCAACAAAGCTGTTTTCTGCAACTTTTGCCCATCTCTGCTCCAACCTTTTTCAAAACCAAATGGTTCTGGTTATCACATCAGCCAAGGATAATGCTGACCTGCAAGCATCCCATTTTCCTTCCAACTCATGTATTAATGATCTTGGTAAAACACCTCCCACCATTCCCAACATGCTCCATTCAATGCCCCCTGTGGTCTTCCTTCAAAAGGATGTCAGAAGGATTTTGATGAATCTTGATGCTAAGAAAGCTCCAGGTCCTGATAATATTTCTCCACTTGTTCTCAAAACCTGCTCCTGAACTTACTTCTTTTCTTTGGGGCCTTTTTTTCACTTTCTTATTCCAAAGGTGTTTTTTCTTCTGCTTGGAAATTTGCTCATATCCAGGCAGTTCCTAAAAAGGGTGACAAATCCCTCCCATCTAATTATCGTCCTATTGCAATTATTTCTATTCTTTCTAAAGTAATGTAGAAATCAATTAACCGCCAACTCTTAAACTACCTAGTAACTTTCCATCTGATCAACAGTCGCCAGTATGGATTCCACGATCCACTGGTGATTTTCTGGCTTAGGTTACCCATTTATGGACAAATTCAATGGAAAAGTTTGGTGAAACACAAGCAGTTGCTCTTGATATCTCAAAGGCTTTTGATCATGATTTGCATAAAGATCTTCTGAACAAGCTTCCATCTTGTTATTTGCCAGCTGTTTTTTGTAATTGGTTATCCAGTTTGCTCTCTAATCACTCATTGAGGGTGATGGTAGATGGCTCTTCTAGTGTCTTCTAACTTTTCCACTAATGCTGGTGTCCCCCAAGGTTCAATTCTTTTTTCCACTCTTTTCCTCTTATATATTAATGACCTTCTTTCATTGACTGGAAATCCAATTCATAGTTTTGCCGATGATAGCACATTGCATTACACTTTCCATTTTGAGAAATCATGCACTACTCAATCAGCTTCAACATCTTGAATATTCACTGCCAATTCCTTAAATGCCAATCTCCATGTAATTCTCCAGTGGGGCAAAGACAACTTAGTTGATTTCAACCCTTCTAAAACTCAGTCTTGTCTTATATCTCGCAAAAAGGATTCTTCTGCTCCTATGCTTATCTTTGGTGACACTCCGATTTCTAGGCAAGATGATATATCTCTTTTGGGGATTACCCTGACTTGTAATCTCTCTTGGCACAAGCACATTAAAAATATTGCTTCCTCTGCATCTACAAAACTTGGTTTTCTCTTTCGCTCTTGGCGTTACTTTTCTTCCAAACCGCTGTTCACTCTGTACAAATCACAAATCCGCTCTACCATGGATTATTGTTCCCACATCTGGGGCGGTGCACCCAAAACCTCTCTCAGGCTTCTGAATTCCATTCAAAAGAGGGCAGTTAGGCTAATTAATGACTCCTCTCTAAGAGTCTCTCCACTCGCTGTCTCATAGACGTACTGTTTCTGCTGCATGCCTTTTCTGCAGATACTTCCATGGGCACTTTTCTTCTGAATTGGCTTCTATAATTCCTGCTCTCTCTTTCAAGACAGTCTGAACACATACCGCCACCAGCCAACATCCATTTCCTGTTCAACTTCAAACTTACAGAACCAACTTTTCATTTTCCTCATTTATTCATTCAAATGTTGTTTTCTGGAATAACTTTCCTCCATATGTATTTCCTGAAAATTACAGTCTACAGAAGTTCAAATCTAATGTCAACAAATATCTTCTTTTGTCTTCTCAACCTCCAACCCAAGCATGGTATTAAGTACTATAGGTTCATATCTCTCTCGTTTGGGGTTTTCTTAAAAAAAAAAAAAAAAAAAAATATATATATATACAGGAAACCCTTGATTAATGCGGTTTTAATTAGTGCGAAAAATTTTTTTGACACTATCCCCTTAATATATGCGTTATCAAATTTGATTAGTGCGCTGTTTTTTTCTTGCGGTGCTTGGCAACTCACAACGGCGCCTAAAGCGGCAAATACGTGACACGCACTCACCAGGGTCTTCTAACTTAAATGAATGGGAATCAACTCCAAAATGCTCGACAGCAGCACCCCATACCACTCTGAAATTGAAATTTGCTCTGGTAACTCATATTCTTTTATTCTTTTATTATTAATATTAAACTTCTTTAATATTATGATATTAAAGAAGCAGTTGAGAACATACACAAATCGTGGGAAGAAATGACGAACAGCTGCATGAGAGCTGTCTGGCAGAATCTTTTGCCTGAATGCGCAAATGATTTTTGCGGTTTCATTAATCCTGTCAACAAAGTTATTGATGAAATTACTACAATTGGAAAAGACCTCGGCTTTGAGGAAGTAGATTCAGAAAACGTTAGAGAATTATTGGAATCGCATTCAAAAGACTTAAGTAACGACGATCTTGAAATTGAGCATCAACATGCATACGAGGAAGAAGACGAAAATGAAGCAGAAGAAAAGCAATTTGCTCCCAAAGAAATTTCATTCAAAAAACTTGAACTATTTAATACACTTTAAAAAGCAAAAGAACTCATACTAGAGATTGATCCAGATGCAAAGAGAAGCATGAACGTTCGTTGAGGGTTAGATAAGCAAATTGATTGTTATCGCAAAATCATGGAGGAAAGGAAGAAAGCCACCACTGTTCAATTGAAGTTAGATAAGTTTTTTTTGCAAAAAATAAAATTTAAATCATACTATCTTTTTTTAAATTTATTCCTTAATAATTTAAGAACTATGCAGTGCATTATAGGTACGTATTGAGTAAGAAAAAATATATTTTTACAATTTCATAATTTTCAAGGATTCATTATAATTATTCCCATTGTTTCTTAAGTTTGATTAGTGCGGTTTTAATATGTGCGGTATATTTCAAGGATTCATTAACCGCACTAATCAAGGGTTTCCTGTATATATATATATATATATATATATACATATTTTATTTCTAATATATTTTATTAGACATTTCAGAATTATTTATCTCACATGAATTGGATCGATAATAGCAGGTTGTTCATTTTCGTTTTTTATGATTTTTGCTAATGTTTGGTGACTACAGTAATTTCCTGAAAAAATGTTACTTAGCCCTTAACTTAAAATGGCTTCCTTTAAAAGAAAGTGCAAATTCTCAAGCATTCTGAAGACAAAATATCAATGTCTGGCAGAATGATAATGAGGCAAATTGCGGAATGATAATGAGGCAAATTTCATCATTTGGAAAATTGAAAAATTTTGGTATGCTAATGAATTGATAGACACTGCACTATTATATCACGTGCTAGAAAATTAATTTATTATCAAAATGATTCAATTTAAAAGACCTGAACAACTTCAATTTCAAACAAACAATTTTTTGCTCCATTTCACGATCTCACTATTTCCCCAGTCTTCAGGCCTGTTGGGGGATGGAACATTATTTGAGGAGTGATATTGCAAGATTTTAATTTGATTATTTATAATATGTATTTTAATTATACTGTACTCCTTTACATGTAGAATTTTTGACAGGAATCCCTCGATTAGGACCGGTTCGATTAGTGCGAGACTCAAATTAGCGCGGTTTATATTTAGCTACCAATTTTCGATTAGCACAGTATTTTGGCTTGGCCTAAAGAAACTGAAGCTGGTAATGCTACGAATGTAAATACACTGCTAAAGTATGCATAACATTAGAGAACATTATAGAAACACATCGCTTGTTTTCTTAGTGAGCTTGCGGCTGTATTCACAAAAGGGAGTTACTGTTTATTTCGCGTTGTGTCATACCTTCTCCTTCGAGAAGCGTTATTGAGAAATAAACACAAATGAACGCAAGATAGTGTGGAAAGCTAGTTTGTTTTCTTACCATAAGAAAATAAAAAGAAATAGATTATTTCAAATGTTTATTATTACAACAATTGAAATATTTTCTAACGTTATGAACTCTGAAGGACAACACTGGCCGCGCCGCATTTATTACGTACACGAAGATCAGTTGCTTTCAGTTGTTCTTGCATTGCGTGTTAACCTGCAGTAGACTCCCGTGTATCTCCCGCCATTAATTACTGTGCATACTAATTAATTACATTAATTTCTATTAAATTTTTTTATATATTACTTAATTATTAACTATGAATAAAAGGAAACATGTATCTGATAGTGCCTCTGGTAAAAAGAAAAGAAAAGTGATAACGTTAGATGAAAAAATTGAAGTCATAAAAAGATTTGAAGATGGTGATAGAAAAATACAAATTTCTCGTCATCTTGGAATGCCTGAATCAACGGTTTGGACGAATTTAAGTAAAGCAAGTGCATATAAGGAAAAAGGTAAGCTTGCTTCATCGTCAGCACGCACACAAACCACAAGAAATAGAAGTGTTACAATGATTGAGATGGAACATCTTTTAGCCATTTGGATAGAAGACTGCAATCAAAAAAGAATTCCAATCTACACAATGACCATAAAAGCTTAGAGTATTTTTGCAATGTTAAAGGAAATGGCAACAATAGAAAACTTGGGTTGAGCTGTAACTGAAGAAAATTTTCATGCAAGTTCTTCAAAAGAAAAAGTGATTGAAGGGAAACAGAAGAAAATTTCACTGCCAGTAAAGGCTGGTTTGAACGTTTTAAGAAAAGAACAGGACTGCATAATGTTGCATTGACTGGAGAAGCAGAAAGTGCAGATAAAGATGCAGCCACACTACATCCCAAAACTGTGGCTATGCAGATCAACAAATATTTAGGCCTTTTTTGGAAACTAATGTCAAAAAAAACCTTTCTAGCAAAAAAAAAAAGCCCAACCAGGCTATAAAGTTTCCAAAAATAGAATAACACTTTTATTGGGAGGCAATGCAGAAGGCGATTTGAAATTAAAACCCATAGTTATCTATAGAAATGAAACTCCCAGATCTTTTGGTAAAGGTTTTAATAAAGCAAGCCTGCCTGTTGTTTTGCGCTCTAATGGAAAAGCTTGGATCATGAAAGCTTTATTTGAAGAGTGGTTCACTAGCTATTTTTGTTCAGAAGTTAAGGCCTACTGTGAAGGAAATAATCTTGCATTCAAAATTTAATTAATTTTAGACAATGCCCCAGGCCACCCACCAGCACTTTCTGATTTGTGTTAAAACGTGAAAGTTATTTTTTTACCTCCAAATACTACAAGTCTTTTACAGCCTATGGATCAAGGCGTAATTGCTACTTTTAAGGCTTGTTACTTAGCAGAACGTTTGCGCAAGCAATTGAAGCAACAACTGGAGATGGTGCAGTTTCTTTAGTTGAATTTTGGAGAAATTACAATATCAGGAAAGCAATAGACAATATCCATGAATTATGGCCTGAAGTAACATCCAGCAATGTGAGAGCAGTTTGGAAGCATATTTTGCCACGTTGCGCAAATGATTTCTGTAGTTTCACTCATGTCAACACTGATATTGATGAAATAGCAAATATCAGAAGAGATCTAGGCTTTGATGAAATCGACAACAGTGATGTTCGCAAATTGCTGGAAACACATTCAGAAGAATTAAGTGATTCTGACCTCCTTAATATTGATGAACAACGAGCATATGACAAGGTGGAAATTTGGGAAGAAGAAAATGCTCAAGAAAGGAAGTTGACATTAAAAGAACTTGAAGGAATATTTCACGCAGCTGAAAATTTGAAACAACTAATCATGGATGTAGACCCAGATATTGAGCGCAGTATGCAAATTCGCAGGAACATTGAAAAAGATGTGTATCCATACAAGTGAATTTATTTATGCCGACCGGGCTAGCCGAGTGGGTAAAGTACCTGGCCGGCAACCCAAAGGTCGCGGGTTCGATTCCCGCTTCGGGCTTGGATCAAAGTACTGCAAAAACCTTGGGAGGTGCAATATGGCCACAGCAGCCGATGCGCCAACAACTACCAAATCAAAAAAAAAAAAAAAAAAAAAAAAACAAGTGAATTTATGATGAAAGGAAGAAAGGTCTGCGCAAACCAGCCTTTTGAAATATTTTACAAAGAAATAAAGTGAGTTATCTATTGTAATTTTTAAATTTCAATAAACTTTTGATTACTGTACTACAAATATTTATAATTATCCTTTGCTTTTATACTGCTGTACATTAAACTGCCAAAAAAAAAACGTATTTTTAAAAATATTGATTGGTATATTGTAGGTCTTGGAATGAATTAGGCTATTTTGTATTGATTATTAACTTCGATTAGCATGATTTTGCATAGCTCGCCATTTTCGCGGAACCAATTAATCGTGCTAATCGAGGGATTCCTGTATAATTACTACACTTTTTCTTATCATCATCAGCTATTTTCAGTCCTCTGCAGGATGAAGGCCTCTCCAGCAACTTTCTGTTTGTGCAATGGCCATCCATTTACTACCCACAAACTCATGAATTTCATCTGTCCATCTCTGTCGTTGTCTTCCAGGTTTTCTTCTGGCTCCTCTTGGGTACCATTCTGTTATTTTCTTATTCCATCTGTCATCATGTCTTTGAGCTGTGTGTCCTGCCCAAGACCATTTTAGTTCTTTAGTTTTCATAAGAATGTCCTTTACTTGAGTTTGCTGCCTAATCCATGTGTTTCTCTTCGTATCTAACAGTCTGATTGCCAATATAATTTGTTCCATTCTTTGCTGTGTAGTTCTCAGCTTCTCTTCCATTCTTTTGGTGAGTGACCAAGTTTCAGTTTCATAAGTCATGGTGGAGAGTATTCATTGGGGAGTATATATTTCAGACATTTATCATTATTACAGCTAATGACTTGTCCCAGATAAGTGGCATAGTATTTAGGGTTAGGTGCCACCTGTGGTTTCCCATATCTGTGCCGTATGTACTCTGTGATGGAATGCAGAACTACTGCATAAGCCAGAAAAAAGTGTAGTGTCTGGTTTATGCAGTATTGTGTTATGTTCTATTGTTGTGTCTCTGGCTACTTGGCTGCAGGGCCTCTAGTGGAGCCTTGCATTGCCCAACATCAGCACTGGGAGGTGAGCCAGGCTGCCTTCATACTCTGTCTGATCTCTGCCAGGGTCGCCTGAGCTTTCTGGACGGAGACCAAACAAACAAACAAAAAAAAAAAAAAAAAAAAGGAAGAGAGTGGGGAAGATAGTAGAAGTGGTGGAGTCAAAGTAGGCAAAAGGAGGAGGATGAGGAACAAAGGCATCCTCCAGTGGAAAGAAGAGGTGGGAAGGGAGAAGTAGGAATCACCCCTGGTCTGGGAGACCACCGAAGGCCAGGGAAAGGAAGATAGCTTCCAGAACAAGGAAGGTCTGCACTGTGCTTCTTGATTAGTTGATTAGACGGGGGTTCGAGCCCGTGAGCCACCAAATACAGAGGATGCAGAAAGGTCAGGGAATGACCACCGCATATACCCGGAGCAATATGGCCTTTGTTGCTAATGCTCCTAGAAACCAAACAACAACAACAGAAGGTCTGCAAAGTTGGGAAGGTGCAACGGGAAGTGTCTGAGTTTGATTTATATCAGTTCAGTGCCATCATTCCAACATGGAAGATGTCCAGTTAGGTGTTCATTCAGTTTTTTTTTTTTTTTTTTTTATGAAAACCCCAAACACGAAAGGTATCAAAACCTGTAGTACTTAGCACAGTGCATGGGTTGAAGGAGAAGTATGGGGGGAGGGGGATGCCGGAAACTTTGCTCTAGAGACTAAACATGGGTTTCACCACTTCAAGCCTCAAATAAGCAAAGTGGTGGTATTTCACCGGTTGATGAAAGTCATCTACCACCTGATAGTGGCTGGTGATGAGGGAAGAGCAGGTACGAGGAGAGATCATAGCGGTTTCAGGAACGTCTGGTGTGGACGTCTATGTTGTGGGATCATCTCTCCACATCTGATCCCACAACATAGACGTCTGGTGTGGACGTCTATGTTGTGGGATCAGATGTGGAGAGATGATACCAACACCTTTTGAAGACTGCTGAGGCATACCTGCTAAAAGCTAAAAATGCTTCTTTTGATTTTAACAGGTTGCTTTCCGGGCTGAGTGTGAGTAAATTTATATCCAGTAACAGTTTATTACGTAGGTCCAGGTAGATGTTACATGAGTGCATTACGTGGTGCCAGTCCTCCAGTTCTCCACAAGCACAATGGGCATCGTTTACAAGCCCAAAGTCCTGAAGTCACTTTTTGAATGATCCATGTCCTGTCAGAAGAAAGGTAGTATGTAAATTAGGGAAGAACCAGCCAAGTCTTTGTTTGTTGAGGTAGGAGACACTAGGTAGAAATAACTTGGTAGTAACTGCCTTTGGTGGAATCATTCCACCAAAGATTCCCAATGGATTTGCCAGAGGGAAACAAGTTCCTGCCAAGTACGCCGGAGTTCTTGTTTCAGATCTGCATTGGCAATAGTTTTTATCCCCAGGAATTCAGTTTCTTTGTTCTTTCTGATGCCGTGTGAAAGTGCTGTGAAGGCCACTTGGAGGTCAAGCGGGATACAACCCGTTAATACTTGTAGTGCTGCTGTTGAGGTTGTTCTACAGCCCCAAGTCATTTTTAATAACATCAACCATTGTATCTGCAGAATAACATTCCTAATGCTAATGATGGACGATGGAACCACGGCAGCACTGTATGTTACAAACGGTACAAAAACAGCTGAATAAAGAAGGTGGAGTGCAGGTCCCTTAAGACCCCAGTCTTTGCGGGTGAAGCGAGCAAGCATATTGATATAATTTTTGGCCTTTTCTTTCATGGACTTTAGATGTGGCATGAAAGTTCTGCGATCATCTAGGGTGACACCTAAATATTTGAATGAATGTTGATTCTTGACTGCATGTCCTTTATTACGAATGGTTTAGTGGTCTGTTGATGTCAAGACGGCCTTCAAGAAGCACGTTCTACTTTTATCTGTAAAGATTTCTAACTTATTCTCTTCGGCCCAAACCGACAGGGCATTCAAGACTGTGTTGGCTCTGGTCTCAATAGCTGCACGAGTACAACGATAACCAGGTTATCTGCATATGAGAGCTGTGTGGTGTGGGGGAAGTCCTGCAGGAGCCATTCATCCAGAATCATATTCCAAACAGCTGGCCCTAGAACAGAGCCCTGCGGGCAGCCTCTGGTGAGTTGGCGAGTGATACTATGAAATTTTGTTTTTGTGGTAACTTTTCTGTTATGGAAGTAATATGTAAGTCATTTGAAGATGTTGAGGGAGCAGCCAGATAAGATAAGTATATGACTCCACCTTTTCAATAACTGCTCCTTCAGTCATTATATCCCTTTCTGTGGCATACTTGTTCATCATTACTTTTGTTTTAGCCATATTCATCTTTTTTTGAAAATGATTACTAACTCTACATAACCAATTAAGATTTTCTTCAAATTCTTTGGGATCATGGCTTATGACCACAAAATCATCGGCAAATCATAAATAGTTTACGTACTTTCCATTCACATTGACTTCTTTCTGCAAACAATCTAATCTTCTGAAAGCTTCCTCAAGGCCAGCAGTAAACAACTTCGGAGATATTCTCTCTCTCTCTCTCTCTCTTTGTGGAACTCCTTTCTCAGTTTTAAATTTGCTACTGTCCCTGTCTAGTTTAATTTATTAGACTACCTCTTTTATAAAGGAGGTAGCATTCTCATATATTTTCTTCAAAATCATAATATATGTTGTATCTATGCCTTATCTTTCCAGTGCTCAAAACATTGCCTTATGATGTATGACAAATGCCTTTTCATGATCCACAAATGCTAGGCATAATGGTGTTTTATATTCATTTGCTTTCTCCATTAGCTGTGATATTACACGAAGGTGATCCATAATTCAGAATCCTGTCCTAAATCAGTTGATTTAGAGATCAACAATACTTGATGAGAATCAGTTGATTCTCATCAAGTATTCTTTCTAATCTGTTGGTACTGACCCTTGTGAACAACTTGTAGATGTGGGATAACAAGCTAATTGATCCATAATTTCCAATTTCTGATTTATCTCATTTCTTATGCAGCAAAACTATGATTGCATTATTCCACTTCTTAAGCATCACACATTTTCTAATGCATTTTGTGAAGAGTCTTTCCAGTTTTTGTGTTATGCCCTTCCTCCCAATTTTAACAACTCTACAGTAACGTCATCTTCTCCCATGACTTTCTGATCCTTTATTTTCTTCAACACGTGTTCAACCTCATCAGGAAGGATATCGGGTATGTCGTATGTGTTACTAATTTGCGATCCATCTTCCTCACTGCTGGCATCATTCCCTTGCTCCTTGTATAATTCTCTACAGTAGTCTTCTGCTATTTTAATTATGCTTTCTCTGCTATTGAGTATACCATTGCTATTATTCTGTTGTAGTATCATTTGTCTTTCTGAATTACTGCTCATGGCTACTGATTTGTTCTTTGCTTTCCCTTAATGCTTGTTCTACTTTTCTTGTGTTAAATCTTGTCCTCTCTGAGTCTTTCTAATGGCTTTGCATAACTCAGTATACTCAATTTTCTCCTTGTCAGTGTTTATCTTGCTTTTCATTTGTCGTCTTCGGTTCATCATAACAAGTGACTAATTTTTTCTTCTTTGAATTTCTTTTTACCTATAGGTTTCTTGTGCTTTATCACTTTCAGAAAGTTGTAATATTCCTCATTGGTATCTTGGTGATGAGCAGTCTGAAACTTGTCCTTAAGTTCCAATACATACTGCTTTTTCTCCTCTTCTGTTATCTTAAAGACCTGTCAATTTTTTTCCTTTCTTTTCTTACATCTATATCAAGTGTGCATCTTACCATTCTGTGATCACTTCCAACATTTACCTTGTTTAGGACGGTAACATCATTCACGATATATCTTCTGTTAGTGAGGAAGAAGTCTATTTGATTAGTTGTTAATCCATTTGGGCTCTTCCTTGTCCACTTTCTGTTCACCCTTTTCTTGAAAAAAGTGTTCATTACTGACAATCCTCGAGATTCTGAAAATTCCACAAGTCTCATCTCTTTCATTTGTTTGTTATTTGGTTTTTAGGAGAATTAGCAACTAAGGCCATATTGCTCCAGGGATATGCGGTGGTCATTCCCTGACCTTTCTGCATCCTCTGTATTTGGTGGTCATGGGCTCGAACCCCAGTCTAATCAAGAAGCATGTGCTGTGCACCGCTGCTCCTGCTCACCTGGCTACAGAGGTGCCGCTCTTTAATTTCTTTCACCAATTCCAAAATTTCCTAAAGTTCCCCTTTCTGCTCTGTTTTGTCTCATTCCAACCTTAGCATTGAATTCCCCCCAAATGATAGTGTAGTGGGTTTTCTGCTCATCTAGAAGGCTCTTAATTTTGGTGTATATTTCTTCAGCCTCTTCATCATCATGACTCAATGTTGGTGCATAAATCATTATAACCTTTAGTTTGTTCTTATAAATTTAATTAACTTGTCATTATTTAATTAATGAGTCAATTAATGAGTTAATAAAACATATTCTTATACATTTACTTTATTCATTAATTAATATAATTTATGAAGAATCCCTAAAGTTACTCTCTGAATTAGTTAATGTGGGAGTGGAGTCTAATTTGTGTACTGTCTATCAGTTCATTTACAGAATAATGAACAATCACGTAGATCCCCCTCCCTAACAAGTAATTACACATTTTTTCCCCCAGCATAATTCAAGCAATACAAAATCATGTTCTCCTGAGGAAACTTTGGCATTCTATGTAATTCAGCATGAATCTTATTGAACAGTGGATTTCACCGCAGGTTTAATATGCGAATTGTTTTAGCACTCGGAAATTGCTGTAAGCATTGCATGTGCAAGGACTAAAACAGAAGCAATTATAAATAAAGTTATTGTGCCACACACCATTGGTTTTAGTAAAAACATTGAGTAAGATATCTTATATTGGAATTTCATTAGTGTCGTTAACAACCCTGCCAACCTTCGTATCGTCTGCAAACTTTTGGATGCCAGAAACCATTGTTCACCAAAGTTTATCCCAGTGAAACTGCTGAGACCGTTTGTATTATTTATTGGGAACATCAGACAAGTATAATCTCTCATCTAAATGTATTGCATTCACATGAGATTAAAAATATTTTCTCATTGCTGAAAGAGAAGCTAAAAAGGAACATTGTAGGTATTGGATGTCGCATGCATATTTCACATAACTGCATTCAGCAGTTATGTAGAAAATTCTATGTCAAATTTCAATACATGTTGGGCAGATGAAATTTGACTTATAATCTCTATTCTTATGATATTCAATTAGTTTTCTGTGTATGCTGTTTGGACTAAAGTTTTAATTTGTAGTTATCAATTATCAAAAATTGTTGTCCTCAACCAAAACTAGTTGGCTTAGTTTGTTTCCAGCAATACAAAGAGTTTTTGAGTTTGTTTCCTGCTTTGAAAGAATATTTCTGTGTGATAATAATCGTGAAATACTATGATATATCTTTCTATGCATTAAAATAATTTTCCTCCTAATGATATTTATTCAGTCAATGGGAGAATTGAGATGTGGGTATGCCGTAATACAATGCCGCCTCCATAGCCAGGTGGGCAGGAGCTGCAGTGCGTAGCACATGCTTCTTGATTAGACTGGGGTTCGAGCCCGTGACCACCAAATATGGAAGCTGCGGAAAGGTCAGGGAATGACCACCGAATATCCCTGGAGCAATATGGCCTTAGTTGCTAATGCTCCTAAAAACCAAACAATAAACATGGTAATAGCATTAGTAGAGGCATATGATGCAAGAAAGCAAGCTGATACAGCATCAGCCAAAAAAAAACAAAAAAAAAAACGCTCCCAATTCTCATCCCTCCGTTCGTTCCAAATACCTGTTCAGCTCAGCTTAAATTTATTTAGGCTATCAATTTCCACAACAAAAGATGGAAGTCTGTTCCACCAACAGCTACTCGCTGGCTAAAGGCAAACTTCCGTACATCTATCCTACATCTGGCTTTCCTCAATTTGAATTTATGCCCTCTCAGGTGATTATTCTGAGCAAGAGAAGAATCCCATCAGCATTGAGCATGCTCAAACCATTCAAGGCTTTATACACCTCACTCAGATCACCTTGCAGGTGTCTAGTCTCCAGACACTGTAATTTGCAAAATTTAAAACTTTCTTCTTAAGAGCAACCCTTTGTTCCTTTCACTTATCTTGTTGCCGTTCTCTGTACTCATTTCAACAGCTCTACATCCTTCTTAAAATGAGGCCTCCAGACCTGTATACAGTACTCAAGATGTGGCCTGGCCATTGCCTTATACAAGGGGATAATCACCTCCTTATCCCTGCTAGAAAAATTCCTGTATATCATTGACAAGACACTATGAGCTCCTCTTGCGGACCCTCTGCACTGCTCATAAAACTTCATCTCTGCCTGCACAATTATCCCCAGGTCCTATCCGTTCTCTACCACTGTCAGTGTAGTACCACAGAATTGATATCACTATGCGGTTACTGTTTCCCATTTGTAGTACTTTACATTTGTCAATGTTA
Source organism: Mastigoproctus giganteus (assembly GCF_048544385.1). Lineage (NCBI taxonomy): Eukaryota > Metazoa > Arthropoda > Arachnida > Uropygi > Thelyphonidae > Mastigoproctus > Mastigoproctus giganteus. The sequence goes on from NC_143585.1 coordinate 110,918,046, forward strand.
AACTTAATTTGCCACCTCTCAGCCCACCTGCTTAACTTTTCCAGGTCCTTTTTCAGCAGCGTACTGTCATTAGTGTCGTTAACAACCCTGCCAAACTTCATATCGTCTGCAAACTTTTGGACATTAAGCTTGATATACCATCATCAATATCATTTATAAATACAATAAACAACAATGGAACCAACACTGAACCCTGAGGAACTCCACGAATAAAATTAGTCCATTAACCCTAGGGGGCTCTCAACTGGTGAGTATCGGCTTGGCACACCCAAGGTCTTGAGCTGGATATCATCATTCTTCTCTTTCTTGGTGATTCCATTTTACTTCTGACCCTTGTTTTCTCTCTCTTTTTTTCTTATTCAGAATTTCAGAAATTTTATTTATTTATTTTTTTTTGGATGGTGCAGCATAAGCCGCAGGCTTCCTTGCACTATATGGCTAGTAATAATAATAATAATAATGAGCAGTGTCCATTGATTACCACTCTCTGTCTTCTCCCCCTCACCACCCCTTTATCCATAGCAGCAATTTGCCTCTAATACCACACTGCTCCAATTTTTTCAGCTGTCGTCCATTTGCAACAGTATCAAAAGCCTTTCTAAGATCCAAATATATGATATCAAAGTTGTTCTTTTGTGACCACATCATAGTATCCAATCAAATTCGTCAGGCAAGACTTTCCCTTAACAAAACCATGCCATGTCCGAGCTATAACTGAAGTCTTGTCTAGATGATTCTGCAGTGCTTCTTTAACCAGTGCCTCGATTAATTTCCTGGAACAGAAATTAAACTAACAGGTCTATAATTACTTGTCACCCTTTGATCCTCTTTTGTGAATTGGGTTCACATTTGCACATCACCAGACCATGGGTACCTCCCCTGAGTCCAGAGAAGCTCTAATAATTATGGATAAGGGTTTGCTTACTTCCTTTGCTGCCTCCTTTAATATAACTGGCTAGATCCCATCCACCCCGGGTGCCTTTTATATGTTTATCTTCAACAATTTCTCCTCCACTTTTCTCTCAGTTATTACAAAATCATCTAGCTCACTACTAGAGTTTAACTCATATCTGGTATTCCCCTCCCTGAATAACTCCTCATGGGTGAATGTAGATGCAAAATACTCATTTAGTTTATTATCCACCTGAGCAGGATCATCAACAGTTGAACCATGAACATCCAGTGGACCAATCTGATTCATCCATTTCCTTCTAGAGTTTACAAAGTAAAGAACTCTTTGTTGTTTTTCTTTGCATCCTTTGCAAAGGATTTCTCATAATCTGCACTTGCCTACCCAATCTCCTTTGCGACTTGGTTACAGACCAGCTTATATCTATCATAGGCTTCCATGGCATCCATTAATTTATATGTATCCCATGCATTTTTCTTTGCCATATGTCTGATTAGTTCATCTGACATCCGTTTAGGCCTAAACCTTGAACAATATTTCTTAGTTGGTATGTAAAGCCTAGTAGCTTCCAAGATAAATTCTTGAATGCTTCCCATTTTGAATTTGCTGTTAGTAACATAATCAGTTGGTCCCGCCGTATAGAATTTAATTACTGTCTCAGGCCACTGTAGTCGCCTTTACAAAAGCAAAAACCTTCACCTTACCCCTAATGGTAGTTACCTTTTTGAGTAAATCCCACTTCAGCACACTGTGATTGCTGCAACCTAGTGGTTCCTTTATCTGCATATTCTTACTGCATGAAGAATCACTACTGATAATCAGATCAAGAGTATTACTCCCTCTAGTTGCCTCCTGAACATGCTGATGTAGAAAATAATCATCCAATAAATCCACAAAAGCCTTGCTAGTGTGTGAGTGACCAACCAACAAATTCCAGTCAATATCTGGGAAATTGAAATCCCCATTATAAGACTCTCTGATTTATTGGCCCACTCTATTTCCCTGTACAGTTTCTTATTATACTCATCAAAGTCATTAGGCCTATAACATTCTGCTACTCTCAATTTTGATCTCCCAATGCTTATGTCACACCAAAATGACTCGAGACTGCACTGGCCAGCGAAGTCGACTGCTTCACTTCCTGGGATTTTGTGTGTTTCTTAATTAATAGCATAACCCCTCCTTCCTTCCTATCCTGTCTATCCTTCCTGTAGACATTGTACTCCCCAAATTCCAGTTCTGCATTCCTTATATCTGTGTGACACCAGATACGTAACAAATACAAAAATACGTAACAGAAGCTTGTTTTACTGTGAAAAAACAAACATCTGTTTTATCTTGTCACACACTGTGCTCATCTAACATGATCACACAGTACCATCCTTGATTTCCATATGTAACGTATTCATTTAAATAAACTAAATGCAACAAGGCATAATATTTTAAGAGTTTAAGATTCTATATCTATATAGTATCGGTGTCGATACACCATAGACAACTCTTAAAGGAAAACTACGATTGTAGTGTGAAATTCACCCACTGTCTGGGTGGTGGTGGTGGTGCCCACTGAGAATAAGTGGTAATAGTCTTCTCTGTTAGTGAAGTATTGCTTATTCAAGGTAAAGCAATACATGGTAGCTCGTTGTGAAGGATGAGCGCAATATGTGAGCTACAGATGAAATGATGCCTTTCGCACTACGATCATAGTTTTTCTTTAAGAGTAGGCTATGGTGTATCTACACCGATAATGAATAGATATAGTAACGTATTTATGTATTCATAGCTGAGGAAGAGACACCCAAAGTCGAAAGCTTCTGTAAGTATTTGATTTTATTTTATCAAAAGAAACGAATGCAGCAAGCAGGTGCGCAGCCCCCTAGTATTAAATAAAAATAAAAATTTTTGAAGGTACGTGACCAATACTGGTTTTGTTTTGTTTGGTATTATCACTTTGAGTGACTTCCTTTTTAATTTTAGGTATCGGGGCATAAATTCAAATTGAGAAAGTATAGTTGCAGAATAGATGGCCATAAATTTTCCCTCAGCCAGCAGATGGTTGATTATTGCAACAAACTTCCATCTGGTGTTGTGGAAATGGGTAGTTTAAATAAATTCCTTCATTTAAATAAATTCAAGGAAGAACTAGACAAACAATTAGAGGGACTGGATAGGTGATATGGGAGGTTCTGTTGTGTGTTTTTTTTTTTTTTTTGCTGATGCTGTATAAGTTTGCTTTCTTTCATCATTTGCCACTCTCAATCCTAATAGTATCAGAAAATTTCACATCTTTTGTGTCTTTGTATTCTAATATTATCTGTTAATCTGTATTTTGGCAGTTATATGCTACTTTAAATTATGTGAAGTTTGAAGTGGAATTATTATGCATTATATTCTGACTGGAGGTACTGTTTGTAGATATTTATATTTGTGTCCGCAATCCATTTTTCATGGTTATGGGTGTTTCTCTAGTCAGATATAAATTTGAATAGTCTTAGTGTAGGGGCCGCTGCTTCTCAACTCGTGTCCTTTATTCATTTCAGGAGTTTTCAAAATACTGTATTCTTTCATCTGCCATTGCACCTTGTTGCTTACCTGAGATGGGGTGTCAATGTTGAATTTCCCATTTTATTTTCTCTCAGTTATCACCACTTTCTTTTATACATAATGTGCATACCTTCAGCGATTTTAATAATCGGGCTAAATTTTTATTCTTTCCGTAAATGTAGCATTGGGGTGTATGATAAATTTTATTCTGGTAAAAGAGACATAATCTCAACAGGAAGTTTGTTTTTAACTTGTGAAATTTCTTCTATTCATTTTTCTGTACTTCATTGTTTCATATATAGGCAGACATTTTTATTTCTTCAAATTTAGCATTTTTGTTATTAAATTGTGAGCTGCCCACAAGAATATCCTCACATATTAGTTTGAAATAGAGATAAAATTGCAGTTATTGAAACAGTTTGAGTTAGAATTGCAGTTATTGAAACAGTTTTAGTTAGAATTGCAGTTTTTGAAACAGTTTGAGATAGAATTGCAGTTATTGAAATAGTTTGAGTTAGAATTATAGTTACTGAAATAGTTTGAGGTATAATGCTCACATTGTGTGAGCATTTTTTCTCAAGTGAGGCAGACAGTGACAGAGCTTGGGCTTAGGCTATTTAGAAATGACTGTTTTCCACAAGTCAAACTAAACTAACTAATATTGTTTTAATCAAATAACATTACCTGGTAGGTGAATCTATTATTCATTAAAATCTCAAAGGTACTCTTGTGGCCCATTCTAGAACGATTTGGTTCCATTTTCAAACAACAGTTAATCTCAGTTAGAAATCTTGCGCTGAGTGGAGAATAAATGAATTGAATCTAAATGAGGAGCTAGTGATCTTTGGGAGAACTTCCAGTTGAAAACAACTTTCATTATTCAAAAATAATAATGAAATATTTCATTATCATTATTTCAGCATAGGCCCAATTCATTAATCAAATAAAGAAGCAGGTTATTATTCCAATATAAGGCAGCCATATGTAGAGGTGGAATTGCTTCTTGTATAGCTTCTGTTATGATATGCAGCAGTAGAGAAGAAGTGAAATTGCAAGGCCTTCCGAGGGTCTACATTGGACTAGCAATTACATAGTCTGCATTAGAGTTCTTTTTCTAAAAACACAGACACGCATTTATTTGCTTATATACTAATTATGTGAGTGTAGTAAGGAGCAGGAGAGAGCATGCTGGTAAGAGGAGAGAAGATTGTTTCTACAGGGATGGGCACTTAAATAGAAAGGGTGCAAGAATATTTGCTGATGCTATTGAGGCAGTGTTAGGTGGACACACTTTTGTCTAGATGACCCAGCAGTGCTTCTTTAACCAGTGACTCCATTACTTTCCCCTGGAACAGAAGTTAAACTAACAGGTCTGTAATTACTCATGTCACCCTTTGATCCCCCCTGGTGAATTGGGGATATATTTGCACATCTCCAGTCTATGGAGACTTCCCCCCAGTTTAATAAGCTTCTGTCCTCCATTTTGAGTTTAATAAGCTTCTGTCCTCCACTTCCCTAAACAATTCTTGATGTGTGAATGTCGTATCCTTGTATCAAACCAATCCAAGTATCCTTGAGCAAACAGCATTAGCATTTGTGTTTTATTCCATAGTTTTTGATGAGACAACAGATATATCAAATACAGCACATTTGGCTATATTTGTATGTGGGATAATACTAGATTTGTACGGCAAACTTTATGATACGAGAAGATTGACGCGTTAAAATCGATGCATAGAGATCACTGAGATGTACTTCAATAAAGAGATCTACACCACAGGCGTAGATCTCTTTTCTGAAGTCAAATCAGCAATAAGTGATTTTGATTTACCTTACGAAAAACTGAGCAGTGTAGTTACAGATGGTGTTACCATCTATGGTAGGATCTCAAAAAAAAAAAAAAAAATCTGGGCGCCTCCGTAGCCAGGTGGGAAGGAGCAGCAGTGCGTAGCACATGCTTCTTGATTAGACCGGGGTTCGAGCCCGTCACCACCAAATACGGAGTATGCGGAAAGGTCAAGGAATGACCACCGCATATCCCGGAGCAATATGGCCTTAGTTGCTAATGCTCCTAAAAACCAAATAACAAACAAACAGGATCTCAAAAAGGACTTGTTGCTCTAGTTAAGAAAGAATTGGAGAGCTGTTAACTGGAATCTAATGTGTTAATAGTGTCACTGTCTTATTCACCAACAAAATTTATGTGTGGATTCTCTAAGAATGACGAATGTGGTGAAAGTGGTAACAAAATGTATTAACTTCATAAAAAAATAAGGGATTGAACAACAAAGAATTTAAAGAAATGTTAAAGGACCTTGAAGCAGAATATAGTGATTGATTGTGAGGTTCGCTGGCTGAGCAAAGGGTGCATGCTCAAGAGCTTCTATGAACTGAAAGGTGAAGTGAAACTCTTCATGGATATTAAAGGTTCTGTCATTATGGAATTTGAGGACCAAAAGTGGTTATGTGATTTGGCATTTTTGGTCATATCACTAGCCACTTAAATGATCTAAATTTGAAATCAAGGGCCAAATTAGCTTATTACCTCTCTTCTTGTTAATATCAGGAGCTTTGATTCAATGCTGAATTGTTTATAACTGAACTGAAAAAACACTGCATAGCACATTTTCCAACACTGAAAGAACTGAAACCAGAATCGATAGTGGAGTATGCTGCAGAGAGTTCCAATTTTTGAATCAATTTCAAAAGAGGGTTCAAGATTTGCAAAATCTTGAACTCAAACTAAGAATCACATCAAAAGGAGTTTCTCCTTTTGATGTGATGCCAGATGAAGCTCCTGATCGCTTGCAATTAGAATTAATTCATTTACAATCAGAAACACAAATTTAATAATGCATCTATTTTTGAATTTTATAAATCCGATGTAGATGCTGAAAAATATCCAATTTTGAGGAATTATACATTGAAAATTGCATCACTGTTTTCTACCACTTACCAATGGGAACAGTTTTTTTAAATTTAGCCTAATCAATTAACCGCCAACTCTTAAACTACCTAGAAACCTTCCGTCTGATCAACGATCACCAGTATGGATTCCGTCAGTGTCGATCCACTAGAGATATTCTGGCTTATGTTACCCATTTATGGACTAATTCAATGGAAAGGTTCGGTGAAACACAAGTAGTTGCTCTTGACATCTCAAAGGCTTTTGATCGTGTTTGGCATAAAGGTCTTCTAAACAAGCTTCCATCTTATGTTTTGCCAACTGTTTTTAGTAATTGGTTATCCAGTTTTCTCTCTGATCGCTCACCGAGGGTGATGGTAGATGGCTCTCTGTCTTCTAACTTCTCCACTAATGCCGGTGTCCCCCAAGGTTCAGTTCTTCCCCCCACTCTTTTCCTCTTGTATATCAATGACCTTCTTCCATTGACTGGAAATCCTATCCATAGTTTTGCCGATGATAGCACATTGCATTCAACTTTCCATTTTGAGAAACCTTGTCCTGCTCAATCAGCTTCAACTTCTCGAAAATCTGCTACCAATTCCTTAAATGCCGATCTTCAGGTAATTCTCCAGTGGGGCAATGACAACTTAGTTGATTTCAACCCTTCTAAAACTCAGTCTTGTCTTATATCTCACAAAAAGGATTCTTCTACTCCTATGCTTATCTTTAGTGACACTCCGATTTCTAGGCAAAATGATATATCTCTCTTGGGGATTACCCTGACTTCTAATCTCTCTTGGCACAAGCACATTACAAATATTGCTTCCTCTGCATCTAAAAAACTTGGTTTTCTCTTTCGCTCTCGGCGTTACTTTTCTTCCAAACAGCTTCTCACTCTGTATAAATCGCAAATTCGCCCTGCCATGGAATATTGTTCCCATATCTGGAGTGGTGCCCCCAAAACCTCTCTCCGGCTTCTTGATTCCATTCAGAAGAGGGCAGTTAGGTTAATTAATGATTCATCTCTAGCAGAGTCTCTCCACTCGCTTTCTCATAGATGAACTGTTTCTGCTGCATGCCTCTTCTACAGATACTTCCATGGGCACTGTTCTTCTGAATTGGCTTCTATAATTCCTGCTCTCTCTTTCAAAACAGTCCGAACATGTGCCGCCACCAGCCATTTACTGTCCAACTTCAAACCCACAGAACCAACTTTTCATCATCCTCATTTATTCATTCAACTGCCGTTTTCTGGAACAACCTTCCTTCATACGTATTTCCTGAAAATTACAATCTACAGAAGTTCAAGTCCAATGTCAACAAATATCTTCTCTCGTCTTCTTAACCTCAAACCCAAGCACGGTACTAAGTACTATAGGTTCTAATACCTCTCGTGTTTGGGGTTCTCATAAAAAAAAAAAAAAAAAAAAAAACCATTTGCGTACTAGACTTACAGATGATAATCTTGCAAACCAACTAAAAATTGCTACATCATCAGTGCCATCTAATATCCGTGAGCTTTCCAATGCAAAGTAGGGCCAACCTTCTCATTAAGGTGCATGGTAAGACGTTTCATTACAATTAAAACATAACTGTGGTGTCTTTGGTGTTTTGATATTTAAAGCATTATAACTGTGTAGTTTATTAATGCATTATAACCCTACGGTTGATTAATGCATTATAACCCTACAGTTGATTAATGCATTAAAACTCTGAGGTTATTAATGCATTATAATATTAATTAATATTGCTTAGTGTGATCACATGCATACCTATGAATTTGGAAAATTAAAGATTTATTATTTTTCTCATCAAAGATGCACCCCCATAGATTCATATGCACTTGCAGAAATTCACCCCACCGCTACTACTAGTAGTAGTAGAGGCATGTGATACGAGAAAGCAAGCAAGCAACATATGGACTTATGTAGCATCAGCCAAAAAAAAAAAAAAAAAAAAACATAACCATTCCCTCTAAAAGTTTGTCCAGTTTTTTATTGATTTTATACACCTCAGTCAGATAAACTCACACGTGCTTAGTCTTCAGCCGTTGCAATTTGCACAACTTAAGTCTTTCTTGGTAAGAGGACCCCTTCGTTCCCCCCATCAATCTTGTTGCCCTTCTCTGTACACGTTCAAGCAACTCTACATCCTTCCCAAAATGAGGCCTCCAGACCTGTATGCAGTATTCAAGGCATGGCCTGACCATTGCCTTATACAAAGGGGTAATCACCTCCTTTTCCCTACTAGCAAAATTCCTGTATATCATTGATAATATCCCATGACCTGCTCAGACAGACTGTCTGCATTGCTGAGAAAAGTTCATATCTGATTGCACAATCACTCCCAGGTCTTTTTCATTTTCTACCACCCTAAGTGTAGTACCACACGGTTAGTACGTTCCTCTGGATTACTTCTACCCATATGCAGTACATTGAATTTGTCAATGTTAAACTTCAGTTGCCACTTCTCAACCCATCTGCCCAAATTCTTTAGATCCTGTTGCAGTAGCACACTGCCATTACTGTCATTAACAACCCTGCCAACCTTTGTTATCATCTGCAAACTTCGACACTAAGCCTGATATACTGTCATCAGTATCATTGATAAATATACAAAACAACAGTGGGCCCAACACTGAACCCTGTGGGTACTCCACTAATAACATTAGTCCATGAAGAGCAGTATCCATTGATTATCACTCTCTGTCTTCTCCCACTCAACCACCCTTTTATCCATTGTACCAACTTACCCTTAATACCATACATAAAATCTTCCATGCGCAAAAGTGTCAGATGCTTTCCTGAAATCCAAGTGTAGTTAGTCCTCGTATAGCACGAAAGTTGTGTTCCTATAAACCCTCGTGCAATGCAAAATCGTGCAATATAAATAACAGGACCTATGGGAAAAATAGTTAGGTGCCGATCACCCAAGGTTGAACACACACACACACATGTTGTAATAAAATATGTAAGTATTTTATTACGACTATTACGTAATAAAATATTGATAATGCTTTTGCTTTTGTCATAAACAAACTTGTTCTTTGTTTGATTTTTCTATCCAAACAGATGACAGCCATTCCATCTCTTTCAATTCTTTGTGTCTTGATCTAATGGATTTTATTACACTTTTGAGTAGTTCCTGCTATGAAAGTTTGTTTTTTCTCTGCATTCTTTCTAATTCTCGGCATTGCTTCATTTAGGCCTGTGGCACGTGAAATATCACATGTTCTTTCATTTCGCTCAAAGTGTTTCACAATTTCATATTTTTTCTTTAACAGAGACGGACTGGCCATAAGCCTTACCTGGGAAACCACAGTACGCTGGAATCATTCGGATCCAATGAGAAAATTCATGGGCTTGTTCGTATCGGGCTTTTAAACCTTCATTCTGTACCTTTCTCCAAACGCTTTGGAAAAGATGAAAAAAAACAACCGGTATTTACAATACCAGGAAATTCTTGTTGGAAGGCTTGCATAGCACTGTGTTCGAAATCTGTAATAAGTCGCTGGGGTTGGAGACCCAGTTATAGATTTTTAACTTCTTGAAGCAACTTGACGTATGTGGCATGAGTTTTGTTTGGCAGAAGCACATAGACCACTGGAATAACTGCATTGAATCGAACCACATGAATTGTATAAAGCTGCTGGAAATGCGTGGGTACTGTGCTAAAAGTTCCATCAGAAAACCACTCCTGCCTACGTGCCAATAACTGAAGATTGTTACTAGTGTAAAAAATAAGCATGTGACCTGGGAGCAGTTCGTCCTGAGAATCATACATCAAAAACTGTTGTACATTGCCATTGATGATAATTTCTTGATAATTTTGGGGAATTACTAGGTCCTGGAGATTGCTCGGTAAAGCAGGAGTACCAATTGCATTGAACATGACGAATGGTTCTTTAAGTGAATCCTCTTTAGGAAGTAATGCCGTGACATTGGTATGAGCCTCTGCAATTACTGATGCAACAATTTGCTGTGGCCGTTCGTTCGTGGTTGTTGCTTATTGCCGTATTTGACCAATCAATTGCAATGCTTCCGACCTTGCAGCTTGAGCTGCATGGTTATGTTTAGTTACAACTTTCACAACTGGGCCTTCCAAACCCTCTGTCCAAACATGCCCTTTGCAGGTGGAACGTTTTTCACAAACCCAGATTCTATGTTTTTCATCTAGAGTTCTCTTTGAAAATACGTAAATGTGGTTGTCATCATCTACCAATTTTCTTTTGCCTCTTATTGATGAAACACTTTTTGCCATTGTACACACAGGATTAATCAATCAAGATGCAAAAATAATATGCAGATATTGCACTGCCTGCGACACTCAGCTTGTTCACTCGATGCACCACTGATAATGAGGCGGCGAAAACAGGAAATGCGCGCTGTCCAATGCGCCAGGAAATGTGAGGAGAGCCAGATATAGAAACTTTTATTGTTTGAATTTAGACAAATCAGAACAAGATACTTGTTACTGAAAAGACTCCTATAAGATTAGTCACTGTTCCCTCCCCCCATGTCCGTCACTAACCACGTGACTGTTGCCCTCGTGGTCGAGTGTGTATTCTTTCCATTGTGAAAGGATTAACAGTTCCAGTTAATCCTTTCACAATGGAAAGAGAACCCTGAAGACATACAAAAGGGGAGAAATTAGTTTAAAGGCTACGTGACAATTTGTACAAGAATTTAATTCGGAAAAGTTAAGAGTTATCGGAAGTTCAGTTTGAGCAATCGAGAGCGTTTAACATTGAATCTCCACTAAAGGAACTGGGACTTCAATAAAAATTCGAGTTCTCGAGAATTGACTGTATTTACATTTTTGTAACCTACTCATTATCTACTGGGGGCGAAATGTGCTGGGGGCAAAATGTTCCAGGGGTGAGATGTGGGGGGCGAGATGCGAGGGGCTACTTTTCCGTAAAGCGCTTGATACACATAAACAAACCTGCACACGTGTAGCAACTGAATAAACAACACCATAAAGGCAGAGACACACCATTAACACTTCACTAGCTCACATTTTACTAAAGCACATTTCTGGCGGTTACTACCATAAAACAATAAAAACAATTTTCAATTGCATCTCTGCTGGTGGAATCTGTTACAAACTGGTAGTAAACTCGATCTAATTGCATTTGCGGTAATACCAATAACTGGAATTGTGTGGGTTTTTACGTTATTAAGGTGAAATGTGTTTTCCCTTCACTAATGGTGCAGTAACCGCAGTCGTTTTTGTGCCAATAAAATCAAATCAACCCTTCACTGATATAAAAAACAAAATACTTTTTCAGAATCTTCTCTTCATTGCTATCATGTTGCATTCAGTTGTGGTGATTCCGCATTCGACTGCCATTTCTTGTAAACACAAAGGCAAATCGTTCATAAGTGAATTTGGTTCGTGTTATCGTACCCCTATTTATAAATCGTGTCTGATCGAATTTGCACGTTATACGACGACTGACTGTATATGTTATCAAAATTATTTTTTGCATCTAGTTCCTTTCTAACCACATCATAGTATGTAGTTACAAAGACAAGACAAGTCTTTCCCTTAACAAGCCATGCAGTCTTATCTAGATGATCCTGCAATGCATCTTTAACCAGTGACTCCATTATTTTACCCTGAACAGAAGTTAAACTAACTGATATGTAATTACTTGTGTCACCCTTAGATCCCCATTTGTGAATTGGGGATACATTTGCACATCTCCAGTTCTTGGGGACTTCCTCTGAGTCCAAGGATTCTCTCATAATTATGGCTAAGGGTTTGATTACTTCCTTTGCTGCCTACTTTAATATAACTGGATAGATCTCATCCTCCCCTGGTGCCTTTCTTATGTTTAACTTCAACAATTTCTCCTACACTTTGCTCTCAGTTACTACAAAATCATTAAGCACCCTGTTACAGTTTGATAAACTGTGTAACAGCATTTTCCTTCCTTAACTCCTTGTGTGATGTAGGTGCAAAATACTCATTCAGATTATCAGCTATCTGAATGGATTCATCAACAGTCGAACCATTGATATCACGTGGACAAATCAGATTCATCCCCTTCCTTCTAGAGTTTATATAAGTAAAGAAGTCCTTGCTGTTTTTCTTAGCATCCTTTACCAAAGACTTCTCGTAATCTGCCTTTGCTTGCCTAACCTCCTTTGTGACTTGATTATAAACTAGCTTATATCTGCCATAGGCTTCTGTGTTGCATGATAATTTATATGCATCCCATGCATTTTTCTTCTCTGCCACGATACTCATTAGTTCACCTGACATCCATTTAGGCCTAAACCTTGAACAATATTTCTTAATCGGTATGAAAGCCTAGTAGTGTGAATTGATCCCACTGTATAGAATTTAAAAACTGTCTGAGACCACTGTAGTCACCTTTACAAAAACCCTTCCATTTACCCTTGGTGGTGTTACATCTTTAAGTACATCCCACATCAGTACACTCTGATCACTGTCACCCAGTGGATTCTTTATCTGCAAATTCTTAATGCACAAATAATCACTGCTGATTATCAGATCAGGAGTATTACTCCTCTGGTTGCCTCTCGAACATGTTGCTGTAGGAAACAGTCATCCAATAAATCCGCAAATGTCTTGCTAGTGTGCGAATGACCAACTCACAAGTTTCAGTCAGTATCTGGAAAGTTAAAATCCCCCAGTACAAGACATTCAGATTTACTGGCCCACTCTATTTCTCTGCGCAATTGCTCATTATACTCATCAGATTCATTAGGCCTATAACACACACCTACTCTCATTTTCCCTTTCCCAGTGCTTATGCCACACCAAACTGACTCAACATTGCATTGTCCACCAACATCGATTGGATGGACTTCCTTAGATTTTGTGTTTCTAAATGAATGGCATAATATCTCCTCCCTTCCTATCCTGTCTATCGTTTTTGTACTCATTGTACTTCCCAAATTCCAGTTATGCATTTCTAATATCTGTGTGACACCACGTCTCTGATATTCCAACAGTATCCACCTTTGATGTCTTGACCAGCACTTAAAATTCATCAAATTTATTTTCTGTAGTTCTAGCATTGGTGTACATGCAAGTATACATGCCGCTATTCTTATTCTTAGTTACCCTAACACAGCCCATGTATTTACTTGTTCCATGATGACTCCCGAAATCCCCAGCACATCGTCCTCAAGGCCACTGCTCATTCTAATAGAAGTTTTTCAAGAATTTTTAACCATTTTAGTCTGTGAATCCCCCCCCCCCCCAAAGCTAGCAGTTTTCCGACCAACCTAATGCTGCGTCGATAGCATCGGGAAACACACTCTTGCACCTCTTCTAATTAAGTGTATCCCAGCTCTGTAAAAGCAGTCTCTCCTGTTAACAAGCACAGACCACTGGGAGAAAAATTCTATCCCATGAGCCTTGCGCAGGCCCTCCAGGGCCAAATTGTTTGACAAGGCTATCATCATATACTCCCTCCTATCGTGTCTGTGCAGAATTGCAGACACTTTCAAATTTAACCCTAGTTCATGACTTTTTTTGAATGTTGAACTATACTTGTTAAGTAAATTTACAGATCTACTCTTAATGTCATTAGTGGCAATGTGTACAAGAATATCGCCCTTTGTACACTTAAAAAATGATATCTGCTCTACAACGTCATCAACTTTTGCCCCTTGCAGACATATCCTGGTCCTATTCCATTTATTCTTTTGACACAATATATTACTTGTCTCCCTGACAATAGCATTGAGTTGGGCAGCTGAAAGCTTGATGGGCCGCATTATTAATTTCTTTGAGGGCATCTGCTCTACAACTCAAGCTCTCGTAAACGCCCATCAGAATGCTGAGTTGGTGGCTAATTTCTAGACGTTCTGCATCTAGCCCACACAAAGACATCTTTCTTGGTTGGATCATGTTCTGTTCCAGAGAATTCTGCAAGCATTTCACAAGTTACACAACTTTTTAGACTGTGATGTGTCGGAAAGACGCTGCCCTCAGTTCTACCTCGAGTCACCGCACTCCTGCCACTTTGTGCCCATTGCTTTTCTGCTCTAGTCTGAGGCATGATATTGAAAATTAAGATCAATAAATTTAATTAATTTTCAATACTAAAATATCTAATAGAATCCTAAATGCAGTGTTATATGTATTACGCTTAAGTTTTATGTTAGAGCTACCTATTTACCACAATAAAAAATTTTAATTCCCTACTACTCTCTATACCAAAACAATGGCTACAAGATTCGAACAAAACAATGGTTTTATGTATATTAAGTAGTAACCTACAAAAACTATCTAAATTAAAAATAAAAATAACCACCATAACCAGAACTATAAGGCTACTTATAAAGTACAATATAATATAACAATTAAGTAAATAAAACGGCAAACACTAAAAAGGTTCCCCATCCCTTCAATCAGATTGGTCCACTTGATATCGGTGGTTCGATTGTTGATGATTCTGCTCAGGGAGCTGACAAATTGAATGAGTATTTTACCTCTACATTCTCACATAAAGAATTTCTGTAGGGAAGTGGAGGCCAGAAGCTTATCAAACTAACGGAGTTAAATGGTTTCAAAAACGGAACAAAGTGGAGGAGAAATTGTTGAAGTTAAACGTAAGGAAGGCACCAGGGGTGGACGGGATCTATCCAGTTATATTAAAGGAGGCAGCAAAGGAAGTAAACAAACCTTTAGCCATATTTATGAAAGCTTCCTTGGACTCTGGGTAGATTCCCACTGACTGGATATGTGCAAATGTATCCCCAATTCACTAATGGGGATCGAAAGGTGACACGAGAAATTTCAGATATGTTAGATTAATTTTTGTTCAATGGGAAGTAATGAAGTCACTGGTTAAAGAAGCACTGCAGGATCATCTAGACAAGATTGCAGTTATAGCGTTAGCAGTACCTGAGGCATGTGATGCAAGAAAGCAAGTTTATACAGCCTCAGCCAAAAAAAGAAAAGGGGGGGAAAAAAAAAATTCACATTTCACCCATCCGGTCTCTTCAAATGTTTGTCTAGTTCAGCCTTAAATTTATTTAAGCTATTAATTTCCACAACAATAGACAGAAGTCTCTTCTAGCAATCAACTCAATTATGAATTTGAGGTATTGCTCAAAACATCAAAGGCAGATATTGTTGGGATATCAGAGACGTGGTGTCACACAGATATAAGGAATGCGGAACTGGAATTTGGGGAATACAATGTGTATAGAAAGGACAGGAGGGGAGGAGGGGTTATGCTATTAGTTAAGAAACACATAAAATCCAAGGAAGTGAAGTCAGTCGACATCGATGGACAGGGCAGTGTCGAGTCAGTTTGGCGTGACATAAGCATAGGGAAAACAAAATTGAGAGTAGGAGTGTGCTATAGGCCTAATGACTCTGATGAGTATAATAAGATATTGTACAGGGAAATGGAGTGGGCCAGTAAATCAGAGAGTCTTATAATGGGGGATTTTAATTTCCCAGATATTGACTGGAATTTGGGGGCTGGTCACTGACACACTAGCCAGGCTTTTGTGGATTTATTGGATGATTGTTTTCTACATCAGCATGTTCGTGAGGCAACAAACGGGAGCAATACTCTTGACCTGATTATCAGTAGTGATTCTTCATGCATTAAGAATCTGCAGATAAATGAACCACTAGGTGGCAGTGATCACAGTGTGTTGAAGTGGGATTTACTCAAGGAGGTAACTACCATCAGAGGTAAAGGGAAGGGTTTTTGTTTTCGGAAAGGCGACTATGATGGTCTGAGACAGTATTTAAATTCTATACAGTGGGACCAACTGATGATGTTACCAACAGCAAACTCAAAATGGGAAGCATTCAAGGAACTAATCTTGGAAGCTACCAGGCTTTACATACCAACTAAGAAATATTGCTCAAGATTTAGGCCTAAATGGTTGTCAGATGAACTAATGAGACATGTGGCAGAGAAGAAAAATGCATGGAATACATACAAATTAATGGGCGACAGGGAAGCCTATGATAGATATAAGTTGGTCTGTAACCAAGTCACAAAGGAGATTAGGCAGGCAAAGGCAGACTAGGAAAAATCTTTGGCAAAGGATGCAAAGAAAAACAGAAAAGAGTTCTTTACCTATTTAAACTCAAGAAGGAAAGGGATGAATCAGATTGGTCCACTGGATATTGATGGTTCAACAGTTGAGGATCCTGCTCAGGTGGATCGTTTAGATTGTTGATCCTGCTCAACAATCTAAACGAGTATTTTGCATCTACATTCACACATGAGGAGTTATTCAGGAAGGAGAATGACGTAGGTAAAGTAGACATTGGCAGTGAGCTAGATGATTTTGTAATAACTGAGAGGAAAGTGGTGGAGAGATTGTTGAGGATAAACATAAAAAAGGCACCTGGGGTGGATGGGATCTACTACAACTACTACTACTCCAACAGGATGTAGAAAAGTTGAGCAGATAGGCTGAGAGGTGGCAGCTGAAGTTTAAAATGACAAATGCAAACTACTGCATGTGGGTATATTAAACCCAGAATAACATACCAACTGTGTGGTATTGCAATTAGATTAGTGGAGAATGAAAAAGATCTAGGGGTTAATTGTGCAGTCAGATATGAAGTTTTCTGAGCAGTGAAGACAGGTGCAAGAGTAGCTCAGCTCATGGTGTCTTTCAATGAAATATAGGAATTTTGCTAGCAGGGATAAGGAGTTGATTAACCCCTTTGTATACAGCAATTGTTAGGCCATACTTTGAGTATTGCATTGACACCCCATTTTAGGAAAGATGCTGAGCTACTAGAACGAGTACAGAGAAGGGCAATGAGATTAGTGAGTGGAACAAATGTTTGCTCTTACCAAGATTGGCTTAAGTTCTGCAAATTGCAGAATCTGCAGCCTAGGCACCTGTGAAGTGATCTGATTGAGGTGTATAAGGCTTTGAATGGGTTGAGCAAGCTCAAGCTCAGTGCTTATGAATTCTTCCTCTTGCTCAAATTCCCCACCTGACGGGGCATAAATTCAAATTGAGGAAAGAGAGTTGTAGAATAGATGTGTAATTTTGCCTTTTGTCAGTGAGTGATTGAATAAATTGAAGGCTAAACTAGATAAACTTTTGGAGTGAATGGATGTGTGAAATGAAGTTTTTTTTTGGCTGATGCTATATAAGTTTGCTTTCTTGCATCATATGCCTCTACAATGCTAGATCTGTTGAATTTGAAATTATTGACTGAGTTATGACAAATTGATTGATAAAATGCTATTATAAGTGGATATACTTATCTGCAATACTTATACAGGATTTACAATGCTGTATAAGTACAGTAAACCCCCGCTATTCGCGGTATCTGAATTCGCAGTTTCACGTATTCGCGGTCGCTGATTTAACATAAAATGAAACCTAAAAAAAAAATGTGAATTTTAAAGCGCCGTGAACATTTTCTGTGGTCAAAACAGCGCTCAGTGGGTGGGGGAAGAGGGGTGACAAAATCGCGATCGAAGATGTTTCTAGCTAATCCTTGTTCCTTGCCATGGAAGGTTTCGTCGTTTGTTTTTAATTTATATGCTTTTAAAATTGAATAAATTTATCAATTTATAAATTGGTATGCTTACAAAATTGATAAATCTACTATTTTGCAGTGTAAAACAGACTTTTTCGAGTGTGTTAATGGAAGAAAGTGACTTTATTTGGACAAGTTCTTTCTATCCCATACAAAAATATGGCTACGAATAACAAGGGAAATGTGAAGGTGAAATTATCAAAGAAGGTGATGACATTGGCGAATAAAATTCAGCTATTAGACAAAATTTGTAATGGCGAAAGTGTCTCCTCAGTGGCAAAACATTATAAAATCAATGAGTCAACGGTACAATCAATCAAGAAATCGGAAGAAAAAATCCACCATAGTGTCCATGAAAATGCGCTAATTGCTTCAAAAATTTACTCTGTAACTCGTGATGTTAAATTAGAAAAAATGGAAAAGCTTTAAATCTGTGGATGGAAGACCGAACTCAAAATAAACCCAAACACGAGAGGTATTAGAACCTATAGTACTTAGTACTGTGCTTGGGTTTGAGGTTAAGAAGACGAGAGAAGATATTTGTTGACATTGGACTTGAACTTCTGTAGATTGTAATTTTCAGGAAATACGTATGAAGGAAGGTTGTTCCAGAAAACGGCAGTTGAATGAATAAACGAGGATGATGAAAAGTTGGTTCTGTGGGTTTGAAGTTGGACAGTAAATGGATGTTTCCTTGTGGCAGCACGTGTTCGGACTGTTTTGAAAGAGAGAGCGGGAATTATAGAAGCCAATTCAGAAGAACAGTGCCCATTGAAGTAACTGTAGAAGAGGCATGCAGCAGAAACAGTACGTCTATGAGAAAGCGAGTGGAGAGACTCTGTTAGAGATGAATCATTAATTAACCTAACTGCCCTCTTCTGAATGGAATCAAGAAGCCTGAGAGAGGTTTTGGGGGCACCACCCCAGATGTGGGAACAATATTCCATTGCAGGGCGGATTTGCGATTTATACAGAGTGAGCAGCTGTTTGGAAGAAAAGTAACGGCGAGAGCGAACGAGAAAACCAAGTTTTTTAGATGCAGAGGAAGCAATATTTGTAATGTGCTTGTGCCAAGAGAGATTAGAAGTCAGGGTAATCCCCAAAAGAGATATATCATTTTGCTTAGAAATCGGAGTGTCGCTAAAGATAAGCATAGGAGCAGAAGAATCCTTTTTGCAAGAGATAAGACAAGACTGAATTTTAGAAGGGTTGAAATCAACTAAGTTGTCTTTGCCCCACTGGAGAATTACCTGAAGATCAGCATTTAAGGAATTGGTAGCAGATTTTCGAGAAGTTGAAGCTGATTGAGCAGGACAAGGTTTCTCAAAATGGAAAGTGGAATGCAATGTTCTATCATCGGCAAAACTGTGGATAGGATTTCCAGTCAATGGAAGAAGGTCATTAATATACAAGAGGAAAAGAGTGGGGGAAAGAACTGAACCTTGGGGACACCGGCATTAGTGGAGACACAGTTAGAAGACAGAGAGCCATCTACCATCACCCTCGGTGCGCCTCCGTAGCCAGGTGGGAAGGAGCAGCAGCAGTGCGTAGCACACGCTTCTTGATTAGACCGGGGTTCGAGCCCGTCACCACCAAATACGGACGATGCGGAAAGGTCAGGAATGACCACCGCATATTCACGGAGCAATATGGCCTCAGTTGCTAATGCTCCTAAAAACCAAAATAACAACAACAACAACAACAACCATCACCCTCAGTGAGCGATCAGAGAGAAAACTAGATAATCAATTACTAAAAACAGTTGGCAAACCATAAGATGGAAGCTTGTTTAGAAGACCTTTATGCCAAACACGATCAAAAGCCTTTGAGATGTCAAGAGCAACTACTTGTGTTTCACCGAACCTCTCCATTGAATTAGTCCATAAGTGGGTAACATAAGCCAGAATATCACCAGTGGATCGACACTGACGGAATCCATACTGGCGATCGTTGATCAGATGGAAGGTTTCTAGGTAGTTTAAGAGTTGGCAGTTAATTGATTTCTCCATTACTTTAGAAAGAGTAGAAGTAATTGCAATGGGATGATAATTGGATGGGAAGGATTTGTCACTCTTTTTAGGAACTGGCTGGATATGAGCAAATTTCCAAGCAGAAGGAAAAACACCTTTGGAATAAGAAAGTGAAGAAAGGCGGCAAAGAATAGGAGTAAGTTCAGGAGCACAGGATTTGAGAACAAGTGGAGAAATACCATGAGGACCTGAAGCTTTCTTAGCATCAAGATTCAACAGAATCCTTCTGATATCCTTTTGACAGAAGACCACAGGAGGCATTGAATGGGGAGCGTGTTGGGAATGGTGGGAGGGGTTTTACCAAGATCATTAATACATGAGCTGGAAGAAAAATGGGATGCTAGCAGGTCAGCTTTATCCTTGGCTGAAGTGACAACAGAACCATCTGGTTTGGACAGAGGTGGGAGCAGAGATGGGCAAAAGTTGCGGCCAAGAGCTCTGGCAAGAGACCAGAATTCTAGGCTGCCATTAGGGCAAGAAGCAAGTTTTCTTCTCTTAGCCTGTTCAAACTCTAGTTTGGACTGATTAATAACTGCTTTACAATTGTTGCGAGCTTTGGTGTAGGCAGAAAATGAAACTGTAGAAACAAGCCAATTATGATATGCAACATTCTTCCCTTGAACAGCCTTAGTACATTTATTGGAAAACCAAGGTTTAGATAAAGGACGAGATTTTAAAGTGGAGTGTGAGATAAAGGATTCCATTCCTGCAAGAATAATTTCACTGACACAATCTGAGCAAACGTTGACATCAGAAGTTTTGAAACAGTAATCCGACCAAGGAAAAGAAGAAAAGAAGTCTTGCAGGTCGTCCCATTTTCCATTCTTTAATGCCAAACAACACGAGGTTGGGAACAGCCATGAGATAAAGGTTCCATTAGAGAAGAGACAATCACTAAGTTGTTATCTGAAGTGCCTGGTGGGTATCTTTTTGGTTAAGAGGTACTTTTATCCTAACCAGTAGACACCAGTTGCAAGTTTAATTTTGAGTCAATCTGCTGTGTCATAAATACTGGGAAACAAAAATGACAGTGTGATGAGTATTATATACAAATATACTGCACAAATAGAGTGGGCCAGCAAATCAGAATGTCTAATGATGGGGATATTAACTTTTGCCATGCTCTAATGTTCTCGATAAATCTGTGTGCAAATGAAATTATCATCCCCAGTGGAATTTAGATACAGCTTTAGGGATGGGGGAAGGATGAACCAGAAATCACAGTGTGTCCTATAGAACCCACCTTTTAGAGATGGATTCTTTTGTTTTTGAAAGTTTTCTTTCTCTATCCAGACCAACTATTAAGAGAAATTCAACAGAAATAGGGCTAGGATAGAAATAAGGAAGGATCACCATTCCTTCTTCGGTGGTTCAAACCTTTCCAGCCAGGGGTTATCAGGAAATCCCACCACTTTTCCAGTAGCCTGTTACTATAAAGGTCACAAGTTTTGAAAGTGTGCAGTGCTCTGCTTGTCTCATAACTCATTTTTCTCCATGTGTGATCAATAAATTTCATTTTTCCCAACAAAACTTTGCAAAAATGCAAGAATGAAGTCATTAGTTAATCTGCTAGAATTTGTAGCAATTTGAACAGAGCAACTCGATAATAACTATTCACTGATGTCACTAGCAACTGAGACAACCTGACCAATGGGAACTCTCCTGTTTCTTTTCTTTTTTTTTTTTTTTTTTAAGCTTTATTTAGTTGGACCATGAGCCCAGTTCTCAAATGATTTTAGTTTCAGTAGTCTGAGCAATTAGCATTCCATTGATTTTATTTTTTTTTTACAATAAATATTAAGTTTCAGCTTTATGCTTTTAATTTATAAATACAAACAGTCCTTTAACCTTTTGGGTGGGGGATTGTAGGTGGGGCTCAGCCTCCCCTCATGCAATGAATATTGAAGCATAGACTGGCTGCTGTATCACTTGGACTGTAGAGGTGTGCAACCATGAAAGACATCATAAGCTTTTGTGTCTTAAACATCCTTACTCATTGTTTAACTTATAAAGCACTATTTGTATTTCTGTGTGAATACTTTGATTACATGACAATCATGTGTGATGCAGCAAAGCAACACCTATAAAACCTGTCAGGAAAAAAAAAATAATAATCATCAAATAATTTGCCCAAACCGTCTTTAAATTTATTCAAGCCACCCATCTTGACAACATTAAGTCAATTCTAGCAATTGATTACTCTTGAAAATTTAAATTTATGTATATATATACATAAATTTAATCCTTTTATCCTTTTATCAATTTTATCCTTTCTCAGGTTAAACATAACTTGAGAAAGGATAAAATTGACATTGGCATTTAGTTTACTTAACTCTTTTAAACCCTTATACATTTCATATAGGTCACCATTCTAATGCATAGTTTCCAAACATTGCGATTTAAGAACCCCAATCTTTCTTTGTAATAAAAAGGATGAAAAATCTTTAAATGTGTGGGGAAAGCAAGATATTAAAGAAAATCTTTGGCCCTATGAAAGTCAGGGAAGAGTGGAAAATAAGGACAAACCAAAAGCTGAGGAAACTGTATGGAGAACCGGATATAGTGGGAGTGATAAACAGCTCAAGACTTAGATGGACAAGCCATGTGATATGAGTGGAGGAAAACAGATGGCCAAGGAAAGCAATGGAAGGGCAACCGGGAGGAAGAAGAATGAGAGGAAGACCGAGAAGGAGGTGGGTGGACATAGAGAATGACCTACAACAACCTAGTGTGAGATGATGGAGAACAATGGCCAGGGAAAGAGATAGCTGCAGAAAAATAGTTGAGGAAGCCAAGGTTCTATAAGGACCATAGCACCGTGGCTCAACTAATCATGTTGCTCTTCCCAAGATATCTTGACAGATGTTGCCTTTTTAACATATCTGTCCTTTCTGAAATGAGGTATCTAAACCTCTATGTAGTATTTCAGATGTGTTCTTACTATTGCTTTATACATTGGCATAATCATCTGTTTGTACCTGCAGGCGAAGTTCCTGTATATCATTGAGTGATGGTCTTATTGGTTTGGTAATTTGGTGTTTTTTTTTTGTTTTTTTTTGTAATGGTGCAATTGCAGGATTTCAAGTAAGTGGTTACATTAGTATTAATTATAATATTAATTTGATTAGCAACTTTTGTAGGTTTAGATTATATTAAAGATTAAAAAGTGAATAAAAATATGAAGATATTACTATAGAACTTCAGTTTTATTTAGAGAAGGCTTTCTTGTAGGAGAATTGGAAGTTGGACCCATCTTCAACTCACTTCATCAGTATCTGTTTGGCTAGTGGCATCATTCTTAATTGCTTGTTTATATTTCTGTACATGCTTATAAAAATATCATGAATGTAATTTAGTAAAAATTAGGGTAATTGAAAACCAAAAATTAGTAATTTAAGCAAATAAAATTAATAGGGAAACTATCTTATTTTAATTTTGCAGTCACTGAAGTAGAGAAGAAAACATCTTGCTTAGAATAATCACCTTATGCTGCACCAGCAAAAAAAAAAAAAAAATTCTAAGTTACCGTGAGAGAGAGAGAGAGAAGTGAAAGAAAAGAATGACGATATCCAGCTCAGGACCCTGTGTGTGCCAAGCTGATACTCATCAGACTTGAGCAGTGGGTAGTTGATTGGTGGAACAGACTTTCATCTTTTGTTGTGAAGTTGATGGCTGAGCTGGACAAGGTATTTGGAATGAATGAAGGGGTGAAACTGGAATGGTTTTTTTTTTCTTTTTTTTTGGCTGATGCTGCATAAGCTTGCTTTCTTGTACGTGTGCCTCTACTAATGCTAAGATGATTGTTTAGGCTGATTCTAAACTGTACACAGATTGAAGTGCTTTCATTTGAATACATTTCATCAAGATAATCTGTGTGACATGCCATCTAAATATTATCCCATTTTAAACTATTTCTTGTTTAAACATTTTAAACCCTCCCAAAAAAAAATTGCCCAATCTTGGATTTTTTTTTTTTATGATGCATCTGCCATACAATTAATAATTACTAAAGAGATCTTTGAAATGCATATGATGAAAATGAGCTTTGATGCAGTGCGACAAATTTACATTTTGTTTACTTGCTATGATTTCTGCATCAAAAAATAAGCTGTGTTTATTATTATTTTTTTTTTTTTTTGTTAAAACCTTTTCCCCCCATTTTTATTATTTTTGCCTAATTGCTCTGTGTAGGACTTGCCGAACTGAACCAGGATGGTATAAATCAAGTGATTGAGCTGATCATAGAAAAAATTTATTCAAACTTAATACCCTTGTTTGTTTTCAAGCACACTGTATTAAGATATAAACCATACATTGCTATATGATGTAGAATGTGCTGCTACTTGTGTGTCATTGATGGTGGGCATCTGTCAAAATTGCATTGTAAGCTTATTCAAAAATAAATATTTTGGGGGAAAATTAGATATTTTTTTAGGAGCACTGCTTTTGAAATTACTTTTCTTAATCATTTAATGATAAATTGAATTACTTTTATTTAATTCAGGTGGGAACCCAGTTCTGCTATACAGTTGGCATCCATGTTCAGGTGGGTTTATATTTAAGAAATGTTTCTAAAGAAATATTAGACAATTGTTTGTAATCTATTTTTAAAATGTCATTAATCAGGAAATTGAACAGTACCAATAAAGTAAGTATTTTTCATTATTAGGGTGCATGAAGAGTCTATATTCGTAATCACTATAAAGTCCTTTATTAGTTCCACTTCAGTTATAGGGTGTATTAAATTTGGAAAGGAGAGAGAAAGAGAGAAATGAGAATGGGGTGTACTTGTACTGTAATATGCTGTCAGAATTGAAAAAAAAAAAAAAAAAAAAAAAAAAAAAAATTAAATTAAGCAAGTTCTACTTTCTGATTACCAAGCAAAAATCAAAGTGTATTTTGATATGATCTGTGGACATCTGTATCAAACATGCTTTTATTTCTTTAGATGAATATTTTCCTGCTTGCAGACCACCTGATATTAATGTTAGTCACAATTGTCTAATGATATTGAAATAGAAATGACTAGTTCTCAAAAAACATAGTGATTTAACTCTTCCTGAGGAAACGCATAATAATTTTCTAGGCGCCTCCATAGCCAGGTGGGAAGGAGCAGCAGTGCATAGCACACGCTTCTTGATTAGACCGAGGTTCGAGCTTGTCACCACCAGATGTGGAAAGGTCAGGGAATGACCACCGCATATCCCGGAGCAATATGGCCTTAGTTGCTAATGCTCCTAAAAACCAAACAACAAACAAACAATAATTTTCTATGAGGCAGAAGAATGGAACTTGTGGGTTGGTCACTCGCACACTAGCAAGACTTTTGTGGATTTATTGGATGATTGTTTTCTGTAGCAGTATGTTCGAGAGGCAACCAGAGATGGTAATACACTTGATCTGGTTATCAGCAGTGATTATTTGTGTATAAAGAATTTGCAGATAAAGGAACCACTCGGTGGCAGTGATCGGTGTGTTGATGTGGGGTTTACTTAAAGATATAATTACCATCAGGGGTTAAAGGGAAGGGTTTTTGCTTCCATAAAGGTGACTACAGCGGTCTCAGACAGTTTTAAAATTCTGTACAGTGTTATCAACAGCAAATTCTAAGTGGGAAGCATTCAAGGAACTAATCTTGGCAGCTACTAGGCTTTTCATACCGATTAACAAATATTGTTCAAGGTTTGGGCCTAAATGGATGACAGATAACTAATGAGACTCGTGGCAGAGAAGAAAAATGCATGGGATGCATATAGATATCAGGTGACACAGAAGCCTATGACAGATTCAATCACAAAGGAGGTTAGGCAAGCGAAGGCGGATTATGAGAAATCTTTGGTAAAGGATGCTAAGAAAAACAGCAAGGTCTTCTTTACTTTACTTATATAAACTCTAGAAGAAAGGGGATGAATCAGATTGGTCCACGTGATATAGATGGTTCGACTGTTGATGAACCTGCTCAGATAGCTGATAATCTGAATGAGTATTTTGCATCTAAATTCACACATGAGGAGTTAAGGGAGGAAAATGCCAGAAGTTTATCAAACTGTAACAGGGGGCTTAATGATTTTGTAGTAACTGAGAGCAAAGAGCAGGAGAACTTGTTGAAGTTTAACTTAAGAAAGGCACCTGGGGTGAATGGGATCTCTCCAGTTATATTAAAGGAAATAAGCAACCCTTAGCCATAATTATGAGAGCATCCTTGGACTCAGGGGAAGCCCCTACCGACTGGAGATATGCAAATGTATCCCCAATTCACAAAGGGAATGTAAGGGTGACACAAGTAATTACAGACCAGTTAGTTTAACTTCTGTTCTGGGGAAAATAATGGAGTCACTAGTTAAAGATGCATTGTAGGATCATCTAGACAAGACTGCAGTAATAATTCAGGCACAGCATGGGTTTAAGGGAATGTCTTGTCTAAAAATTGATTGGATGCTATGTTGCGGTTACAAAGGAAGTGGATGGAAAAAATAATTTTGATATCAAATACTTGGATTTCAGGAAAGTGTTTGCACTTTTGTCATGGAAGACTACTGTACAAATTGGAGCAGTACGGTATTAAGGGTAAGTTTGTACAATAAATAAAAAGTGGTTGAGTGGGAGAAGACAGATAGTGGTAATCAGTGGATGCTGCTCTTTGTGGACCAATGTTATTTTTAGTTGAGTCCCTCAGGATTCAGTGTTAGGCACGCTGTTGTTTTGTATATTTTTTTCAGCCTGGACTGTACTTGTTAACAGGAGAGATTGCTTCTACGGGGATGGGATACACTTAAATAGAAAGGGTGCAAGAATATTTGCTGATGCTATCGAGGCAGTGTTAGGTGGGTCGGAAAACTGCTAGCTTGGGGGGAGACAAAGACCAATAGATTGACAGTAGCCACTGGCAGAGGTGAAAGAGATTCTTGCACTGCTTCTATTAGAATGAGCAGAAGCCTGAAAAACAAGATGCATGGTATTTCAGAGACTGCTGGGAGCCATTGCGGTACAAGTAAACACATGGGTTGTGTTAGGGTAGCTAAGAATAGAAACAGGTGCAGGTATACTTGCGTGTACACCAATGCTAGGAGTTTAGTAAATAAATTTGATGAATTTGAGGTATTGCTCAAAACATCGAAGGCAGATATTGTTGGGATATCAGAGACGTGGTGTCACACAGATATAAGGGATGCGGAACTGCAATTTGGGGAGTACAACGTCTACAGAAAGGATAGACAAGATAGGAAGGGGGGAGGTGTTATGCTATTAGTTAAGAAACACATAAAAACCAAGGAAGTGAAGCCAGTCGACATCGCTGGACAGTGCAGTGTGGAGTCAGTTTGGTGTGACATAAATATTGGGAGATCAAAAGTGAGAGTAGGAGTGTGCTATAGGCCTAATGACTCTGATGAGTATAATAAGGAACTGTACAGGGAAATAGAGTGGGCCAGTAAATCAGAGTGTCTTATAATGGGAGATTTTAATTTCCCAGATATTGACTGGATTTTGGGGGCTGGTTACTCACACACTAGCAGGGCTTTTGTGGATTTATTGGATGATTGTTTTCTACATCAGCATGTTCGGGAGGCAACTAGAGGGAGTAATACTCTTGATTTGATTATCAGCAGTATTACTCCCTAGGTGGCAGTGATCACAGTGTGTTGAACCACTAGGTGGCAGTGATCACAGTGTGCTGAAGTGGGATTTACTCAAAGAGGTAACTACCATTAGGGGTAAAGGGAAGGGTTATTGCTTCCGTAAAGGCGACTACGATGAACTGAGACAGTATTTAAATTCTATACAGTGGGACCAACTGATGATGTTACCAACAGCAAATTCAAAATGGGAAGCATTCAAAGAACTTATCTTGGAAGCTACTAGGCTTTACATACCAACTAAGAAATATTGTTCAAGGTTTAGGCCAAAATGGATGTCAGATGAACTAATGAGGCATATGGCAGAGAAGAAAAATGCATGGGATACATACAAATTAACACATGACACAGAAGCCTATGATAGATACAAGTTGATATGCAACCAAGTTACAAAGGAGGTTAGGCAGGCGAAGGCAGATTACGAGAAATCCTTGGCAAGGGATGCAAAGAAAAACAGCAAAGAGTTCTTTACTTATGTAAACTCTAGAAGGAAGGGGATGAATCAGATTGGTCCACTTGATATTGATGGGTCAAGTGTTGATGATCCTGCTCAGGTAGCTAACAAACTAAATGAATATTTTGCATCGACATTCACACATGAGGAGTTATTCAGCGAGGGGAATGCCAGAGGTGTATTCAACTCTAGCAGTAAGCTACAGAATCTTGAAATAACTGGGAGTAAAGTGGAGGAGAAACTTTTGAAGATAAACACAAGAAAGGCACCCGGGGTGGATAGGATCTATCCAGTTATATTAAAGGAGGCAGCAAAGGAAGTAAGCAAAGCCTTAGCCATAATTATGAGAGCGTCCTTGGACTCAGGGGAGGTACCCATAGACTGGAAATGTGCAAATGTGACCCCAATTCACAAAGGAGGATCAAAGGCTGACACAAGTAATTATAGACCTGTGAGCTTAACTTCTGTTCCAGGAAAATTAATGGAGGCACTGGTTAAAGAAGCACTGCAGGATCATTTAGACAAGACTTCAGTTATAGCTCAGACATAGCATGGTTTTGTTAAGGGGAAGTCTTGCCTGACCAACTTGATTGGATACTATGATGCAGTCACAAAAGAACTGGATGTAGGGAATAACTTTGATATTATATACTTGGATCTTAGAAAGGCTTTTGATACTGTTGCACATGGAAGACTGCTACACAAATTGGAGCAGTGTGACATTGGAGGCAAATTGCTGCTATGGATAAAGGGGTGGTTGAGGGGGAGAAGACAGAGAGTGGTAATCAATGGACACTGCTCATCGTGGACTGATGTTATTAGTGGAGTCCCTCAGGGCTCAGTGTTGGGTCCATTATTGTTTTCTGTATTTATAAATGATATTGATGATGGTATATCGGGCTTAATGTCCAAGTTTGCAGACGATACAAAGGTTGGCAGGGTTGTCAAGGACACTACTGACACTATGCTGCTGCAACAGGATCTGGAAAGGTTGAGCAGATGGGCTGAGAGGTGGCAAATGAAGTTTAACATTGACAAATGTAAAGTACTACACATGGGAAACAGCAACCCCAGAGCAACGTATCAACTCTGTGGTACAACACTGACAGTGGTAGAGAATGAAAGGGACTTGAGGGTGGTTGTGCAGGCAGATATGAAGTTCTCTGAGCAGTGCAGACGGGCTGCAAGAGTAGCTCATGGAGTATTGTCAATGATATACAGGAATTTTTCCAGCAGGGATAAGGAGGTGATTATTCCATTGTATAAGGCGATGGTCAGGCCACACCTAGAGTACTGTATACAGGTCTGGAGGCCTCATTTCAAGAAGGATGTAGAGCTGCTGGAATGAGTACAGAGAAGGGCAACAAGATTAGTGAATGGAACAAAGGGGTGCTCTTACGAAGAAAGGCTTAAGTTTTGCAAATTACAGTGTCTGGAGACTAGGCACCAGCGAGGTGATCTGATAGAGGTGTATAAAGCCTTGAATGGTTTAAGCATGCTCAATGCTGATGGGATTCTTCCTCTAGCTCAGAAAAATCACCTGAGAGGGCATAAATTCAAATTGAGGAAAGACAGATGTAGGATAGACGTGCGGAAATTTGCCTTTAGCCAGCGGGTGGTTGGTTGGTGGAACAGACTTCCATCCCTTGTGGTGGAGGTTTTTTTGGCTGATGCTGCATAAGCTTGCTTTCTTGCATCAAATGCCTCTACTAATGCTAATGCTAAATATTTATCAATGATATTGATGAAGGTATATCAGACTTAATGTCGAAGTTTGCATAGGATTCAAAGGTTGACAAGGTTGTTAATGACAGTAATGGCAGTGTGCTACTGCAACAGGATCTAGAAAATTTGGGCAGGTGGGCTGAGAAGTGGCAACTGAAGTACTACATATGGGTAGAAGTAACCTCAGAGAAACGTACCAACTGTGTGGTACTACACTTAGGGTGGTAACAAATGAAAAGACATGGGAGTAATTGTGCAGTCAGATATGAAGTTTTCTGAGCCATTGCTCAGAAACTTCATATCTGATTGCACAGGCTGCCACAGCAGGTCCGTGGGGTATTGTCAATGATATAAGAGAATTTTGCTACTAGGGAAAAGGTGATTATCACTTTGTATAAGGCAATGGTCAGACCTCATCTTGAGTACTGCATGCAGGTGTGGAGGCCTCATTTTAAGAAAGATGTAGAGTCGCTTGAGCATGTGCAGAGTAAGAGAACAAGATTGGTGAGGGGAACGAAGGGGTACTCTTATCAGGAAAGGCTAAAGTTGTGCGAATTGCAGTGGCTAGAGACTAGGCACCTATGGGGTGATCTGATTGATGTGTGTAAGGCTTTGAATGGGTTGAGTATGTTGAATTCTGAGGGATCCTTCCACTTGCTCAGATTGTGAACCTGAGAGGGAATAAATTTAAACTGAGGAAAGACAGTTGTAGAATTGATATGCGGAAATTTTCCTTTAGTCAGCGGGTGGTTAATTTCTGGTACAAACTTCCATCTGTCGTTGTGGAAGTTGATAGATTAAATAAATTCAGGGAGGAACTGGACAAAATTTTAGAATGAATTAATGTGTGAAATTTTTTTTTTTGTCTGATGCTACATAAGCTCATACGCTTTCTTTCTTGCATCACGTGCCTCCGTTACTACTGCTACTACTACTATCTTTCCAAACCCCCAAACACAGAGGTATTGGAACTTGTTGTACTTTAACACTAAGAAAGGGTTGAAAAGTTTATTAGTGGAAAATGATACAAGAAAGCAAACTTATAGAATTTGTCTAGTTCTTCCTTGCATTTATTCAAACTGGCCATTTCCATAACAACAGATGAAATTCTGTTACAACAATCAACCACCTTCTGGCTGAAGACAAACTTCCATCTATCCTGTAATGACCATCCTTCTTCAATTTCAATTTATGCCGCCTAATGTGTGTAGTTGCAGCAAGAGGAAAAATGCCATCATTTATATAATCAATTCAAGGCCTTAAACAACTCAATCAGAACTTGCAGTTTTCTAGTATCCAGATGCCAATTTGCAGAACCTGAAGCCTTTCTCGCTAAGAGCACTCTTTTGTTCCTCCTTCACCAGTTACATGACGTACTTTTGTGCACCCGAAGCAGCTGATCCACAGCAGCCTTCCTAAAATAAAGCTTCCAAACCTGTTGTACAGTACTCAAGATTTCTTTACGCAAAGGGATAATCTTGTTACCCCTGCGAACAAAGTTCCTGTATATCATTGACAGAACTCCATGGGTTTTCCTGGCAGCCTGTGTGCACTGCTTAGAGAACTTCATATTTCACTGCACAATTACTCCCAGGTCTTTTTCATTTTCCCCTACACTTAGGGTAGTACCACACAGTTAGCATTAGTAGAGGCATATGATACAAGAAAGCAAGCTTAGACAGCATCATCCATAAAAAAAAAACCCTTCCCATTTCACCCATCCATTCAATTCAAACTTTGTCTAGTTCTTCATTGAATTTATTTAAGCTATCAACTTCCACTATGACAATCAGAATTTTGTTCCAGCAATCAACTACCTCCTCACCAAATAAAAATTTCCGCACATCTCTTTTTCAACTGTCTTTCCACAATTTTAATTTATGTCTCTGCAGGTCTTAGCAAGAGGAAGAATCCCATCAGCATTGAGCCTACTCAAACCATTCAAGGCCTCATACATCTCAATCAGACCACTGAAATTTGCAGAACTTAAGCCTTTCTTCCTAAGGGCAGTCCTTTGTTCCCCTAGCCAGTCTTGTTGTCCTTCTCTGTACTCGTTCTGGTAACTCTACATCCTTCCTAAAATGAGGCTTGCAGACCTGTATGCAGTACTCAAGGTGTGGCCAGACCATTGCCTCATAGAAGAGGATAATCACCTCCCTCCCTCTCTCTCTCTCTCTCTCTCTGCAAGCAAAATTTTTATATATCATTGAAAAGACTCCATGACCAACTCTGGCAGCCAGTTTGCACTGCTCAGAGAACTTCATATCTGATTGCACAATTACCCCCAGATCTTTTTCATTCTCTACTACTGAGTAGAGACTATTCTAGTACTGAGTGTAGTACCACATGGTACATTTCTCTTTGGTTACTGCTACCCATATGCAGTACTTTGCATTTGTCAAACTTCAGCAGCCACTTCTCAACCCATCTGCCCAACTTCTTTAGATCCTCTTGCAGTAGCATACTGTCATTACTATCATTAACAGTTGCCCAACTCAACACAAGAGCTCACTCCTGGGCATCAGGCAACACAGTGGCAGTTTCCAAGGCAGAATGCGCCGGTCCCAAAGGAACTAGTTATTGTTGGTGACTCTGTTGTCAGGGAGATGGGGAATATATTGTACAAAAAGCATAGATGGAACAGGACAAGGGTATGTCTGCCAGGGGCAAAAGTTGATGACGTTGTAAATCATATATTAATTTTTAAATGCACAAAAGGTGATATTGTTGTACACATTGGCACCAATGACATTAAGAGTAGATCTGCAGATTTACTTAACAAGTACAGGTCAATGTTGCAAAAGTTGTGAGTTAGGGTTAAATTTGAAAGTGTCTGCAATTCTGCCCAGACACGATAGGAGGGAGCATACGATGGGAACCTTGTCAATCAATTCGGCCCTGGAGAGAATGTGCAAGGTTCAAGGGGTAGAAATATTTTCAGTGTGGTCTGTGCTTGTTAACAGGAGAGACTGCTTCTACAGGGATGGGATAAACTTAAATAGAAAGGATGCAAGAATATTTGCTGATGCTATCGAGTCAGTGTTAGGTGGGTTGGAAAACTGCTAGCTTGGGGGGGGGGAGGATTCACAGATTAAAAGGTTAAAAGTAGCCGCAGGCAGAAGTGAAGGTGATTCTTGCGCAACTTCTATTAGAATAAGTAGCGACCTGGAGCGAGGTGGTCTGGGGGTTTCAGGGAGTGATGACAGTCATCGTGAAACAGGTGGGTATATGGGATGTGTCAGGGTAACTAGGAATAGGAATAGGTGCATGTATACCAGTGCTAGAAGTATGGTAAATAAATTTGATGAATTTGAAGTGTTGGTCAAGACATCAAAGTTGGATATTGTTGGGATATCAGAGATGTGGTGTCACACTGATATTAGGAATGCAGAATTGGAATTTGAGGGGTACAACATGTACAGAAAGGATAGGAAGGGAGGAGGTGTCATGCTGTTAATTAAGAAAAACATAAAATCAAAAGAAATGCATCCAGTTGATATTGATGAACAGTGCACTGTTGAGTCAGTTTGGTGTGACATAAGCACTGCGAAAGCAAAAATAAGAGTAGGAGTCAGTTTTAGGCCTAATGACTCGAATGAGTACAATGAACAATTGTACAGAGAAATAGAGTGGGCTAGTAAATCAGAATGTGTTATAATAGGGGATTTTAACTTCCCAGATACTGACTGGAACTTGTGGGTTGGTCACTCACACACACACTAGTAAGACTTGTGGATTTATTGGATGATTGTTTTCGGCAGTAGCATGTTCGAGAGGCAACCAGAGAGGATAATACTCTTGATCTGGTTATAAGCAGTGATCATTCGTGTATTATGAATTTGCAGATAAAGGAACCAATTGGTGGCAGTGATCACAGCGTACTGATGTGGGATTTACTTAAAGATATAATTACCATCAGGGGCAAAGGAAAGTTTTTTGCTTCCGTAAAGGTGAGTACAGTGGTCTCAGACAGTTTGTAAATTCTGTACAGTGGGATAAACTGACGAGGTTAACAACAATAAATTCTAAGTGGGAAGAATTCAAGGAATTAATCGTAGATACTACTAAAAGTTTCATACCTATTAGGAAATATTGTTCAAGGTTTAGGCCTAAATGTTATCAAGTGAACTAATGAGACTCGTGACAGAGAAGAAAAATGCATGGGATGCATATTATTATCATTAGCCATATGGTGCAAGGAAGCCGAGGCTTATGCTGCACCAGGCAAAAAAAAAATTTCTGAATTACCCCTAGAGAGAGAGAGGAAGAGAAGTAGAAGGGAATCACCAAGAAAAAGAAGAATGATGATATCGAGCTCAGGACTCTGGGTGTGCCAAGCCCATACTAACCAGATGTTAGCGCAGTCAAGCGACTCAGAAGCCTATGGCAGATATCAGCTAGTCTGTAATCAGGTCACAAAGGAGGTTAGGCAGGCGAAGGCAGATTACGAGAAATCTTTGGCAAAGGATGCTAAGAAAAACGGCAAGTATTTCTTTACTTATATAAATTCTAAAAGGAAGGGGATGAATCTGATTGGTCCACTTACAATCTGTGGTTTGGCTGTTGATGATCCTGCTCAGATATCAAACAAATTGAATGAGTATTTTGTGTCTACATTCACACATGAGGAGTTAAGGTTTGAAAATGGCAGAAGGTTATCAAATTGTAGCAGGGTGCTTAATGATTTTTTGTAATAATTGAGAGCAAAGTGGAGGAGAAATTGTCGAAGTTAAACATAATAAAGGCACCTGGGGTGGATGAGATCTATCCAGTTATATTAAAGGAGGCAGCAAAGCAACTAAGCAAACCCTTAGCCATAATTATGAGGGCATCCTTGGACTCAGAGGAGGTACCCACGGACTGGAGATGTGTAAATATATCCCCAATTCACAAAGGGGGAATCGAAGGGTGACACGAGTAATTACAGACCAGTTAGTTCTTCTGAACGGAACAGAACTTCTGTTCCTTTTAAAATAATGGAGTCACTAGTTAAAGATGCATTGCAGCAATAATTCAGACACAGCATGGGTTTGTTAAGGGAAAGTCTTGTCGGACAAATTTGATAGGATATTATGATGTGGTTACAAAGGAACTAGATGCAAAAAATAATTTTGATATCATATATTTGGATTTCAGGAAAGCTTTTGACACTGTTGCGCATGGAAGACTGTTGTACAAATTGGAGCAGAATGGTATTAAGGGTAAGTTACTACAATGGATAAAAGGATGGTTAAGTGGGAGAAGACAGAGGGTGGTAATCAATGGGTGCTGCTCTTCGTGGACTAATGTTATTAGTGGAGTCCCACAGGGTTCTGTGTTGGTTCCACTGTTGTTTTTTATATTTATCAATGATATGGAAGAAGGTATATCAATGATATTGATGAAGGTATATCAGGCTTAGTGTCGAAGTTTGCAGAAGATACAAAGTTGGCAGGGTTGTTAAGGACAGTAATGGCAGTGTGCTACTGCCACAGGATCTAGAAAATTTTGGCAGATGAGATAAGAAGTGGCAACTGAAGATTAACCTTGACAAATGCAAAGTATTGCTTATGTGTAGAAGTAACTCCAGAAAACGTGCCAACTGTATGGTACTAGCATTAGCATTAGTAGAGGCATATGATGCAAGAAAGGAAGCTTATGCAGCATCAGCCAAAAAGAAAAAAAAAAAAAAAAAAAAAAAAAACCCTTCTAGTTCACCCCTCCGTCCGGTTGAATACCTGTCCATCTGAGCCTTAAATTTATTTAGGCTATCAACTAAAACAACAAGGGATGGAAGTCTGTTCCACCAACCAACTACCTGCAGGATAAAGGCAAATTTTCAGACAGATATCCTACATCTGTCTTTCCTCAATTTGAATTTATGCCCTCTCAGGTGATTATTCTGAGCAAGAGGCAGAATCCCATCAGCATTGAGCATGCTCAAACCATTCAAGGCTTTATACATCTCTATCAGATCACCTCGCCGGTGCCTAGTCTCCAGACACTGTAATTTTCAAAACTTAAGCCTTTCTTCGTAAGAGCAACCCTTTGTCCTATTCACTAACCTTGTTGCCCTCTATGTACTCTTTCCAGCAGCTCTACATCCTTCTTGAAATGAGGCCTCCAGACCTGTATACCGTACTCAAGGTGTGGCCTGACCTTTGCCTTATACAAGGGAATAATCTCCTCTATATCATTGCTAGAAAAATTCCTGTATATCATTAATAAAACACCATCAGTTACTCTTGCAGCCGGTTTGCACTGCTCAGAGAACTTCATATCTGCCTGCACAATTACCCCCAGGTCCTTTTCATTATCTACCACTGTCAGTGTAGTACCACAGAGTTGATACATTGCTCTGGGGTTGCTGTTTCCCATATGTAGTACTTTACATTTGTCAATGTTAAACTTCATTTGCCACCTCTCAGCCCATCTGTTCAACCTTTCCAGATCCTGTTGCAGCAGCATAACGTCAGTAGTGTCCTTAACAACCCTGCCAACTTTTGTGTCGCCTGCAAACTTGGACATTAAGCTTGATATACCATCATCAATATTATTTATAAATACAGAAAACAATAATGTACCCAACACTGAACCCTGAGGGACTCCACTAATGAGATTAGTCCACAATGAGCAGTGTCCATTGATTACCACTCTCTGTGTTCTCCCCCTGAACCACCCCTTTATCGATAGCAGCAATTTGCCTCCAATGCCACACTGCTCCAATTTGTGTGGCATTCTTCCATGTGCAACAGTATCAAAAGCCTTTCTAAGATCCAAATATATAATATCAAAGTTATTCCCCGCATCCGGTTCTTTTGTGACTGCATCATAGTATCCAATCAAATTGGTCAGGTAAGACTTCCCCTTAAAAAAAAAAAAAAAACCATGCTTTGTCCGAGCTATAACTGAAGTCTTGTCTAGATGATCCTGCAGTACTTCTTTAACCAGTGCCTCCATTAATTTTCTTGGAACAGAAGTTAAACTCACAGGTCTATAATTACATGTGTCAGCCTTTGATCCTCCTTTGTGAATTGGGGTCACATTTGCACATTTCCAGTCTATGGGTACCTCCCCTGAGTCCAAGGAAGCTCTCATAATTATGGCTAAGGGTTTGCTTACTTCCTTTGCTGCCTCCTTTAATATAACTGGATAGATTCCATCCACCCCTGGTGCCTTTCTTGTGTTTATCTTCAACAATTTCTCCTCCACTTTACTCTCAGTTATTACAAGATTATCTAGCTTACTGCCAGAGTTGAATACACCTCTGGCATTCCTCTCCCTGAATAACTCCTCATGTGTGAATGTCGATGCAAAATATTCATTTAGTTTGTTAGCTACCTGAGCAGGATCATCAACAGTTGAACCTTCAGTATCAAGTGGACCAATCTGATTCATCCCCTTCCTTCTAGAGTTTACATAAGAAAATAACTCTTTGCTGTTTTTCTTTGCATCCCTTGCCAAAGATTTCTCGTAATCTGCCTTCGCCTGCCTAACCTTCTTTGTAACTTGGTTACAGATCAACTTATATCTATTATAGGCTTCTATGTCTCGTGTTAATTTATATGTATCCCAAGCATTTTTCTTCTGTGCCATATATCTCATTAGTTCGTCTGACCTCCATTTAGGCCTAAACTTTGAACAATATTTCTTAGTTGGTATGTAAAGCCTAGTAGCTTCCAAGATATTCTTTGAATTCTTCCCATTTTGAATTTTCTGTTGGTAAAATCATCAGTTGGTCCCACTGTATAGAATTTAAATACTGTCTCAAACCAACGTAGTCGCCTTTATGAAAGCAATAACCCTTCCCTTTACTCCTGATGGTAGTTACCTCTTTGAGTAAACCACTACAGCACACTGTGATCACTGCCACCTAGTGGTTCCTCTATCTGCAGATTCTTAATGCATGAAGAATCACTACTGATAATCAAATTAAGAGTATTACTCCTTCTAGTTGCCTCCCGAACATGCTGATGTAGAAAACAATCATCCAATAAATCCACAAAGGCCTTGCTAGTGTGTGAGTGACCAACCCATAAATTCCAGACAATATCTGGGAAATTAAAATCCCCCATTATAAGACTCTCTGATTTACTGGCCCACTCTATTTCCCTGTTCAGTTTATTTTTATACTCATCAGAGTCATTAGGCCTATAGCACTCTCCTACTCTCAATTTTGATCTCCCAGTGCTTATGTCACACCAAACTGAGTCGACACTGCACTGTCCAGCGATGTCGACTGGCTTCAATTCCTTCGATTTTGTGCTTCTTAACTAATAGCATTCGTGTATGATGACAGCCTTGTCGAATTGATCGACAAGGCTGTCATCATACAATCCCTCCTATCGTGTCTGGTCAGAATTGCAGACACCTTCAAATTCAACCCTTATTCACGGCTTTTTTTTTTTCAACAGTGACCTGTTCTTTTTAAGTAATTGCACCGGTCTCCTAATCTTTATATCATCAGTGCCAACGTCTACAACAATATTACCTTTTGTGCCCTTAAAAGATGATATCCGCTCTACAATGTCATCAGCCTTTTCCCTGGCAAACATACCCTGGTCCTGTTCCGCCTATCCTTTTTACAAAGCATGTTCCCAGTTTCCCTGGCAATAGAGTCACCAGCAACTACTAGTTCCTGTGGGACCAGCGCATTCTGCCTTGAGGGTTGCCGCTGTGTTGCGTGATAACCAAGTGCAAGCTCTGGCGTTGATGTGGGCAGCTGTGAGCTTGATGGGCCCCTCACTTTAAATCCTTCTAGGGCATCCACCCTGTCCTTCAATCTCTCATATAGGCCCATAACAATGCTGAGTTGTCACCTGATTTCGTTACACTCCTTGCATCGCGCGCACACACAGACATCCCCTATGGCAATATCATGTCTCGTACTCGATTGCTCCACAAACATCATGCAATCAGTGCATTTTAAAAGGCTGTGATTCAGAGGGCAACTGCCCCCCCCTCAGTTCTCCTCTAAGCCACAGCACTACCATTAGCTTGAGCCTTTTGCTTTGCTGCTCTGGTCTGAGTCATGATTTCGATTTAATTTAAATAAAATTTCAATTTCAGTACAAAATTATAACCCTAAACTTGTATCCCAACACAGTTATAATGCTATATATCTTTTTCAGTATCAAATATTATCTACGACTTTTGTTTATATAACTTTCGTATCAAGTTATGTATTAATTATGTTTCATTTGTAATCTAAGTCGTTATGTGTTTAGTTAAAAGTACAATTTAATTGATAATGAAGTTTAACAAAATTAGTAGATTTTGCTGATTAATTGACAATATTATATTATATACTATACTATACTAACGCTGTCTAGTTTGGGATATAACGCTGTATCGTATAACAATGGCGCAAGTTACGAATAGTAAATCTACGGAGACTTAAGTATTAATTAACTTCCAAATCTCGTTGTCTCAATTCAGAATAAACTAACGATCGTGACAAGTCTATAAGCTTCTTATAGAAAATAATTTGATGTATCAATTGGTCAATAAAGTGGCTAAATATGGAGTGCAACTTGTAACACGTGGATATGATACCCTTACTGATACTTTTATGCAATTACAAGGCTGAGTAAAGGATAAATACACCAGATTAATCAGAAAAACACAAAATAATGCTATACTACTAGATTTAAATCAAAAGTTTTAGAAAAACAATAATTTCAAATCAATAAATAAGAAAATCCACTTAGTGGCTTTGAACACGTCTGGCTCCCACTAGCCTCGTCACTTCACTGCTTTCACTACACTTAAGGTGATAGAAAGGTTTTGTCAATGATATATAGGAATTTTGCTAGCAGGGAAAAGGAGGTGATTGTCCATCTGAATAAGGCAATATTCAGGCCATGCCTTGAATACTGTGTACAGGTCTGGAGGCCTCATTTTAGGAAGGATGTAGATTTGCTTGAGCGTGTACAGAGAAGGGCAACAAGATTGGTGAGGGGATTGAAGGGATCCTCTTATCAAGAGAGGCTTAAGTTCTGCAAATTGCAATGGCTGGAAACTAGGCACCTGCACGGTGATCAGATTGAAGTGTATAAGGCTTTGAATGGGTTGAGCACGCTGAATTCTGATGGGATCCTTCCACTTGTTCAGATTACGAACCTAAGGGGATATAAATTCACATTAAGAAAAGACAGATGTAGAATAGATGTATGGAAATTTGCCTTTAACCAGCGGGTGGTTAATTGCCGGAACAACTTCCATCTGTCGTTGCGGAAGTTGATAGGTTAAATAAATTTAAGGAGGAACTTGACAGGCATTTGGAGGGAATGGTTTGTTTTTTTTTTGCTGATGCTGCATAAGCTCATACACCTCCTTTCTTGCATCACATGCCACTACTACTACTACAACCCTGACAACCTTTGTATCATCTGCTAACTTGGACATTCAGCCTGATAGACCTTCATCAATAGCACTGATAAATATACAAAATAATGTACCCAACTATGAACCCTGGTGGACTCCACTAATAGCATTAGTCCATGAAGAGCAGTGCCCATTGATTTCTACTTTGTCTTCTCCCACTCAACCATCTTTATATATCATTGTATCAACTTGCTCTTAATGCCATACTGCTTCAATTTTTACAGTAGTCTTTCATGTGCAGCAGTATCAAAAGCTTTCCTGAAATCTAGTATATGATATCAAAATTATTTTTCATCCAGTTCCTTTGTAACTACAGGCTGGCCTCGATTAACGCGATTAATTTGCCCTGCGGGTGCATCGCGTAAAACGGAAACGCGTTAATCGAATATAATAATCAATAGGAAAAATTATAATTGGTCCTTGACCTTCTGGAATGTCTATGAAGAATTTTAAAAATACTTTTGAAATAACTTTTTAACTGTATACAATGTAAAATATAATGAAACTAATTATGGAATTAAATGTTTATTGCATAAAATAGCGATTCTCAAACTGCGCCGCAGAATATTTTAAAGTTTCGAGGGAAACACAACGATACTCGGCACGTGTCGGACACCGCGCGAAGTGTTAGCTCGAAGTAGTTCACAGTTCACATTTCTTAAGTTGTTTGGACCTAAGCTGAACTGTTAGGTATTTCTTTTGGTCTAGGTGTGTCGTGAAAATATTACTGTGACACTAAGAGCGCCGCGAACCGAGAAAGTTAGGGAACCTCTGACATAAAATACACAATGAAGAAATGACTGTTGCGGAAATATTTGAACAGGGTTGACTTTCTCTTTTCATCAATCAATTTTCGATAGCCAACAACAATCTTCTCTGGGCCCTGGTGAAATAAATATTGCAGAGAACTGAAACCTTTTGTTTGAGGTTCTCTGCAATACGAAAGATTTCATCTAGTTCTTTTACTGTTATCTCCGTCGCGGTAACATTTTAATCTGGCTCATTTAAAAAATTTTAATTTTTAAATGAGCCAGATGAAAAAAATTAATTTTTAAATGCAAGTCTGCATTGACTTTTTTAGCGAGAGACAAACAAGTAACACACCTTCTTTTGATTGTTGATGGAACACACCGAGGCGGGCAGCAGGCAAATGTTTGTTTATTGCCAGTCCAACGCCCAGTAAGCTTAACGCACAATTCAAATTTTTTCAACTACTACATAATAAAAAAAAAAAAAAAAAAAAAAAAAAAAAATCGTGTTAACTGGAAATTTGCATTGTGTAAAGTGAAAAGTGGTATAATTTTTTTCAAATAGCGGTAACTGAAACACGTGTTAATCGAACTCGCGTTATGCGAGGTCTGGCTGTACATCATAGCATCCAATCAGATTTGTCAGACAAGCCTTTCCCTTCTAGATGATCCTGCAAAGTTTCTTAAACCAGTGATTCCATTATTTTCCCCAGAACAGAAGTTAAACTAACAGGTCTGTAATTACTCCTCTCATGCTTTTATCCCCCTTTGTGAACTGGGGATACATTTCTAACTCCAGTCCATGAGGACCACCTTTGAGTTTAAGGATCTCTCAGATTTATGGCTAAGGGTTTGCTTACTTCCTTTGCTGCCTCCTTTAATATAACTGGATAGATCCCATCAACCCCAGCTCCCATGTTTTTTTTTTTTTTTTTTGGTTCAATTTCAACAATTTCTCTTCCACATTGCTCTCAGTTATTAGAAAATCATTTAGTTCCCTGTTAGTTTAATAAGCATCTGTGCTCCACCTCCGTACAGAATTCCTCATGTGTGAATGTAGATGGAAATACTCATTCAGTTTTTCAGCAATTTGAGCAGGATCATCATT
Source organism: Mastigoproctus giganteus (assembly GCF_048544385.1). Lineage (NCBI taxonomy): Eukaryota > Metazoa > Arthropoda > Arachnida > Uropygi > Thelyphonidae > Mastigoproctus > Mastigoproctus giganteus. Next base: position 110,959,990 of record NC_143585.1, read on the forward strand.
GGTCGAACCTTCAATATTAAATTGACCAAATTGATTTATCTCCTTCCTTCTAGAGTCTATATAAACGAAGGAGTCTTTGCTGTTTTTCTTTGCTTCCTTTGCCTAAGATTTCTCATTATCTGCATTTGCTTGCCTATCCTCCTTTGTGACTTGATTACAGACAAGCAGCATGTCTGCTATAGGCTTCTTGTGTCGCCTGATAATTTATATGCGTCCCATGCATTTTTCTTCTCTACCACAACTCTTATTAGTTCATCTGACATCCAATTAGGCTAAAACCATGAACCATATTTCTTAGCATCTAACAGCATTAGAATGTAATCAACATTGAGCTTGCTCAAACCACACAAGGCCTTATGAACCTCAGTCACATCACCTCACAGGTGCCTAGTCTCCAGACACTACAATTTCTAGAACTTAAGCCTTTCTTTTTAACAGAAACCCTTTGTTCTATTTACTAATCTCATTGCCTTACTCTGTACTCCTTCCTGCAGCTCTACATATTTCCTAAAATGAGGCCTCCAGACTTGTGTACAGTACTCAAGGTGTGACCTTACCATTGCCTTATACAAGGGGATAATGATCTCTTTATCCCTGCTAGATATATATTCTTGTATTTCATTGACAAGACACCGTGAGCTACTCTTGCAGCCTGTCTGCACTGCTCGGAAAACATATCTGACTGCACAATTACACCTAGTTAGTTTTCATTCTCTACCATCATGAGTATAGTATATCCACATATCCACACAGTTGATACTTTACTCTGGGGGTTACTTCTACCCATAAGCAGTATTTTACATGTGTTAATGTTAAACTTCACTTGTCATCTCTCAGCCCAACTGCTCAACTTTTCTATATCCTGTTGCAGTAGCATAGTGTCATTAACAACTCTGCCAACCTTCATATCCTTTGCAAACTTGGACATTGAGCCTGTTATTGCTTCATGGATATCATTAATACATGCAGAAAACAATGATGCACCCAACATCTAACCTTCGGTGACTTCACTAATTACGTTAGTCCCTGCAGAGCAGTGTCCTTTGCCATGTTGTGTCTGAACTATAATTGCAGTCTTGTCTAGATGCCCAGTACTTATTAACCACTGCCTCCATTAATTTCCCTGGAACAGAAGTTAAACTAACAGATCTGTAATTATTTGTGTCAACATTTGATCCTCCTTTGTGAATTGGGGTCACAGCTCCAGTTGATGGGGACCTCCCCTGAGTCCAAAGAAGCTGTCATAATTATGGCTAAGGCTTTTGCTTGCTTCCTCTGTTGCCTCCTTTAATATAACTGGATACATCCCATCCACCCCAGTTGCCTTTCTTATGTTTAATTGCAACAATTTCTTCTCTGGTTTGCTCTCAGTTATTGCAAATTCATTTAGCTCCCTGCCAGGCCTCCCTGAATAACTGATGTGTGAATGTAGATGCAAAATCATCTCAAACATGCTGCAGGATCCTCAACAGTCGAACCATTGATATAAAGTGGACCAATCTGATTCAAACCCTTGCTTCTAGAGTTTATATAAGTAAAGAATTCTTTCTTTTTTCTTTGCATCCCTTGCCAAAGTTTCCTTGTAATTTATCATCTCCTGCCTAACTCCCTTTGTGAGTTGATTACAGATCTGCTTATATCTATCATATAAGCTGGTCTGATAATTTATATGCATCCCATGCTTTTTTATTCTCTGCCATGAATCTCATTATACTGTTCAAACATTGAACAGTATTTCTTAGTTGGTATGAAAATTTTAGTAGTTTCCAAGATTAATTCTGTGAATGTTTCCCATTTAGAATATGCTGTTTGTAACATCATCAGTTGGTCCCACTTTATAGAATTAAAAAACTGTCTTGCCACCGTAGTCACCTTTACAAAAGCAAAAACCCTTCCCTTTACTCCTGACGGTTTGTTACTTCTTTGAGTAAATCCCACGTCAGTATGCTGTGATCACTGCCACCTAGTGGTTCCTTTAACTGCAGATTTTTAATGCATGAATAATCACTACTGATAATCAGACCAAGAGTATTACTCCCTCTGGTTGCTATCGAACATGCTATTGTAGAAAGCAATCATCCAATAAATCCACAAAAGCCTTGATGGTGTGCGAGTGACCAACTCACAAGTTCCAGTCAATATCTGGGAAGTTAAAATCCCCCATTATAAGACAACTTGATTTACTGGCACACTGTATTTCTCTGTACAGTTATTCATTATACTCATCAGAGTCATTAAGCCTAGAACACACACCTATTCTCAATTTTGCTTCCCCAGTTCTTATGTCACACCAAACTGACTGAACATTGCATGTCCATCCATGTCAACTGGATGCACTTCCTTAGATTTTGTTTCTTAACTAACACCATAACCCCTCCTCCCTTTCTATCCTGTCGGTCCTTCCTATACACATTGTACTCCTCAAATTCCAATTCTGCATTTCTGATATCTATGTAACACCACATTTCTGATATCCCAACAATATCTGCCATTAATGTTTTGACTAGCACCTGAAATTCATCAGATTTATTTACTAACCTCCTAGCTTTGGTGTACAGCAAGTACTGCACCTATTATTATTCTTAGTTACCCTAACACAGCCCGTGATGACTCCCAGCAGTCCCAAAATCCCCAGCACCTTGTTTACCAGGTTGCTTCTCATTCCAATAGAAGCAGTGCAAGAATGACTTTCGCTTCTGCGAGTGGCTACTTTTAATTTATCAATCTGTGTATCCCCTCAGCTAGCAGTTTTCTGACCTACCTAACACTGCCTCAGTAACATTAGCAAATATTCTTACACCCTTTCTGTTTAAGTGTATCCCATCCCTGTAGAAGCAGTCCCACCTGTTAACAGGCACAGACCAGGCTGAGAAAAATTCTACCCGGTGAGCCTTGCACAAACTCTCCAGGTCAAATTGATTGACAAGGCTCTCATCATATGCTCATTCCTATCATAACTAGGAAGAGTTGCAGACACATTCAAATTCATCCCTAAGTCGTGGCTTTTTTTTTTTTTTTTTTTTTCAAAATGTAATTGTACTTGTTAAGTAAATCTGCATTTCTCTTACTTTTAAGGCCATTAGTGCTAACGTGTACAACAGTATCACATTTTGTGTCCTTAAAAGGTATCTGCTCTACAATGTCACCAACTTTTGTCCCTGCCAGACTTACCCTAGTTCTGTTCCACCTATCCTTTTTTGCACAATATATTCACTGTTTTCCTGAGAATAGCATCATCGACAACTAGTTCCTGTGGGACCAGCATTTTCTGCCTTGGGGATTGCCGTTGTGTTGCCTGATTATCAAGTGCAAGCTCAGCCGTTAATGTGGGCAGCTTAGAGCTTGATGGCTCCCTCAATTTAAGTCTTTCGATGGAATCTACACTCTTCTTCAAGCCCTCATAAAGGCCCATACTATTGAGTTAGCACCTAATTTCTTGACACTCTAAAAAGACATCCTCCATGGCTAGATCATGTCCTGTTCCTGATATATCCACAAACATCAAGCAAGCTGTACATTTCAAAAGGCTGTGATTAGGAGGACAACCACCTCTCTCAGTTCTCCCCTTAGCCGCATCACTCCAAATACCTTGAGCCTTTTGCTTTGCTTTGCTTCTCTGGTCTGAGGTATGATTTCAATTCAATTAAAAATAATACAATAAAATTATATCTCAATGGAGTAATAACACTATATATTATGAATTTTGTATCTCCTATCAAGTTTAAGCTATATTTATTCAAGTTAGTATTAGTATTAGTAATGACCGCATGGTGCAAGAAAGCCTACGGCTTATGCTGCACCAGCCAAAACCAAAAAAAATCCCGAATAAAACAATGATAAAAAAACCAAACTAATAATTAATAAAAGAAAAGGAAATTAAACCTATTATCCTATGCGTTTCCATCACCCGAAGGTACTATCCGATGACCTTTGAATTTCCCCAAACTGTCAGCCTCTACCACCCATATAGGCAACTTATTCCAGTAATTTATAACTCGCTGGCTAAAATAAAACTTCCTGCAGTCCAATCTAAACATCTCTCCCTGTAACTTGAATTTATATCCCCTAGTTCTAGCATCATTTATAATCTTGAAAATTTTGTTCTTATTCATTTTACTGATGCCTCTCAGAGCCTTAAACACCTCAATCAAATGTCCTCTAAGGTGTCTAGTTTCCAAACTCTGGAACCCACATATTCGAAGTCTTTCTTCATAAGGATGCCCTTTTGCCAATCTCACCAGGTGAGTTTACCCGTCTTTGCACCCTTTCAAGGGTGTCTTGATATCTTTCTTTAGGTGCAGTCTCCGTACTTGAACACAGTATTTCAAGTGTGGTCTAACAAAAGCCTTATACAATGGGATTATCACATCCCTATCTCTACTTGCAAAAGTTCGATAGATCATCGATAGGACCATGGGCCTTCATTGCAACCTGTTTACAATGCTCAGAGAATTTCATGTCTGACCGTATCGTAACACCCAAGTCCCTTTCCTCCAGTACTGGGTTTAGTTGAACTCCATCAAGTGAATAAGTTATTTTGTGATTACTGTTTCCCAGGTGTAATTTTGTTCCCTTACACTTTGTTGGAGTATGGAGACGGGTGCACAGCCGCCATTTTTCTGACCATTTCTGAAGTCTATCTAGGTCTCTCTGAAGAAGCTCAGCTTGACAGTGATCATTAACTACTCTACCAATTTTAACATCATCTTCAAACTTAGACATCACACCTTCTATCCCTTCATCAGTGTCGTTTACGGAAATTAAAAACAATGGTCCTAATACTGATCCTTGGGGGAACCCCACTTCTTACATCAACCCAATCTGAGGAATAGCCATTTATCACAACCCTCTGCCTCCTGCCCTGAAGCCATCCTGATATCAATCTAAGAATTTTCCCAGTGATTCCAACCTGTTCCTGCTTATAAAGAAACCGCTCGTGTGGGACTGAGTCAAAAGCTTTGCTGAAATCTAAATAAACAATGTCAAAATTATTCCCCAAATCCAGCTCATGAGTGACCCTTTCAAAATAGCGAACCAGATTTGTTAAACATGATTTTTCCTTTAAAAAACCATGCTGAGTATCCTCGAGAATTTCAGTTCTATCCAAATGATTCTGAATTCCACACTTGATCATTGCCTCCATGATTTTCCCTACCACTGAAGTCAGACTGATGGTTCGATAATTTCCCACTTCACTCTTAGAACCACCCTTATGCATGGGAGATACATTGGCACTTTTCCAATCCAAGGGAATCTCCCCAGAGTCTAGTGATGCTCGCATAATTAGCCTCAATTGTTCAATGCACTCACTTGCCCCTTCCCTTAAGATTATAGGGTATATTCCATCAACTCTAGGAACCTTACTGGCCTGTAGGCTCGAAAGTTTTTTCATTAAATAATCTTGCGAAATTTCAATATCATTAATTACATATTTTTCAACTTCGCTCCCACAATTTCCCATTGCCACAAAATTTTTTTCTTCTGTAAATATCAATGCAAAATAACTGTTGAGTTCATCTGCTATGGCAGCTGGTGTATTTTATACTAACCCCTTTCCCTTACGTAAAGGTCTGATCTGGTTTGTCCTGCACTTCTTAGCATTTATATATGTGAAGAATTCCTTATCCCCCCTCTTTGCTCTGTTTGCTAGCGATTTCTCATAAACTGCCTTTGCTTGTCGAACCTTTTCTGTGGCTCTGTTACAGATCATCTTGTAGCTGTTATAGGCTTCAGTACTTTTTATTGCTCTGTAACTTTTCCATGCCACATTTTTCTGCTGAAGTAATGTAGCAACTTCACTATTCATCCAACTTGGAACACTCTTCGTGGAGTATTTTTTTAATGGGAAATACGCATTCGAGGCATCTGTGACTAATGTTTTAAAAGCATACCACAGTTCAATTGTATTCGTTCTCTATGCGATATCTATCCAGTTAATAGAAACCATGTAGCACCTTAAGGCATCGTAATTTCCTTTTCGGAAATTATAACCCATTCCTTTGCCTTTTACTACTGCTACCTCTCTCTCCCTCATCCACTGTAGAACTCCGTGATCACTTCCTGCTACTGGTTCCTCTACTGTCAGCCCTGTTGTGTCATCTGATTCATGGGTGATGAGGTCTAGGATACTTTCCCTGACATGTTAATAAAAATAACAGTCATCTAGTTGATTTAAAAATTTTGTTCCCATGTTGAGTTTCCTTCCTATTTTATCCAATCAATTAGAGGCAAATTTAAATCACCCATAATAAGACATCGATGCTTACTTGTCCATTCCATTTGCATGTAGAGGCTTTCGTCATAATCTTCACAACACCTGGTCTGTAGATTACTCCTACTCGCTTTATACCTTTGTTTCCAACTATCTCACACCATACAGATTCTATACTAGCACATGAAACGTCTGAATCCGGGAAAGCTATCGTCCTACCCAGGCTGCTTCTGATAAGGAGCATTACCTCACCACCCCTTCTATCTACCCTATCCTTCCTAAATACATTATACAAGCGGTACTGAAACTCATCATCCTCTATTTCCGGGTGGCACCACGTTTCCGTAAGCCCTGTTATGTCCGCGTTACTTGTTTTAACCAGCAGTTTGAATTCGCTCATTTTATTGACCATACTTCTAACATTACTATATAAACAATTAACACTTATGTTCTTGTATATTTAACAACCCTTGAAGTTTTTTAGGTTCTCTTCCGTGGCATTAGCTACCTGCTCACTTGAAATATTTCTGCTCCCAGTGATTCCAACCTGTTCCAGCTTATAAAGAAACCACTCGTGTGGGACTGAGTCAAAAGCTTTGCTGAAATCTAAATAAACAACGTCGAAATTATTCCCTAAATCCAGCTCATGAGTGACCCTTTCAAAATAGCAAACCAGATTTGTTAAACATGATTTTTCCTTTAAAAAACCATGCTGAGTATCCTCGAGAAACTTAGATTATATGTCCAGTTGGGGAAACAGATAAGAACTCTTGAGGTATGTACAAGAGTTACTTTGAACAATATTATCAGATAAACTTGTGTCAGTATTACTCACACCCCCCTAACTAATAGTTTCCCTGAATGTTTAAGGTATCCTCAATAATACTGGCAAAAACTTTTGCACCACCTTTGTTTAAGTGTATCCTGTCTCTACAAAACAAATTCCTTCTACCTACAAGTGTGGGCCAAGCTGATAGAAATTTTCCCCTAAAAGCCTTGCAGAGTCCTTAAAGTCTTGAGTTAATCCACAAGGCTTTTAACATATAATCCCTCCTATCATGTCTGGGGTGAATTGCAGACACATAGACATTGTGGCTTAGCTCGCGGCATTTCCTCAGCATGTAACCGCATTTGACCCAAGTTTACAGGCACATAAAGTACAAGCAGAAAAATATAATCTCAATTTTAGCACTATACGACAGCTTCCATATAATGTACCCCTTCCCATGGCAGAGTTATGTAGTGCACTTGCAAGATCCAAAAATAGTGCTGCTGGTCCTGATGGAGTGTACTATGCCATGATATATCATTTGAGGTGAAGGATTCCATTCTGCTCTGCTAAAATACCCCAGGGGCTCACATCTGGTGAGTATGGGCTTGGCAAACCCAGGGTCCTGAGCTGGATATCATCATTCTTCTCTTTCTTGCTTTCTTGGTGATTCCTGCACATTATAGCCTTAGTCGCTAATGCGCCAATAAAACCCAACTTGGTGATTCCCTTCTACTTCACTCTCTCAGGTTAATGGTGCAATTTTTTTTTTTTTTTTTTTGGCTGGTGCAGCATAAGTCTCAGGCTTCCTTGCACCATATGGCTGATAATAATAATAATAAACTGTATAATAGGTTCTTTGGCGAAGACTACTACCCTACCAGTTGGTGTAATCCTATTGTTATTAGCTTTCCCAAAACCAGGAAAGGACCATTCAGATTCAGCAAATTACCGACCGATAGCTTTAACTAGTTGTATAGGAAAAATATTAGAAAAAATAATTAATGCCAGATTGACATGGTTCCTAGAGACTGAAAGCATTCTAAGTCAAAATCAATATGGATTTCGAAGAACTAGATCAACATTTGACCTTATGGTAAAAGCTGAAGGAAACATCCAAAATGCATTTCTCAGGAATGAACACCTAGTGATGATATGCATTGACATCGAAAAGCTTTCGATACAACCTGGCGATATGGAATTCTACATGATCTCTATGAATCTGGTCTTCGTGGTCATCTTCCAAAATTTATCCAGAACTTTTTGAGCAATAGGTCTTTTCAGGTACAATTTCACTCTGCTCTCTCACAAACATTTGTGCAAGAAGGGGGGGTCCCTCAGGGTTCTGTGCTTAGTGCCATGCTCTTCTGCCTCAGGATTAATTCAATTACCAAATGTATTCCCGACACAGTTAAAACATATCTGTATGCCGACGATCTGGCAATCTCAATCCACTCACAAAACATGCGTTTCATTGAAAGGCAGCTTCAAGGCACAATTAACAAACTTGTTCAGTGGACAAAAAATAATGGATATAGACTTACAAAACAAAAAACAACAGCAATTCATTTTTGCCGTAAACGGAATTTACATCCAGATCCCGAATTACATCTCGACTCTCATCCAATTACTTTTCAACAGAGTATTAGTTTTCTTGGACTAATTCTTGATAAAAAACTTAGTTTCTTAGAGCATATTCGTACAACCTGTCTAAAGAAGCTGAATCTCCTCAGGGCCATGCTGCTGCACTTATACCGGTCACTCATAAGGTCCAAACTAGACTATGGGTCTCCTGCATATGCCGCAGTTAGAGAAAGTGTATTAAAATAGCTCGACCCAGTACATCACAATGCTCTCCGAATTGCACTGGGAGGTTATCATACATCGCCAGTTCAGAGTCTCTATATGGAAGCACATGAACCACCTCTATTTCTTCGTCGGCATGCTCTGCTATTAAGTTATGCAGCTAAAATCAGAAGTTTCCGACATCATTCTATAAGTCAGTATCTATTCACCCCAGAATGGCATAATTTGTACCAAAATATATGTTTGCAGAATAAACCATGTGGCATTAGATTACAAAACATAACTATGTGCTGGGAACTAAACACGAATAACATTCTAGATATTAGCACGGCTACACCACCATGGCAAATACCCTTGGCCAACGTTGACCAACATTTCCAACAATGGGGAAAGAATGCCCTTCCAGATTGCAGTATTCAGCAGATCCATGCAACTCACTCTTTTCAGTTCTCTAGTTTTATCCAAATTTACACTGATGGTTCCAAGAGAGATAGTAATGTTGGTGCAGCTGCAGTTCTACCAAACATATCCCAGCAGCTCGCTTTGGAGTGCAGCATTTACACCGCAGAACTGTATGCTATCCTGATGGCTCTAGACAATGTAACCATTAACCGTTAACTACACAGATTCCTTAAGTGCTGTATCTGCTCTTCAGTGTAAATTTCCTTCCAGTCATCCGTTACTACAACAAATTCAAATCAAGTTAGTGCAGCTTCTTGCAAACAGGCAAAAATTAATTTTCTGTTGGATACCTGGGCATTCTGGAATCATAGGAAACGAACAAGCGGATTTTGCTTCCAAGAACGCCAGTCACATAACATCAGACATGCAGATACCTTACACAGATTTCAAACACATCATACATAGCACTGTTAGAAAAAAATGGCTATCCATTTGGCAGGAACAAAAAAGCAATAAGCTCTTTCAGATTAAAAACGATCACAAGCAGTGGGTATCAAGTCTAAGAGGCAATAGAAAGGAAGAAGTTATACTTGCCAGAGTGCGAATAGGCATACCCACCTAACTCATAATTATTTACTCACTCAGGATGACCCTCCACTATACAGCAACTGTCAAACTCAACTCACAGTAAACCACTTGATCATTGAATGCCCATTATATTTGAGAGAACGACAAACAGCTTTCTCTTCACATCTATATTCCTCTAATAAACTTACCCTGCAGCAGGTTCTCGGGGACTGACAAGATATTAATGATGTTTTTGCCTTCCTCAAAATGATAAATAAATATCATCTGATCTGAATCCTTTTATTTAATATAGCAATCATGTACCAAATAAGATTGTAATAGGTGCATTACGGCCTTAGTAGCCCTTGCACCAGTAAATCCAACAAACAACAATAACATTTCCTCAGCATGGTCCTGTATTTTTCCCAACAAATTGTCAGATCATGTTCGTTTAATGTCATTAGTCCCCACATGAATAATAATATTCTCTTTACCCTCCTTAAAATCTGACAATCTATTGGTGACATCATCAATAGTTGCTCCCGGCAGATATACCCTTGTTCTACAAGGGTATGTCTGCCGGGAGCAACTATTAATGATGTCACAAAAAATCTACAAAAAATATTCCCCAAATAATTTACAAAAAATATAAATAGTCTCCTAATAAAACAAAGTCCTTTTGAACCAGAGTAGTTTGCACTTGATTTTTCTGTTTTGAGGCCTGAATCGGGAGTGCATCAAGACTCCAGCTAATTTATGTCTAATCTAATTAGACATAAATTAGATTGCTGGAGTCTTGAGTCCCTGACGAGCTCCCAGATGCATTATTCTCGAGGGCAAGCACCTGTTTTTTTCAGTTACTCAAATTGTTCCATCAGTGCACCAAATTGTAATTTAAGATCGATGCACTCCTTACATCGATCACAAAGAAAAGAATCCCCAGGTGAGCTATGATTAGTCACCAGGTCGACCTTGAAAACATTCCACAGGTTCCGCAACGGATTAAATCATGACTCGCACGTAAATCGCCATTGGCTATTTCCGTGTGAGTCACGATACCTTGTGACGTGTTTCAGGCAGATCTTGTAATTACCATTATAAAATTAGCTAAATATCAATGAAAATTAACTTAAAAAATATCTATGATATCATAAAAATCAAACTGTTGATTAAAAATCAAATCATAAAAATCAAACAGGAAAACTTATAACAAAATAATCCAACAATATACTAAGTAAATTAAATATTTAAAAGCAATAATCAACAGTAATCCAATCCACTAAACTGAAGAGCCCTGACGAAGCATGTCCGCCACCTCGAATGCTAACACTTGAATGAGTTATGACGTTACGTTTGTGAAATCTAAGTGGTTATATGTATTATGTTAAAACGTTATGTTTGTAAAATCTAAATAGTTATAATAGATAATAAATTTAATTCTCTGTTGCCACCTTAAATTCTTAATGCATGAATAATCACTGCTGATAATCAGATCTAGAGTATTACTCCCTCTGGTTGCCTCTCGAACATGCTGCTGTAGAAAACAATTATCCAGTAAATCCATAAAAGTCTTGCTAGTGTGTGTGAGTGACCAATCCATAAGTTACAGTCTCTATCTGGGAAGTTAAAATCCCCCATTATAAGACAATCAGATTTACTGGCCCACTCTATTTCTCTGTACATCTGTTTGTTGTACTCATCTGTCATTAGACCTATAACACTCTCCTACTCTCAACTTTGCTCTCCCAGTTCTTATGTCACACCAAATTGACTGAATGCTGCACTGTCCACCCGTGTCAACTGGATGCACTTCCTTAGATTTTGTGTGTTTCTTAACTAACAGCATAATCCTTCCTATCCTGTCTATCTTTTCTGTACACATTGTACTCCCCAAATTCCAATTCTGCACTGCTTATATCTGTGTGACACCACATCTCTGTTATCCCAACAGTATCTGCCTTTGATGTCTTAACCATCACTTCAAATTCATCAAAGTTATTTACTATATTCCTAGCATTGGTGTTTATGCAAGTATACATACACCTTTTCTTATGCTTAGTTACCCTAACACAGCGCATGTATTTACTTGTTCCATGATGACTTCCCCAGTCCCTGAAATGGGATTACTGCTACCCCTTTGCAGTATATCTTGGTTTTGTCAGTATTAAACTTCAACTGGCATAATTTTTCTAGATCTTGTTGCAGTAGCTTTCCTTGATTACTGCCATTAACTACCTTGCCAGTCTTTATTATCATCTGCAAATTAGACATTAAGCTCGATATACCTTCATCAGTATTATTAATAAACGTTGCAAACAACTGGGCCCCGTCCTGAACGCTCGGGACTCACTAATAACATTAGTGCATGGAGATTTCTCAATAACCACCCTCTGCATTCTCCTACTCAACCATCTTTTTATCCATAGCAGTAACTTGCCTTTAATGCCATATTGCTTTAGTTTGTACAGAAGTTTTATGTGCAACAGTATGAAAAAACCTCCTTGCAATCCAAGTATATGATATCTGATTCAGTTCCAGGGAAAATAATGGAGTCACTTAATCAGTGACTCTGTTATTTTCCCTGGAATGGATGTTAAGCTAATAGGCCTGTAATCACTCATGTCACCTTTTGTTCTCTTTTGTGAATCGGGGATACATTTGCACATCTTTGTTCTCTAGGGACGTTACCTAAATCTAAGGATGCACTGATAATTATGGCAAAGAGTTTGCTTACTTCTTTTCTCTCTCCCATAATATAATTGAATTAATCCCTTCTACCCCAGGCACCTTTTTTAGGTTTAGCTTCAACAATTTCTATTCCTTTTTTTTTTTTAGTTAAAACAAAGTCATTTAGCTTGCTGTTAGAGTTGGATAAACTTCTTGTATCTCCTAAACTAAAGTATTCTTCACTTGTGAATGTAGATGCAAAATATCTTTTCGGTTTGTCATTGACCTTACTCAGGTCATCAACATCTAGAGTACACTGTGGTTGCTGCCATCCAGTGGATTTTTACCTGTAGATTATTAATGCATGAAGAATGACTGCAGATAACCAGATCAAGAGTACTTCCTCTTGTTGTCTCTTTATGTGCTGCAATCAGAAATAGTCATCCTATAAATCTACAGAAGTCCTGCTAGTGTTTGAGTGACCAGCCCACAAATTCCAGGAAAATTAAAATCCTCTATTATAAGATATTCTGATTTATTGGTCCACTCTGTATCTCTGAATATTTGTTTCCTCTACTCATCACAGCCATTAGGACTATAGCAGACTCTTGTTCTTATTTTTGTTTCTCCAATGTTTATGTCACACCAAACTAACTTCATCTACAAACTGAGTGAAACTGTCTCTGATATTGCTACAATGTCTGAATTTGTTGAATTAATCTTTACTCCAAATTCAACAAATTTATTTACAATGCTCCTGCCATTAGTGTACATGCAAATTATACATGCACTTTGTTCTTACTCTTAGTTACCCTAATGGAGCCCACGTATTTGCTTGTTCCGTGATGACCCACAGCAGGGCTTGAAATCTACGACACCTTGCTTTCCAAACTGCTTTGTTTCAATAAAAGCATTGAAAGAATCAGTTTCACCTTTGCTTGTGACTCTAGTTAATCTATTAGTCTTTGTCCCCTAACCTAGTATATTTCCTACACATCTATCAGTGTCTCGATAACATCAGAAACATTCCTGCACCCCTTCAATTCAAGTGCATTACATAAATATAAAACTAGTCTCTCCTAAACAAGCACAGACCATCCTGGGAAGATCTCCACTCCATAACCTCTGCACACTCCTTCCCTTGTTGATGACTTGAATTTTTCTAGATTGCAATTGTGGGAAATAAATAAATACAGAGTGAGGTTGTTTCATAAAAGAAGTAAAATAGATAAAGGAAAAGTTAGTTTAGAGAGTTTGTGGAGTTGATCTGTGAATAGGTGTTGATTAGTTAAGGTATGTATTCACTGCATGTATATAGTTTAGTAAACTGAAGACATTCAGGTTTCAATTTGTGAACCTTAAATCATCTGACAACATTACTTCACTGCTAGGAATGTTAGACTAGAAAATGTGAAATTTCTTTGAAATTTGACTTTTTTTTTTTTTTTTTCAATCTACTTTCGAGTCTAACTTAAATGCCATTTAAACTTTTGCCATTAAACAAAAGAAAAAATAACAGAATGATAGAACTAATAAATGAATTTAATGGAATAGGGTAAAGAGATTTAGCTAAAGAGATCATAAACTGGAGATTCCATATTAAGAAATCTAACAAGGATTGTCAGAGGAGACAGACATATGCAGCAGAATCACTTTTAAAGTGGCAGGAATTAGAGAGCAAATAATTAGAACAAAGGAGATGAGTAGTGGTTGAGGTAACTTATAATTGAGATTCTCTTTGAAAACGTAATCGGGACTTGGCAGATTGTAGATTTTAATCATTGAGATTAGAACTGAGACCACCTATATTTGCAAAATAGATTAGAAAGTTTTTTGGAGGTTTAGTTCTTTTCTCAGGTAAAGGGGTGGCCACCTCTGGTCTTCTAAGCACAGTATTTTTAGATCTTGCACCTGGGAGATATAATAATCCCAGGGTTACTTAATGGTTCCATAAGCATGAAGGAGTGAGCAGAGGATTTGGTTGTTGCAAAGGAACTGGACTTTGCTGAGCCTCAGCAATCTTGGGTTAAAAGTGAGACCTAAATATTGGTTCCATCTACATTTTAGACTGTTATATGATATCCTTAGCTATTATCACTGCACAATGTCTCCACGACCTTCGGGGACCAGGGATGAACCAGGGAAAATAAGTTTGGTGTGTAATAAAAAATGTGTATCCCTGCTGTTCAACTGTACACATACACAAAAGATATTTATTATTTCGAAAAGAAAAATTATTTAAACTGTTATTGAATACAACTGGGGGAGGGGATAGGAGTTATGTTAAAAAATTATGTACACTTAATTGCATATCAGTATTTTGTTTTCTTTTGTATTGAGTTGTTCTGTACTTGAAGGTTCTGAAACATAAACAAGAATTTGCTTGAATTGTACTGTGCACAATGTCTGCTAAGCATTTGTTTTATTTACTTTCATATTTATTTTATTTATTTTAATGTAACAGAATTTGTGTTTGTTAATAAATATATTTAGGCTTCTTTGTCTTGTAACTGTTTTGGTAAACTTCTAATCTAAAAACAGGAATAATCTAAAATTGGCTAAACATGAATATTTATTTTAAAATGCTGATTGAACATAGCTCTCATCTAAAAATGCAGTTTTTCTAATTGAACATCAAGCAGAGATGAATAGGTGATGTGCGAATTTTGTATGTGTTATTCTTTTTTTTTTCCCTTCCCTCTCTGTCTCTTGCTGTTACTATATAAACTTGCTTTCTTGCATCATTTGCCATTACCAGTCCTAATACTAATGTTTAAAAAAAACCACAAAATATTTGCTTAGCAGAAGTTTATGGAAAAAAAAAAAAAAAACAACTGGAATCTTTTTATTTGAATGCCTGAAATATTTAAATGCAATTATTCAACTGGAAATAGAATAAATAGTGAACTGAACCTTTAGAAGTGGTAATATAAAATCTTAAAGCTTATCAGCACCTGATATGTAGAACATTAGTAGACAGTTTTCAATTTGAAAACTTCTGTAATGTAAAGAGACTTTCTATTTATGTTACAGTTCCCAAGGGATTCTTGGAAATTTTTGAAAGCTGATCCTCTCAGAATAAACAACTTCTTAAAATCTGTTACTATATTTTGAAGAGAAAGTTTGCAATACAAGGTATAATTTTATCTCATATGCAAACTGGAAAATTCTCTTATGCAAACTTTTTTTTTTTTTTTTTATCAGCTGTGTAAAACACACTGCTATTACATTATTATAAAATTGTTAGTTTTATATATTCTGTAGCCTGAAAATTTTTTCAAAAAAATACCAACTTTAACTTCTTATACTCTGCGGCATCGCTCAAATTGTGTGCTCAAGTCAATCTGGGTTTTCAGTCTTTGAAGTCGGGTGCCTACCCTCCCTTCTCCACCTCCAAGGAGGAGACAGTAATCTATGAAATGGTGGCACTCAAAGAATATAAGGTTCATCAAAAAGTTCAGTGAATATTGCAAAAAATGTATTTTATTATTGACATTATTTCATTATTATCATCATTAGTATCCTTTACTATAACCGTCCCTCTGTAAAACCACACACTTATTTCATTGTACTGCCGCTGTTGAGAGTATTTTTAGAAGTCTTTTAGGTGGTTTGTCATGTTTATATGATGCTTTCTTGCATCATATGCCTATGCTAGTGCTAATGTTTCATTCAATTTCTTAAATAGAATCTAGTTGTTTTTCCTTTGTCTTTTTTAATTTTGAGAATGACCAAAAGTTGCATGGTGACATATCAAGCAAATAAGCTGGTAATGTTTTGTCAGTCCAAAATTGCTAGATAATTTGTTATGTAAAACTTGTGGTGTGCCAACCAATTTGCTATCCTTCTGTTCATTTATAGTGGGATTCTGGCTTCTTTCAGCTGTTATAGTAGCATCTCTCAGCCATTATAAAAACTTCTTGTTGGTTATATTAATAGTGAGACCTTGTGGAATGAAATTTGATGTCATTCTGTTTTTGCCTTAGTGATGATGTTTCTATTGAGAACCTTGAATCAAATTGAGGTCTATGTTAGATCCTGTTAATTTTGTTAAAAATAGAGGATCCAACACAGCTTGCTTGAACAGCTCAAATACAATGAGAACTTGATGCTATTTTTGTCAAACGTAACCTGTCAATTGAGAATGATGGAACAAACTTCTTGCTCACTTGCCTTATGCCTAAATCCTTAGTCAGAGTAGCCTAAACTGAACCAATTAAAAGACATCTCCTCAGAAATTCCTTATATGATCTGATTAAATGATGGTATGACTTTGACGATGTTGATAGGTAACCCAGTCTTTCTTCGTCTTTGAGAGAAACATTTCTCTAAAGCAACCTTTGAAACCACCTGTTTTTTCATCATTGCATCATATTCAAAGTTTATTTTTTCTACACATGACAAATGAGAAAAATAAATGTTCACTTAAAGTAGCTTTCTACTAAATTGGCACTTAGCAACAAGTTAAAACTTGTGGTGTGCATGCTCAAAAGTTGTTGTTAACCCCATTCACAATCTTTAACTATACATTCAAGAATTAATGCAACACTATGCAAACTAAAACAAATACTTACACTATCTCTGGCATTTACAGAGTTTGTATTGCATCACAAAACATACTTTGTGGTTTGTAGGGGGGGAACCCCCCAGTGCTGCTAGACAAGAAAAACTATACACTATAATATATAGATGGTTAAGGAAAAAAACATTGTAAAAAGGGTTCCCAATAAGAGAGCTATTGAAAAATGATAGCTCTTATGCAAACGTTTTGCTGTTTCTATTTATATAGCTGAGTAGAACAGGATGCTGGTACCCTAATGATGTTGGTTATTATTAGAAATAACCTCTCTCTGTATTGTATTGTAGTAATTGTATCAATTAGACTACAGTAACCCTTATCTGTACTTCATTTTTACCTGGTAATGGAAAACTGATGACTGTACATAATTTTACCCCAGTGGTGATTAATTGAGGGTTGCAAAATGTTTTGGTAGCAGTCTTATAAAATCTGTAGTTGAATACTTTCTCTTCCTTTAATGTACATTTTTCAGACCTTTGAGTGGCCCCAAAGTTGTTTTACAGTTTTTGAATGGCTGCTTATTATTTTGCTTATTTGATTTGATTATTGAAAGCTGTGGTTTTATATGTGTCTTCAGATTCATATATTGGGATTTTGTCATTTATACATTTTGCAATAAGACAAAACATCTAACAGTGCTTGTCAAAAAGACCTGCCAACTTGATAAAATACAACATCAAAGAAGCTGGAATTTCCCATCATTTAGAGAATTTTCTCTCACCATTGTCCCCTTTGGAGTCACAACACTTTTGCTACCAATGTGGCAATGTGTTGATTCCAACACATTGCAGCATTGGAATGCATCCACTGCAACAGAGAGATCACTGTTAGTGGGGAAATGGATACCAGCCAGGTATTTTTTCAAATTAGGAAATAGGTGAAAGTTCAATGGTGCTATCACACTACAAAGAGAGTGAAGGTTCTTTCTGGTGAATGCAGGTAATCGCCCAAGATTTCAAAGTCACACTCATGCATTGCAGTCATGGCAATGGCAGACTTGTGAGCAAGTGCATTGTCATGGTGAAACAAGACTTCTTTGCCAAGTTTCCCTTGTCATTTGTCTTTGTTTTCACATAAATGCTTCACAAGGCCTATCCAACATGCCCCATGACTGTCTGGTTTTTCTGAAGTGTAATCCACTTGCACTCCATCAACATCCTAAAAAACTGATGTCATCACCTTGCCAGCAGAAGGAATTGACTTCACTCTCTTTATAGTATGATGAGAGTTGTGGTTCCAGTATTTGGGCTTCTCTCTGTCTTTGTCTGAAAGTGATGATCCACATCTCATCCATGGTCACAAACCTTACAGGGAAATTTGTTTGATCTTATTGAAAATGATGCAAACATTCACATGATTTGACAATTTTTTTGCATTTTTGATCTGTTTTCAACAACTTTGGGACCTCTCATGCTGACACCTTTTTCGTAGCTAGAACCTCTGTTATTATGTTGCACACACATTCAGATGAGATGCCTAAGATTCTGGCAGTGTCTTAAGCATCTCAACAATTCTGGAGTGATGGATGTTGCAGGTCTTCTGCAGTGTGGATTATCTTCCAGGCTCTCCTTCCTTTGTTTTAATTATACTGCCAACTTTTTATCCATGGAACATGAAGCCCCCTCCCCCAGTGTTGTAGCCATATTCTTATGAGTTGCTTTTGGCACTGGTCCCTTTTTTCCCAAATATTGGATGATTGCAGGGTGACTAATTTTATCCATCTTTCCTCATTCACACAACTTTCTTAACTTCATTCTCTGTAATTAAAAAAGAAACTTGGTAGGCTACTATTTGATACAACTCTTTCATACTCAGGTCACAAATTTTTCAAACCCCCTTTTAAAAGAGCATATCTTTTTAGTTATCAGTAATGGTGACTTTCCCTCCATCTATTCAAATCCAGTCCAATATTCTTGTAGTTATAATAGTAATAGTCTCAGTGCATATAAAAAGGTATTTCAGTTCTTGAGTGAAGAATTTATGAGTGAGAACAAGGGATTTGACGTTGAAATGTGCCTATTACATATGATTTGCAATGCTTTCATAAAAAGTTGAAGAATTGGTCAGAGATATTCATGCTTTATAGCTTCAATACACAGTTACTTCAGTGCTTATCCTTGTTGGGAGGATTTACATGAAATTCACAAGAAAGTGGGATTACCAGGACATTGCATTATGAAGTGTGTTAGTAATTGGTGGCCGACTCTTGAACCGGTAGTTCAGCACATTCAGTGGGGAAACTGTTTAAAAATACTTTGTGTATCCCATCCAAGCAAGCAGAGTTGTTGAACACTGTAAGCTTTGAGGAAATTGTGTGCAGTCTGAAAAAATAAATAACATAAACTCAATTAAAATTTGCCACATGCAGTATTTTGATAGATTAGAGATTTCTTTTACTTCACTTACAGGCTATAGAGAATTGAGTTGTACTTAAATTTACAAATAAAATATACTTCGGAGATCATGTTCTCAAATACATGATCTGTGAATATTTTGCCATTAAAATATTATTTACAATTTAAATTTATTATTTAAATTTTAAATACAGTAATATGTCATCATTGTCAACCTGAAAATAGTAAATCATCCCATGGAATGAGGGACAGCCATGTGAGCGATAGCCATGTCTCCCTGTGGCATGACCTAGAACAGTTCTGTGTGCATTCAAGAAACTTGGACTGTGTGTGCGCGCATAATCTTTCTCCTATCCCAGCACACCATGATATCGCACATCAAGGATTCAAACCATGAGCAGGTTCTAACATCCCCCCCCCCACCCATTAATCTGGCTCTCATTATAGATGTGTAGAGCCTTGAATCTGTTAGTGACACTATTATTTATTATGTAATGCAAGACCCAAAATTAATAGACATGGGGGTTATAATCGCTTCCATCCTTGATCATTGATATCATGATGTGATATGATGATAGGAAGAAATACACATAACCTGCTACCAGGGTCGCTTTAATGCTACAGCTAAGCCGGCCATGGCTGGTGGCCCTCACCCAAAGAGGGGCATTGTTTTCAGTGTAAATATTTTCTGAAGTAGTGATAAAAATTTATAATAATAATAAAAAACCAAGAAAATGTACATTATTAAAGTATAGATTTAGGCCTAAACAGGGATCAGTTGAACTAATTAGACATGTGGAAGAGAAGAAATATGCATGCATGGGATACATATAAATTAACATGTGACATAAAGCCTATGATAGATATAAGCTGGTCTGTAACCAAGTCACAAAGGAGGTTAGGCAGGCAAAGGTAGATTACGAGAAATCTTTGGCAAAGGATGCAAAGAAAAACAGCAAGGAGTTCTTTACATATGTGAACTCTAGAAGGAAGGGGATGAACAAGATTGGTCCACTTGATATTGATGATTCAACTGTTGATGATCCTGCTCAGGTATCTAACAAACTAAATGAATATTTTGCCTCTACATTCACACATGAGGAGTTGTTCTGGGAGGCAAATGCCAGAGGTGTATTAAACTCTGGCAGTAAGATAGATAATCTTGTAATAACTGAGAGTAAAGTGGAGGAGAAATTGTTGAAGATAAACATAAGAAAGGCATCTGGGATGGATGGAATCTATCCAGTTATATTAAAAGAGGCAGCAAAGGAAGTAAGCAAACACTTAGCCGTAATTATGAGTGCTTCCTACGACTCAGGGGAGGTGTATAAGGTACCCATGGACTGGAGATGTAAAAATGTGACCTCAATCCACAAAGGAGGATCAAAGGGAGACACAGGTTGTCTCCCTTTGACCTGTTAGTTTATTTCTGTTCCAGACAAATTAATGGAGACACTGGTTAAAGAAGCATTGCAGGATCATCTAGCCAAGACTTCAGTTGAGGAGAATTCTTGTCTGACCAGTTTGATTGGATACTATGATGTAATCACAAAGGAACTGGATGCAAAGAATAATTTTGATATATATTTGAATCTTAGAAAGGCTTTTGATACTGTTGCACATGGAAGACACCATACAGTGTGGCATTGGAGGCAAATTGCTGCTATGCATAAAGGGATGGTTGAATGAGAGAAGGCAGAGAGTGGTAATCAATGGACACTGCTCTTTATGGACTAATGGAGTTATTAGTGGAGTTCCCCAGGGCTAAGTGTTGGGTCCATTGTTGTTTTCTGTTTTCATTAATGATATTGATGGTGGTAAAACAGGCTTAATGTTCAAGTTTGCAGACGATATGAACCTCGGCAAGGTTGTTAATGACACTAATGATAGTACGCTGCTGCAACAGGATCTAGAAAAGTTGAGAGGTAGCAGCCGAAAGTTAACATTGACGAATGTAAAGTACTACATATGGGAAGCAGTAATCCCCAGAGTAACGTATCAACTGTGTGGTACTGCACTGACAGTGGTACTACACTAATAGAGTGAAAAGACCTGGTGGTAATTGTGCAGGCAGATATGAAGTTTTCTGAGCAGTGCAGACGGTCTGAAAGAGTAGCTCATGGTATCTTGTCAATGATATACAGGAATTTTTATAGCAGGGATAAGGAGGTGATTATCCCCTTGTATAAGGCAATGGCCAGGCCACACCTTGAGTACTGTATAAAGGAGGCCTAATTTTAAGGGATGTAGAGCTGTTGGAACAAGTACAGAGAAGGGCAACAAGATAAGTGAATGGAACAAAGGTTTTCTTTTATGAAGAAAAGCTCAAGTTTTGCAAATTACAGTGTCTGGAGACTAGGCACCTGCGAGGTGATCTGATTGAGGTGTATAAAGCCTTGAATGGTTTGAGCATGCTCAATGCTGATGGGATTCTTCCCCTTGCTCAGAATAATCGCCTGAGAGGGCATAAATTCAAATTGAGGAAAGACAGTTGCAGGATGGATGTGCAGGCAGAACTAGAGAAACATTTGGAGCGAGTGGATGGTGTGAAATGAGAAGTTTTTTTTATTTGGCTAATGCTATATAGGCTTGCTGTCTTGCATCATGTGCCTATGCTAATGCTATACATAAACTTATCTTGTTAAGTGTTGAAATTTTGTTCTTATACGTTTTTATTGTACAATAAATAAGTTGAAAGTTTCTATTAAAATTGTTTTTATTATTACTTTATTTTTCAAGTCAAAAAACAAAACATTTCTGTCCTCCTATTTTACCTTTTCATCAAGGAATTATTATTATTATTATTGTTAGCCCTATGGTGCAAGGAAGCCTGAGGCTTATGGTGCACCAGCCAAAAAAAAAATTCCCTAGTTACCCTGAGAGAGAGAGAGAGAGAAAAAGGAAGGAATCACCAAAAAAGAGAAGAATGATGATATCCAGCTCAGGACGTTGGGTTTGCCAAGCCTATACTCACCAGATGTGAGCCCCTGGGGTTAATCACAATATAAAAACATGTAGTATTTGTATTTATATGTATGTGCAATATATACAGGGTGATTCAGGAGGAATAGTAAATATTTTGGAAGGTTATAGTATCGATTATTCTGAGTAAAAAAGTTCTTATAAACATGTGTCCAATTCTTAATGGATGCGGAGATACAGCTGTTTGAATATCTTATCTGATTGGAGAAAATGCAAATCTAGCTGAGTTTTTTGCATTCTTGAAGTAGACACGATTATTTAAACAGATTTTTACATTTCAACTGCAATAGTAAATAGAATCAGGCACAATATGGCATTAGCAGCCTTGTGCCATTAAACAACAAACCAACAACAACAGCTGTTTGAAACTGGCATGCACAAAGCCATTATGAGAGGTATTAAAGAACGATAAATGACATTGTTTGTATTTATTGACTTTTTGAATGATACAAAACACAAATAATTTACAAATTTTTTACAGTTCACAATAAATGTTTGAAAATCCCACCACCAACCTCTCTGCACTTTGAAAATCTTGTGGTAATATGACATGCTGTTCTTCAGAGGTCGTCTTGGCATTCCTTTATGAGGGCAACAGTATCCAAAATGCGAGTGAGCATTCATCTCTTGTATTCACTTTTTTTTTTTTGTATACTTCTCTTTTTATCCATCTCCACAAACAAAAATGTCTTGGTGGCCAATGAAGGACAATGAACAAGACCGCCGTGGCCTATCCATTGTTCAGGGAAAGTTCGATTTAGATATTATCACCATACTGGTATAATGTGCAGGAGTTCATGCTAAAAGTACATACTAATACTTGTAGCCAAGGCAACATCCTCCAACAGTAATGGAAGTTCATTTTGTGGAAATTCTATGTAAATGGGCCCTGTAAGATGATTTTGTAACAGATGAGACCCAATCAACTGATTGTTGATGATACTGCACCACATGTTTACAAAGAAGCGATGTTGAAAATTTGTTTCTACATCGGCATGTGGATTTTCGTCTGACCACCTATGAGAGTTACGGGTGTTGTTGATACTGTCACAGATGAAAGTAGCTTCACCGCTGAACAGTATTAATGGAATTAATCTGCAATTAGCATTTACACACCTACAAAATTTCAATTGCTGGGTGTTGTCTCCAGGTTGAAGGTGTTGCACCTGCTTTATGTGAAATGGATACAAGCTGTGCTCACGTAATGTTCGCCATACTCTTGTCTGTGGAACACCGATATGCGTAGAAATTCTTCGTATGCTAATAGTAGAACTACATTCTGCCAACTGAAAAATGTGTTCTATTTCATCCACATTTTGTTCATTTGCACATTCAGAAAATAATGCAAAAAATAATTTTGATATATATATTTGGATTTCAGGAAAGCTTTTGACACTGTTGTGCATGGAAGGCTATTGTACAAATTTGAGCAGAATGGTATTAAGGGTAAGTTGCTACCATAGATAGAAGGATGGTTAAGTGGGAGAAGACAGAGGGTGGTAATCAATGGGTGCTGCTCTTCGTGGACTAATGTTATTAGTGGGGTCCCACAGGATTCGGTGTTGGGTCCACTGTTGTTTTGTATATTTATCAATGATATTGATGAAGGTATATCAGGCTTAATGTCGAAGTTTGCAGATGATACAAAGGTTGGCAGGGTTGTTAATGACAGTAATGGCAGTGTGCTACTGCAACAGGATCTAGATAATTTGGGCAGATGAGCTAAGAAGTGGCAACTGAAGTTTAACCTTGACAAATGCAAAGTACTGCATATGGGTAGAAGTAACTCCAGAGAAACGTACCAACTGTGTGGTACTACACTTAAGGTGGTAGAAAATGAAAAAGACCTGGGGGTAATTGTGCAGTCAGATATGAAGTTTTCTGAGCAATGCAGACAGGCTGCCAGGGCAAGTCATGGAGTTTTGTCAATGATATATAGGAATTTTACTAGCAGGGAAAAGGGAGTGATTGTCCCTCTGTATAAGGCAATGGTCAGGCCACGCCTTGAGTACTGCGTACAGGTCTGGAGGCCTCATTTTAGGAAGGATGTAGATTTACTTCAGCGTGTACAGAGAAGGGCAACAAGATTGGTGAGGGGAATGAAGGAATCCTCTTACCAAGAGAGGCTTAAGTTCTGCAAATTGCAGTGGCTGGAGACTAGGCACCTGCACGGTGATCTGATTGAGGTGTATAAGGCCTTGAATGGGTTGAGCACGCTGAATTCTGATGGGATCCTTCCACTTGTTCAGATTACGAACCTAAGGGGGCATAAATTCAAATTAAGAAAGGACAGATGTAGAATAGATGTGCGGAAATTTGCCTTTAGTCAGCGGGTGATTAATTGCTGGAACAAATTTCCATCTGTCGTTGTGGAAGTTGATAGGTTGAATAAATTTAAGGAGGAATTGGACAGGCATTTGGGAGGGAATGGTGTGATTTGATTTTTTTTTTTTTTTTTTTTTTTTTTGGGCTGATGATGCATAAGCTCATACACTTGCTCTCTTGCATCACATGTCACTTCTACTACTACATCCGATTCAGGGAACTGTGCGCGCCAGTTTCAAACAGCTGTATCTCCATATTCATTGAGAATGCGCTCTCACCAAAAGAATGCGCTCACCATTTATTGGGAAAAAAAAATAGTTACAAAATTTTTCACTGTATGGTGCGTGACTATCTTAGTTATGATTATGCAAATAACTTATGTTATTTGCATACTCATAAGTTATTGCGAATGCGCGACTACTCAGCTCTACTGTACTGTACTGTATAAAAACAAAGCAGTCTCTTCAAAATCATACAGTAGATATTTGTATGCACTACATCAGCAATTCCAACAACGTTGCAGGAAAAGTCGCTATTAGTGAAGCTGTACTATCAGAACAGCAACAATGCAGCTGTGGCTATCAGAGAATTCAGGCGTCTGAAGCGCATAAGGCATGGACCTATGACTGTTTGTGCTGTCCACAAAATGATTGCAAAATTTGAAGTGACAGGACATCTTGGTGTTCAACAACCAGATAGAGGTCGAAAATGAGTGGCCTCCTCTCGTATTGAAGATGTGGCTATGCCTGTCGTGGATTTATCAAGTCAATCTCCATGTGGTAGTATAAGTGTGCTAGCTGTTTCTCGTGAAGTGGACATGCAGTATTCCACTGTAAGGCTAGTAATGAGTCAGGTGTTGCGGTACTATCCTTACAAGATGCACATGCTATAACAGCTAAAGCATGGTGATGCAGGTATTCGTTTCACATACACACTTCAGTTTCTGTTGTGAATGACAGTGGATATCACTTGGCCATGGAACATCCTTTGGAGTGATGAAGCCTACTTCTGCTTAAATGGACATACAAGTGTCACATTTGGGCAACAGAAAACCCTCGAGTTATCCAAGAGGTCCTGTTGCATTCTCCAAAAGTGACAGTGTGGTGTGGATTTGCAGCCACGTTCATTATTGGGCCATATTTTTTTGAACAGGTAATACCGACTGGACCCCGCACCTGTTCCGTCACTGGACAGCAATATTATGAAATTTTGACAAATTTCACAACACCAGAGCTGCAACAATGTGGATGCCTTCAGGATAGCATATTCATACAAGATGGTATGCCACCCCACATCCACCGTTGTGTCCAAAGATTGCTAAGGCAACACTTTACAAATGAATGGGTGATCAGCCGTTGTTTCCAGACATCTTGTCCACCCCGATCACCGGATCTCACCCCATGCGACTTCTGATTGTGGTGTTTTTTAGAAGAATCAGGTGTATCGGGAAGGATGTCAGACTCGAGCAGATCTGAAGGACAGCATTAGACATGTGCTGGCTATTCCAGTTGACATGTTATATTCTGCTGTAGAAAATGCTGTTCTTCGAATGGAAACTGTTGTTGATCAAAATGGAGGACATGTTGAACAATTGTAGCGCTGTTCAAGTGATTTGTATTGCCACAGTGCCATATACTGACAAATTTTGTAACTAATTTTTTTTCCCAAATAAATGGCAAGCGCATTCTTTATTGTGCCTGTTGTCCAAATTTCTCTTCAGTACGATCCTTAGAACTCGCTCCAAAGCCCTATACGTAGGGATACTTTAATTTTAACAACCCTGTATTTACTATTCCTCCTGAATCACCCTGTGTATATATATATATATATATATATATATATATATATATATATTAAAGGGGTCCAAAATTATATATCCAAAGGGATTAAAGGTTTTAATCCCTTTGGAAAAAATTTGAAGGCTGGAAGTGTATACTTCGATAACAACATGATACAGTGGGATAATCACCTCTGTCTCTGCTGTATGTCCTTGACAAAACCCATGGCTACTAATTCCTCAGATTTATAAATACAGATTTATAATGAAAAATCTGTCTTTTTAATTTAATTTCATCCCTTCTAGGTGTCACCATCCTACTGGAGTCTGTAGAGGTTCCTTTTTCTTGTTTGCAAAAAGACTACATCTTTTTTTTGCAAAAAATAGTAAATTAAAGGCTTTAAAATAGTAATTTTAAAAAAAAAATTTGTTAATTTTTTTTACTTAATTGTTGATAAAGAATATAGCTGTGAGGATAGTTGGTGAGAATGCAATTTGAGAATAGTTTATTGTAATCGTTCAGAGAGAGAGAGAGAGAGAGAGCGAGCGAGCAAACTGTACATTTTCAGTGCAGTGCATACATTATGGCCCAAAGATTTCTCAATTTAAAAAACAATAAAGATTAATAAAAACTTAGAGTTTATTAAAAATTAATATAATTAAAGATTTTATTTTCAACTTATTGTCATCCTTTGATCCCCTTTGAATTTGGGATACATTTGCACTCCTCTAGTCCATGGGGATCTAACCTGATAATTATGGCTAAGGGTTTGCTTACTTTCTTTGTTGCCTCCTTTAATATAACTATATAGATCCCATCCACCCCGATGCCTTCCTTATGTTTAACCTCAGTAATTTCTCCTCCAATTTGCTTTCAGTTATTACAAAATTATTTAGCTCTCTGCCAGAATTTGATTAACTTCTGTCATTCCCCTCCCTGAATAACTCCTCATGTGTGAATGTAGATGCAAAATACTCATTCAGTTTGTTAGTTACCTGAGCAGGATCATCAATGATTGAACCATCAATATCAAGTGGACCAATCTTATTCATTCTCTTCCTTCTAGGGTTTTCATAAGTAAAGAAGTCTTTGCTGTGTTTTTTTTTTTTTTTTGCATCCTTTGCCTAAGTTTTCTCATAATTTGGGTCTGCCTACCTTACTTTCCTTTGTGACTTGATTTCAGACTAGCTTCTTTATACCGAAGGCTTCTGATAATGTTGCCTGATAATTTATATGCATCCCCTGCATTTTTCTTCTGTGCCATGACTCTTATTAGTTCAACTAACATCCATTTAAGCCTAAACCTAAAACGGTATTTGTTTGTTGGGATGAAAAGCCTAGTAACTTCCAGTATTAATTCCTAGAATGCTTCCCATTTAGAATTTGCTATTGGTAACATCATCAATTGGTCACACTGTATAGAATTTAAGAACTCTTAGACCACCATAGTCACCTTTACAAAAGCAAAAACCCTTCCCTTTACTTTAAGTAAATCCCACATCAGTACACTGATCACCGACACCTAGTGGTTCTTTTATCTGCAGATTCTTAATGCATGAATAATCACTGCTGATAAACAGATAAAGATTATTAATCTCTCTAGTTGCCTCTTGAATATACTGCTGTTAAAAATCATACAATAAATTCACAAACGTCTTGCTAGTGTGCAAGTTACCAATCCACAAGTTCCATTCATTATCTGGAAAGCTAAAACACCCATTATAAGACATTCTGATTTACTGGCCTACTCTATTTCTCTGTACAGTTCCCCCCTCGACGTGGGCACCTGTACGTGGTGAGGGGACCTCCCAGTGACGCTGCTGGACTTCCAAAACTAGCATCACTGGGATCCAACGCCCACAGCCTAGGTTCCGGGCTTACATCAATGGAATCCGGCGTGTTTGCCGTGCGCTGCGACCCGTGGAAATTCGGAAAGGGGGATCCTGGTGGTTGAGGGGCCCAGCTTCAATACACCACTTTGGCCCCTGCTTCGACAAGACGGGTGGTCCTGGAAGGCCCGGCTAGGATCAATCGGCTAGTAGGCTCGCCTGCGAGGGTCAACCGTGTCAATGCCACGCCCCTACCCTCATGGTCCGAGGGACAGGATTCAGGCTGGCGGCGGTGCGGGTATAGTGTCTGGGTAGCCCTGGCGTCCCACTCCCGAGCGCATTTATTGCATGCCGGGTAGTGGGCGTCCCTTTGGGCTCCGTGGTGGGTGGGGAGCCCGGGCACTGAACAATAAAATAAACTCTATGAATCCTGATAAACTTACTTCTTCAGGGGCCCCAACCCGGTCCCTATCTGAAAATACAGACACTGACAGCAATATTGCTTCAAAGAGGCAGCGGACTGAATTACCATCAGGTCCTATCCCGCGGTTTTTAATCATGCACTCCACCAATGAAAAACCGATCGGAAAAATGTCACCTTTCTCTATACAGAAAGGGTTAGATGGGTTAGTAGGTTCACCCAAATCAGTTAAGAGGCTCCGCTCTGGAGACCTCTTAATTGAAACTAAAAATGACAGGCAATTCGAACATCTACTCCGAGTAACATCAATCGGAGGAATCCCTATAACGGTGACACCACACAGAACACTCAATTCATCGAGAGGTGTCATTTCGGAGTGGGACCTTCTCGACGTCACCGAGGAGGAAATCTGCTCCGAATTAAAACCACAGGGAGTCATTGCCGTCAAGAGAATCACTGCGCGAAGGGAAGGAAAAATAGTTAAAACCAGGAGCGTTATCCTGACTTTTAACTCTCCTAAACCTCCTGACGAGATCAAAGCTGGATACATTAATTATTCAGTGCGTCCATACGTTCCGAACCCTTTACGGTGTTTTAAATGCCAGAAGTATGGACACTCTCAAATGGCCTGCCGTGGAGTCCTTGCATGCTCTCAATGCGGTGCAAAGGACCACGAAACAACAGCATGTTCAACCGCAAAACCCACCTGTATTAACTGTGAGGGCGAACATCCGGCCTACTCACGAGCATGCCAGAGGTGGAAAGAAGAAAAAGAAATTCAACGGCTGAAGGCAGAGATAAATATATCATAGCAGGAGGCAAGGAAATCGGTCAAACCCCTGAATATCAACAGACCTACCTACGCCCAAAAGGTAGCAGGGAGATGTTCCGTCGGAACTCAGACGGACATGACCATTCCTCCAAAGGAGTCTTTCACTCCCATCGCGCGGTATCTCTTAAGTTCGCAAAAACCTACACAGAAGGACCAATCAGCTGCCACTCCTATATCGGTACCTCCTAATACTCCACAATTAACAAAGGTAATTACGAAAGAAAAGAATAAGAAAGGGGAAGTCCCCCCCTAGTTCCCAAGAAAAGATGGATGTCGAGCAGAAGGAGGTACCCGAAGAATCAGTCTTGGAACTCTTTGCGGAGGAGGAAATGGACACGGGACAGCGTCCATTCTTCCCCAAAAAAGACAAATCCAAGACCGATAAAAGTAAGCCCTCAGCACCTCGGAAGCCGCCAGATGGACCCACCAAGCCAAAATAATGGCTAAATTCCTACAATGGAATTGTCGTGGATTCCGGCAAAATATTGATGACATCAAGGCCCTCCTGCAAAAGCACGAGCCAGTTTGCTTTTGCTTGCAGGAGACATATCTAAAGGCAAATGACGATCCCACGATGCATAACACCACAATTTTTCGTAAGGATAGAATTGCGGATGGCTCTGTACATGGGGGAGTGGCTATCCTTGTGGGTAACCAGACCCCAGTGCAGCCCTTACTAATTACAACTAGAATAGAGGCTGTTGCAGTTCGCCTTACGGTGGGATTTTTATTAACCGTCTGCTCTATCTATTTGCCACCTGGGACTGACATCTCCCAGGAAGACCTTGATGATCTTCTAATGCAGTTGCCTCCCCCTTTCTTACTTCTCCGGGATATGAATGGACATAACACCCTGTGGGGTAGTGCTAACATCAACGGAAGGGGACGAGTCATAGAGCGCATGCTCAATGACAATGACCTTTCCCTTCTAAATACTGGAACAAACACCTTCTTCCACATGCCTACCCGTACTTTTTCTGCCATTGATCTCTCTATCTGCTCCCCTTCTCTGCTCCCTTCACTCACTTGGGAAGTGGAGGAGAATCCATACGGAAGTGATCACTTCCCGGTGATAACCTTGTTACACAGTGGGAGACCATGTCTTCCCTTCAGGTTACCACGGTGGAAGTTTGATCAGGCTGACTGGACTGCCTTCCAACACCAGGCAAATTTTGATCTTAGTACAGTCAGTCAAGAGCCTATCAATGATGCAGTTAAGTACATCACAGAAAATATTGTCCAAGCAGCTGCGAATACTGTTCCAAAAACATCTGCCCGGTTTCCACCATTTCCCAAACCCTGGTGGAATTCACAATGCACAGCAGCAAAAAAGGCTCAAAACAAAGCGTGGGGGATATTCCGCCGATATCCTACCACGACCAATCTCATAGCCTTTAAACGTGCACGAGCCAAAGCACGCTACATCCGTCGTCAGAGTCAAAAGGAATCGTGGATCCGTTTTACATCATCTATTAACCACTCTACCAACTCTAAAGTAGTCTGGGATAAAATCCGGAGAATGAAGGGAAAATACACAGCACACCCCTCATCGGTCCTTGAATATAATGGATGTACTATTGCAGACTCTACTGCAATAGCAAATGCTCTTGGGGAAACTTTTTCTAACATCGCAGCAACATCATCTTACTCCCCAGAGTTTCTGGTCACAAAGCGCAATACTGAAAAACAGGCCCTTAAATTCACATCGAAGGGTTCCCACCCATACAATGGGCCATTTAATATCCATGAGCTGAAAACAGCACTTGCCCGTACAAAGGCTACCGCTGCTGGACCAGACAACATCCATTATGAAATGATCAAACATCTTTCAACAGAATCCATGGACGGTTTGCTTTTCCTGTATAACAGAATCTTCCTTGAAGAGCACTTTCCGGATACCTGGCGCAAGGCAACTATTCTTGCTTTTGCTAAGTCGGGAAAGGATCCTAAATGTCCAAAAAACTACCGTCCTATTGCTCTGACCAGCTGTCTGTGCAAATTGGAGAGAATGGTCAATGCTCGTCTCATATGGTATTTAGAATCGAACGATCTTTTCTCCCGCTTTCAGTGCGGCTTCCGAAGAAACAGGTCTACACTGGACCACTTAATTAGACTGGAAACATCAATCCGAGATGCTTTCCTAAAAAGAGAACACTTGGTGTCGGTGTTCTTTGACATGGAAAAAGCGTACGACACAACTTGGAGATTTGGTATTTTAAAAGACCTTCACAACGTCGGTCTGAGAGGCCACCTTCCCATTTTTATTAAAAATTTTTTATCCTTCCGTTATTTCCAAGTTCGTGTAGGATCCTCCCTTTCGCGGCCTTTTTGCCAAGAGGAGGGGGTACCACAAGGATCTGTCTTAAGTGTTACGCTTTTTGCCATTAAAATAAACGCTATTTCTAAACAACTTCCTCCAACTATAACCAGTGCACTCTATGTCGATGACTTCAGCATATTCTCTCAATCATGCAATATGAGAGTTATTGAGAGACAACTGCAACAAGCTATTGACCGTGTTAACATCTGGGCCACAGCCAATGGTTTCAGGTTCTCACCGGAGAAGACCATTTGCGTCCATTTTTGTCGTAAACGTAACCTCCACCCTGAGCCTGGATTACGACTTGGACAAAGCACCATTCCAGTCGTATCAGAGGCAAAATTCCTGGGACTCATTTTTGACAAAAAGTTGACATTTGTTCAACACATTCGTCAGCTACGTACGAAGCGTACGAGAGGGCTTAACATCCTCCGCTCTCTCTCTTCTACCTCTTGGGGTGCAGACCGATGCGCTCTACTACGTCTGTACCGTGCACTTGTACGCTCAAAATTAGATTATGGGTCTCAGGTGTATGCATCTGCCAGAAATAGCGCTGTTCGTTGGCTTGACCCCATCCACCACCAAGCCATTCGTATCGCTACTGGTGCATTCCGAACATCACCTGTCCAAAGTCTGTATGTCGAAGCAAATGAACCATCCTTGTCGCTTCGACGAATGCAGTTATCTCTACAATATGCCTTCAAGCTGAAGTCCCTGCCGGACCATCCCACGTGGACATCCGTTTTTGAGCCACGATGGGAAAATCTTTATAACACACGGCGGGCCGCCAATCGCCCATTCGGCATTCGTGTTCAAGAGCTACTCAATGAGCTTAACATCTCGGTAGACAGGGTCGCTCGATCACCAAAGGAGCCCCTTCCACCCTGGCATGCACAAACATCAGCATGTGACTTCTCGCTCAAACTTGCGACGAAGTCTAATACTCCGCCTTCTGTCTACCTTCAGCTCTATTCACAACACCGTGCAGAACATTTTGACTTCTTGCCAGTTTTCACAGACGGCTCGAAGTCAGAATCGTATGTGGGATCTGCTGCTGTCTTTCCAAATAATACCATATCAGAGCAGATACCCCTTGACTGCAGCATTTACACTGCAGAGCTGCATGCCATAGAGTTAGCTCTAGATCACATAAGAAAACACCGTTACCAACGGTGTATTATATATGCCGACTCAATGAGTGCACTACAGGCTTTATCAGCGAAGTCACACACTAATCATCCAACCCTGTCCCGAATCCAGCAGATAATATACAGCCTCTTTGTAAGTGGATTTGATATCCGATTCTGCTGGATCCCCAGTCACATCGGGATTAGAGGAAATGATTTGGCTGACACTGCAGCCAAATCGGCAGCCCTGACGGATAATCTTGACCTGTTAGTCCCCTATACAGACTACAGGCAAGTGATCCGTAGTAACCTACAATCTCAGTGGCAAGATTCGTGGCATCGACTGATTACTACAAACAAACTATGTCGAATTAAGCCTATGATCCATCCATGGCGGTCCAGCTTACGCAGGGATCGCAAAGAGGAAGTTGTTCTTGCTCGGCTCCGCATAGGACACTGTCATCTAACACACTCCTTTTTGCTGAGGGCTGATGACCCTCCTATGTGCGAGCAGTGCGACACCATTTTATCCGTTAAACATATTTTATGTGACTGTACCAATTTTAGAAATGCTCGTTCTACCGCTTTTAACCATCTGACTGAGCCATATACACTCAGTCAGATTTTATCCGACAATGACCATGTGTCTGCTATTTTTAGTTTCCTAAAAACAATAAACCTTTTTACTCGTATTTAAAAAAAAAAAAAAAAAATCTTATTATTTTAAGATTTACTATTGTTACTTGTTTACAGATATTTGTCTTTTACAGTTTACAATTGTTTTTATACTCTGACTTAGTGACCTAATTCATTAGGTCACTGAATGTTTTACTAATTTTGTTGACAAAGTTTTGGCGCATTATAGCCTAAGTTGCTGATGCGCCAATAAAACTCAATTAACTAACTAACTAACTCTGTACAGTTCTTCATTGTACTCATTAGAGTAATAGGGCCTATAACTCATTCCTACTCTCATTTTTGCTTTCCCAGTGCTTATGTCAAATCAAACTGACTCACCATTACACTAGCCACCCATGTCAACTGGATGCACTAATTTAGATTTTACATGTTTCTTAACTAACAGCATAACCCCTCCTCCCTTCTCTGTGCCGTCGGTTTTTTCTGTACACATTGTACTTCCCAAATTCAAATTTTGCATTCCTTATATCTGTGTGATAATACGTCTCTGTTATTCCCAACAGTATCCGCCTTTGATGTATTCACCAGCACTTCATATTTATTGTATATATATATTTTTTTACTGTACTCCTTCGCCTCCATAGCCAGGTGGGCAGGAGCAGCAGTGCATAGCACACACTTCTTGATTTGACCGGGGTTCGAGCCCGTGACCACCGAATACAGAGGATACAGAAAGGTCAGAGAATGACCACCGCATATCTCCGGAGCAATATGACCTTAGTTGCTAATGCTCCTAAAAACCAAATAACAAAAAACAAATAACATTACTTTACTCCTAGCATTGGTGTACAGGCAAGTATACTTGCACCTGTTCTTATTCTTAGTTTCCCTAACACAGCACATGTATTTACGTGTTTAGTGATGACTCCCAGCAGGTCTAGAAATCTTCAGCACCTTGCTTTCCAGGTTGCTGCTCATTACAATAGAAGCAGTGCAAGAATCACTTTCGTCTCTGCTTGAAGCTGTTATTAAGCTATTGGTCTACTAACAGTTTTCCCGCTCACTTGATTTTACCTCTATAGCATCTGAAAATATTCTTGCATCCTTTCTATTTAAGTGTATATTTCATCTCTGTAGAAGCAGTCTCTTCTGTTAACAACACCAATCACTCCAAGAAAAATTCTACCCCATGTGCTGTGCACAGTCTCACCAGGGTCAAATTGATTGACAAGACTCTCATCATATACTTGCTGTTATGATATCTGG
The DNA here is from genome assembly GCF_048544385.1 of Mastigoproctus giganteus. Taxonomy (NCBI): domain Eukaryota; kingdom Metazoa; phylum Arthropoda; class Arachnida; order Uropygi; family Thelyphonidae; genus Mastigoproctus; species Mastigoproctus giganteus. Next base: position 110,994,864 of record NC_143585.1, read on the forward strand.
GCAGAATTACAGACATTTTCAAATTTATCCCTAACTCACAACTTTTTTTCAGCATTGAGCCATTCTTGTTAAATAAGTCCGCAGTATCTCCTCTCAATGTCATTAGTGCCAACATGTACAACAGTATCACCTTTTGTACTCTTAAAAGATGATATTTTCTCTACCATCTCATCAACTTTTGCTCCTGGTTCTATTATGCCTGTCCTTTTTTGCATAATATATTTCCCGTTTCCCTGACAATAGTCATCAACAACTACCTCCTGTAAAATCCTGTATAAATGTAGACTTTGCTGGTATTTATCCTCCAGAACTTACTCTAATGAGAACAGATAATGCTAATTATTTAGACCTGGACATTAATATCAATGGCCCTCATGCTTCAATTAACATATACAGTAAGAGAGATGCTTTCAATTTCAGTGTAGTCGGTTTCACCCATTGACACTTTTACATTTCAAAAAAAGTGCATGCGAATATAGTACTCTTCCAATGCTTCAGAATTGCCACTATTTGTAATAACAACATTCTCTTTTTAAACAATAACAAATTGTTTCATAATAGTTTCCCCTTCAGCCTTCCTTTACCACCATTTTATGAAAGCACTGGATAGCATGAAATTTAAAAAACTTATTGATAACAATATTGATATTAACAATGTAATTGCTGGTTGATCTCTTTTTACAGACAGGCTTGTACATAATGTATAGTCATATCTCCAAACCTCTGTTGTGTCTCATGGTGTAGAAAGCCTGTGCCACGGATTGGCTAACTTCGGGGGTACGATGTTTTGTCTTGCTAACTGTTTGGTCAGCCTATTGTTCAGTCTCATATTTGTAATAACAATACCATTACTGACTTAAACATATGAGGCGTATGTCCAGGGACCTACTTTTGGTACGGGTTACACAACTCCAAACTTCCCAAGCACTACTACATACCCCTTCTTCCATTTACTTTCTGCTGTTCTTAAACTCTATATCTTGTGCTTGATTAGGCTGGCTGAAAGCAATATTTGAGATACTATTTTTCTGCTATCATTCCTTTTTTCTTCAAAAGCAAAGTTTAGTCTTTTCAATGCTACTTTGTTAGTCTAGATCTCTCCCCTTTGCTGGTTCATTTGCCTCATTTGTTTAATTGCCAATTTCTGCATCATGCGGGTACAGTTTACTCTGACCAATTTACACCTTCTCACCCCCCACGCACTTGTGGTTACTTTACTTGTTATAAATTCATTGGGAACTATCGGCTTATTTCTTTGGTCTCTGTTACAGCCTTGTTGCTTTCACTTCCCTCAGTTCGTCAGTAAGTTGTCATTTCCTGACTCTTTTCTTTCATCTTGAAATTATGCTTTTGTGTTAAATTTCACATAGGAGTGTTTCCTATCTTTAATTTTTTCATTTCATTTTTTCCTTAACTGAAATCATTTGGTTTCAATTTTAGTGTAATTTTGCATTTTACTTTACATTTTACTTTTTATTAATTTAGTATTATATGATTTTGTTTTTTTTTCCTTTCTGCCTGGTCTCTGTTGAGTTGGCTACTACTATGTATATGTCTGCTCAATTTTTCTGTCTGTCACATACACATCTTAACAGAAACAGAGATCTTGCTTGCCGACCGGGCTAGCCAGGTGGGTAAAGTGCCTGCCTGATAACCCAAAGGTCGCGGGTTCGATTCCCGCCTCGGGAATCAAACCCGCAAAAACCTTGGGAGGTGCATTATGGCCACAGAAGCCTATGCGCCAACAACTACCAAAAAGAAAAAAAAAAAACAGACCTTGCTTATTGCAGTGCTCTCTTTGGTTTTGGCTGCCGGCCCTTGTTGACATAGTTAAAAATCTTAGGACATACAGCTTTAAGTACCACTTATATATATTTTAATTGAATTTAATTATATAAATTTATTATGTAATCTTTTATTTTTCAGGCTCTTTTAATATTTTCCATTGTTGCTACACCTGTCAGGTCAGTACCCCCACCCATACACTTATCTAATCTATTTTCTTACATTTCATTATGGTTGCTGGGCATTTCTACTATTACTAGTATTGGCCCGGATCCATATTTCATTCTAAGACGTTATTATTTTTTCATTCTTTTTTAGACTTTCCGTATATCACTACAACCTATTTTTATTAATTATATAATATATATATATTTCAATATCGAGCTTATGGTATATGTATTTTGTATCTCCCATCTAGTTTAAGTTATGTATTATGACATAACGTGGTGCCTCCGTAGCCAGGTGGGAAGGAGCAGCAGTGCATAGCACACGCTTCTTGATTAGACCTGGGTTCAAGCCCGTCACCACCAAATACGATGGATGTGGAAAGGTCAGGGAATGACCACCGCATATTCCTGGAGCAATATGGCCTTAGTTGCTAATGCTCCTAAAAACCAAATAACAACAACAACAACATGACATAACGTTATGTTTGTAAATTCTAACTAGTTATATGAGATAATAAATTTAACTATTTATTGCCAACCTACACGATTTGAACTGTCGCTCGACCATATTTGGTATTCGGGCACTGGAAAGACAAGGTATAAATACCCCATATATTATGATTTTGAAGAAAATATATGAGAACGCTACCTCCGTTATTAGAATAGACAAAGACAGTAGGAAATTTAAAATGGAGAAAGGAGTTCGACAAGGAGACATAATATCTTCGAAGCTGTTTACTGCTTCCCTTGAGGAAGCTTTCAGAAGATAACTCGTCGCAGAAAGGAGTCAATGTGAATGGAGAGTACCTAAACCATTTACAATTTGCATTGTGGTCATAAGCCACGATTCCAAAGAATTAGAGGAAAATCTTAATCAGTTATGCACAGTTAGTAAGGATTTTGGACTAAAGATGAATACGGCTAAAACAAAAGTAATGATGAACAAGTATGCCACAGAAAGGGACATAATGCTTGAAGGAGCAGTAATTGAAAAGGTGGAGTCATATACTTATCTGGGACAACTTATTAGCTGTAATAATGATAAATGGCCGGAAGTCAAAAGAAGAATAAATTTTGGATGGATAGCATTCAGGAAATATAGTCACATACTGAAGAGCAATATCCCAGTTTGTCTGAAATGTAAAATAATGAACCAATGTATACTCCCCACCATGACTTTGGAAGTGAAACTTGGGCACTCACCAAAAGAATGGAAGAGAAGCTGAGAACTACACAGCGAAGAATGGAACGAATTATATTGGGAATCAGACTGTTAGATAAGAAGAGAAACATACGGATTAGGCAGCAAACTCAAGTCAAGGACATTCTTATCAAAACTAAAGAACTAAAATGGTCTTGGGCAGGACGCATAGCTCGAAGACATGATGATAGATGGACTTAGAAAATAACAGAATGGTACCCAAGAGCAGCTAGAAGAAAACCTGGAAGACAACGGTGGAAATGGATAGATGAAATTCATGAGTTTGTGTGTAGTAAATGGATGGCCATTTCACAAAATAGAAGGAACTGAAAAGTTGCTGGAGAGGCCTTCATCCTGCAGTGGATTGAAAATGGCTGATGATGATGATATATGTTAAATCACCAATACTAAAAGCTCTACGAATATGAATGTCGTATGTTATGGGCAAGTAGTAAAGTTAAATTTTTAAACACATATGTAATGCTATAAATTATATATATATATATATAGTTTATAATCCTCTTCTGATACTGATTACACTGCTACAAACTACATAGAAACCTCCTATAATGAATACTAGAAAAATGGCTGCATAATTCAAAGTTCTTGTTGATACTACACAATGCCTGCAGAAGTCAACTGTAGTTTTTTAAGCAATTACAAAAGCCAAATAAAGAATAAATACACCAGATTAATCAGAAAATTACAAACAAATACTAAACTACTGAATTTAAATTAAAAGTTAGAGAAAAGCAATAATTCAGATTAATAAATAAATTCCTCTTGAAATAAATTGAAAATTAAGTGTGGATTTTTTTTTTTTTTTTTGATAAAGATTGTTTTCTTCAAGAACTGAAACTCTGGGAACAGATGGCCTCTTGTTTTGCAGTGTCTATTCTAAACACTTTTTTTTAATTATGAACAAAATATGTCATTTAAATTAGTGCATTTGCATCATTTCTACATATACTAAATAACCGCAGTTGTACAGTGGCATCATTACACAATCTCATATTGTGAGTTCTTTCACAATGTGTTGCCTATTTCATTATATGTTGAATAAGTAATGCTTTCCCAATAGAGAAGACTATTGTTAGTTATTCTCAGTGGGCACTACTATTCAAAAGGAAGTTGCCAGGTTAATTGACCCTTCATCGGTTAGTGATTTTGCTGTGCTTTTCCTACAACATTTAACTGATCAGAATCTCAAGAACTATAGGACTTCATTTTTTTTTTCCATCTTGCTTGCAAGCCAAGCAAGTTGTTAGTGTTGTAGTGACATTACCAACAGACATTTTGGTGTTATTATTGTTGCAATTCTGACCTCTCTACCTCCTAATATCTAATATCAGAGCTGTGTTATCTAAAATAAGGAAAAATTGTTTTTCTGTTTTAAAAAAATATGTAAAACTGTTATTTTCTGACTTTCGCAAATTAAGAGATGTACAGGTATTATGCTGTGTCGCGGGTTCGAATCCTGCCTCGGGCTTGGATCAAAGTACTGCAAAAACCTTGGGAGGTGCATTATGGCCACAGAAGCCGATGCGCCAACAACTACCAAAAAAAAAAAAAAAAAAAAAAAAAAAAAGGTATTATGCTGTGTGACAATTTTTGGGATATATTCTATTTTTGAATCATCAAAAAATATATTAAACATATTAAAAAGAATACAAGTATATATTTATTGTAGTCTGAATCCAATAGAACTTAATTTAAATAATCTTTTTGAGTACAGGTGACCCCTGCTTAACACTGATAGAGCGCTAAGTGAATCCGCACTAAACGAGCTCCACATACCCATAATGTAACCTATGTATTTGTATTTGTGAGTCGTGGTCTATGCCATAGGATATTTCCTAATCAATAATAAACGGTAGTGAAAAGTCACACAAATGTCGGTCAAAATATTTAATATTAAAAATTTGTACATATAAAATATTCTCCATTATATACGTTTATAATTACATTACGTATCAAAATTAAACTTAAAATGCCAATTAAAATCATGATTTTATTAATCCGATGGCCCTGAACTGTTGAGTTTTCGTATCTTTGGTAGATTTTGGGTTGTACTTTGGCCCTCTTCCTAGTAAACTAAAAGGGGTTTTACTTTAAAATCCCCCACAGCGTTACCACCCAACAATAATGTCAACCGATCTTCACCGCTTCGAAGTCTGGCATGCTTTTTTTTATTCTTTCGATATGAAACTGCTTTTAGGCATTCATTTCCAAAAACGTCCTGTTTCATTTATGTTAAAAACTTTTTGAGAAGTATAACACCCCTCTTAAATAATTTTTAGAAGTTCTTTTTTGAAAGTTTTGGCTCCTCGATCTGCACTTGCGGCTTCTCACTAGATTTTAAATCTATTCAACCTTTCTGTCTTTCCTGCTCTAAAATTAATTCTTTATTTTTTGTAATTGTTCTTACAGTTGAACTTGCCAGCTCTAAATTATTGAACACATCCACTTGTTGTTGAACGGAATCGACTCGCTTCAAAACAGATAATTTAATTTTCAAATTCAGTCTTTTCAAATTCAGTCTATAAAGCTAAGAAATAGCTTACTAGGCTTCGTACCATGTCCAGATGTTGTTGCATTTTAATTATCTGCCATTATTAATCTTTTAAAATGTAACTGCATTGCATTAATTATGATACAATGTTCAAGTAAACTGTCTAATACTGTACTGAGTGATGACTAGACTCCAGATAAATGCATATAACGCAAATATTACAAACAATATACTTGATCATTTTTTAAAATGTTTATCTTAGAACTATGTAACAAGTCACCCTACTGCAATTAAATTAGCGTGGGAGAAAATTTCACCGAGGGTGGGAAAATTTTGCAAGTTGGGGTTAAAAACTTTGCTATTCATTTTCAAGCTATCGACTAAATCATCAGATGAAACATTTTCATTAATTAAACATGCCAAAAATTCAATCTGTACACTGGTAAAAGAGCATTATAGTGAGTTGTGACACCGTTAGAGTTTGTTATTGGTTTTTTTTTTTTAGGAGCATTAGCAACTAAGGCCATATTGCTCCGGGATATGCGGTGGTCATTCCCTGACCTTTCCGCATCCTCCGTATTTGGTGGTGACGGGCTCGAACCCCAGTCTAATCAAGAAGCGTGTGCTACGCACTGCTGCTCCTTCCCACCTGGCTACGGAGGCGCCGCCGTTAGAGTGATATATGTGTTATAATATAAGAAGCGTTATAGCATATAAGCATAGAGTGAACCGCATTATAATGAGGGCCTGCTGTATTGAAATATAGATAATATAGGTGTATATTGTGAGATAATTAGGCAAGATGTGGTTTATTCAGAACAGTTTGGTTTATTCAGTATGGACTAAGTTTGTCGTCTGACTTGCTGTGAATGCTGATGTGACTTGGCACTTGCAAAGTTGGTCTTGTTTCAGTCACTAATGCAGAACAAATTATTCTCCCCCCTTACATGTGGTGATGGACCTGGAGATTTCTTAGTTTCTTCACTTCAAGAACAAGAAGCCTATGGCAGATATAAGCTAGTCTGTAATCAGGTCACAAAGGAGGTTAGGCAGGCGATGGCAGATTACGAGAAATCTTTGGCAAAAGATGCCAAGAAGAACAGCAAGGATTTCTTTACTTATATAAACTCTAAAAGGAAGGGGATGAATCTGATTGGTCCACTTTATATCGATGGTCCGACTGTTGGTGATGCTGCTCAGTTAGCAAACAAACTGAATGAGTATTTTGCATCTACATTCACACATGAGGAGTTATTAAGGTTTGAAAATGGCAGAAGGTTATCAAATTGTAGCAGGGTGCTTAATGATTTTGTAATAACTGAGAGCAAAGTGGAGGAGAAATTGTTGAAGTTAAACATAAGAAAGACACCTGGGGTGGATGGGATCTATCCAGTTGTATTAAAGGAGGCGGCAAAGCAACTAAGCAAACCCTTAGCCATAATTATGAGAGCATCCTTGGACATGGGGGAGGTCGCCACGGACTGGAGATGTGCAAATGTATCCCCAGTTCACAAAGGGGGATCGAAGGGTGACACAAGTAATTACAGACCAATTAGTTTAACTTCTGTTCCGGGTAAAATAATGGAGTCACTGGTTAAAGATGCATTGCAGGATCATCTAGACAAGACTGCAGCAATACTTCAGACACAGCATGGGTTTGTTAAGGGTAATCTTGTCTGACAAATGTGATAGGATATTATGATATGGTTACAAAAGAACTGGATGCAAAAAATAATTTTGATATCATATATTTGGATTTCAGGAAAGCTTTTGACACTGTTGCTCATGGAAGACTACTGTACAAATTGGAGCAGATGGTATTAAGGGTAAGTTGCTACAATGGATAAAAGGATGGTTGAGTGGGAGAAGACAGAGGGGGGTAATTAATGGGTGCTGCTCTTCGTGGATTAATGTTATTAGTGGAGTCCCACAGGGTTCGGTATTGGGTCCTCTGTTGTTTTGTATATTTATCAGTGATATTGATGAAGGTATATCAGGCTTAATGTTGAAGTTTGCAGATGATACAAAGGTTGGCAGGGTTGTTAATGACAGTAATGGCAGGTGCTACTGCAACGGGATCTAGATAATTTGGGCAGATGGGCTAAGAAGTGGCAACTGATATGGTTACAAAGGAACTGGATGCAAAAAATAATTTTGATATCATATATTTGGATTTCAGGAAAGCTTTTGACACTGTTGCGCATGGAAGACTACTGTACAAATTGGAGCAGATGGTATTAAGGGTAAGTTGCTACAATGGATAAAAGGATGGTTGAGTAGGAGAAGACAGAGGGTGGTAATTAATGGGTGCTGCTCTTCGGGGATTAATGTTATTAGTGGAGTCCCACAGGGTTCGGTATTTGGTCCTCTGTTGTTTTGTATATTTATCAGTGATATCGATGAAGGTATATCAGGCTTAATGTTGAAGTTTGCAGATGATACAAAGGTTGGCAGGGTTGTTATTGACAGTAATGGCAGGTGCTACTGCAACAGGATCTAGATAATTTGGGCAGATGGACTAAGAAGTGGTAACTGAAGTTTAACCTTGACAAATGCAAAGTACAGTGTAAGTGTGTTTAGGATCAAGTGGCACTAGGGGTTTCCCCCATCTCCGCGTAGTTTACATTGTGGTGTGTTACAGTACGCTGTAAATGCCAGAGATTTAAAATTGTGTGGGTTTTGGATCGTTTAATGTCATGTACTGTTGTTCTTCTGGTCGTTTAGCCGCTAAACCCCAACGTTGCCCCACTTACGCCCCGTGGAGGCAGACCAGGAACCCAGTAGTTTATATGCACTCTGGCAGGTCCTGCCACCTAATTTCCTGAGATTTCGGTGGCTAGGACCTAAAAAAAAAAAAAAACGGGGGCACTTAAGTTTAGAAAAGCCAGGAGAGGTTGATATGATTCAGTTTTCAGTTTAGAAATCGTAAATTTTGATTAGTTATGTGGGTTTACGCTGGCGTATTAGTCAGAGTAGGGAGACTGAAGACTGGGGCGAAAGACAGAAGTATGGGGTCGATAGGGAAGGCAACCCCAGATGGTCAGTAAGGCATGCCCATGCCTCACCAGGTGAAATATATGGGGTGATAGGGGAGGGAGGAAACAGGAAGACCATCTCCTCCCCCCCTGACAGGGATAGGAAAAAAAGGTACCAAGCAAGGGAGCTGGTAGAGATCGCCATTTGGCTACATGGCAGTGAGGCTGCATCAGTCGTAGTGTAGTCATAAGTCCGGTAGTAGAGTCACTCGTGGGACAGTGTCCCGTCCAAGTTGAATGTTTTTGTTTTGGTTCTCTATCTTCATTCAGTATATTTGTCAGTTTCACTTAGATCTCATATTTGTTGGTACATAGGCTGGGTTTCTTGGTAGACAGCTAGTAGCTTCCACATAATTTTCATTCTGGGGTGTGTCCTAAAGGATGTTTTGATTTGTTATCTGGCTGGTCGTCTTTCACTCCTGGTGTATTGCCTATAGTGTTCTCCTTCTTGAGAAAAGTTCTTGAGCGAAGTTGGTCAGGGCTCTGTATTCCTCCTCTGAATCCAGTAGGTGAAACTCTTGCCCTCTGGGGAGGTATCTTATACTCATGATTAGAATGCACCTGAGATCCTCATATTGCGGACAGTCGTACATGAGGTGTTCCCAGGTTTCGATTTCTCCACATGTACAGCATGGGTCCTCTACAAGGACGAAGTGCATTAACTTTGCCTTAAAGGGGCCGTGCCCAGTTAGCAAGTATGTTGTTTGCAACCCCAGAAAGAACCAAGTAGGCGATTTTGGATAGATTTTTTCAAGTTGCGGTAAGAACTTGTGGGTGATTGCTCCTTTGGTTGTTTCTGCCCACCTGTCCTGCCACACCTGCAGCAGGTGAGACTATAGCCTGATCTTTTCTGCCTTATGGTTGTTTGTTGGGTCTATTGTAAATTCCAAGAAAGTGGTGGTTATTCCCTTAGATAAGTAGTAGAGGAGTCCTGTTCTTGCGATTTCAAGATCAAGTGGAAGTACTGCTGCTATCACCTGAAGCGTTGGGTTACTCCCCATTCTGCAGGTGTGGGTGGTAGTGAGGAGGATGGTGCGTTGAATTGCATCCAGGGTTCTCTTATTTACGACCAAGGCAGTTTTGTCATACCAGATTGCTGAAGCATATGTAATTATTGGGAGGAAGGTTGTCTTGTAGTATAAGGCTAGGGTACACTTTTTGAGACCCCAGTCTCGCCTTGTGACCCTAGCTACCATGGCAGAGTAGTTTCTGATCTTTTGTCTTAGGAATTTGAGATGTGGTTGGAAGGTTTGTTGTTTGGTTTTTAGGAGCATTAGCAACTAAGGCCATATTGCTCCGGGATATGCGGTGGTTATTCCCTGACCTTTCCGCATCCTCCATATTTGGTGGTGACGGGCTCAAACCCCGGTCTAATCAAGAAGCGTGTGCTATGCACTGCTGCTCCTTCCCACCTGGCTACGGAGGCACCGTGGTTGGAAGGATAAGTTATGCAAAGTACATAGTGTGCATAGTGTTAGGGTCAGGCGCCACCTGTGATTTCTCACATCTGCGCCATATGTACGCTGTGAAGAAATACAGAACTACTGTAAATGCCAGAAAAGTGTTGTCTGTTGTATATGACATATTGCGTTAGGTTCTGTTGGGTGTCCTGGCATTTGGCCGCGGGCCCCCTGGTGGGACCTCACATTGCCCGCACACACCGCTAGGAGGTATTAGCATTAGCATTAGTAGAGGCATTTGATGCAAGAAAGCAAGCTTATGCAGCATCAGCCAAAAAAAAAAAGAAAAAAAAAAAAAACGCACTTCCACTTCACCCCTCTGTTTGTTCAAAATACCTGTCCAGCTGAGCCTTAAACTTATTTAGGCTATCAACCTCCACCACAAGGGATGGAAGTCTGTTCCACCAACCAACCACCCGCTGGCTAAAGGCAAATTTCCGCACGTCTATCCTGCATCTGTCTTTCCTCAATTTGAATTTATGCCCTCTCAGGTGATTTTTCTGAGCTTGAGGAAGAATCCCATCAGCATTGAGCATGCTTAAACCATTCAAAGCTTTATACACCTCTATCAGATCACCTCGCTGGTGCCTAGTCTCCAGACACTGTAATTTGCAAAACTTAAGGTAGCCAGGCTGCCCTTTATTCTCTGGCTGGTCTCCGCCAGGGTCGCCTGAGCGTCCTGGACGAAGACCAAGTTAAAAAAAAAAAAAAAAAAAAAGAGAAGAGAAGGCCTGGGGAACAAGAGGAAGGGGGTCTGAATGTGAGGAACAAGCTAAAGTGGACAGATAGAGGGGATGGGTATTAGGTATTAGGTATGTTCGGGGTCTGACGGCACCTGGGATTTCTCCCATCTCCGCGTATGTTCTCTGTATCGGACAAGCCAGAGATTTAAAAGTGTGTGGGATATGTACTGTGTAGTTTGTTGTGCCCATTGTTCGTCCGGCCTGTTAGCCGCCGGGCCCCTAGTGAGACCCGACGTTACCAATACCTGCCACAGGGAGGCCGGCCGGGTGTTACCAATATTTGTACTCTGGCTGGTCTTGCCACTTACTTTCCTGGGATTTTAGTTAGTTAGTTAGTTATTTGATTTTTAAGAGCATTAGCAACTAAGGCCATATTGCTCGGGGATATGCGGTGGTCATTCCCTGACCTTTCCGCATCCTTCGTATTTAGTGGTGATGGGCTCGAACCCCGGTCTAATCAAGAAGCGTGTGCTACGCACTGCTGCTCCTTCCCACCTGGCTATGGAGGAGCCTGGGATTTTAGTGGCTAGGACCAAAAAAAAAAAAAAAAAAAAAAAACGAGGTTGATATTAGTGATACTTTACAAGTTAGTATTAATATTGCGCGACGTGGGGCTGTGCGGTGAAAGTGAGTTTTAAAAACCAAATAGGTTCGGGCAAGAATTTTGATGTTCTCTTTTGATTTTGACATGTAGGGCTAAACGCTGTGCAAGACAAAAGTTTGGGGGGAGGATGAAGACTGGGGAGAAGAAATTGGAAATAAGGGGCCGACAGAGTAGATGGCCCCTGCAGGTAGTGAGGCATGCCCGTGCCCCACCAGAGTGAAAAAATTGGGGAGGCAAGGAGAGGCAAGCCTCTCCTCCCCAGGAGTTTGGAAAGAAAGATCCGCTCAAGAGAGTGCGGATTTGGGTCGCCAATAGGCTGTTCCGGCGGGAGAGTGCCACGTATGTCGTCTCCATCAGTTTGCAGGCCCTAAAAAATTGGCCGTTCAGTCTCATCTAGGTGGGACACTAATAGGGGGTTAAATCTGGATGTCATCCTTCCAGACTGCATGTGGTCTGGGGCTTATTTTCTGGTCATTATCTTGGGGTCATAATCAAGTCAACTGGCTGTCATTATGGGGTTTTATCCCTTCCGTGATGTTTGCTAGTCCTTACAGGGATCAAAAGTCACAGGGGCAGGTGCCACTGTGCGAGTGCCAAAGGCCAAGCACTCTCTGGGAGTCAGCTTTTCAAGGAGTGCCAACCATAATGCCAGCATATTATTTTAATCTTCAGTCTTACACTTTTATCAGTTGGGAAAATGCTATCCGACCCCAGTTTGTGTTTGCACTTGAAGGTCGTTGTTCTGAGCAGCTCTAAGTTCAGCAAACTTTGCCTGTCTGATGGTAAAGACAGCTTGTGCATAACTCGTTAAAGCTTTGTATGTTGTTTCATTCTGAAGCAGGTATATTTCATGGTTACGAGGGTTATCCTGGATTTCAGTAAAAAATTTGAGCCTACAATCATCGTAAGCAGGGCACTCATACATGAGATGCCCCCATGACTCCTCTTCACCACAGTGGCAGAATGGATTGCTTTCAATTGCAAAGTACAAAGTATGTTGAGGGTCAAACGGCACCAGGAATTTCTCCCATCTCCGCGAGTGTTCGCTGTATCGAGGGACAGTACTCTGTCAAGACCAGAGATTTAAAAGTGTGTGGATCATGTGTTGTGCCCATTGTTCTTCTGGCCTATTGGCCGTCGAGCCCCTGATGAGACCCGACGTTGTCCGTACTATGCCAACGAGGAGGCTGGCCAGGTGTACCTTGAAATTTATTATACTCTGGCAGGTCCCACCGCCTAATTTCCTGGGATTTCAGTGGCTGGGTCCTATAGAAAAAAAAAAAAAAAAAAAAGATAGATAATCGCGGTGATATAATTGCAAAATCGCTATTAAGTTAGTATGTGGGGTTTGTTCCCCGAAATTACCATGGGATTGTACGCTAAAATGACAAGTTATAGAGGCCTAATGGGGCGGGCAATAATTTTGGTGCTAATTTAAATTTGGATGCGTGGGGCTTTCGCGGTGTATAGTCAAAGAGAAGGGTAGGGAGACTGAAGGCTGGGGGGGAGAAAGACAAGTAAGGGGCCGATAGGGTAGATGGCCCCTGCAGTCAGTGGGGCATGCCCATGCCCCACCAGAGGGAAAGGGGGATGGCAGGAGGAGGAGAAGACAGCGAGCCATCTCCCCACCCCCTGCCAAGGAATAGGAGTGAAAGCAGGCTGGTGAAGATTGCCAGCCCAGATCGCCATATGGCTAGGTGGCAGCAATGTGCTGCAATCATTTCTCTGAGCCCTTGCATGGTAGTATCTGGGAAGGTTTCCGTGGTTGTGTAGACATTCTGCTGGTCTGCACGGCATGGTTGTTTACTGCAGTGGTTGAGGCTGTGGGAGCGTCTTTCTCCTTGTGAAGAGGTCCTGGGCCAGCTGCGCGAATGCCTTGTATGTGTCAACTTCAGTTATGGTGAGGTCTTCTTGATTACGGAGGTTAAGCTGTGTTCTAGTAATGAACCTGCAATAGAGGTCCTCATATAGTGGGCAACTGTACATTAGGTGCTCCCACGTTTCACGTTCACCACAGAGGCAGAACGGTGTATCACTCAGTCCAAATCCTTGTAGTTTGTCTCTAATGGCCCCGTGTCCCGTCAGCAGGTAGGTGGTGTAGAGTCCTGGTGAGAGCCACGGTGGATAATTCGGGTATACTAGCCGTATTTAACCCCGGGGGCTCACATCTAGTGAGTATGGGCTTGGCAAACCCAGGGTCCTGAGCTGGATATCATCATTCTTCTCTTTCTTGGTGATTCCTTTCTACTTCTCTCTCTCTCTCTCTCTCTCTCTCTCTCTCTCTCTCTCTCTCTCTCTCTCTCTCTCTCTCTCTCTGTCAGGGGGTAACTTGGGAATTTTTTTTTTGGCTGGTGCAGCATAAGCCTCAGGCTTCCTTGTACCATATGGCCATTAATAATAATAATAATAATAATAATAATATGTTGGGTAGAAATTTTCTAGTTATTGCACCTTTGCTGGAGGTCTCCCAGCGGGCCTGCCAAGTTTGTTGGAGGTAAGCGGAGAGATGGCTCCTTTCTACTTTGGGATCATTTGACAGATCTATGGGAGGCGCCTCCGTAGCCAGGTGGGAAGGAGCAGCAGTGCGTAGCACACGCTTCTTGATTAGACCGGGGTTCGAGCCTGTCGCCACCAAATACGGAGGATGCGGAAAGGTCAGGGAATGACCATCGCATATCCCGGAGCAATATGGCCTTAGTTGCTAATGCTCCTAAAAACCAAATAACAAACATAACAAACAGATCTATGGTGTAGTCGAGGCATGTTGCCGTTCTGCCTTTGGTCAGTTGATAGAGTAGCCCATGCTTAACAATCTCCAGGTCCAGAGGGAGGGATCCCGTTAGAGCCTGGAGTGCGTGGGTACTTACAGTGTTACATGCTCTCGAGATGGTTAAGAGTATGTGTCGCTGTGTAGTCTCCAATTTTTCCGATTCACTGCAGTGTTAGCCTTGCGATACCATATTCCAGAAGCATATGTAATCGCTGGCAGGAAAATAGCTTTATAGTAGAGGCTGAGGGTTTTCCGCCCCATTCCTTGCGTGTGATTCGTGCAAAAAGTGCGGAGTATCCTCTAATTTTCTTCCGTAAGTGCACTATATGTGGTGTAAAGCTTAGGTTTTTGTCTAGTACGACTCCAAGGTGCTTTAATTCGGTGGTAAGCTTGATTGTGTTACCTTGTATCTTGATTTGAGGGGGTCGTCTGGTGTCTAGGGCTCCTTTTAATAATATAGATCTTGTCTTCGAGGATGAAATCTTCAAGTTATTGTTGTTAGCCCAGTCCTCTAGAGTTTCTATTGCTCTGTTGGAGGTGTTCTCCAGTTGCGCCCTAGATCCCCCAGGCAGCATCAGAACCACATCATCCGCATAGGCTAGGGGAACGACGTCGCCGAGTTCCAGGTTCAAAAAGCCATCTAGAACCAAGTTCCATAGGAGTGGGCCCAAGATTGAGCCCTGTGGGCATCCTCTGAATACTTCTCTTGTTACTGAACAATATGGTGCTCTGACTGTCACGAACCTATTCGACAGGTAGGATTTGTTGACTTGATACAGATTTGATGGTAGGTTGGCTTTCCGGAGTCGGGCCAGGACGCTTGGCCACCATAAAGTGTCAAACGCCCCAGCAAAGTCTATTGCTATGACCAGAAAGTATTTCTGATCTGAGGTAGTTGCAGCATTTGTAATATTTTCCAGGACATCCAAGGTTGAGCATCCCTTCCTAAATCCATATTGTCGGGGTGACTGCAAGCCGGCTGCAGTGTAGTGGATCCCTATTCTGTTTCTTAATAAGTGCTCAAAGAGCTTGCTCAGGACTGATAACAGTGCTATGGGTCTGTATGACCCTGGAAGGTCCAGTTGTTTGTTGGGACTTTTGGGAATGAGGCACAAGTTTGCAGTTTTCCAGGCCTGGGGGAACAGGCCTTCTTTGAGGCAGTGGTTGTATAGATTAAGAAGCACCTCTGGAATGGTTTTGACGGCTTTCTTGACAATCTCTGGCTCCAAAAGATCAGAACCAGGAGACTTCTTGTTTCTAATCCTCATGGCAGCTGTTTCCAGTTCAAGTTTGGTGAAAGGTTCTTCTGTTGCAGTCGTGTAGTAGGTTTCATTGTCTGCACAGAGGGTTATCTGCTCTGGGGTAGAGGGGGCAAGATGGTCTTGAAACATGGTATCCATGATGTTAATAATTGTTTCCTGCCAGGTCCGGGTATAAGTACCCTGCCGTGTCCTCGTCGCTGGTATGGTCTCACCCCTGGGGAGTTTGTTTGTGGTTACTCTGTATACCACACCCCAGGGGTTATCATTCCCAGTGGTAGAAACAAGGTGTTCCCAACTGCGCATCTTACGCTGGCGAATGGTTGCCGTGTATAGGTTCCTTGCATCTCGGAAGTTCTGTCTCAGTGCCTCCACTTCCGCTGCCGGCTGGGAGCGCCTTGCCCGCTGGAAGAGTTTCCTTCTCCTGTGCACCTCCTGCCTAAGCCTCTGTAGCTCTGGAGACCACCAGGGTACAGCCCCCGGGGTTGGGTTTTTCTTTTTGATAGAGGTGTTGGCAGCTTCAGTGATGAGACCAGCGACCGTCATCTGGTGCTGATCCGGGCTGAGTCCAATGATGTTCAACGATTGGGCTGCTGTGGTCAGTGTGGCTTGGAAGAGTGGCCAATCCGCTTTCTCTATGGCATATCTTGGCTGTGCCTGCCTCACTGCTTGGTGTCGACTAAGGGAGCGCTGAAGCTCAAACGTGATGGCCCTGTGGTCCGACGTGGTCCAGCTTTCTTGGACGGTTCACGATGTTAGGTGACCAGCGAGGGATCTGGTAGCCAGAGAGACATCGATTGTGGCCTCCCCCATCGAACTAGAGAACGTTGCCAGATTGTTTGGCCGGTTGAGGACTGTGTACGGACTATTTGCTAAGTAGTCTTCAAGTTGTTGCCCGTTCTGTACTCCACGTCTATCCGTGGTCTCGCTGAACCACGCTGGGGACCTGCAATTCACATCCGCTCCCACGACAATTTTACTGTTTGGGAAGTCTGTCTGGAGGCTCCTCAGATATCTGGTTACTGGTAGTATATCTTCACCTGGGTGACAGTATAGCGATACCGCATAAAATTCACCCAGGGGCGTGATAATATGGGCACATGCAGCCCAGGATGTGCAATAGTTGGTTAGTTTTGTTGCTGTTATATTTGGATTCCGAATCAATATGCAGGCCCAGGGTGTTTCTCTGTTATCCTGCACTATCTTATAGGCCAGGGGGTAACCCCTGACCTCCTTGCGATATGCATATGGCTCCTGGATGTGTCTGCTAAGGAAAATATGTTTAATCTAAATTTGAAGCATTCATATATTCCAGTTAATTAACAGTCGAAACCAACAGCAAGCTTAATGTTCATTCAACACAGCCGAACCCAGTGATATTCTGCTTAAAGGCAACACGTCACTTAAGCTCCTGGCAAGGTCAGGTGGCGACAGGGTTAGTGATTGTTTCTCTCCTACTCCCACCCACTGCTGCATACTTTCTCCTATAGTCATTGAACGGAAGAAGTTCACTACCACTACAGTTACTGAACGATGATTTCTAATGTGCTTCCCCCACCACCCACCCCACGTGGAACCTAAAATGTTAAAGACGCGATTGATAACCATGCACCATAGACAGAAATAACACCACCGTTGTACTTGTTGACCCAAAACCTACTAAAGGTAGTCCCAGCTCCCTGGTGTTCTCCCCCCCCCCCCTCAGTGACCTGTGGGGGTTAGCTGAAACTTTGACACGCCATATCTCGGCTTGGACTTGTGCTACGAACTTGTAGTCAACGCTATTTGCAATCTTGTGAATCACTTTCCACAACGATACGCATTACATTCGTTTATCTGGAATAGCTCGGTAATCCGAATTTTGGTTCAAGATGCCACAAGAAACTGATAGCAACACCGCCCAAATAAACACTGCTCCGCAGGAAACAGCAAGCAGTACTCTATTGGAAACTGTGCAGCTTGAGTATACAGAGGAAACGAACTCCGCACCCAAGCGGAAAAATAATAAAAAACAGGTCGTCAAACAGAGCGACAGAGAGACAAGAAGCCAACAAGGAACAAGAGGAAGTCAGAACATCCTCTGCTGTCAAGCAGAAAATACCAACAATGTAAAGGAGGACGAAAATAGCAAGTCGCTAGATCAGACTCTCCCAGAGGGGGTGGTACTGGAAAAGACCCTTGCCCTCAGAACAACGTTAGAGAACCTCCTGAAAGATACCAGCAACAGAATAACTACTGGACTTCGAGGAAAAATAGTGTCCATCTGGACAAAGCTGGAGACAGTCCTACTACAAACCAACCTAGAGTGCGAAACAGCTAAAGCGACACTGGAGGCCTTCCAATCCGTGGGAGCACACCAAATGCCACAGCGCGCTCCCTCGTATGCGCAAGTGCTGAGGACCCGACCGACTGCCGACCCAACTGCAACTGCGACTACAGCGATGAAACGCAGGACCCTCCTGCCAACACCACATTTGGTAATACTGCACCCGACCTCCACAGACGAAAACAGTAGCAGCGAACAGGTCAAAAATCTAGTGGTCACAAAGTTGGCAGACGACTTCAGAGATACCAAAATAAAATCGGTAAGGAAGACCCAAAACGTAGGCATTATCATCGAGACTCAAACAAAAGAGGACGCAACAAAAATCCTACAAAATGAGAAGATTCAAACACTCGGACTTGAAGCCCTACACCCTAGACGCAAAGGACCTAGCATCAGAATATATAACCTCGACAATGATCTGACACCAACTGCTCTCCAGGAGGAACTGTATTACAGAAACCTCCAGCACGCACATCCGGAAGAAGAACCCGCCAACTTGATTATTCCCAAGTTAAAGACGAAAGCCAGAACAGGAAATGCTTACCACTGGGTCGTCGAGTTGTCACCAGCGGCCTGGGTCACGCTTAGCCAGACCGACAGAGTGTTTATAAACTGGGGCAGTCACCGCTTTAGGGAACACGTTGCTGTCCCTAAGTGTTTCAGATGTTGCCGGTTTGGGCCTTGGTTTCGACTGTTAATTAACTGGAATATATGAATGCTTAAAATTTAGATTAAACATATTTTCCTTAGCAGACATTACAGGTTCTAGTTCTCATAAGCTTTCTGTTAAATTGTGAATCAATGCCTTGGGTACTGCATACAGGTCTGGAGGCCTCATTTTAGGAAGGATGTAGATTTGCTTGAGTGTGTACAGAGAAGGGCAACAAGACTGGTGAGGGGAATGAAGGGATTCTCTTACCAAGAGAGGCTTAAGTTCTACAAATTGCAGTGGCTGGAGACTAGGCACCTGCGTGGTGATCAGATTGAGGTGTATAAGGCCTTGAATGGATTGAGCACACTGAATTCTGATGGGATCCTTCCACGTGTTCAGATTACGAACCTAAGGGGGCATAAATTCAAATTAAGAAAAGACAGATGTAGAATAGATGTGTGGAAATTTGCCTTTAGCCAGGGGGTGGTTAATTGCTGGAACAAATTTCCATCTGTCGTTGTGGAAGTTGATAGGTTAAATAAATTTAAGGAGGAACTGGACAGGCATTTGGAGGGAATGGTGTGATATTTTTTTTTTTTTTTTGGCTGATGCTTCATAAGCTCATGCACTTGATTTCTTACATCACATGCCACTACTACTATGTCATGAACTCAGCTGCCAACTCTGCGAATTTCCAGTGGAGTCTCTGTCTCATTCTTGGAATGCAAATGGTGATAAAGCTCTTGTCTTTTGCAAAAACTTTTTTTTTTTCCCATCTTTTCTTTCCATAAAAAAGATGTTGAAGTTGGGCATGTTTTTTTTTTTTTTTTTTTTTTTTTTTTTTTTAATTTTTCAAATTTCTGCTTAATATTGTTAACAAATTAGCAGTGAGGTGTTCTTCCATAGCCTGTTGCAAAATCAATGTGTGATAATGAGATAAATACTGTATAATCCAGTGAAAAACTTTTAATAACAAAAGGCACGAAGCTTTCTGGGTTAAATGGACCCCTTCATCAGCAAATTCTAATGGGATAAAGAGATTAAACGTTCAACTACTAGATTGCTGCACCTTGTTGTTGTACAGATGTGTGTGTGGATTTGCTGCCAGTGTTTATCCAGTTTGAAGATAGTTGCCTCCAAGATAGGGTATAGCCTTGTGCCCTTGCAGCGATTCATAGTTCTTGAATTGCATGTTATGTTAAGCGACTCAAGACAGAGGTGGTGGTGAAAGCGTTGGGATTGGTCAGTATTGTTCCCTGTTTACGCACTTCTATAGTGCAAAACTAATTAAGTGCTTCCTGTAAGATGCTGAAAAGTAGTGTGTAAAATTTCAGAAGCAATATTTTTATGCAAGATTTTCTACATCTTGTAAAATCTGAAAATAGGTAACATGTTTGCCTTGTACAAAGGGTACTAGGAAAGTTTTGCAATACAGCTTTGTTTATTTAATTTTTTCAAAGTAATTTCCTCTACATTCAATACACCTCTCCATCCTCCGAAACCAATCTTTAAACCAGTTCTGCCAAGTTTCACTAGGGAGTAAAGCACACTCGTTGTCCCAAGCCCGTAGAAGGTCCTCATCACTGGAAAACCGCCTCCCTTTTAGCTTCATTTTCACATGCGGGAACAGTGTAAAGTTGCAGAGAGCAAGGTCTGGACTGTAGGGAGGGTGCTCGAGAAGTTTCAGTCCTGTCGTGGTCAAATATTCGGTGCAGGCTTTGGCGCGGTGAGCTGGAGCATTTTCGTGATGGAGGTACCAGGTGTCCATTCTTGACTTTGGCCGCAGGTTCTTCATAGATCCAATGACTTTAGGCAGGCATTGTTCAGTATACCACTTAGCTGTGACTGTCTTCTGCGTGTCCAAAACGACACGTTCCACAATTCCACTCGATTTGAAAAATACAGCTATCATTTTCTTCTTTACAGATCGGGATTTTCTGACAATTACGGGTGTGTCGTCATCATCAAAGACCCAAACTTTGTTTTGAGCCTTGGTCGGCAGATTGTAATAGTACAGCCAAGTCTCGTCACCTGTCACGATGTTGTTCACATACCGAGATTGTCCCTTATCAAACTTTTTTAACATCTCCCGGCACCAAGTCACACGTCATGTCATCTGCTCTTCAGTCAGTTGATGCGGCACCCAGAGAGAACAAAGTTTCTTCACGTGCAAATGATCTTGCAGAATCGAACGAATTGCTGGTGCATTTAGGCCCAAAGTATCCTCTATCTGTTGGTAGGTCACTCGCCTGTTTTCGTCAAGCATTTTCCTCACAGCAGTAACATTTTCCTCCGTAACTGACGTTCGTGGCCTTCCCGGCCTCTCAGAATACTCCAGAGTGAAATTTCCCCTTTGGAATTCTCTATACCACCTGAATATCGTTGTACGATGTGGACAATCATCATCTAGTGCAAGAGTCATTTCTTCTAAGCACTGGTCTATGGTTAAACCACGCACGAAATTATACCGCAAAACTGTCCTTATCTCATTTCGTGACCACGATGCCATTGCAAGCACTTTACACTCTCACTACTAATGAATAACTGAGCCCATCGACTTGGCGCGGCGGCTACTATGCACGTATGAACATGTCTCAACATGCAGCAACAAGCAGCTTCCTGTGATTCATTGTTGCGTCATATTGCAAAACTTTCCTAGTACCCTTTGTATAGAAGTGATTTTTCAATTTCAATCAATGAGTAAAGTGATGTATTCAGATATCTGTAAACAAATGAGCATAATAAGTGAGCATGGTGCATAGAAAAAAATACAAAAATATATGCTTTAAATGGTGATGATGATGATGCTATG
Organism: Mastigoproctus giganteus; assembly: GCF_048544385.1. Classification (NCBI taxonomy): domain Eukaryota; kingdom Metazoa; phylum Arthropoda; class Arachnida; order Uropygi; family Thelyphonidae; genus Mastigoproctus; species Mastigoproctus giganteus. The sequence goes on from NC_143585.1 coordinate 111,016,190, forward strand.
TGGATTGAATGTTTATTTGCAAATTTTGTCATAGAACATAATCTTCTGAGATGTGCTGCAGCAAGCATTGTTAGTGAAATTGCACAGATAGGGAAAGAAGAGGCAGTGAGTGCTGAAAAATGACCCATTTCAGTTGTTACAGATGGTAATCTAAGTGATTCGTAGCTATATCCTGCTGTGATGGCCTTCTTTAAAAAAAAAATGTCAAATTGAAAGCATCTTGGTCAGTTTTTTTTAAGGTCAGCATTAAAAGGTGATTCTGTAAAGCACAAAAACATTATACATTTTCTGATAAATGATCAACCTGAAATCATGTGTCTGAAAAGTAGATAATGTGCCTGTTATGGTAGCTTTAAAAGAAACCGGAGTAACAAGCCTATTAAAAGAGGAGATTAAGTACTTGGTTCGTTTACTGAAAGGCATGCCTTCTGTGAAAGTTCGTGAATATTTGTGGAAATTTACTGCCAACTGTAAAGAAGTGCTAAAATGGAAAGATAGATTTAAACAATTTGAACTGATAACACTTTTTTGTTTGTCGCTGTACATTTGTCATCTGTGGTTAAATATGTATCTAGACTAGAACAGTGGTAGCCTTTGACAAATCTCTTAAAAGAAGGTTAGAAGTGATAAGAAAAGTAATATAAGCACTTTTCAAATTAACAAACTGAAATACAAAAAATAAATTAACACTAGCAAATGGTTCTGACTTATGTTCAAATGCAATTCATCCAAAAGTTTTGAAAGTAGACATATCGATGAACTCAAGAAAAACAACCTTCAAATTGCAAACTTGTTGTTAAAATCAATCCTAAACAAGCCGAGTAAGCTGATAATTCTAGGTATGTTATCCTCATTTTTATAGAAAGTGTTTCTGTGTTCTCGATTGAATAAAGTAATTTGCTTGTTTCTTTTAAGTGTGTTGCCATTGTTTGAAAATACGAACATAACTGTTCAATTCAATGTACTTTGCATCCATGTACTGAAGTCATTACTCCTAGATATGTTTAAGAACATTATGTGCAAATTTGTTTTACAAACATTGTACAAATTTTCCCCTCTCATTTTGAAAATTAATTACCATAAGAAATTATAAAAGAAGAATGATTCTGACTTAGTCATAAGCATTTCTATTGACAAGGGCATACAGTCATAATAGGTCGGTTGATTGATCAGTTGGCAAGTGCACAAGGATGCTTGAAGTGTAACAAATTATCCCAAATCATAGTCTGCATTTTAACAATCCCTCATATCATTGCTGATAGTGAAAAAATACTCTAATTTAACAACTCCTTGTAGCAGTACCAACAATGAGAAAATATTCAGTCAGCTTATGAAAACAAAAAGCTTAGTTTAAACTTCTGTTTCTGGAAAGCTTTGAAAATTCGGACAGGTAAGTCTAGACAGCAGGGCCATTGTTATAAATGAAACTTTGTTTTGACTTATTTCTGAAGAAAGTAAGTGTCTTTCTTGGGATTATTTAGTATAGTATGCATTACATAAGCTAATTTAAAAGCATACTGTAAAAGCATACTGTACTATACTAAATAATCCCATTTTATATTAATATAAAATGTGAGCCCATGAAATTTAATTTCTAGTGTAGCATGGACTTTAAAAAACCTCCTGCTTTTATTCCAAAAATATCTTCTATTTTCTTCCAGTTCTTTGAAAGACACACCTGCTTTTTTGAGGGGGGGGATAAAAAAAAACTCCTAATTTTACCTGCTTTTGCCCAGACACCTACTGTTTTCATCCTGCTTACAAATGCCAGAGCTCCAGTATTTTGAAAGTCAAACGTTGCCAACTATGAAACTATTGATTTGATTGAGAATCCATTAAAATACTCCTATTTTTATAGAAACAAAGGGCTCAGTTATGTTTCATTCTTTAGGTAGTAACTAGCCCAATTACATCATTGTTAAAGCTTTGTAAAATTTGTATACCTGTTTATTGCCTCTTCAATTGGTTGTGTTTTTTTTTTTCCCAATTGTTGCGGTGGTGTTAGATATCTCATAGCGAAAAGCACTATTTTTTGTGGTATTAGTTTTATGAATTTTCATTCATTTATTTATTATTAATTTTTTATTTTTAAATTTTTTACTTAATTTTTTTAATAGGGATGTCACCCTTTCTGACACAGAACTCCAGTTTATTATTAAAAAGCTTTTAAGAATATTACCAGAATTGGAGATACAAGAAATCCCACCACTTGTGTATCAGCTTCTCTTATTAGCTGCTAAGGTATGTATATTTGTGTATGTAGTGCTTTTCATTCAGAATTTCTTAAAATTTTCCTTTTTAACTGAATTTTAAATGTGGATTATTTTATTTTGGAACTTGAACTTTTTGACATTATAAATCTTCTACTTGGAATTCCATTACAGTTATATAATGGCAAAATCAGAATCCTATAATAACCAGAAAAAAAAAAAGTTGTCCCTGATCTTTAACCAAGAATTCTCTCTCATTTGTCTTCTGTGGTTTAATAAGTTCTTTACTTCCTACCATGTTTAAAAAATATATATATAATACATTTTTTATACTTTTTTGGTAATTACAAGTGCTAAATTTTTTTTTCATAATGTTATTTTTCTATTTTAGTTGTTTTTCACTGTACATTTTGTTTTATTTATAATAATAGCATTTGTCACATAATGCAAGGAAGCCACAGGCTTTTGTTACACTGACAAAAAAAAAAAAAACCAAGCAGATAAGAAAACACAAATTATTTGCTTCTCCCCTCACAAATCCAGTTGACCTTTGAATTTATTCAAACTGCCAGCCTCAGCATCATCATCAGCCATTTTCAATCCACTGCAGGATGAAGGCCTCTCCAGCAACTTTCCAGTTCCTTCTGTTTTGAGCACTGGCAGCCATCCATTTACTACCCAAAAACTCATGAATTTCATCTGTGTATCTCCGTCTTGTCTTCCAGGTTTTCTTCTAGCTCCTCTTGGGAACCATTCTGTTATTTACATGATGACAGATAGACACTTCTTAGTCTATCTGTCATCATGTCTTTGAGATATGTGTCCTTCCCAAGACCATTTTAGTTCTTTAGTTTTGATAAGAATGTCCTTTACTTGAGTTTGCTGCCTAATCCATGTGTGTCTCTTCTTATCTAACAGTCCCAATATAATTCATTCAGTTTTTCACTGTGTAGTTCTCAGCTTCTTTTCCATTCTTTTGGTGAGTGCCCAAGTTTCACTTCCATAAGTCATGGTGGGGAGTATACATTGGTTCATTATTTTATGTTTCAGACAAATTGGGATATTGCTCCACAGTATGTGACTGTATTTCCTGAATGCTATCCATCCAAAATTTATTCTTCTCTTGACTTCCAGCCATTTATTATTCTTACAGCTAATGACTTGTCCCAGATAAGTATATGACTCCACCTTTTCAATTACTGTTCCTTCTATCATTATATCCCTTTCTGTGGCATACTTCATCATTACTTTTCTTTTAGCCATATTCATCTTTAGTCCAAAATCCTTACTAACTCTGCCTAACCGATTAAGAATTTCCTCTAATTCTTAGGGATCGTGGCTTATGACCACAATGTCATCTGCAAATCGTAAATGGTTTAGATACTCTCCATTCACATTGACTCCTTTCTGTGACCAGTCTTATCTTCTAAAAGCTTCCTCAAGGGCAGCAGTAAACAACTTTGGAGATATTGTGTCTAGTCTAGTCCAATTTATTAGACTACCTCCTTTATAAAGGGGAGGTACTGTCTCAAATATTTTCAAAATCATAATATTTGGGGTATCTATGCCTTGTCTTTCAAGTGCCCAAAACATTGCCTTATGCTGTATGGAGTCAAATGCCTTTTCATAATCCACAAATGTCAGGCATAATTGTGCTTTTAATTCATTTGCTTTCTCCATTAGTTGTGATATTAGGTGAAGGTGATCCATAGTTGAGAATCCTGTCCTAAAGCCAGCTTGCTCTTTCGGTTGATTCTCATCAACTACTCTTTATAATCTGTTAGTAATGACCCTTGTGAATAACTTGTAGATGTGGGATAACAAGCTAATTGGTCTATAATTTCCAATTTCAGATTTATCTCTTTTTATGTAGCAAAACTGTGATTGCATTATTCCACTCCTTAGGCATCACACCTTTTCTAATGCATTTTGTGAAGAGTCTCGCCAGTTTCTGTGTCATGTCTCTTCCTCCCAATTTTAACAACTCTACAGTAACTTCATCTTTCCCTGAGGCTTTCTGATTCTTTATTTTCTTCAACACAAGTACTACCTCATCAGGAAGGATATCGGGTATGTCGTATGTGTTGCTAATTTGCAATCCATCTTTCCCACTGCTGGCATCATTCCCTCGCTCCTTGTATAATTCTCTATAGTAGTCTTCTGCTATTTGAATTACGCCTTCTCTGCTATTTATTAGTGCACCAACGATATTCTTCAGTTTCTGTATAATTTTTCTTTGTGTATTACTGCTCATGGCTGCCAATTTAAGTCCTTTGTTTTCTCTTAATGCTTGTTCTACATTTCTTGAGTTAAATCTTATGTCCTCTTTGAGTCTCTTTCTAATGGCTTTGCATAACTCAGTATACTCAATTTTCTCCTCGTCAGTGTTTATCTTGACTTCATTATTAAATTCAGAATTTAACCTCATTTGTCATCTTCAGTTCATCAGGACAAGTGTTTCTTGACTAATTTTTTCTTCTTCGGATTTCTTTTTACCTATAAGTTTCTTGGGCTTTTTTATCACTTTCAGAATGTTGTAATATTCCTTGTTGATATCATGGTACTGAGCGGTCTGCAGAAGCTGAAACTTGTTCTTAAGTACCAGTTCATACTGTTTTTTCTCCTCTTCTGTTATCTCAAAGACCTTTGTATTATTATTTACTCAAGTCAGTTTTTTCCCTTCTTTTCTAACTTCTATATCAAGTGTGCATCTTACCATTGTGTGGTTACTTCCAACATTTACCTTGTTCAGGATGGTAACATCATTCATGATATATCTTTTGTTAGTGAGGATGAAGTCGATTTCATTAGTTGTTAATCCATTTGGGCTCTTCCTTGTCCACTTTCTGTTCACCCTTTTCTTGAAAAAAGTGTTCATTACTGACAATCCTTGAGATTCTGCAAATTCCACAAGTCTCACGTCTTTCATTTCTTTCACCAGTTCCAAAATTTCCTAAAGTTCCCCTTTCTGCTCTGTTTTGTCTCTTTCCAACCATAGCATGAATTCCCCCATAATGATAGTATAGTATAGTGTAGTGGGTTTTCTGCTCATCTAGCTCGATGGCTCAATGCTGGTGCATAAATCAATATAACCTTTAGCTTGTACCTCTAAGAAATCCTGAGTAGTAGTCTCGAAACCCTTGGTGATATACTTTTGAATTTAAAAATATTTTTTATATCTTTATGGACCTGAAAGCCATCTCCACCTTTGCTACTTTCACTGTTTCCATTGATGTACAGCAGATTTCCACTTGATAAACTTATAAGTGATTCATTTCTTCTTCTTGTTTCAGCCAAACCAATGATATTCCAATTCACATTTTCTAATTCCTTTTCCAGCTCTAATATCCTGTCTTCACCGATGAGTGATCGTACGTTATAACAGGCCAAGTTCAGTTTCCGTGCATGGCAGCCTGGTCGTACCCAGAGATTCTTGGCACCCTCTGCTTCCAATCCGATCCTCTTGCTGCCGTAAGAGGAAGAGTGAAAGCTGTTGGGGACTGAGGGCCATTTGTATTGTTGTGCTGTCATATGCTGGAGGGTTTGGTCTTTTCCTCTTCACGCTGACCAGGCGTCTTGAAGAGAACCACTCTACACGTTCGTTGCCAGCTAAGTGACGTGGGCCAGTAAATCAGAGAGTCTTATAATGGGAGATTTTAATTTCCCAGATATTGACTGGAATTTGTGTGTTGGTCACTCACACACTAGCAAGGCTTTTGTGGATTTATTGGATGATTGTTTTCTAAATCAGAATGTTCGGGAGGCACCTGGAGGGAGCAATACTCTTGATTTGATTATCAGTAGTGATTCTTCATGCATTAACAATCTGCAGATACAGTAACCACTAGGTGGCAGTGATCACAGTGTGCTGAAGTGGGATTTACTCAAGGAGGTAACTACCATCAGGGGTAAAGGGAAGGGTTATTGCTTTCATAAAGGCGACTACGATGGTCTGAGACAGTATTTAAATTGTATACAGTGGGACCAACTGATGATATTACCAACAGCAAACTCAAAATGGGAAGCATTCAAAGAACTTATCTTGGAAGCTACTATGCTTTCCATACCAACTAAGAAATATTGTTCAAGATTCAGGCCTAAATGGATGTCAGATGAACTAATGAGACATATGGCAGAGAAGAAAATTGCTTGGGATACATATAAATTAATATGTGGCACAGAAGCCTATGGTAGATATAAATTGATCTGTAACTGAGTTGCAAAGGAGGTTAGGCAGGCTAAGGCAGATTACGAGAAATCTTTGGCAAGGGATGCAAAGAAAAACAGCAAGGAGTTCTTTACTTACGTACACTCTAGAAGGAAGGGGATGAATCAGATTGGTCCACTTGATATCGATGGTTCAACTGTTGATGATCCTGCTCAGGTAGCTAACAAACTAAATGAATATTTTGCATCGACATTCACACATGAGGAGTTATTCAGGAAGGGGAATGCCATAGATGAAGTAAACACTGGCAGTGAGCTAGATGATCTTGTAATAATTGAGAGTTAAGTGGAGGAGAAATTGTTGAAGATAAATACAAGAAAGGCACCTGGAGTGGATAGGAGCTATCCAGTTATATTAAAGGAGGTAGCAGAGGAAGTAAGCAATCCGTTAGTCATAATTATGAGAGCTTCCTTGGACTCAGGGGAGGTACCCACAGACTGGAGATGTGCAAATGTAACCTCAATTCACAAAGGAGGATCAAAGGCTGACAGAAGTAATTATAGATCTGTGAGTTTAACTTCTGTTCCAGGAAAATTAATGGAAGCACTGGTTAAAGAAGCACTGCAGGATCATCTTGACAAGAATTCAGTTATAGCTCAGACAAAGCATGGTTTTGTTAAGGGAAGGTCTTGCCTGACCAATTTGATTGGATACTATGATGTAGTCACAAAAGAACTGGATGCAGGGAATAACTTTGATATTATATATTTGGATCTTAGAAAGGCTTTTGATACTGTTGCACATGGAAGACTGCTGCACAAATTGGAGCAGTGTGGCATTGGTGGCAAATTGTTACTATGGATAAAGGGATGGTTGAGTGGCAGAAGACAGAGAGTGGTAATTAATGTACACTGCTCATCGTGGACTAATGTTATTAATGGAGTCCCTCAGGGTTCAGTGTTGGGTCCATTGTTGTTTTCTGTATTTATAAATAATATTGATGATGGCATATCAAGCTTAATGTCCAAGTTTGCAGACGATACAAAGGTTGGCAGGATTATTAAGAACGCTACTGATGTTATGCTGCTGCAACAGGATCTGGAAAGGTTGAGCAGATGGGCTGAAAGGTGGCAAATGAAGTTTCACATTGACAAATGTAAAGTACTACATATGGGAAACAGCAACCCCAGAGCAAAGTATCAAATCTGTGGTACTACACTGACAGTGGTAGAGAATAAAAAGGACCTGGGGGTAATTGTGCAGGCAGATATGAAGTTCTCTGAACAGTGCAGACGGGCTGCAAGAGTATCTCATGGTGTCTTATCAATGATATACAGGAATTTTCTAGCAGGGATAGTGAGGTGATTATTCTCTTGTATAAGGCAATGGTCAGGCCACACCTTGAGTACTGTATACAGGTCTGGAGGCCTCATTTCAGAAGGTTGTAGAGCTGCTGGAACGAGTACAGAGAAGGGCAACAAGGTTAGTGAACGGAACGAAGGGTTGCGCTTTCGAAGAAAGGCGTAAGTTTTGCAAATTACAGTGTCTGGAGACTAGGCACCGGCGAGGTGATCTGATAGAGGTGTACAAAGCTTTGAATGGTTTGAGTATGCTCAATGCTGATGGGATACTGTTTCTTGCTCAGAATAATCACCTGAGAGGGCATAAATTCAAATTGAGGATAGACCGATGTAGGATAGATGTGCAAAAATTTGCCTTTAGCCAGCGGGTAGTTGGTTGGTGGAACAGACTTCCATCCCTTGTTGTGGAAGTTGTAAATAAATAAATTTAAGGCTAGGCTGGACAGGTATTTCGAACGAACGGAGGGGTGAAGTGGAAGGGGTTTTTTTTTTTTTTTTTTTTTGGCTGATGCTGTATAAGCGCTTGCTTTCTTGCATCATATGCCTCTGCTAATGCTAATGCTACACACTGCTGCTCCTGCCCACCTGGAATGATATTGATGAAAGTATATCAAGCTTAACGTTGAAGTTTGCAGATGATACAAAGGTTGGCAGGGTTGTTAATGATAGTATGCTACTACAACAGGATGTAAAAACATTGGGCAGATGGGCTGAGAAGTGCCAACTGAAGTTTAACAATGACAATTGCAAAGTACTGTGTATGGGTAGAAGTAGCCCCAGAGAAAAGTACGAACTGTGTGGTACTACACTTTAGGTGGTAGAAAATGAAAAAGACTTGGGAGTAATTGTGCAGTCAGATATGAAGTTTTCTGAGCAATGCAGACAGGCTGCCAGGGCAGGTCATGGGGTTTTGTCAATGATATACCGGAATTTTGGTAGCAAGGAAAAGGAGGTGATTGTCCCTCTGTATAAGGCAATGGTCAGGCCACGCCTTGAGTACTGCATACAGGTAGTGGAGAATATGAGACCTGGGGGTAATTCTGCAGTCAGATAGTAAGTTTTCTTAGCAGTGCAGACAGGCAGCCAGAGCAGGTCAATGATATCCAGGAATTTTGTTAGCACTGATAAGGAGGTGATTATCCCCTTGTATAAGGCAATGATCAGGCCATACCTTGAGTACTGCCTACATGTCTGGAAGCCTCATTTTAGGAAGGATGTAGAGTTGCTAGAACAAGTACAGAGGAGGGCAACAAGGCTGGCTAGGGAAACAAAGGGATGCTCTTACGAAGAAAGACTTGAGTTCTGCAAATTGTAGTGTTTGGAGACTAGGCGCCTGCAAGGTGATCTTTTTGACATGTATAAGATCTTGAATGGATAGAGCAGGCTCAATGCTGATGGGATTCTTCCTCTTGCTCAGATTCCAAACCTGAGGGCACATAAGCTGAAATTGAGGAAAGGCAATTGTTGAATAAATGTGCGGAAATTTGCCTTTAGCCAGCAAGTAGTTGATTGCTGGAACAAACTTCCATCTGTCATTGTGGAAGTTGATAACTTAAATAAATTCAAGGAAGAAGGGGAAAGAATTTTGGAGCGAATGGATGGGTGAAAAAGGAAGTTGTTTTTTTTTTTTTTTTTTTTTTATGCGCTGGTGCTGTATGAGTTTGCTTTCCCGCATCACATGCTTCTACTAATTGTAATGCTAAAATAGCTTTTTAAGTTAACTAAACTTGATTTAGCCTTAACACAACCATGTTGTGTATCCTTCAGAATGTCATAATTATCTAAATGTTGATGGATTTCACTCTTAATTACTTACTGCCTGTAAGATTTTTTTCTACAAAATGAAGTCAGATTAACCAGTCTGTACTTACCAGCTTCATTCTTAGAACCGCTTTTATGTATTGTCGATACTTGGGCACTTCTCCAATTCCAAGGGATCTCCCCTGAGTTCAAAGATGCCCTCATAATCATCCTGAATGGTTCAATGCATTCCCTCAAAACTTCAGGGTATATACCACTAACTCTTAGGAGTCTTACTTGCTTTTATGCTCAAACGTTTTTCTAATAAACAATTATCTGTAATTTGGACATCACTAATTTCATATAGCTCAGCCTCACATTCAAAGCTTCTTCTCAGCATGAAGGGTCTTTCGTCAGTAAGGACCAATGCAAAGTGGGCGCCTCCGTAGCCAGGTGGGAAGGAACAGCAGTGCGTAGCACGCTTCTTGATTAGACCGGGGTTCGAGCCCGTCACCACCAAATACGGAGGATGCGGAAAGGTCAAGGAATGACCACCGCATATCATGGAGCAATATGGCCTTAGTTGCTAATGCTCCTGAAAACCAAATAACAACAACAACAACAACCAATGCAAAGTACCTAATCAGTTCATCCACAACATCAGCTGTGTTATCTAAGACTTTCCCACACCCAATGTACAAGGGTCCATTCTGATTAGTTTTCTTCTTTGTTGTATTGTCATGCATGAAAAATTCCTTTACCCCATTCTTTGCTCTCTTAGCCAGTGCTTTCTCATAGGCAACTTTGGCCTACCTGACCTTATTTTTGGTACTATTACCGATCACTTTGTACCCATTGTTGAGTTCAGTACTTTTCATCGGTCTGTAATTGGTCATTAAGGCGGAAACACACTATCGCATCACGGGACTCTCGTCATGTCACTGTTCAGTGTAAACTGCAGAGTCGGTCGGAGAAGAAGCGTCACTGTAATGTAGGGTGACCAGATTAAATATTTGATCTTGGGATACTCATGCTTATGTTTGGGGTACTCGCATTATATCTTATGAAAACCAAATAATTTTAATAACAACTATTTTATTTCTATATTTTATTGATTTTTACAAGTTTGTGGAATGCAAAATTAGTCAAAATTTATTAAAACTAACCGAATCATAGCCTGTGCTTTAATTTGGAAAATTTTATTGCAACAGTTCTCCTTCAACATTCTTATTTCTATACTTTTTCCACGCGTTAAACATTGAGCTAAATTCTCCCTTGCTCATTGTTGAAAGGCTGCATTTAAAATTTTTATAAACATCTGAGGTATTTTTTAAGTCTTTTGTTGCAATATTTTTATGAAATGATTTCAACATAACATATTCTTTATACAGCAAATCGATATTGATATTTGGAATTTTAAATAAAAAAAAGTTTGTTGCCTGAGCCTTAAACCTCTATTTTTCAAATTCCCCATTTCAAATGTTAAAAAAGGTGTATCTTGGAAATTTTATTATAATTCGAAAAGTGGTACATCTGGAATCCTGTAACTTTGTATATGTGTCATTCTCTTTGAGGAAAGCTGAAGCGAAATGAATTGCCACAGTTCATCCTCTTCAGATTTTGAAAATGCGTGCGCTTTTCCTATAGCCGAGAAATCAAAAGGGAGTAAGCAGTGAATACATGACATAAACTGGAAGAGAAAAGAAAAAGGCTGATTCCATCATTTACTGCAGAACTTGGAAAAAGATGAAAATCGTTTCAAGATGTATTTACGGATGAATAAAGAAGAATTTAATTTCCTATATAATCCAATTAAGGATGACATTCAAGAGCAAAATATGCAATTTCGAAATTCAATCAGCGCTAAGGAAAAATTAGTTGTATGTTTAAGGAAAGTTGAAATATTGCAAGTTTAATTTTGAATAAGGATTTATTCTGTTAAAATATGAAACAAAAATTTTTAATTACAACAAAAAACTACTTCTCAACCCTAAAAATTGAACTTGTAAGAAATTGTTATGAGTTGTGCAAATTTAAATGATTGACTTGTTCGTCCTCTCAATTTATTAATTGTAATTCTGTTGGTCTATTTTCCTCCTTTGGCCATTTTTGAGCATCCCTGTGACTGGACATTTGTGGTGAGTACGCCGAGTAGCTGGTCGAAGTGGAGGATGCTTCGGAATAGGCACAGGTGCAACGTCCTTGATGTTGTTGTTATTTGTTTTCGGATATTCTTACTTGTGGGCTCAAAACAGATTATTTACTTCTATTAGCATTTCCTCCATTTTTCTCTTGTCACGCGGTCATGCCTAATGAAATTTCTGTTCGAACAGAAAAATGTCATTCGGCCTTGAAGCACAATGTGCTAACTTGTGAATACAGCCAATGATAACAATGCTCTCCGAGCAATAAAATAATTGGTAAATATAGCTCCCCCACATTTGATGTTAGACAGTATACAAGTGAAGTCTCATGAAGTGATAGTAGTGTGTTTCCGCCCTTACTATCTTTTTTGTACTCTATTTGACCAGCCTGTTCCACAGTCATTCATTCCAGTCTCCTTTTCCTGCAATATTTTCTTAAAGGTATGTATGCATTCAAAACAAAAATAACTCTTTTATTTTTGTCTTTTGTAATGTAAAAATTATTGATAATTAATTATGGTCCAAAATTAACATCTGTTTTTCAAAAGTTTCTACTTATCAAAATAAGAGTTTGATCAAAAATTTGGCAAATATTACGAAACGTTTATTTTATTCATTTATAAATATTTACATCATTAATACATATTTTTCAATATAATCTTCTGCACCCACACTTCCTTCATTGTGCCCACCACTAATCAAAACATTTTTGGAAGTCATCTTTTGTGAATACTTTAAGAAGTCACTGTATTTGATTGGATTTCTTGAATTAACTTATTGTTTGTTTACCTTTAATGTCGCCGACTGGGCTAGCCAGGTGGGTAAAGTACCTGCCTGGCAACCCAAAGGTCGCAGGTTCGAATCCCGCCTCGGGCTTGGATCAAAGTACTGCAAAAACCTTGGGAGGTGCACTATGGCCACAGAAGCCGGTGTGCCAACAACTACCAAAAAAAAAAAAAAACCTTTAATGTCCTATCTTAATTTTACCGAATTGGTATTAATATTAGTACTGGCAAATGATAATAGAAAGGAAGCTTATTTTCATTATTCCAGAATAGCATGTAACCAGTACTAATATTAATTGTGATAAATAAGTTGCTGAAATGTTCTAAGCACTTGTTGGGCCTATATCATTTTGTGTTTAGCTAAAGGTATAACTAATTTAACATTGTGATCATTATGGTATAGTGTAATGTGTATCTCGAACTTGATAGCATAAGTATAACGTAAAACTAGATAGCGTAATACATATCACTGCATTTAGAAATCTTTTAGCTTAGTGTAGTATTGTCAGTTAATTAATTAAATTTATTAATGTTATTAATTTTCATTATTAATCAATAAAATTGTATTTAAATGGAAATCATGCCCCAAACTAGAGCAGCAAAGCAATGGGCACAAAGTAGAATGAGTGCTGTGGCTTGGTGGTGAACTGAAGGGCACAATTCTCCAATGCATAACAGCCTGAAACAATGTGCAACTTGTGAAATGTTTGCAGTCCTTTCTAGAACAGGTCAGGGACATTGTGTGTGTGTGTGTGTGTGTGTGCGTGTGCGTGCGTGCGTGCGTGCGTGTGTGTGTGTGTGTGTGTGTGCGTGCGCGCGCGCTAGGTGCAGAGTGTGAAGAAATTAGGCGCCAACTCAGCATTCTGATCCGTGTCTGAGAGTTCAAAGAGTAGAGTAGATAGCCTCGAATAAATAATTTGACAAATAAATAATCAGAAACAAATTCATTAAGCGGCATGAGTAATATTTCAGCATAACAACCAGTGCACTAAAAGTAGATACTGTAATTTTCTTTGCGGTGGTGGTGGTTCGGATAATTGACAGTCGGATAATTGATGTTCGCACAATCAATGTTCTACTGTAGCAGGAAATTTTAGAATGGTATTAAGAGTTATCCAAAAAATTAACCACAGATAAGCATCCTCATTCAAGGCAGGTGGAAAATACAAATTAATTATATTAGCCCAGAAAATTCCTGACATATGTTCAATTATAATTGCCTCAAGTAGGTCAGATTTTACAGTTTTAATTATTTTAAATAATTTTGAGAAGTGAGAGAACCTCACCATCTCTCCTACCTGCTCTACAGTTAAAAATAGCTCAGAATCCAGTAAGGGTTGCATAATTAATTCCTTATTGATTTCAGAGAACCATATTTCATTTAGCAGACAGAGACAAACTGAAACAATAGTAGTAAGAGTTTGAGTTCACTAAGCTTATTTCAAAAACTGTGAACATTATAGTTATAGAATAGATTCACACAAAAGTCTCAACAAGCAATTGGCACCAAGTTATTATTAGAACAGTTGAGATGGTAATGGCATTTGCTTGTGTCTGTTGAAGTGAAGGTACAAATGGCCCTGATTCTTTATATAGGTTGCTTTTGGCAGATGGAATGGAAGATGGAAAATTGTGACTTTTCATTTTCTTTTTAGACCAATTTTTTTGGCAGGATATCCACAAAGGTTTTGCGATGAACCAGGTTTAGTAATGGCAACAATAGAAGCGTAAGCTGCAGTGGTAACCAATGGTGCCAAACCGTTGTTTGCTTACATGAGAAAAAGTTGTTAATCAGTGGGTCATCATCGTCATCAGCCATTTTCAATCCACTGCAGGATGAAGGCCTCTCCAGCAACTTTCCAGTTCCTTCTGTTTTGAGCACTGACCATCCATTTACTACCCAAAAACTCATGAATTTCATCTATCGATCTCCGCCTTTGTCTTCCAGGTTTTCTTCTAGCTCCTCTTGAGTACCATTCTGTTATTTTCTTAGTCCATCTGTCATCATGTGTTCGAGCTATGTATCCTGCCCAAGACCATTTTAGTTCTTTAGTTTTGATAAGAATGTCCTATACTTGAGTTTGCTGCCTAATCCATGTGTTTCTCTTCTTATCTAACAGTCCCAATATAATTCATTCAATTTTTCACTGTGTAGTTCTCAGCTTTTCCATTCTTTTGGTGAGTGCCCAAGTTTCACTTCCATAAGTCATGGTGGGGAGTATACATTGGTTTATTATTTTATGTTTCAGACAAATTGGGATATTGCTCCACAGTATGTGACTGTATTTCCTGAATGCTATCCATCCAAAATTTATTCTTCTCTTGATTTCCAGCCATTTATTATTCTTACAGCTAATGACTTGTCCCAGATAAGTATATGACTCCACCTTTTCAATTACTGCTCCTTCAATCATTATTTCTCTTTCTGTGGCATACTTGTTCATCATTACTTTTGTTTTAGCCATATTCATCTTTAGTCCAAAATCCTTACTAACTGTGCATAACTGATTAAGATTTTCCTCTAATTGTTTGGGATCGTGGCTTATGACCACAATATCATCTGCAAATCGTAAATGGTTTAGGTACTCTCCGTTCACATTTACTACTTTCTGCAACCAGTCTAATCTTCTGAAAGCTTCTTCAAGGGCAGCAGTAAACAGCTTCGGAGATATTGTGTCTCCTTGTCGAACTCCTTTCTCAATTTTAAATTTCCTACTGTCTTTGTCTTGTCCAATAAAGGAGGTAGAACTCTCATATATTTTCTTCAAAATCATAATATGCGGGGTATCTATGCCTTGTCTTTCCAGTGCCCGAAACATTTCCTTATGCTGTATGGAGTCAAATGCCTTTTCATAATCCACAAATGCCAGGCATAATGAACTTTTATATTCATTTGCTTTCTCCATTAGCTGTGATATTACGTGAAGGTGATCCATAGTTGAGAATCCTGTCCTAAAGCCAGCTTGCTCTTTTGGTTGATTCTCATCAAGTATTCTTTCTAATGTGTTAGTAATGACCCTTGGGAACAACTTGTAGATGTGGGATAACAAGCTAATTGGTCTATAATTTCCAATTTCTGATTTATCTCCTTTCTTATGCAGCAAAACTATGATTGCATTATTCCAGTGCTTAGGCGTCACACCTTTTCTAATGCACTTTGTGAAGAGTCCTGCCAGTTTTTGTGTTATGTCTCTTCCTCCTAATTTTAACAACTCTACAGTAACTTCATCTTCCCCCAGGGCTTTCTGATTCTTCATTTTCTTCAGTGCATGTTCTACCTCATCAGGAAGTATATCGGGTATGTCGTATGTGTTGCTAATTTGCAATCCATCTTCCCCGCTGGCATCATTCCCTCGCTCCTTGTATAATTTTCTATAGTAGTCTTCTGCTATTTGAATTATGCCTTCTCTGCTGTTTATAAGTACACCATCGTTATTCTTCAGTTTCAGTATCATTTGTCTTTCTGTATTACTGCTCATGGCTGCTGATTTAAATCCTCTGTTTTCCCTTAATGCTTGTTCTACTTTTCTTGTGTTAAATCTTCTTATGTCCTCTCTGAGTCTCTTTCTAATGGCTTTGCATAATTCAGTATACTCAATTTTCTCCTTGTCAGTGTTTTCCATGCTCTTTATTTGTCGTCTTAGATCCATAATGACAAGTGTTTCTTGTCTAATTTTTTCTTCTTTGGATTTCTTTTTCCCTATAGGTTTCTTGGGCTTTATCACTTCCAGAAAGTTGTAATATTCCTTGTCAATATCTTGGTCCTGTGCAGTCTTTAGAAGCTCAAACTTGTTCTTAAGTTCCAGTACATACTGCCTTTTCTCCTCTTCTGTTATCTCAAAGACCCTTGTATTATTTACTCGGGTCAGCTTTTTCCTTTCCTTTCCTACATCTATATCAAGTGTACATCTTACCATTCTGCGATCACTTCCAACATTTACCTTATTCAGGATGTTAACATCATTCACAATATATCTTCTGTTAGTGAGGATGAAGTCGATTTCATTAGTTGTTAATCCATTTGGACTCTTCCATGTCCACTTTCTGTTCACCCTTTTCTTGAAAAAAGTGTTCATTACTTGACAGTCCTTGAGATTCTGCAAATTCCACAAGTCTTTCACCTCTTTCATTTCTTTCACCAATTCCAAAATTTCCTATAGTTCCCCTCTCTGTGCTGTTTTGTCTTTTTCCAACCTTAGCATTGAAGTGCCCCATAATAATAGTGTTGTGGGTTTTCTGTTCATCTAGAAGACTCAATTTCGGTGTACATTTCTTCAACCTGTTCATCATCATGGCTTGATGTTGGTGCATAAATCATTATAACCTTTACCTTGTACCTCTTAGAAATCTTGAGTATTAGTCTTGACACCCTTGGTGATTTACTTTTGAATTCCAAAATGTTGTTTTTAAAATCTTTATGGACAAGAAACCCAACTCCACCTTCACTTCTTTCACTGTTTCCATTGGTGTACAGCAGATTTCCACTTGATAAACTTATAAGTGATTCATTTCTTCTTCTTGTTTCAGCCAAACCAATGATATTCCAATTCACATTTTCTAATTCCTTTTCCATCTCTAATATCCTGTCTTCACCGATGAGTGATCGTACGTTATAACAGGCCAAGTTCAGTTTCCGTGCATGGCAGCCTGGTCGTACCCAGAGATTCTTGGCACCCTCTGCTTCCAATCCGATCCTCTCGCTGCCGTAAGAGGGAGAGTGAAAGCTGCTGGCGACTGAGGGCCATTTGTATTGTTGTACTCTCATATACTGGAGGGTTTGGTCTTTTCCTCTTCACGCTGACCAGACATCTTGAAGAGAACCACTCTACACGTTCGTTGCCACCTAAGTGACATAACAGGCCTTACCATCGAGAAGGTGTGCATGAGTGGATTTTAGGGAGGCAGGCCAACCGGACTTCTCCTAAATCTTCTGTAATAGAGAGATATTGGATCCATCAGTGTTTTAGGCTGAGTGTCTGATAACACACAGGATACCTGTTCCCCTCTAAGCCCCAGTACATATTACTGCAGTATAACTTGATAATAAAGGTAATGTTATTAAGTATTTGCACTAATTGTGGTTATTGTGGTGTTCTCAAAAAAAAATTAAATTTAAACTGAAAGCATGCAGAGTAGAGTAGACAAACAAAGCAAAGTGTTCAAAGCAGCATGGGTGCTCTTGCTCAGGGGAGAATTGATCAGGGGCATTTTTCCTACAGATAATGGCTTTATAAAATAGATCAGACAGATATAAAATCAGACATGACGGGTCCATGGATTCACGTTGTTTTCGCCAAATTCTGAGCCTTCCATCAACATGATGCACCAGGAACTTCGACTTGTCAAACCAAGCAACTGTTTTCCAATCCTTGATAGTCCAGTGCTGGTGTTACTGTTCTTGTTCTTCATTGATAACAAAGGTACGCAATGTGGCCATCGGCTGTTGTAGCCCATTCACGACAAAGTGCAACTAACGGTCCATTGCGATATTTTGTTCTGCACACCAAAGTTGTATTCTGATGTGATGTGCAACATTGTGGCCCGTCTGTTTGCGTGCACAATTCTAGCCGTCCTCCTTCTCTGAATTCTCTCATCAACAAAAGATTTTCTTCCTCAGGAGTGGTGTTGAGAAGATGTTTTCTGTTTGTTGCACCATTCTCGATACACCACTTGAAACTGTGGTGCGTGAAAAGTTCAGAACTGCAATTTCAGAGATGCTTTGTCCAGCATGTCTTGCACCTACTACGATGCCACGTTCGAAGTCCATTAGATCACTCCCTTTCCCCATTCTTGCTACGGTTTGTACGCTTAACTGATACTAGAAAGATTGTTCTGCTGCATTTATATCCATAACTGTGGTGATGTGACTTGCAACATTGTGGGACAAACCATGTGTGTGCACAGCAGGGGAGTACCTAATAAAGTTCTAGCACAGTGTATGTGCACCTGTTTTTACACTTAGCAACCCATACATTATGCATTTGTCCACTTGACATCGATGGTTCGACTGTTGATGATCCTGCTCAGATAGCAAACAAACTGAATGAGTATTTTGCATCTACATTCACACATGAGGAATTATTAAGGTTTGAAAATGGCAGAAGGTTATCAAATTGTAGCAGGATACTTAATGATTTTGTAATAACTGAAAGCAAAGTGGAGGAGAAATTGTTGAAGTTAAACATATGAAAAGCACCTGGGGTGGATGGAATCTATCCAGTTATATTAAAGGAGGCGGCAAAGCAACTAAGCAAACCCTTAGCCATAATTATGAGAGTGTCCTTGGACTCAGGGGGGGTTCCCACGGACTGGAGATGTGCAAATGTATCTCCAATTCACAAAGGGGGATCGAAGGGTGACACAAGTAATTACAGACCAGTTAGTTTAACTTCTGTTCCGGGTAAAATAATGGAGTCACTGGTTAAAGATGCATTGCAGGATCATCTAGACAGGACTGCAGCAATAATTCAGACACAGCATGGATTTGTTAAGGGAAAGTCTTGTCTGACAAATTTGATAGGATGTTATGATGTGGTTACAAAGAAACTGGATGCAAAAAATAATTTTGATATCATATATTTGGATTTCACGAAAACGTTTGACACTGTTGCGCATGGAAGACTATTGTACAAATTGGAGCAGAATGGTATTAAGGGTAAGTTGCTACAATGGATAAAAGGATGGTTAAGTGGGAGAAGACAGAGGGTGGTAATCAGTGGGTGCTGCTCTTCTTGGACTAATGTTATTAGTGGAGTCCCACAGGGTTCGGTGTTAGGTCCACTGTTGTTTTGTATATTTATCAATGATATTGATGAAGGTATATCAGGCTTAATGTCGAAGTTTGCAGATGATACAAAGGTTGGCAGGGTTGTTAATGACAGTAATTGTAGTGTGCTACTGCAATGGGATCTAGATAATTTGGGCAGATGGGCTTAGAAGTGGCAACTGAAGTTTAACTTAGACAAATGCAAAGTACTGCATATGGGTAGAAGTAACCCCAGAGAAACGTATCAACTGTGTGGAACTACACTTAAGATGGTAGAAAATGAAAAAGACCTGGGAGTAATTGTGCAGTCAGATATGAAGTTTTCTGAGCAATGCAGACAGCCTGCCAGGGCAGGTCATGGGGTTTTGTCAATGATATATAGGAATTTTGCTAGTAGGGAAAAGGAGGTGATTATCCCTCTGTATAAGGCAATGGTCAGGCCACGCCTTGAGTACTGTGTACAGGTCTGGAGGCCTCATTTTAGGAAGGATGTAGATTTACTTGAGTGTGTACAGAGAAGGGCAACAAGATTGGTGAGGGGAATGAAGGAATCCTCTTACCAAGAGAGGCTTTAGTTCTGCAAATTGCAGTGGCTCGAGACTAGGCACTTGTGCGGTGATCTGATTGAGGTGTATAATGGGTTGAGCACGCTGAATTCTGACGGGATTCTTCCACTTGTTCAGATTACGAACCTAAGGGGGCATAAATTCAAATTAAGAAAAGACAGATGTAGAATAGATGTGCGGAAATTTGCCTTTAGCCAGCGGGTGGTTAATTGCTGGAACAAACTTCCATCTGTCATGGAAGTTGATAGGTTGAATAAATTTAAGGAGGAACTGGACAGGCATTTGGAGGGAATGGTGTGTTTTTTTTTTGGTTTTTTTTGGCTGATGCTGCATAAGCTCATACACTTGCTTTCTTGCATCACATGCCACTGCTGCTGCTGCTGTTACTACTACTACTACTACTACTACTATTTACTTGTTTGTTCCATAAGTAGCCCCACCAGGCTTTGTAATCTCCGATACCTTGCTCTCTAGGCTATATCAAGAAAGCAAGTACACCACCTCAAACAAGAGCTGAATGACTTGTAATAATTGAGAGGAAAGCAGAATAGATATTAAAAAGGATAAAAGTAAATAGCAGTGCAAGAATCACTTGCACCTCTACATGCTGCTAATAATCAATTAGTCTATGCAGACCCACAAGCTAGCAGTTTTAAGACCCACCTAACATTGCCTCAACAGTGTTAACAAGCACATGAAGTGCTTACAGATGACCATACAAAAAGTACACCATATTAAGCAGGAAGTGAATGACTGTGATGACTGAGAGGAAAAGCAGAAAATAAATTATCAAGGCTAAAAGTAAATAAAACATCTGGAGCTGGTGGATATTTTTCAGTTATATCAGAAAACACTGAAACAACTAAATGAATCTTTGGCCATAATTACAAGAGTATCCCTGCATTCAGGAAAATTCCCGGTGGATTGGAGATGATTTCCCCTATTCATAAAGGGGATCGAAGGATGAAGTGAGTAAATTATGGACTGGTAAGTTTGACTTCTGTACCAGAGAAAGTAATGGTCAGGAATCAAAGAAGTAATGGAGAATCATCTAATCAGATATGAAGTTATACAGCAGTCATAGAACAGATTCATTAGAGGAACATCCTGTGTGAGAACTGTGACTTGGTGGTTAACAACAGTAATCAGAGTATGCAACAAGATCTAGATAAATTAGGCAGATGGGCTGAGAATTTGCCATTCAATAAATGAAAAGTACTTCATATGGGTAGCAGCGATAAGAGATTAACATACCGACTGTGTGATGGCATGTTAATCTCTTATCAGACTCAGGATGGGAATGAAAAAGATCTGGGAGAATTGTACATTTATACCATTTTAACCTCCATTCACCAAATCCGCTACCGAGGCTGTAGCCTATCCGCGGTAATGTCAGAGAATGGGATTTTTCCTAACTTTTAGAATTCAATTTTGTTAATAAATAAATAAATAATAACCGAACAATAAACAATTCCTATCTGGCCACTTAGCCTCATGCAAGGAGAATCAACTTTGATTTTCTATCCATTGATCCTAATTGGATGAGTTGACATCCCTGCCACTTGGAGGCGTGCCACTACTACCCAGCAAACTAAATCTTCTTTTAAAGACTTCCGAAACGTACTTATTAAAATAAGTAAATAACCTTTTATCAGTGAACATAACATGGAGTCTCTTTTTCTCCAGATAGCCAATTGATCGTTCCAATTCCATTCTCAAGTCAACATAATAATTGCAGTCAAGCATAACATGCTCAGATGTTTCAAGCTCTCCACATTTACACAACCCATTTTCTTTAAGGCCGAGCTGAAAGAGTCTCAATGCCAATCCATGTCCAGTTAACAAAAACGTAGAACAAAGACCAAACTGTTGCCACAACTTTCTTTTAACATCAATTATATTAATTCTCGGCAAAAACATCTGAAAAAGGTCTGTCGTCCGTTTTTCAGATGTTTCCCATTCCATTTGCCATCTAATTTTAACTTCTTCTAAAACTCTGTTCTTTTCATTTTTAACATCTGCTCTTGTATAAATTTTTCCTGGTTCTGGACAAGTTCTTATTCTTACTATTGTCTTCCTGATGTTTCGCTTAGTAAGATATCCAACTCCAGCTATTAATACTACATACTGGACTGGCAACCTACCTGATATTACCTGCAAGGCTTCTGTGGACGCCGTCCGACATGCCCGAGTAATCCCTAGTAATGCAAATCTTTGTGCTTGTACTAGGTGTTTTTGAATAACCTTATTCCCAATCCTATGAACCCAAGCCCCGGCAGCATAACGCATTATAGGTGAAAATAAACAATCATATAACAGATTGAGGCCTCTACCTTTTATACCCCAATCTCTTTTAATCACCCTCCGGAGCTTGGCATGTAAGGTTTTAATTTTAACTTTTAAATACTTAACGTGTTCTGTAAAGAACAAACGTTCTTCAATCATTAAGCCTAAATATATTGTTACTTGTGCATATCGAACGGCACTTCCCATCAGCCGTACAGTAGGAGCTCTATTCATGCTTAGTCTTCCCTTGAGCAACATCTGAACCGTCTTTTCCTTTGAGACCTGCAATTTATGTTTCCTTGTCCATATTTCTGCCGACCGGGCTAGCCGAGTGGGTAAAGTACCTGCCTGGCAACCCAAAGGTCGCGGGTTCGATTCCCGCCTCGGGCTTGGATCAAAGTACTGCAAAAACCTTGGGAGGTGCAATATGGCCACAGAAGCCGATGCGCCAACAACTACCAAATCAAAAAAAAAAAAAAAAAAAAAAAAAACCATATTTCTAATGTTCTCAAAGCTTCTTTTGCTTTGCTTTCTATGGAAGATCTGGAATTTCCCTGAACCATCATTACCAGATCGTCAGCATAAGCTATCTTTGTGACACCAGGCATTTCTTCATTTAAATATTCATCAAAGACCATGTTCCACGCAAAGGGGCCAATCACCGAGCCTTGTGGACATCCTTTAATAACTTTCCTAGTTATCTCTGTATATCTTGTTTTAACTACTACTTCCCTATTGGAAAAGTAGCTTCTAAATACATTATATAATTTTGTTGTACATACTTCTTTAATTCTAGACATGATGCCTCCCCAGCATAAGTGGTCAAAAGCACCCTTAAAATCAATAAATACACCTAAACAATACCGTTCCTCACTGTCCTCCACCGCTTGAAGCAATCTATATACCGCATCTTCAGTTGATAAGTCTTTCTTAAAACCATATTGGTTTTGTGATGACATATTTCTTGAATCATACCTCATCATAAGACGGTTCATACATAGTCTTTCATATATCTTGCCCAAAACAGAGAAGAGGGCAATTGGACGATATGTACTAGTTTCATTAAGCATACGATCTGTTCCTTTTATAAGTAATTTTATCTGTGCTCTCTTCCACTCATCCGGAAAGGCACCCTCTTCTAAACATCGATTATACAGATTTAAATATAATTCTGGAGCCATTTGAAAAGATCTTTTCATAACCAAAACTTCTATTTTATCTAGCCCCGGCGATTTACCATCCTTCGCCTGGCCCATGGCCGTTGTCAACTCTTCTAACGTGAACTGTTCTTCTGGTGTCACAACAATATTTTGACCATCTATTTCTAATTCATTGACTTCTTCATTTTCATCTGGAAAGAGATCGTCCAATATCCCGTTCACTGATTCTTCCCAAGTTAAAGTTTGACTATTTTCATTGCCAATAGTGCTCATTATTTCTGATAGGCTTCTTTTATTAGTTAATAATTTAAAAATAGAATTCCATGGATCCCTAGATCCTTGTTTGCTCACATATTCCCTCCACTTATTCTGTTTAGCTTTACAGATAGCTGTAACATATTCTTTACGACAAGCTTTATACATATTTTTATACACCCCACACAAATCTAAATCTCCAATTCTTCTTACAGCCTGGAACTTTCTTCTTAAGTGAAAAGTCTCTCTCCTTTTTTCAGATAATTCAGTACTCCACCAGAATACTGGCCTATTAACCTTATACCTTTTCTTCATACTACTAGAACATGCATCTTTTAAAATAACAGTTAATTGTTTAACATAATCATTTGATGTCAGGCCCATCCAATTTATTTCATTAATACTACTCAAAAACACCTGCTCAAACTTTGGCCACCTTGCAGTTTTATCCATAAATCTATCAATATCATTCAATATTCTCACTGAATCATTTATAACACAGGAGAAAGAGATGCTGTTATGATCACTAGTAGTATGACGTTCTATCACTTTCCAATTTCTAATATTATCCACAATAGAGGTAGTCGTTAAATCAATATATGACTGTCCATGTACTGTGGAATAAGTAGGGGCATGTCCTGTCACATTTAACACCTCCATACCTGAGGCAGCAATGAATTCCTCCAGCATCACTCCTCTTTCCTTGGATACATCACTACCCCACAATGGAGAACAAGCATTAGAATCCAAGGCAACCACTACATTACAAGAGCCAACTAATTCATATAATTTATCTAAATACTTTATATGTTGTTCCATTCCTTCTAATGGCTGGCAATATACTGTAACAACATACAACTTGCCACATTTCCCTATAATTTCACAACAAACGTGTTTCTCATCACACAGTGATAACACTTGTGTTACAACCACTTCAGGATCTCTAATTACTATGGCCGTCATTGGATTATCACCTTTAGAAACAATTGTATATCTAATAGGATAACCTGTCACTTTACCTTTAATTACATATGGCTCCTGCAAGAGGGCCACCGAGAAATCTTCACATTCCATTATATGATTTATTTGCAATGCAACTGCCTTAGCTCTTTGTGCATTTAGTTGTAAAAATTTTAATATACTTATCCATAATTAATTTTTCTTTTATGAATGTCTAAGGCCCTTTCAGTCTCTTCATTCTTTCCTTTACAATTACAACTCTCGGGCTGTTTCCCTCTATTTGGACAGTCTTTAAACAAATGTTCTTTGGAACAGTGACCACATCGCATCTCTCTCCTACAATACTTTGCAACATGGCCAAAAGCAAGGCATTTATAACATTGCGTAATTGAATATATCTCTTTAAATTTGTAGGCCATCCATCTCACAAATAATCTTACTCTATACTTAACATTATTCCATAATATAGGAGATAACTGTAAAATCCAGTTATTCAACTGTGTATTCCTATTCCTATTTACAGTTAAAATCTCAATATTTTCTTTAAACTTCTTTTCACTTATATCACAGTCTTTAAAGTTTTTCACCCACAATTGCTGCAATAGTTCTTCTTTCTCTACATCTTTTTCCACATCAAATAATACAATTCTAGGATATACAGGTTTAGGCACAATATACTTTAATCCTAAGTCCTGAATTTTGGAACACGATTTCAACTTTATCAGATCATCATTTGTTTCAGCTTCTACCAGGACTCCCCTATCTCTTATTGGTTTTAAGTTCTGAACTTTAAGGTTTGATAACATCGGCCTTATTTCTTTTAAGATATCCACTTTAACATCTTCGCTCGTTTTATGTTTATCTGTCATTGCTTTAATAATCATAACCTTTGACACTGTATCTTCAAGTTTATTTTTCACAATAGTAGAATAACTTTGTTTTTCCTGCTTTCTTTTTACTTTCTCTTTCAATAAGACATTCTCAAGATATACTTCTTGTGCCTTTTGTTCCAATTTATCCCATTTTTCCAAAATAATTCTTATCACTGCAATAGCGAATTTACTTTGCTCATTCCACAAAAACGAGCTTAATTCACTCCTTATTTCTCTAACGTAATCAAAACCTTCCATACTCGGCCGCTCACTTACACTGTTTTTTCGTTTTCTCTTCTTATGTTTTTCCGCATCGCTTAGTTCTTGTTTATCTTCCACTTTTTTTGACTTTTTACTTTTACTTCCTTTTTGCAAAGATTGGGAAGTACCTGGTAATGATGTTGATCTTGTCTTTACTGGTGTTCTCTGTAAAGTTTTTCCAATAAAGATATCCTGTTCCACTAGTTCCTGGGCTGAACAAAAAATTTCTTTTGTCAAATCTTGTCGTTCACCTTCAGTAATAACGTTCACAACTGGCTGTACTTCTTGATCATCCATCCTTATCAAATCTTCCTCACTTGAAGAGGCAGAAGAAGAAGAAGAAGACATAATGTATAATATAAAACTCTATATTCACAATTAAAAACTGAAATCTAACAACAGAAATCAGTAACTATTTACAAATATACAATCAATGTAAGCAAACAAGGAGCCACAATCCACTTGTCAAAATGGAATATTAAAATTGCACTTAGAAAATCTATTCAATAAATGCGTCTAAAACACTTTGCCCAAGTTTAACAGGCAAAGGTCCCAGAGGATCGACTCACGAATTTGTGCCAATAAGGCAAACTGTGCCAAAGGGCACGGAAATGCTCACAATTTAACTAAGAGCACGGAAATGCTCTAACACACCTCAAGAGGAGAAAATTTGAACACCCCCTCTTGAGTCAATTTATTAACGAGACCTCGTCCCCTTTGATCTGTCTGGCTCAACTTCGCCAGGTAGGGGTATCACCCCTACCCGCCCGCCCCGGACCACGAGGAGGTGTGAGCCTTGGACGCTTAGTTTTATTTGCCAGAAAATGCAATCAATAACTTATGTCTCGCACAAGCTAAATGGCACAATACAATCAGCAAAAATAAAACATTGTCCAACGTCGCCTCCGGGGCGGGAGAATTGTACAGTCAGATATGAAGTGAAGTGCAACAGGCTGCAAGTCCATGGGGCTTTGTCAATAATATACAGGAATTTTGGCAGTAGGGATAAGCAGGTGATTATCCGGTTGTATAAGGCAACATCTTGAGTACTCATACTGGTCTGGAAGCTTCATTTGTGGAAGGATGCGGATTTGTTGAAAAACAAAAACAACAAAACACAAAAAGATTAGTAATGGGAACAAAAGGGTGCTCATTCCATGAAAGGCTTTGGTTCTGCAAATTGCAGCTTCTGGAGACTAGACACCTACAAAAAGATCTGACTGAGGCAGTTAAGACTCTGAATGGATGGAATAAGCTGCCCATGGCATCCTTACTCTTGCTCGGACTATGCACATGAGGGAGCATCAATTTGAATTGAGTAAGGATGGTCACAGGGATAGATGTACAGAAATTTGCCAGTGGGGATTTGATTGTTGGAACAAACTTCTATCTGGTGTTGTATAAGTTGGTAGTTTGAGTAAATTCAAGGAAGAACTACACAAACTGCTAGAAGGGACAGACAGGTGATATGGAAAGTGATAGCTTTTTTTCCCCTAAAGCTGTATATATAAGCTTGCTTTCTTGTATCATTTTCAACTAGCACTAATAATAGTGCAATTTTTGACAGGGTACACCAAGATTTCAGCAAAGTTTTTGATACACAAATGAAAGATTGCTATATGAATTGGAGCAATGTGGTGTTAAAGGTAAGTCACTGCTATGGATAAATGAGCGGAAGAAAACAGTGAATGATTACAAATGGGCATTGCTCTTCTTAAACTAATGTTATTAGTACAGAGAAGACCTTCAGATTTCAGTTCCAGGTCCTTTTATTTATTGTTTTGAATATTTGATAATGATACTGATGAAAATGTATCAAGTTTAATGTTCAAATGCACAGATGATACAAGTGTTGGAAAGGTGATTAATGACAAAGATCGAGGTATAATGCTTCAACAAGCCCGAGAAAAATTAGGCAGAGGGTTGAGAAGTGGCAACTGAGGTTTAACATTTAAAATTGCAACATATTTCACATAAGTTGGCCAGTAATTCTACTCTTTTTAACACATTTAATAACAAATACACCACTTCCTGTCAGTTTGGAAACATTTGGCCAACTTCCAAACCTTGATCATTGTAACTTCTGATAACGGGAATATCTCGAGGACAGGTTTATCTGGAACATATCCAATCTTTATTTGATTTATTATTAATATTAATCATATAGTGCAGGGAAGCCATCAGTTTTTGCTGCATTAACAAAAACAATAAATAATGATAAATAAATCAGTAAAATGAATAAAATATATAAAAATAAACAATAAAAATGAGTTATAGTAAGTGATGGACATAGCCTTTTTTCTGTACATAGCTATGAGCAAACTAGGTTATGGTGCAACCATCTTGTACTGTGAAGGTATTTCACAAGTTCTTAAAATTGTATAATAAAAATAAACAAGTAATATAAAAAAAAATTTTTAAAGTCAATTCCTACTTAGGTCAACAAAGAAAAATTTTATTTTAGTTACTTTTTATTAAATAATTACAATTAATATAAATATGTATATACATATGACAGAATCACAATATTAAGTGGCAAAATAGAAAGCGAATTTCCTTGCAATTTTTTCATTTTCCTTTCTATATATGGTGTTGGACTATTATTTTTATTCACATGTTTCATTTTCCATTTTGTTCCCTCCTTGACTGAGACTAGAACCCAGAATGAAAAAAGAATCTGAAAAAGAAATTTTTTTCCAGCGATCTACACGCTTCGCCACTGACGGTATTTATTCCAAAATTTATATCCTGCTAAATATCTTATATAAGAGAAATTTTTTTCTCCCATATAAAACTAAAATTAATTAATTAAATTTAATTAATGAATTAATATTTGAAAAAACTGTATTAACATCAAGTGTCATCCACTACAAGTTTAAAAAAATGCATTTGAACTTGAGTGGATGAATAACAAAAATTTATCAAAAAATTATTGATTTTAGCAAGAATTGAACTCGCATTCTTCACCTTCACGTGAAAAATACTGAAATCCTTGCATTTTACCGATTGAGCTACTGCCTGTTGATTTCAATTTTATTCCTAAATTTATATCCTGCTAAATATCTTATATAAGAGAAATTTTTTTGTCCCATATAAAACTAAAATTAATTAATTAATATTTGAAAAAACTGTATTAACATCAAGTGTCATCGACTACAAGTTTAAAAAAATTTATTTGAACTTGAGTGGATGAATAAAAAGTATTTTATCAACGATTGAAAATTTGAACAAGATATATAAATATATATATAGGGAGAGTGTGAACTAATAGTAGGAATTGAAAAATACAGCCATTCCCGACTTAGGTAAGGGTTGTGTTCCGTAGAACTCTACGTAAGTCAAATTTTATGTAAATCGGAATTTCCCTAAATGCTTATGCAGCACTCACAACTATTCATGCTGAATTTGAATGAAACAAAAAAGAAATGTTCGACGAACATGTAAATAGAATTATTTATTCAATTTTTTCATTTCAGGCAGAAAGAATTACAAAAGTGTACAAAATTACAAAGAGAGGAGACATGCATAACATCAGCAAGTTTTACCTTTTGAGAATCGTTGCCACAATTAACTCTCCAGCTGATAAGCATGCTGCTGTGGAAGTTGAGGGATGTGGAGATTTAGAAGGGGGTTTTCCCCAACACCACAAAATTTCTCTGCAGCTGCAAAATCGGCACTAGCGACTTCACCGCATACTTTAATGTTTTGGAAACCACTGCAAAGCTTGAACCTATTAAACCACCCGTTGCTTGCCACAAACTTGGCTTGGGGATTGCTGTACTTATTAGCATTAGTAGAGGCATTTGATGCAAGAAAGCAAGCTTATGCAGCATCAGCCAAAAAAAATAAAGTAAAATAAATAAATTAAAAAAAAAATAATAATAAAAAAATAACCACTTCCACTTCACCCCTCTGTTCGTTCGAAATACCTGTCCAGCTGAGCCTTAAACTTATTTAAGCTATCAACTTCCACAACAAGGGATGAAAGTCTGTTCCACCTACCAACTACCCGCTGGCTAAAGGCAAATTTCCGCACATCTATCCTACATCTGTCTTTCCTCAATTTGAATTTATGCCCTCTCAGGTGATTATTCTGAGCAAGAGGAAGAATCCCATCAGCATTGAGCATGCTCAAACCATTCAAGGCTTTGTACACCTCTATCAGATCACCTCGCTGGTGCCTAGTCTCCAGACACTGTAATTCGCAAAATTTAAGCCTTTCTTCGTTAGAGCACCCCTTTGTTCCATTCACTAATCTTGTTGCCCTTCTCTGTACTCGTTCCAGCAGCTCTACATCCTTCTTGAAATGAGGCCTCCAGGCCTGTATACAGTACTATAGGTGTGGCCTGACCATTGCCTTATACAAGGGAATAATCACCTCCTTATTCCTGCTAGAAAAATTCCTATATATCATTGACAATACACCATGAGCTACTCTTGCAGCCCGTCTGCACTGTTCAGAGAATATCTGCCTGCACAATTACCCCCAGGTCCTTTTTATTCTCTACCACTGTCAGTGTAGTACCACAGAGTTGATACGTTGCTCTGAGGTTGCTGTTTCCCATATGTAGTACTTTACATTTGTCAATGTTAATCTTCATTTGCCACCTCTCAGCCCATCTGCTCAACCTTTCCAGATGCTGTTGCAGCAGCATAGTGTCAGTAGTGTCCTTGACAACCCTGCCAACCTTCGTATCGTCTGCAAACTTGGACATTAAGCTTGATATACCATCATCAATATCATTTATAAATACAGAAAACAATAAAGGACCCAATACTGAACCCTGAGGGACTCCACTAATAATATTAGTCCACGATGAGCAGTGTTCATTGATTACCACTCTCTGTCTTCTCCCCCTCAACCACCCCTTTATCCATAGCAGCAATTTGCCTCCAATGCCACACTGCTCCAATTTGTGCAGCAGTCTTCCATGTGCAACAGTATCAAAAGCCTTTCTAAGATCCAAGTATATAATATCAAAGTTATTCCCTGCATCCAGTTCTTTTGCGACTGCATCATAGTATCCAATCAAATTGGTCAGGCAAGACTTTCCCTTAACAAAACCATGCTGTGTCTGAGCTATAACTGAAGTCTTCTCTAGATGATCCTGCAGTGCTTCTTTAACTAGTGCCTCCATTAATTTTCCGCGAACAGAAGTTAAACTCACAGGTCTATAATTACTTGTGTCAGCCTTTGATCCTCCTTTGTGAATTGGGGTCACATTTGCACATCTCCAGTCCACGGGTATCTCCCCTGAGTCTAAGGAAGCTCTCATAATTATGGCTAAGGGTTTGCTTACTTCCTTTGCTGCCTCCTTTAATATAACTGGATAGATCCCATCCACCCCGGGTGCCTTTCTTGTGTTTATCTTCAACAATTTCTCCTGCACTTTACTCTCAGTTATTACAAGATTCTCTAGCTTATTGCCAGAGTTGAATACACCTCTGGCATTCCCCTCGCTGAATAACTCCTCATGTGTGAATGTCGATGCAAAATATTCATTTAGTTTGTTAGCTACCTGAGCAGGTTCATCAACAGTTGACCCATCGATATCAAGTGGACCAATCTGATTCATTCCCTTCCTTCTAGAGTTTACATAAGTAAAGAACTCTTTGCTGTTTTTCTTCGCTTCCCTTGCCAAGGATTTCTCGTAATCTGCCTTCGCCTGCCTAACCTCCTTTGTAACTTGGTTACAGATCAACTTGTATCTATCATAGGCTTCTGTGTCACGTGTTAATTTGTATGTATCCCATGCATTTTTGTTCTCTGCCATATGCCTCATTAGTTCATCTGACATCCATTTAGGCCTAAACCTTGAACAATATTTCTTAGTTGGTATGTAAAGCCTAGTAGCTTCCAAGATAAGTTCTTTGATTGCTTCCCATTTTGAATTTGCTGTTGGTAACATCATCAGTTGATCCCACTGTATAGAATTTAAATACTGTCTCAGTCCATTGTAGTCACCTTTACGAAAGCAATACCCCTTCCCTTTACCCCTAATGGTAGTTACCTCTTTGAGTAAATCCCACTTCAGAACACCGTGATCACTGCCACCTAGTGGTTCATTTATCTGCAGATTCTTAATGCATGAAGAATCTCTGTGATAATCAAATCAAGAGTATTACTCCCTCTAGTTGCCTCCCGAACATGCTGATGTAGAAAACAATCAACCAATAAATCCACAAAAACCTTGCTAGTGTGTCAGTGACCAGCCCCCAAATTCCAGTCAATATCTGGGAAATTAAAATCCCCCATTATAAGACTCTGATTTACTGGTCCACTCTATTTCTCTGTACAGTTTCTTATTGTACTCATCAGAGTCATTAGGCCTATAGCACACTCCTACTCTCAATTTTGATCTCCCAATGCTATGTCACACCAAACTGAGTCGACACTGCACTGTCCAGCGATGTCGACTGGCTTCACTTCCTTGGATTTTATGTGTTTCTTAATCAATAGCATAACCCCTCCTCCCTTCCTATCCTGTCTATCCTTTCTGTAGACATTGTACTCCCCAAATTCCAGTTCTGCATTCCTTATATTTGTGTGACACCCCGTCTCTAAAATCCCAACAATATCTGCCTTTGATGTTTTGAGCAGTACCTCAAATTCATCAAATTTATTTACTAAACTCCTAGCATTGGTGTACACGCAAGTATGCATGCACCTGCTCTTCCTCTTAGCCACCCTAACACACAACCCATGTGTTTACTTGTACCCCCATGATTCCCAGCAGTCTCTGAAATATCCTGCATCTTATTTTCCAGGCTGCTGCTCATTCCAATAGAAGCTGTGCAAGAATCACTTTCTCCTCTGCCAGTGGCTACTGTTAATCTATTAGTTCTTGTATCCCCCAATCTAGCAGTTTTCCGACTCACCTAACACTGCCTTGATAGCATCAGCAAACATTCTTGCACCCTTTCTATTTAAGTGTGTCCCATCCCTGTAGAAGCAGTCTCTCCTGTTAACAAGTACAGACCAGGCTGAAAAAAATTCTAGCCCTTGAGCCCTGCACAATCTTTCCCGGGCCTAATTGATCGCAGGGCTCTCATCATATACTCCCTCCTATTGTGTCTGGGCAGAATTGCAGACACTTTCAAATTCAACCCTAATTCACAGCTTTTTTTCATCAGTGACCTGTACTTGTTAAGTAATTCCGCCGGTATCCTCCTTAACATCTTCATAAATACTTCTTTCTTTTTCTTGAATGGCCATTGGACTCGGGGTACTTGCTTCTGAATCTGATTTTCCATCCATATTATTAATAGCTTTTCCATCTTCGATATAGCACCTGAATGCTGTTTTTGCGATCACTGTTGATCTTAGCATTAGCATTAGCATTAGTAGAGGCATTTGATGCAAGAAAGCAAGCTTATGCAGCATCAGCCAAAAAAAAAAAAAAAAAAAAAAAAAAACCCACTTCCACTTCACCCCTCTGTTCGTTCAAAATACCTGTCCAGCTGAGCCTTAAACTTATTTAGGCTATCAACCTCCACCACAAGGGATGGCAGTCTGTTCCACCAACCAACCACCCGCTGGCTAAAGGCAAATTTCCGCACGTCTATCCTACATCTGTCTTTCCTCAATTTGAATTTATGCCCTCTCAGGTGATTTTTCTGAGCTAGAGGAAGAATCCCATCAGCATTGAGCATGCTTAAACCATTCAAGGCTTTATACACCTCTATCAGATCACCTCGCTGGTGCCTAGTCTCCAGACACTGTAATTTGCAAAACTTAAGCCTTTCTTCGTAAGAGCACCCCTTTGTTCCATTCACTAATCTTGTTGCCCTTCTCTATACTCGTTCCAGCAGCTCTACATCCTTCTTGAAATGAGGCCTCCAGACCTGTATACAGTACTCTAGGTGTGGCCTGACCATTGCCTTATACAATGGAATAATCACCTCCTTATCCCTGCTGGAAAAATTCCTGTATATCATTGACAATACTCCATGAGCTACTCTTGCAGCCCGTCTGCACTCGTCAGAGAACTTCATATCTGCCTGCACAATCACCCCCAAGTCCCTTTCATTCTCTACCACTGTCAGTGTAGTACCACAGAGTTGATACGTTGCTCTGGGGTTGCTTTTTCCCATGTGTAGTACTTTACATTTGTCAATGTTAAACTTCATTTGCACCTCTCAGCCCATCTGCTCAACCTTTCCAGATCCTGTTGCAGCAGCATAGTGTCAGTAGTGTCCTTGACAACCCTGCCAACCTTTGTATCATCTGCAAACTTGGACATTAAGCTTGATATACCATCATCAATATCATTTATAAATACAGAAAACAATAATGGACCCAACACTGAGCCCTGAGGGACTCCACTAATAACATTAGTCCACGATGAGCAGTGTCCATTGATTACCACTCTCTGTCTTCTCCCCCTCAACCACCCCTTTATCCATAGCAGCAATTTGCCTCCAATGTCACACTGCTCCAATTTGTGTAGCAGTCTTCCATGTGCAACAGTATCAAAAGCCTTTCTAAGATCCAAGTATATAATATCAAAGTTATTCCCTGCATCCAGTTCTTTTGTGACTGCATCATAATATCCAATCAAGTTGGTCAGGCAAGACTTCCCCTTAACAAAACCATGCTGTGTCTGAGCTATAACTGAAGTCTTGTCTAAATGATCCTGCAGTGCTTCTTTAACCAGTGCCTCCATTAATTTTCCTGGAACAGAAGTTAAGCTCACAGGTCTATAATTACTTGTGTCAGCCTTTGATCCTCCTTTGTGAATTGGGGTCACATTTGCACATTTCCAGTCTATGGGTACCTCCCCTGAGTCCAAGGAAGCTCTCATAATTATGGCTAAGGGTTTGCTTACTTCCTTTGCTGCCTCCTTTAATATAACTGG
Organism: Mastigoproctus giganteus; assembly: GCF_048544385.1. Lineage (NCBI taxonomy): Eukaryota > Metazoa > Arthropoda > Arachnida > Uropygi > Thelyphonidae > Mastigoproctus > Mastigoproctus giganteus. Next base: position 111,050,582 of record NC_143585.1, read on the forward strand.
ATAGATCCCATCCACCCCGGGTGCCTTTCTTGTGTTTATCTTCAACAGTTTCTCCTCCACTTTACTCCCAGTTATTTCAAGATTCTGTAGCTTACTGCTAGAGTTGAATACACCTCTGGCATTCCCCTTGCTGAATAACTCCTCATGTGTGAATGTCAATGCAAAATATTCATTTAGTTTGTTAGCTACCTGAGCAGGATCATCAACAGTTGACCCATCAATATGAAGTGGACCAATCTGATTCATCCCCTTCCTTCTAGAGTTTACATAAGTAAAGAACTCTTTGCTGTTTTTCTTTGCATCCCTTGCCAAGGATTTCTCGTAATCTGCCTTCGCCTGCCTAACCTCCTTTGTAACTTGGTTGCATATCAACTTGTATCTATCATAGGCTTCTGTGTCATGTGTTAATTTGTAAGTATCCCATGCATTTTTCTTCTCTGCCATATGCCTCATTAGTTCATCTGACATCCATTTTGGCCTAAACCTTGAACAATATTTCTTAGTTGGTATGTAAAGCCTAGTAGCTTCCAAGATAAGTTCTTTGAATGCTTCCCATTTTGAATTTGCTGTTGGTAACATCATCAGTTGGACTGTATAGAATTTAAATACTGTCTCAGTCCATCGTAGTCGCCTTTACGGAAGCAATAACCCTTCCCTTTACCCCTAATGGTAGTTACCTCTTTCAGTAAATCCCACTTCAGCACACTGTGATCACTGCCACCTGGTGGTTCATTTATCTGCAGATTCTTAATGCATGAAGAATCACTGCTGATAATCAAATCAAGAGTATTACTCCCTCTAGTTGCCTTCCGAACATGCTGATGTAGAAAACAATCATCCAATAAATCCACAAAAGCCCTGCTAGTGTGTGAGTAACCAGCCCCCAAATTCCAGTCAATATCTGGGAAATTAAAATCTCCCATTATAAGACTCTCTGATTTACTGGCCCACTCTATTTCCCTGTACAGTTCCTTATTATACTCATCAGAGTCATTAGGCCTATAGCACACTCCTACTCTCAATTTTGATCTCCCAATGCTTATTTCACACCAAACTGACTCAACACTGCACTGTCCGGCGATGTCGACTGGTTTCACTTCCTTGGTTTTTATGTGTTTCTTAACTAATAGCATAACCCCTCCCCCCTTCCTATCCTGTCTATCCTTTCTGGCGCCTCCGTAGCCAGGTGGGCAGGAGCAGCAGTGCGTAGCACACGCTTCTTGATTAGACCGGGGTTCGAGCCCGTGAGCCACCAAATATGGAGGATGCGGAAAGGTCAGGGAATGACCACCGCATATCCCTGAGCAATATGGCCTTAGTTGCTAATGCTCCTAAAAAAAAAAAAAAAAAAAAAAAAAAAAAAAACTATCCTTTCTGTAGACGTTGTACTGCCCAAATTGCAGTTCTGCATCCCTTATATCTGTGTGACACCACGTCTCTGATATCCCAACAATATCTGCCTTTGATGTTTTTAGCAATACCTCAAATTCATCAAATTTATTTACGAAACTCCTAGCATTGGTGTACACGCAAGTATACCTGCACCTGTTTCTATTCTTAGCTACCCTAACACAACCCATGTGTTTACTTGTACCGCAATGGCTCGCAGCAGGCTCTGAAATACCATGCATCTTGTTTTTCAGGCTTCTGCTCATTCTAATAGAAGTAGTGCAAGAATCTCTTTCACCTCTGCCAGTGGCTACTGTCAATCTATTGGTCTTTGTCTCCCCCCAAGCTAGCAGTTTTCCGACCCACCTAACACTGCCTCGATAGCATCAGCAAATATTCTTGCACCCTTTCTATCTTAAATGCGTTGATCTTTTAACATGTTCTTTTATACGTGCACTGTCCCTTAAAATAGCATTCATTGTTGAAGCAGTGAGACCTAATTCCGTGCAACAGATGACAAACTTTGTCCTGCTTCATAATTATTAATTAATCATCTTCATTTCTAAATCAATATTGTTTTCATTTCCTAGCATTGCCAGCACTTTCACTTTTTTCCTTTCCCATCACCATTGTAATAATAAGTAAATAGCAATGAAGAGAAGATTCTGAATATTTATTCGTTTTTCCTACGACTGAAGATTTCAGTGAACGGGAACTCATTTCAGCATTGCGTAAAAACCCACAGAATTCCAGTTATTGGTATTATCGCAAATGCAATAAGATTGAGTTTACTACCCATTTATAACAGACTGCGCTAAGCGAAAAGCCCAATAAACCAGAAAGTACAAATTGTTTTAAATGTTTTGTTGTAGTGACCTTCAGAAATGTGTTTCAGAAAAAATATCATAAAGGCGTTCAAAATTGATTCTTAGAATGGAACATGTGGTAACGATGAAAGTGTAGTGCAATTTTTTTCATTATGAAAATGACCTTTTAGAGAGATAAATAGTTTAGTTATAAATCAAAATTTCAAAATAATGTGTTATTGGGTTCACATTGCGATATTTTCACAATACCTCAATTTATTCCTATGGAATGGAAAATTCATTTTCACGATTTTTTGAAAGTTTGCACCAGCCAGCAAAAACTAGTGTAAAGTCGAATTTCTGTAAGTCAAGTATTACATAAGCCGGGGAGTGCCTGTAAATAAATCTATAAAAAAAATAAACAACTTGTCTGTTTTCTACTCACATTGAGTAGAAAGTTACCTATGTGAGTAACTTTCTACTCAAAAAAAAAAATGTGAGTAACTTTCTACTCTTGTTTCAGTAATTAACAACTCACTGGCTTAAAAAAACTTCCTACAATTCAGTCTAAACTATTTTCTCTTAAATTGAGTTTATGTTCCCTAGTTCTGGAATCATTATTAACAGTCAAAATTTTTCCTTCATTTGTTTTAGTATCCCTCTCAAAGCCTTAAAGACCTCAATCAGGTGCACTCTAAGATCGCACTTTTGTAAATTGCACCAGGTGGGTGTTGGACCATTTCAAGAAGCTCTCTCTCTCTCTTTTTAGGGCTCCATACTTAGACACAGTATAATGTAATGTAAGGCCAAGTGTGGCCTTACATTACATTATACATTGAATAGCTGTTGTGGCTGGTAATTCCCAGCTTCAATGATATCAGCAAGTGTTTTTAGAAATTCTTCAGCATCAATTCCATCAATGCTTGTTGCTTCACCAGTTACCTTGATGTCATGTAGATTTGCATTAACTTTTGACTTTTTTGTGACATTGACCTGTATTTGTTAAGTAAATCTGCAGATCTCCTACTCTTAATGTCATTGGTGCCACTGTGTACAGCAATATCACCCTTTGTGCCCTTAAAAGATACATCTGGTGTTGGCTGTGACAAGAGCTATCCCCAGAAAATCTGTGGGTATGCCCTTTTTAAGTCTATAATACAAGCCAATTCTTGCTACTTCCAGGTAAAGTGGGAGAGCGCTGGCCAGCAACTGCAGCACAGGTGTGCTTACTGTGCGACATGCTCTGGTAATGGTGAGAAGTATTGTCCTTTGTATTGATTCTAATTTATTCCTGGTTCTTACTATGGCCAAGCAGGTGAACCACACACCGGCTCCATAGTTGATAACAGGTAGGAACACTGCATGGTATATGATTGCCAGGGTCTTTATTTTTAGCCCCCAGTCTGATCGACTGATCCTGGCAATCACACCTGCATAATTTCTCACTTTTTTCACCAAGTAGGTCAAAATGGGGATAAAAAGTTAATTTAGAATCAAAACACTCCAAGATATTTTAGTTCTGTAATTATTTTTATAATAGTTGTGTTAATTTTAATTTGTGGATGTCTTCTTATGTCAAATTGCCTTTCAGAAGTATTTGTTTGTTGTTTTTCAGGCAATATTTTGAGCATGTGGTTTTGTGCCCACTCCTGCTGCTGCAAGAAGGTAGTGTTTGATCTTTGCTCTACAACCACTTTGTTTTACCTTTTACAAGGAAAATCATGTCATCTGCAAAGGTCAGGCCCAGATACAAGGCCAAAAATTCGTCCAGAACAATGTTCCAGAAGAAAGTGCCAAGGATTGAACCTTGGGGTCAGCCTTTATTCACAAGGCGTGCCAATTTGCCAATTTTGTTACACCCTCTGATTTTGAAACTTTGTGTGCACTGAGACACTGTCAATTATGGTTTATTTTATTTTATTTTTTATGTTTTTTAGGAGCATTAGCAACTAAGGCCATATTGCTCCGAGAATATGCGGTGGTCATTCCTTGACCTTTCCGCATCCTCCATATTTGGTGGTGACTGGCTTAAACCCCAGTCTAATCAAGAAGCGTGTGCTACGCACTGCTGCTCCTTCCCACCTGGCTACGGAGGTGCCGTCAATTATGAAATTTTGTGCGCACCGAGACACTGTCAATTTTGGAACTTTGTGCGCACTGAGACACTTCTGTCTGTAAGGTAATTGTTTATTACCTTATATAGGTTTTGTGGAGCATTTGCCTGGCGGAGTCTCCTAAAGATACTAGGCCACCAGAGTGAGTCAAATGCCCCAGCAAAGTCAATAGAGATTGCCATATATTTCTCCTCTTAGTTTTTAACTGTTGTCATAGTTGGTGCATGGCATCCTCCACAGAGTTGCCCTGCTGAAAACCATATTGATTGTTGAAATGTAAACCTGCTTCTCTGTGTCGTATTGGGCTAATCTGCTATATATTATGGAGTAGGGATATTGGTCTATATGATTTGGGATGAATAGGGGGTTTCTCAGAGTTTTTGAGAATTTATCTTAAAACAGCTTTTTTTCCATATTTTTGGGAATATACCTTCTGTCATACAGTTATTATATAGTACTATTAATTTGTCTGATGCTATTTCCGCTAATTTTTTGATAATCTCAACCTCTAAGAGGTCAAAACCTGGGCATTTCCCCCAAGCTTTTGGTTTTAGATGGTGCTATTTCCAAGTCTTGTATAGTTAACAGAGTTCAATATCGGCATTGTCATATTCAGTGTTTTCTTTTATAATGTCCAGCTGTGGGGGAATGATCCCTATTTTCGGTCTGAATAATACTGTCCAGGATGTTATTTACAGAATCCACCCAAAACATGGTTGAGGTTCCATCTGGGTTCACAGTAATTTCTAATACATCTCCTCTTGGCAGCTTGTTGGTCACTATTCTGTGTGTAGGGTTTTTGGCACAATATCGGTTGTTGACATGATGTTCACGATAGTTGTTACTTGTTGCCTATGCCACATCACTTTAATCTCCTGTATTAGGTCTGTATCCTTCCAGATCTTTTCTTCGTGGGTTTTCTGGAGATTGCTGGTGTTAGGCATTACTATGTCAATCAGATATGAGCATTTTTCTTCTAGTCAACAAGGTACACTTTCTTTGAACAAATGTATTTCCTCACTAGCTTCTGATGTACTTATCCTGGCTACCTGGTCATGCCTACGAGGGTACTCTGGGTGATCATGTAGCATTTTTTTTTTTTTTTTTTTTTCTATTTTATTATTATTTTTTTTTATGAAACCCCCAACTTGTGCCAAGAGAGATGAGAAGACAGAATAATCCCCAAAAGAGATATATCAACTTGCCTAGAAATTGGAGTGTCACCAAAGATATGCATTGCAGCAGAAGAATCCTTTTTGTGAGATATAAGACAAGACTGAGTTTTAGAAGAATTGAAATCAACTAAGTGTTGTCTCTGCCCCACTGGGGAATTACCAGGAGATTGGCATTTAAGGAATTGGTAGCGGATATTCGAGAAGTTGAAGCTGATTGAGCAGGGCAAGGTTTCTCAAAATGGACAGTGGAATGCAATGTGCTATCTTTGGCAAAACTATAGATAGGATTTCCAGTCAGTGGAAGAAGGTCATTAATATACAAGAGGAAAAGAGTGAGGGAGAGAACTGAACCTTGGGGGAAACTAGCATTAGTGGAGAAGTTAGAAGACTGAGAGCATCTACCATCACCCTCAGTGAACGATCAGAGAAAACTGGATAACCAATTACAAAAAACAGTTGGCAAACCATAATATGGAAGCTTGTTTAGAAGACCTTTATGCCAAACACGATTGAAAGCCTTTGATATGTCAAGAAAAATTGCTTGTGTTTCACCAAACTTTTCCATTGAATTTTTCCATAAATAGGTAATATAAGCCAGAATATCACCAGTGGATCGACATTGACGGAATCCATACTGGCGATGGTTGATCAGAGTGTGAGTTTGATTTTGGTTTTATTGGCGCAAAAACAACTAAGGTTATACTGCGCCAGGAAACGATTAAAATATCATCAAAGATAAATTCTGGTAACCTTTAAAAAGGTTACCTCGTCAAATTGTTATTTATTTATATATATATAAGGCAGTATACATTTAAAAGTAAATTATCCAATTTATATATGTGTGTATATATTAATAGCTTGTAAAAACTTAAAAACTGCCGACACATGGTCGTTGTCTGATAAAATCTGTCGTTGATCAGATGGAAGGTTCCTAGGTAGTTTAAGAGTTGGTGGTTAATTGATTTCTCCTTTACTTTAGAAAGAGTAGAAGTAATTGCAATGGGATGATAATTGGATGGGAGGGACTTATCACCCTGTTTTAGGAACTGGCTGGATATGAACAAATTTCCAAGCAGAAGGAAAAACACCTTTGAAAAAAGGTGGCAAAGAACAGGAGTAAGTTCAGGAGCACAGGTTTTGAGAACAAGTGGAGAAATACCATCAGGAACTGAAGTTTTCTTAGCATCAAGATTCAACAAAATCCTTCTGATATCCTTTTGATGGAAGACCACAGGAGGCATTGAATGGGGAGGATCATTAATACATGAGCTGGAAGAAAAATGGGATGCTAGCAGGTCAGATTTATCCTTGGTTGAAGTGACAATAGAACCATTTGGTTTTGACAGAGGTGGGAGCAGAGATGGGCAAAAGTTGCAGCCAATAGATTTGGCAAGAGACCAGAATGCTCGGCTACCATTGGGGGCAAGAAGCAAGTTTTCTACTCTTAGTCTGTTCAAAATCTAGTTTGGACTGATTAATAATTGCTTTAAAATTGTTGCAAGTTTGGTGTAGGCAGAAATTGAAACTAAAGAACTGGAAACAAGCCAATTATGATATGCAATGTTCTTCTCTTGAACTGCCTTAGCACATTTATTGGAAAACCAAGGTTTAGATAAAGGACGAGATTTTAAAGCGGAGTGTGGAATAAAGGATTCCATTCCTACAAGAATAATTTCACTGATACGATCTGAGCAAATGTTGACATCAGAAATTTTGAAACAGTAATCCGACCAAGGAAAAGAAATCGACCAAGGAAATCTCGTAGGTCATCCCATTTTGCATTCTTGTAATGCCAAAGAATACAAGGTTGGGAATAACCATGAGATAAATGCTCCACTGGAGAAGACAAAATCACCAAGTTGTGATCCAAAGTGCCTAATGGACCACTCACTTCAACTGTGTACTTAAAAGGGTTGTTTGTGAGAAAAAGATCAAGCATGTTGGCTGTATGGTTAGGATTGTCCGGTATCCTTGTAGGATACCGGACAATCAACCATAGTTGAATCAACCAATAACTGAGATTCTGTCAGAAAACGTACATGAGGTTTGGCAGACTGCAAGTGGAAATGGCGTCGTTGAGATTAGAATTGAGACCACGTATATTTGTGAAAAGAACTAGGAAGTGTTTGGGAGGTTTAGATCTTTTCTCAGATAAGCTTACTCTATTAGTTTGTAGGTAAATGGACAATCTGTGCAAGGTCATTAGTAATTGCAAAAGCCTCAGCATCTCGAACAGCTGGGTCTGTGTGACTAGAAAAAGAAAGCCAGCTGGAATAGTGAACATTAAAATTACCTCACTGTTAGAAACGTTGGACTGGAGAAAGTCAAGTTGCAAAGAGAGGAAGTCAAAGAGCTCTATGTGATTAGTGGAGTTGGGAGAACGGTAGAGACAACCGATGAATTTGACACAATGAGGTAGAGAGATTTTAAGCCAGAAAAGATCAAAAAGAGAGGATTCCAAATTACCAAGTCTCTGACATGGAATATTAGAACAGACATATGCACAAGTACCACCTTTGAGGCGAAAGGAATCATACAGCAAATAATTTGGGCAACTGAGATGAGCAGTAGTTGAATCAACCAATAACTGAGATTCTGTCAGAAAACGTACATGAGGTTTGGCAGACTGCAAGTGGAAATGGCGTCGTTGAGATTAGAATTGAGACCACGTATATTTGTGAAAAGAACTTGGAAGTGTTTGGGAGGTTTAGATCTTTTCTCAGATAAGCTTACTCTATTAGTTTGACAATTCATGGTGTATTCAATAGTAAGAAAAAGTGGGTGGGACATACTGTGTGAAGTAATGAAATTTTTGTATATGGTGCACACATGGTAAGAATATACCTAGATCCTTAACATAACGTTGCCTCGGCAATGCCCCCCCCCACATACACACTACTCAGACTCTGTCCAGGCCCTATCTGGCAGAGTAGATGTAGCAAGATTGTACACTAGCTGATCCGGAAGCCTCCTCAAGAGTTACCAATAGGTTCGGTCCGGTGTACTAACTAGCGGCTGGCCTGAGAACACCGTTTTAGAGCTGTACCCTCGAAATGTAAGGAAGATTGGATCTCGCCATGATGTTCATCATAACCTCAAAAGTCATCAGCCATACTGCATGATGGAAGAAGCAGGGAAGGGTTGACCGGAACTTAGCTCTGGAGACTAAACATGGGTTCGATCACTTCAAGCCTCCAATAAGCAAAGTGGTGGTATTGCACCAGTTGAAGAGTCATCTACCACCTAGCATCCTGCAGTGATATGTTGTATCATTTCTGAAGAAGGATGGCATTGTCGACGTGCGTCATCTTCACTCCAGGCTCCTTGGTGATGTATTTTCTATAGTTTCTGGTGTTGATTATCTGGTCTTGGATGGCAAGAATGACTGCTTTAATCTTGGAAAAGAGCATCCTGTCAATATTATTAGTAGTAGTGGAAAATTCTGCGGAAAAAAAAAAAATAAATAATAAGTAAGCTTATAAAGCATCAGCCAAAAAAAAAAAAAAAAAACTATCCATATCCCTCTCCATCCTTTCTTATAGTTTATCTAGTTCCTCCTAGAATTAATTCAAACTGCACAATCACCCTCTGGTTGAATGCAAATTTCCGTACATCAGACCTGCAACCATCCTTCTTCAATTTCAGTTTATCTAGATTACATCACTTTTGATGTTTACTCACTCCATTCAAGGCCTTAAACACCTCAATCACATTTCTTGCTGGCGCCTAGTCTCCAGATTCTACTATTTGAGAAATTGAAGCCATTCCTGTCAAGATCACCTTTTGCTTGCCACCTGTTACAAGAATGAGTCTTCCAGACTTGCATTCAGGGTCAAGATGCGGCCTAACCACTGCCTTGGTCAAAGAGATAATCACCCCCCTATCCCAGGCTGGCAAAATTCCTGTATATCATTGACAAAACTCCACATCTCTGATTGCACAGTTACCCCCATGTCTTTTTGATTCTCCACAGCCCCGAATGCAGTACCACAAGCTCGGACATCAATTTGGGATTACTGCTCCTCATACGAAATACCTAGCATTTGTCAATATTAAACTTCAGTGCCATTTCTGAGCTCATTTGCATAACTTTTCTGGATATTGTTGCAGTACCATACCCTGATTACTCTGGTTAACGAATTTGAGTCACAATCCAGATAGCTGTAACCCCAACAAACAATTGGATAAGCAAAATCCCAAAAAAAGAAAAATCCTAACATGCTATAATAACAACAGCCATAATACCCTCTAAATAACATCAAGAAAAAAAAAAAAAAAAAATATATATATATATATATATATATATATATATATATATGGAAATTTAGAAATTAGTTTTATTTAGAAGTTTTATATTTATACTGTTTTTACACTCATATGAAACATACACTACAAGCATTGCAGGTGTCTGGGAAATTACATAAGTTGCATACATGAATTGTGCTACAGCTTGCTGCCCAGCAAATGTTGTTTGTAGCATTTTTCAGTTATAATTCAGTATAATTATGATGTTTCTAATGAATTTTTTGTGTTGTTCTGATTTAGATTCAATACCCACTGAATAGAGGGGCTTAGAGGGGAACAGGCATCCTGTGTGTTATCAGACACTCAGCCAAAAACACTGATGGATCCAATATCTCTCTAATACAGAAGATTTAGGAGAAGTCCAGTTGGCCTGCCTTCCTAAAATCCACTCATGCACACCTTCTCGATGGTAAGCCCTGTTACGTCACTTAGTTGGCAACGAACGTGTAGAGTGGTTCTATTCAAGACGCCTGGTCAGTGTGAAGAAGAAAAGACCAATCCCTCCAGCACATGACAGTACGATGAAACAAATGGCACTTAGTCCCCCAGTGGCTTTCACTCCCCCTCTTATGGCAGCTAGAAGATTGGAGTGGGAAGCAACACAGGGTGCTAAGAATCTCTGGGTATGACCAGGCTGCCATGCACGGAAACTGAACTTGGCCTGTTATAACGAAGATCACTCATAGGTGAAGACAGGATATTAAAGCTGGAAAAGGAATTAGAAAATGTGAATTGGAATATCATTGGTTTGGCTGAAACAAGAAGAAATGAATCACTTATAAGTTTATCAAGTGGAAATCTGCTGTACACCAATGGAAACAGTGAAAGGAGTGAATTTGCAGAATCTCAAGGACTGTCAAGTAATGAACACTTTTTTTCAAGAAAAGGGCGAACAGAAAGTGGACATGGAAGAGTCCAAATGGATTAACAACTAATGAAATCGACTTCATCCTCACTAACAGAAGATATATTGTGAATGATGTTACTGTCCTGAATAAGGTAAATGTTGGAAGTGATCGCAGAATGGTAAGATGTACACTTGATATAGATGTAGGAAAGGAAAAAACTGACTCGAGTAAATAATACAAAGGTCTTTGAGATAACAGAAGAGGAGAAAAGGCAGTATGTACTGGAACTTAAGAACAAGTTTGAGCTTCTGCAGACTGCTCAGGACCAAGATATTGACAAGGAATATTACAACTTTCTGAAAGTGATAAAGCCCAAGAAACCAGAAATCCAAAGAAGAAAAAATTAGTCAAGAAAAACTTGTCATGATGTACTGAAGACGACAAATGAAGAGCAAGAAAAACACTGACAGAGAGAAAATTGAGTATACTGGGTTATGCAAAGCCATTAGAAAGAGACTCAGAGAGGACATAAGAAGATTTAACACAAGAAAAGTAGAACAAGCATTAAGGGAAAACAAAGGATTTAAATCAGCAGCCATGAGCAGTAATACAGAAAGACAAATGATACTGAAACTGAAGAATAGCGATGGTGTACTTATAATTAGCAGAGAAGGCATAATTCAAATAGCAGAAGACTACTATAGAGAATTATACAAGGAGCGAGGGAATGATACCAGCAGTGGGGAAGATGGATTGCAAAGTAGCAACACATGCGACATACCCGATATCGTTCCTGATGAGGTAGAACATGCTTTGAAGAAAATGAAGAATCAGAAAGCCCAGGGGGAAGATGAAGTTACTGTAGAGTTGTTAAAACTGGGAGGAAGTGACATAACACAAAAACTGGCAAGGCTCTTCACAAAGTGCATTAGAAAAGGTGTGATGCCTAAGCAGTGGAATAATGCAATCATAGTTTTGCTGCATAAGAAAGGAGATAAATCAGAAATTGGAAATTATAGACCAATTAGCTTGTTATCCCACATCTACAAGTTGTTCACAAGGGTCATTACTAACAGATTAGAACGAATACTTGATGAGAATCAACCGAAAGAGCAATCTGGCTTTAGGACAGGATTCTCAACTATGGATCACCTTCACGTAATATCACAGCTAATGGAGAAAGCAAATGAATATAAAACACCATTATGCCTGGCATTTGTGGATTATGAAAAGGCATTTGGCTCCATACAGCATAAGGCAATGTTTCGGGCACTGGAAAGACAAGGCATAGATACCCCGCATATTATGATTTTGAAGAAAATATATGAGAGTGCTACCTCCTTTATTAGACTAGACAAAGACAGTAACAAATTTAAAATCGAGAAAGGAGTTCGACAAGGAGACATAATATCTCTGAAGCTGTTTACTGCTGCCCTTGAGGAAGCTTTCAGAAGATTAGACTGGTTGCAGAAAGGAGTCAATGTGAATAGAGAGTACCTAAACCATTTATGATTTGCAGATGACATTGTGTCATAAGCCACGATCCCAAACAATTAGAGGAAAATCTTAATCAGTTATGCACAGTTAGTAAGGATTTTGGACTAAAGTTGAATATGGCTAAAACAAAAGTAATGATGAACAAGTATGCCACAGAAAGAGAAATATTGATTGAAGGAGCAGTAATTGAAAAGGTGGAGTCATATACTTATCTGGGAGAAGTTATTAGCTGTAATAATGATAAATGGCTGGAAGTCAAGAGAAGAATAAATTTTGGATGGATAGCATTCAGGAAATATACTGAAGAGCAAATCCCACTTTGTCTGAAACATAAAATGATGACCCAATGTATACTCCCCACCATGACTTATGGAAGTGAAACTTGGGCACTCACCAAAAGAATGGAAGAGAAGCTGAGAACTACACAGCGAAGAATGGAACAAATCATATTGGGAATCAGACTGTTAGATAAGAAGAGAAACACATGGATTAGGCAGCAAACTGAAGTAAAGGACATTCTTATCAAAACTAAAGAACTAAAATGGTCTTGGGCAGGACACATAGCTCGAAGACATGATGACAGATGGACTTAGAAAATAACAGAATGGCACCCAAGAGGAGCTAGAAGAAAACCTGGAAGACAAAGGTGGAGGTGGATAGATGAAATTCATGAGTTTTTGGGTAGTAAATGGATGGCTGCCAGTGCTCAAAACAGAAGGAACTGGAAAGTTGCTGGAGAGGCCTTCATCCTGCAGTGGATTGAAAATGGCTGATGATGATGAATATGTACTGTGCTACAAAGATTCTTTATATGTGTTGTGCTACCAAGTTATGTTATATTTTATTTTATACAGTTAATTTGTTATAATGAGCTTAGTAGAAGCTCTATATTGCTCTAGTAGAAACACTTCTAATAATGATTAACTCCTATGAAAAAAGGAATGTCAAAAAGCGATATGAAAAGAAATATTGATATCATTTTCGCTGACAATGGAATTCAAATTCTCCTTGAGGCGAAATAATAATGTTTCACTTCATTGAATAAATAAATAAAAAAAAATGATAATAATAAAAAATAACTGTGTAATAAAACTTCTTAGCAGAGCTCAAATAATAGCACCTATTCCATGAGTACTCTCGAACCATATCCCATGTTAGCAAGCTGTTGTGCATTGGTGCTTGTGTAAGATCCATATAGGTCCTGTATGAGTATCAGTGCATCATATAGCAAAGAAGTTTACAAAAATAAGGTTTTACCCTAGCAATGATACTACCCTAGCAATAATAGATGAACGTTGATCTTGTGTTTGAACCATTGGTCACTGTAACAGCACTCTTTTTAACAACAGTCCCAGTAGCAGCACTCTCTTGAATAATGGTCTCAGTGACTGTAGAAAGTTCTTGTTTTTGAGGCTTAAGATAAGTAACTCCTTTCTCTGAATTTTCATATCAATTTGCACAGCCCACTTTAGACACATGGTCCACTTAAACATTTAAATGCTACTATTCTCTAAGCTGCACTTGGAGAATACTAGTGCTGAAAACGTCTTAAGAATACTGCTGTTGTTCTCATAAAACTGTTTCTAACAAAGTATGATCCTTCTTTTAGATTACCATTTGAAGATTTGTTGACTGTATTTGCCATCCTAGTTTTTATGTCCTCACAGACACATCAGAAATGGTTGTGTGATGAAGTTAGGTTTGCATTCTGCTGCACACAGCATCAATTATCTCAGTGGCATTTTTTGGAACTAATTTTTTTTTTTTTTGCACTTTCCATTTCCCCACATGTGGGGTAGTGTTTATTCAATTTCATATTTTCTCATAATGCATGTTAATTATAACCACCTTGCATTTTGTGATTTAAAGAAATACTTGAAAAAAAAAAAAAAATTTTTTTTTTTATATGAGATTGAAGTAATTTCTTGAAATCAGCATTAAAAATCTATAAGAATCACAAAATTTTATACAGAAGAAAGAGTTTAAATTTGTTCTTCAATGTTATTAACCTTTTCTTCTAATGGTTATGGTCAACGACTTTGTCTAGTATTCTCATAAGGGTGTGCATGTGTGAAAAATTTTAGAGAATTTGTAAATTTTATTGTCAATAAAATTTACAAATTTTATTAACAATAAAATAGAGTATAATAGAGTATGAGAATTTGTAAATTTTGTTTATAGTGTGTGAAAGTAATTCATATGTATTTTCCATGTATCTGCAGGTGCAACTACAAGGTTATAACTGCTATTGATGGGATAAACTTAAATTTGTCATGTCTGAAAGTTGGAATGAACTTTCATTGAAAAATTAATGCGAGTGGCCACAGGTGAAACAAGAAATTCAGCCTGTCAGCTGATTCAAGCATAAATGTTTTCTTGTCAAAAGTTTCATATATTGTGAAGTATTTATTAGTCAGCTAGTTATTGTACCTGTTTCTGTATATAGCTTTGAGCAAAGTGGGTGTGTCGCTTAAGTGCATTGCTCTCATGTTTTGGAGGCACTTTGCCTTGAATGAAATTTAATCAGCTTGTTTTAGTTGTTGACTTAATTGTTGTATGTCAGGTGTAATTTTGTATTAATATTTGCTATTGATTATTACAGGGTCCAAGATTACTAGTACTGCAAGGACTAATTTCATTCTTTTGTGATTTGGATAGAAAGTTTAACAGTGAGCAGCACTTAAATGAGTTTAAGTAAGTTGATTATCTGAAATATATATATGTAAGATAAATTAAAATAGGATATTTGCCAGTAGCATGGCAAACCAGTAGAGTGAAAAAGAACTTAACCAAATTAAATAACACAAAAATAACAGGAAAAAAAAAAAAAAATACATATATATATAGGAATTTAATATTTATTTATTTTCTTATTTTATGTTAAACTTTTAAGCCATTGTGTATATATATATATATATATATATATATATATATATATATATAGATATATATAGATATATCTGATAATTCAAAATAAAATAAGACATACGGCATGTCTTAAGACATGATATATCTGGGCTTCGTGTGGAGGATGTGCATTTTGCTGCCTTAATTGTGATAGCTTAATATTTATTTATTTATTTTCTTATTTTATGTTAAACTTTTAAGCCATTATTTAAAAAAAATTATATATATATATAACCATAAAAATAAATTAGAATAAGAATTAAAATAAAAATAAAATAATGCCAGCAGTATGGCAAGACAAGAGCGAAAAAAGTCGAAATTAAACCTAAATGAAATCAAACCAAGCAGGGAGGGAAGAGAGGGGTAACAAGAGTAAAAATATTGCAGCAGACACTCTCTAAAATAATTTAGAAAATCTAAATGTACAAATAATAATTCATTAAATTTTAAAAGCTAATTAAATAAAAATTTAACGGTGCCCCCTCTGACGGGCACCGGGTCCAAATTTATGTTAAATATCACCGACAGAGATGTAAACCACTACAATAAAACAAAACAAAAATAAATCAAAAATAGACTGACCATTACGCCCCCATCTCGACAGAGGACTACAAGGCCAATAATGGTCAGGGAATCGCTGCATTTCGAACGCTAGATAAATCGCCGCAAAGGAGAATCAATCGAAAGATCAGTCCTCCACCTGATCCCCAGATCGAACTGCCATTGCAGAGGAATTGAACAGCGGTGGTCCTCTTCAATTCATTGAATTTAAAATTCAATGAATTATTATTCGTACATTTAGATTTTCTAAATTATTTTAGAGAGTTTCTGCTGCAATATTTTTACCCTTGTTACCCCTCTCTTCCCTCCCTGCTTCGTTTGATTTAATTTAGTTTTAATTTCGACTTTTTTCGCTCTTGTCTTGCCATACTGCTGGCATTTATTTTATTTTTATTTTAATTCTTATTCTAATTTATTTGTATGGTTATATTTCAAGCATCATGTAGAGCAGGGGTGGGCAACAGCAGGCCCGCGGGCCACATCCGGCCCGCGACGATGTTGAATCCGGCCCCCTCGGTAAATGCATAAATATAGAAAATCCATACCTGACTACACTCGCCGTAAACGTTCGGCTTAATTCGGTTCAATCGGGAATCGCGGCCAGTACAACTGTAACCAAGTGATTCTACGCAGCGTCAAAGAGTTATTTCCTAATTATTATTGTAGCATCGATCGAACGAAGTTCCTTTGGGTTTGACTTCTTATTGAAAAAATTAATATTGGTGCGAGATATTTTATGTTTTATGCCTTTTCTGATTATTATAATTTTTAATTTAATATAATTTATAGCCCATAAAATGAGCCAATTAAAAAAAAAAAGAAAAATTGTTGCCGAATGCCGCATTTTCAATGATAATTGGACATGCAGATATTTTTTTTTAAAATACATTAATAATTTGGTAATTCAAGTAATATAACATTTTTTAGGTTTTGATTTTTTTTATTAAATCGTTCAATCTATTCCGGCCCGCATCATGATACGAAAATTTCATTCGGCCCGCTGACGAAAAAAGTTGCCCACCCCTGATGTAGAGGAATATGCTTTTTGCTGCCTCTGATGTATGCCGTACCCCTTTTTATTTTTATTATGAAATATTCCGTTTCCAGTTATTTTAAACGTTATTCAAATATATGTATAATTATATATATATATATATATATATATATATATATATATATTTATATAGAAAAACATTACATGACCAATTAATATTATTATTTTTTTGCCGAATAAGGACCACCGCTATGCAAATCTATTGCATCGACGATCTGATCTTAGTATCATTCCGTCATTGCATGGATTTGTTTAGTGTTCAAAATGCAGTGATTCCCTGACTATTATTGGCCTCGTTGTCCTCTGTCGAGATGGGGCATAATGGTCAGTCTATTTTGGTCATGTATCTCTGATAATTGTTTTTTAATTATGGATATATTGCAGTTATTTGTGTTTGGTGGGGATCTGTGAAGAGGTAAGGGTTTGTAATTATTTATTATATTTAATGCCATGGTGTTTATCCACATTCGTAAGGCTTCGATCGGTGTGTTGTATTTATAAGCAAGTATGAAGCAGTAGTTGAGGAGGTCATAATGTAACTGTTTTTTGAATGCGGTTAGGCTGGTTTTTTTAATCCTGAATTTGTATCCGTAAGAAAGAATTTTCCTCAGTTCCTGGTATGGTATAATCTCCAGATTACCGGTTATAATGAGCCCATGGTGGGGATTAACATGGCTGTAGTTCTTCCTTTTGGCAAATGCAGGTGTCCATGTCAAATGCCTCTACTAATGCTAAATGCTAAAAATGTCTAATTTTACTTTGTCCATGTTTGTGGCAAGGGATTTGTAATTGCATGCAAGAAGGCCGAAAGGTTTATCATAACTGTATCTGGCTTTTATGATGTTTTGGCAACTGGCTAGAAGTAGATCGGAGTGAGAGTTGATACATTGGTTTATGTTGATGCAATATATATATATATTTTTTTTTTTTTTTAACGAAAACCCTAAGCACATGATGTTATAGAACCTATTGTAGTTAGTACCGTGCATGGGTTAAGATGATGAAAGAAGATACTTGTTGGCATTAGGGTTGAATTTCTGTAGATGGTAATTTTCAGGAAATACGTATGAAGAGAAGTTGTTCCAGAAAACAGAAGTTAAGGAATAAACGAAGAAGGAAAAAAGTTGGTTCTTGTGAGTTTGCAGTTGGATAGTAAAAGGATGCTGACTGGCTGCGGCACGTGTTTGGCCTGGTTTGGAAGAGAGAATAGGAATTATAGAAGCCAGTTCAGAAGAATTAGTGCCCATGGAAAGTATCTGTAGAAAAGGCATGCAGCAGAAACAGAATGGCTGTGACAAAGTATCTCCACTCTTTGTTTCAGACATTCTGTTATTAATTAACGTAACTGCCTTCTTTTAAATGGAATCTAGCCCGAAACAGGTTTTCGGGACTCCCAGATGTGTGAACAATGGTAGGACAGATTTCTGAGCTGTATAGAGTGAACAGCTATTTGGAAAAAAAGTAATGCCAAGAGCAAAAGAGAAAATCCAATTTTTTGGATGCAGAGAAAGCAATATTTTTGATGTGCTTATGCCAAGAGTGATTAGAAGTCAGGGTTATCCCTAATTGACATATGTGATCTTGTGTAGAAATCTGAATGTCATCAAAGGTAAGCTTAAGAGCAGAAAAATCCTTTTTTGTGAGATATAAGACAGGACTGAGTTTTAGAAGTGAAATCAAGTAAGTTAGCTTTGCCCCACTGAAGAAATACCTGGAGATCACCATTTAAGGCTGATCTCTTGATCAGCCTTAGCATATTTGAGAAGTTGAAGCTGTTTGTGCAGGGCAAGGTTTCTCAAACTGGAACAGGAGTGCAAAGTACTGTCATCAACAAAAGTATGGATAGGGTTTCCACTCATTAATATAATATACAAGAGGAAAGGAGTGGGAGAAAACTTAACCTTTGGGAGCACCTGCATTAGTGGAAAGTTCAAAAACAAGCCATCTCCCATCACCCGCAAGGCCGACCGGGCTAGCCAGGTGGGTAAAGTGCCTGCCTGGCAACCCAAAGGTCACGGGTTCGAATCCCGCCTCTGGCTTGGATCAAAGTACTGCAAAAACCTTGGGAGGTGCATTATGGCCACAGAAACCGATGCGCCAACAAAAAAAAAAAAAAAAAAAAAATCACCCGCAGGTGCGGTCAGAGAGACAATTGGATACCAATTACAAAAAATAGTTGAGAAACTATTTTTCATAAGATGGAAGCTTACTCAGAAGACCTTTATGCCAAACATGATCAAAAGCCTTTGAAATGTTAGGAGCAATTGCTAGAGTTTCACCAAATTTTTCCATTGAATTTGTCCATAGATGGGTAACGTAAGCCAATATATCACCAGAGAAGTGACACTGGTGGAATTCATACTGGTGATCATAGATTAGATGGAAGGTTTCTAGATGTGGAGTTGACAGTTAATACATTTCTCCATACTTTAGAAAGAGTAGAATTAAGTGCAATGGGACAATAATTGGATGGGAGGGATTTTAGGACCTGGCAGGACATGAGCAAATTTCCGAGCAGAAGGGAAAACAGTTTTCCAATAAGAAAGTGAAAAAAAGACAACGCAGAACAGGAGTATGCTCTGGAGTGCTTGAAAGCAAGTGGAGAAATCCCATAAGAATCTGGAGCTATTCTTACCAACAAAGTTGATCAAAATATTTCTAACAGAAGACCACAGGAGGCATTAAATGGAGTGTACTGGGAAAGGTAGGAGGTAGTTTACCAAGATTATCAATACGCAAGTTGAAAGAAAAATAGGATGCCAGCAGATCAGCTTTATCTTTGACTGAAGTGGCCATAGAATCATCTGGTTTTGACAGAGGCGAGAATAGAGATGGGCAAAATTGTGCCCAATAACTTTGGTACGAGAGCAGAATGCTTGGCTACCATTTGCACTAGAAGAAAAGTGTCTACTCTTAACCTATTCGAAATATAGTTTGGACTGATTAATAACTGCTTTACAATTGTTGCTAGCTTTATAAGCAGAAAATGAACCTGAAGATTTGGATATGCACCATTCCTCTCTTGATCAGCCTTAGCACATTTATTGGAAAACCAAGGTTTAGATAAAGGACAAAATTTTAAGGTGGAGTGTGGAATAAAGGATTCCATTCCTACAAGAATAATTTCACTGACACGATCTGAGCAAATGCTGACATCAGAAGATTTGAAACAGTAATCCAACCAAGGAAAAGAAATCTCACAGATCATCCCATTTTGCATTCTTGTAATGTTAAACATGAGGTTGAGAACAGCGACAAGAGAAAGGCTCTATTGGATAAGAGACCATCACCAAGTGGTGATCTGAGGTGCCTAGTGGACCATCACCTTAACCATGTACTTAGAAGGGTTGTATGGGAGAAAAAGATCAAGCGTGTTGACTGTATGGTTAGCATTGTCTGATATTCTGGTAGGTAAATGAACGATTTGTGTGAGGTCATTAGTAATTGCAAAAGCCTCAGCATTTCGACCAGTTGGGTTCATGTGACTAGAAGACGGAAGCCAAGTGGAGTTGTAAACGCTAAAGTCACCAAGGAAAATTATCTTACTGTTAGAAAACTTTGACTGGAGAAAGTCAAGTTTCAAAGAGAGAAATTCAGAGAGTTCCTAGTGATTAGTGCAGTTGGGAGAGTGATAGAGATAACAGATGATTTTACAGACTGGCATAGAGAGATTTTAAGCCAGAGAAGATTGAAAAGATGAGATTCCAAATTAGTAAGTCTCTGACAGGGAATATCAGAACAGACATATACACAAGTACCACCTTTGAAGCGAAAGGAATCACACATCGAGTAATTTAGACAACTGAGGTGAGTAGTGGTTGAATCAACCAATAACTTTTTTTTTTTTTTTTTTTTAATGAAAACCCCAAACACGAGAGGTATTAGAACCTATAGTACTTAGTACCGTGCTTGGGTTGGAGGTTGAGAAGACAAAAGAAGATATTTGTTGATATTGGACTTGAACTTCTGTAGATTGTAATTTTCAGGAAATACGTATGAAGGAAGGTTGTTCCAGAAAACGGCAGTTGAATGAATAAATGAGGAAGATGAAAAGTTAGTTCTGTGGGTTTGAAGTTGGACAGTAAATGGATGTTGGCTGGTGGCGGCACGTGTTCGGACTATTTTGAAAGAGAGAGCGGGAATTATAGAAGCCAATACAGAAGAACAGTGCCCATGGAAGTATCTGTAGAAGAGGCATGCAGCAGAAACAGTGCGTCTATGAGAAAGCAAGTGGAGAGACTCTGTTAGAGATGAATCATTAATTAAACTAACTGCCCTCTTCTGAATGGAATCAAGAAGCCTGAGAGAGGTTTTGGGGGCACCACCCCAGATGTGGGAACAATAGTCCATGGCAGGGCGGATTTGCGATTTATACAGAGTGAGCAGCTGTTTGGAAGAAAAGTAACGCCGAGAGGGAAAGAGAAAACCAAGTTTTTTAGATGCAGAGGAGGCAATATTTGTAATGTGCTTCTGCCAAAAGAGATTAGAAGTCAGGGTAATCTCCAAAAGAGATATATCATTTTGCCTAGAAATCGGAGTGTCACTAAAGATAAGCATAGGAGCAGAAGAATCCTTTTTGCGAGATATAAGACAAGATTGAGTTTTAGAAGGGTTGAAATCAACTAAGTTGTCTTTGCCCCACTGGAGAATTACCTGAAGATCGGCATTTAAGGAATTGGCAGCAGATTTTCGAGAACTTGAAGCTGATTGAGCTGGACAAGGTAAATGGAAAGTTGAATGCAATGTTCTATCATCGGCAAAACTATGGATAGGATTTCCAGTCAATGGAAGAAGGTCATTGATATTCAAGAGGAAAAGAGTGGGGGAAAGAACTGAACCTTGGGGGACACCGGCATTAGTGGAGAAGTTAGAAGACAGAGAGCCATCTACCATCACCCTCAGTGAGCGATCAGAGAGAAAACTGGATAACCAATTACTAAAAACAGTTGGCAAACCATAAGATGGAAGCTTGTTTAGAAGACCTTTATGCCAAACACGATCAAAAGCCTTTGAGATGTCAAGAGCAACTACTTGTGTTTCACCGAACCTTTCCATTGAATTAGTCCATAAATGGGTAACATAAACCAGAATATCTCCAGTGGATCGACACTGACGGAATCCATACTGGTGATCGTTGATCAGACGGAAGGTTTCTAGGTAGTTTAAGAGTTGGCGGTTAATTGATTTCTCCATTACTTTAGAACGAGTAGAAGTAATTGCAATGGGACGATAATTGGATGGGAGGGATTTGTCACCCTTTTTAGGAACTGGCTGGATATGAGCAAATTTCCAAGCAGAAGGAAAAACACCTTTGGAATAAGAAAGTGAAAAAAGGCGGCAAAGAATAGGAGTAAGTTCAGGAGCACAGGATTTGAGAACAAGTGAAGAAATACCATCAGGACCTGGAGCTTTTTTAGCATCAAGATTCATCAAAATCCTTCTGATATCCTTTTGACGGAAGACCACAGGAGGCATTGAATGAAGCGTGTTAGGAATGGTGGGAGGTGTTTTACCAAGATCATTAATACATGAGCTTGAAGAAAAATGGGATGCTAGCAGGTCAGCTTTATCCTTGGCTGAATTGACAACAGAATAATGTGGTTTGGACAGAGGTGGGAGCTGAGATGGGCAAAAGTTGCGGCCAATAGCTTTGGCGAGAGACCAGAATGCTTGGCTACCATTAGGGCAAGAAGCAAGTTTTCTACTCTTAGCCTGTTCAAACTCTAGTTTGGACTGATTAATAACTGCTTTACAATTGTTGCGAGCTTTGGTGTAAGCAGAAAATGAAACTGAAGAATTAGAAACAAGCCAGTTACGATATGCAATATTCTTCTCTTGGACAGCCTTAGCACATTTATTGGAAAACCAAGGTTTAGATAAAGGACGAGATTTTAAAGTGGAGTGTGGGATAAAGGATTCCATTCCTGCAAGAATAATTTCACTGACACGATCTGAGCAAACATTGACATCAGAAGTTTTGAAACAGTAATCAGACCAAGGAAAAGAAGAAAAGAAGTCTCGTAGGTCATCCCATTTTGCATTCTTGTAATGCCAAACAATACGAGGTTGGGAATAGCCATGAGATAAAGGTTCCATTGGAGAAGAGACAATCACCAAGTTGTGATCTGAAGTGCCTAAAGGACCTCTCACTTCAACCTTGTACTTAGAAGGGTTGTTTGTGAGAAAAAGATCAAGCATATTGGCTGTATGATTAGGATTGTCCGGTATTCTTGTAGGTAAATGAACGATCTGTGCTAGGTCATTAGTAATTGCAAAAGCCTCAGCATCTCGACCTGCTGGGTCGGTGTGACTAGAAAACGGAAGCCAGCTGGAGTTGTGAACATTAAAATCACCAAGGAAAATTACCTCACTGTTAGGAAAGCTGGACTGGAGAAAGTCAAGTTGCAAAGAGAGGAAGTCAAAGAGCTCCAAGTGATTAGTGGAGTTGGGAGAACGGTAGAGACAACAGATGAATTTTACACAACGAGGTAGAGAGATTTTAAGCCAGAGAAGATCAAAGAGAAGAGATTCCAAATTGCCAAGTCTCTGACAGGGAATATCAGAACGGACATATGCACAAGTACCACCTTTGAGGCGAAAGGAATCATACAGCAAATAATTTGGACATCTGAGATGAGCAGTAGTTGAATCAACTGATAACTGAGATTCAGTCAGAAAAAGTACATGGGGTTTGGAAGACTGCAAGTGGAAATGGACATCGTTGAGATTGGAATTGAGACCACGTATATTTGTGAAATGAATAGGAAGTCCTTGGGAAGTTTAGATCTTTTCGCAGATAAGCTTGCTCTATTATTTTGACTATTCGTGGTGTATTCAATAGTAAGAAAAAGTGGGTGGGACATGCTGTATGAAGTAATGAAATTTTTGGATATGGCGTACATGTGGTAAGAATATACCCAGATCCTTGACATAACGTGGCCTCGACAATGCTCCCCGCATACACACTACTCGGACTCCCTCCAGTCACTATCTGGCAGAGTAGAGGTAGCAAGATTATACACTAGCTGATCCTGAAGCCTCCTAGAGAGTTACCAATAGGTTTGGTCCGGTGTACTATCTAGCGGCCGGCCTGCGAACACCGTTTTAGAGCTGTACCTTCGAAATGTAAGGAATATTGGATCTCGCCACGACATTCATCATAACCTCAAAAATCATCAATCATACTGCATGATGGAAGAGATAGGGAAGGGTTGGCCGGAACTTAGCTCTAGAGACTAAACATGGGTTCCTCCACTTCAATCCTCCAATAAGCAAAGTGGTGGTATTTTACCGGTTGATGAGAGTCATCTACCACCTAGTACTGCCTAGTAACATAAAGGGTCGGCGTTCCTCCATGTGGTGTGGGCGCCACACTTCGATCCCTGCTTACGTTGGTTAACACTTGGGTGGTCACCCACCATGTACTTGTGCATGAAGGTTATACCCAGGATTACTAACAGTCCCACCATCGTGAAGGTGCAAGCAGAGGATTTGGCTGTCATAAACCGTCTGGACTTCGCCGAAATTGGGTCCACTTGACTTGAGTGTCACCCGAATATCAGTTCCATCAGCGTTTTAGACTCCCAGGTAGCAAGAACAGCTTGTCTGGCATATCTGAGAGAATGTCTGTGACGACCTCAAGGACCTGGTATTATGTCCGAAAAGTTCATATGGTGTGACACACTGTAAGCAGAAATGGACATCATTGAGTTTAGAACTGAGACCACATATATTTGTTACATGAACGAGGAAGTGTTTGGGAGGTTTAGATATTTTCGCAGAGAAGTTTGTTCTATTAGTTTGACAGTTCGTGGAATATTCGCGGTGGTGAACAGTCTGGGGGGAATTTTTGCTCATGCAAACGGATAAGTATTTTTGATATTTTTACCATATTCTTGGTTAATTAACATATTAAATTTTGCTTTACAAAGATAGTAAATAGGCTCAGTAGCATTCGTTATCTTATTTTTAAATTTAACTAGTAATTTTTGTAAGTTATGAGTTGCTGATCAGCTATTGTATTGGTACCTTTAGCATGAATATCGTTGAACATAACTAGTAGTGCAGAGGAACAGTAAGGTTTTAATCATGATAGATAAGTAGTTTTGGAGGTTTTAATCACTTGTTGGGCATATCTTTTGTATTTTATTAAGGATATAACTAATTTATCATTGTGATCATTATGGTGTAGTGTAACCTGATACCATTTATCTTGAACTTCATAGCGTAAGGTATAACGTAAGAATTAGATAGAATAATATGATTACTGCATTAGCTTAGCATAGCATAGTACAGGTGACCTAAGGTAACATATGTATTTGTGAGTTGCGATCGGTAACATAGGATATTTCCTAATCATTAATAAACGGTAGTGAAAAGATGCACAAATGTTGGTCAAAATATTTAATATTCAAATATTTATACATATAAAATATTCTGCATTACATACGTATATAATTATGTGGTAACTACTTACGTATCAAAATTAAACTTAAAATTCCCATTAAAATCATGCATTTAATTGATCTAAATTGATTTTAATTGATTTAATTTAATTGATGAATTTAATCGTGAAATATGTGTCGATTTTGGCTTGTGCTTTGGCCCTCTTCCTGATAAACTAAAAAGGGTTTTAATTTTAAATCCCCCACAGCGTTACCACCCAAAAATAAAGTCAACTGATCCTTTGCTGCTTTGATACCTGGCATGTTTTTTTCTTCTTTCAAAACAAAACTGCTTTTAGGCATTCGTTTCCAAAAAAGTCCTGCTTCATCGATGTTAAAAACTTGTTGAGAAGTATAACATATAATACCCCTCTTCAATAATTTTAACAAGTTCTTTTTTTGAAAGTATCGGCTCCTTGATCTGCACTTGCGGCTTCTCCCTGAATTTTAAATCTATTCAACCAGCTCTTACTAGTTTTAAATAGTTCCACATTTTTTTTTTTTGGTGAGTTTTCTTCAGCTCATCATGTAGGCCAGGGGTGGCCAACTTAATTTGTGATGCGATCTACATTTTTTTACTTCAAAATGTGCCGCAATCTACCATCTCAAGAATTTCATTGCCCGTGGTTAAAAAAGTTAATCAACACATTGAAAAATGTTTATAAATTTTAAAATTAAATACAGTTCAGAATTCTTATTTTAAATTCATACGTATGTGAAGTTTGTGTCTTGTCATCTGCTAAGCTTTCAAAATCGGGGATATACTATGATAAGGCTAACCATAAAGAATCTTCTGTAAGCAAGTCCGTAAGAGTAGAGCGATTCTTCATCTTTAAAATTAATTTTCTGTTTATACTCCGGCACGACAACCAAGTCAGTAGAGTTTACAATAAATTGTCAATATAAATATTTATTGTATTTAGTAGTCACGGGCCTGAACCCCGGGCCCACTCAAGGAACGTGTGCTATGCACTTTTGCTCTGACCACTCGGCTACGTCAGGCCTTTATTTGTTTCAAACACAAAAAGGCCTTTTCACATAGATATGTGGAACAAAACAGCAATTTAAAAGTTCACTGCATTTTTTACATTTGGGTACTTTTCTCAGCTAACATATTTCCAAAAGTCTTTTTCTGATGATCTGGCTTATAGCAAGATATTGTTTCACAATTAATAATTTCATTTTGAAGTAATATTTTCTGCATGTGAAAAATTTCAACGATTTCCCCTCCCACCTCTGATTGTTTCGTATCTAAGTCGACATTAAATGGATAAGAAATATATTGAACATTGTCTTCAATTGTTTTAAAATCACTGAATCTGGTTTCAAAATCATCCAAAACTTTCTCAATTTCAGAAATATATTTCTGTCTATTAAATTTAAAAACAGGATATTTTTGCAAAATGATCGAATTTTTTTTTTTCCTTTGAGATCCTTAGCCATTTCCAAAAATTGATATTTATATGCAGAAATACTACTAATCATGTCACCCACATTTTTATTTTTTCCTTGTAATTCCAAATTCAGATCACTTAATTTACTGATAAAATCTGCCAAAAAAGCCAGATCACACCACCTCATATCTTGTAGCTGCTGATAATCATTTCTCCTTTGATCAACAAATTTTTGTTAATTTCATTCAGCAAATTTCGAAATCTCTGTAGAAACTTACTCTGACTCAGCCACCTCACATCTGTATGTAATATCAGATCTGGTTAATTTTCATCGAGTTGCATTTTGAAAAGTCTCCTTTGAAGAGATTGTCCTCTGATGGAATTCACGATTTTGAAAGCTGCGTCCATAACACTTTTAGTATTTAATCTTTTGCTGGCTAACACTTATTTGTGGATGATACAGTGGGAATTCATAATCCTTTTGGCACAATGCGATGAATCTGTTAAGATGCCCTGTCATTGCTTTAGTTCCATCTGTTGTTATTGATACGAGCTTAAATAGTAGTAATTTATTTTTTTTCAAAAAAATTTTTGAATGCGTTAAGTACAGTAATACCCCGAAGTTACGCGAGTCCGACGAAAATCGCGTAAGTCGAATTCGCGTAAGTCGGGGTACAACTTTGCATATAAATACATATAAATTTTGCTTAATTGGGACCAAGGACTAACAAAAACTCTAGTTTAGAAGAAAAATATTAATAAAATTGCAGTTCTTTATACATATTAATACAAAATATGTATTAAAAAACAAATGACTTACGTTAAAAAGTTATTTCGATGTCGATGGCTTCATAAAATCTAACAAATTCGTCTGACGACACAGCGCGTTCTTTTTTTCACGCAGAATTTCTTCGTAGCAAGCTAATAATTTTTTTATTCCTTGCTTTGTAGCTATAACGCGTTCTTCGTTGGAGTCTATGTTTTCTAAAATTTTTAAGCCCTTTACAATTGAGCCCTTTTCAATTTTCAACCTGTCAAGTTTGCAATTGTCATGTGCTTTTGGCCGTTGCTTCGTTTAGGCCTGTAGCACGTGCAATATCACATGGTCTTTCATTTCGCTCAAAGCGTTTCACAATTTTATATTTTTTCTCTATCGACAGAGGCGGACTGGCCATAAGCCTTACCGGGGAAACCCCGGTGGGCCAGTGTGATTTTGGCCATAAACCATAGTATGAGGCCACTATAAATTTTCCCGGGTAAGAATTTTTGATCCAGTCCGCCTCTGTTTATCGATAATTGCTTTTCTTTTTCTCTCTGAATCTGCAGTGTCTTTGCCAGGACGCTTCCTTTTCACACCTTTTAATTAAGTATTTTACTCATTTTTAGGGAATAAAGCACAATTACAAAACGAGGAGGCACGCTTGATACGCATAAACAAAGCTGCGCGCATGTAGCAACTGAATAAACAACACCATAAAGGCAGAGATACACTATTAACACCTCACATTTCTAGGGGTTACTACCATAAAACAATAAAAATCCAGTTGCGTTTCTGCTAGTGAAATCTGTTATAAACTGGTAGTAAACTCGATCTAATTGCATTTGCGATTATACCGATAGCTGGAATTGTGTTGGTTTTTACGTTATTATGGTGAAATGTGTTTCCCCTTCACTGATATAAAAAACATAAAAGCAGCAAAGTTGAATTTTGTTCATCTTTCGCTCTCATTCTCCGCCGTCGCACCGTATATCGATAACATATGAAAAACGACCTTGAAGATAGTGGGCAGCAGCGTTGCCAAACGAAAAAATCAAGAACCGCGTAACTCCGAGTTCGCGTAAGTCGGGGTAGCGTAAGTCGGGGTATTACTGTATATCAAGGCCGGTCTCTGTAGTTCTTTCTTTTAAGGAAACCATACCCAGCAGTTCTTCTCTAGTGGTAGAATCGTCGAAAACCATATGAATAGAAAGAAGCAATTGAGTAGTATCACTGACGTCTGTAGATTCATCCAGTTGTAAAGAAAAAGACACACAATTAACAATATGAGCACGCAGTTGTTATCTCACATTTTTACTAATTTTTTCGATGCGTTGCATCACAGTATTTCGAGATAATTGCAGATCTTGAAGAGCACTTCTAATTTCATTTTTGTTCTTAAAATTTTCAAAAAGAGAATCTTATTTCTAAAAATGTGTCTTTGATGAATTGCCATCAGAAAATTGTTTGCATTTTTTGCAAGAAGATGATTCACTTTAAGTGATGCTACAGTTACTGCTTTAGATTGTAAATTTAGATTGTCATGAACAAATTTTGTTGTGCAAATAATCTTGATTTAAGTTCTTTTAATTTATTTTTTCTAAGGTCACTATTAGGCAGAAAATCTGATTGGTATTTACCATGGAGTGCCGAAGTGCCTTTCTAAATTTCTTTTTTTGGGTATAGCTACAGAAGCATTGCAAATCAAAAAACAACATTTTTCTTTTATCATCACAAAAAAGTATTCTCGTTCCCACTCTTGATGAAAATGATACTTTTTACTCTTTTTCGTAGTATTCATTTTAAATCAAAGGGTATTAAATTAATGTATAAGTACTTCCAGTTATTTATATTAAGTAAGCTAAATAAGAATTCGACACATACACTATGCTCTCCACAAGCGTAACTGCGTGAATTTTCACTAATCAAGCCCTAGCAGTTGCGCGGCGACAAGAATAGTCGCGTGGTTCAAAGGATAAAGGAAATATTTAAAATTCGTCATGATCGACCAAAATTAAAGCCGCAATCGACTTGTTGGCCACCGCTGATATAGACTAATATCTCTCTCTCTCTCTCTCTCTCTCTCTCTCTCTCATTTTTTTATTTTTTTTATAATATTTAACTTAACTGAATTCTCTATTGGATATTATCTTCAATAAAATTAGTTAGTCTATCCATTTCAATCCTAATAGCTGGCCTAGCCCTAGTTCCTTGCAGTGGAACAGCTGTCTTTCCCGCTGCTAAAATTAATTCTTTATTTTTTATAATTGTTCTTACAGTTAAACTTGCCAGTTATGGCACACATCCGCTTGTCGTTGACCAGAATTGATTTGCTTCAAAACGTTTAATTTAATTTTCAAATTCATTCTTTTTCTTTACATTTATAGTCTTCATACTGTGTCCAGATGTTGTTGCCTTTTCATTCTTATCCGCCATTATTAACTCTTCAAAAATGTAACTGCGTTGGTTGCATTAATTATGATATAATGTTTGAGTAAACTGTCCGTTACGCACGATATCTAATACTGTACTGAGTGATGAGTAGACTTTGGATAAATGCATGTAACACAAATATTACAAGCAAATATACTTGATCAGTTTTTAAAAAGTTGATCTCGGAACTACATAACAAGTCACTGTACTGCAATTAAATTAGCATGCGAGAAAATTTCACTGAGCATGGGAAAATTTCTCAAGTCTGCATGGGAAATGTTTTAATGCTGTTTTGCTATTCTTTTCAAGCTATCGACTCCATCAAATGAAATGATTTCATTAAATATGCCAAAAATGTAAAAGAGCGTTATAGAGCTTGTGACAGCGTTAAAGTCAGTTACGGGTTATAATATAAGAGCAGCATTATAGCGAACTGCATTATAACGAGGGCCTGCTGTATTGTCAATTAAATTTATTAACCTTTTTAATTTTCATTGTTAATTAATTATATACTATTTAAACAGAAATCATACAACAGACTAGAGCAGCAAAGCAACAAGCACAAAGTAGCAGAAGAGATGTGGCTTGGGGAAGAATCAAACTGGTCGATTCTCCAATGCATCACAGCAGACCTTTGGACTTTGTGGACCTTTCTAGAACAGCACATGATCTAGCCGAGGAGGATGTCTTTGTGGGTGTGCCAGGTGCAGAGAGTGTCAAAAAATTTAACACCAACTCGGCATTCTGATGGGCATCTATGAGAATTTGAAGAGTAGGGTAAATGCCCTGGAAGGAATTACGATGGATCTCCCATCAAGCTCTCAGCTGCCCAATTCAATGCCAGAGCTCACTCTTGTGCATCAGGCAACACAGCAAAAACCTGTAGGGCAGAATGCACTGGTCCCACAAGAGCTAGTTATTGTTGGTGATTCTGTTGTCAGGGAGATGGGAAATATATTGTGCAAAAAAGGATAGGTGGAATAGGACCAGAGTATGTCTGCCAAGCAGAAGTTGATAATGTTGTAGACCAGATATTATCTTTTAAGGATGCAAGGGTGATATTTGTTGTATATGTTGGCACTAATGACATTAAGAGTAGGAGATCTGCGGAATTACTTGACATATGATAAATTAGGATTAAATTTGAAAGTTTCTGCAACTCTGCCCAGACACGATTGGAGGTAATATATGATGAGAGCCTTGTCAGTCATTTTGGCCCTGGAGAGATTGAGCATGGCTAATGGGTAAAATTTTCACATCATCGTCTGTGCTTGTTAACAGGAGAGACTGCTTCTACAGGGCCAGGATACACTTGAATAGAAAGGGTGCAAGAATATTTTCTGATGCTGTCGAGGCAGTGTTAGGTGGGTCAGAAAACTATTAGCTTTCGGGGGGATTCAAGACTAATAGATTAACAGTAGCCGCAGGCAGAGTTAAAAGTGATTCTTGTACTGCTTCTATTAGAATGAGTAGCAGCCTGGAAAGCAAGGTGCTGGGGATTTCCAGGACTGCTGGGAGTCATCACAGAACAAGTAAATACATTGGGAGTGTTAGCATAACTAAGAGTAAGAACAGGTGTATGAATACTTGCATGTACATTAATGCTAGGAGTTTAATAAAGAAATTTGAGGTGCTGGTCAAGACATGAAAGGCAGATTTAGTTGGAATATCAGAGATATGGTGTCACACAGATATAAGGAATGCAGAATTGAAATTTGGGAAAATGTGTACAGATAGGATAGGAAGGGAGGAGGGGTTATGCTGTTAGTTAAGAAATGCACACAAAATCTAAGGAAGTGTATCCAGTTTACATTGGTGGAGAGTGCAATGTTGAGTCAGTTTGGTGTGACCTAAGAACTGGAAAATAAAAATTGAGGAGTGTGTATTATAAACTTAATGACTCTGATGTGTCATTAAGTTTATAATGTTAAGTTATAACATTAATGTTAACTTAATAACATTAAGTTAATTGTGTACAATGAACAACTGTACACAGAAATACAGTTGAACAATAAATTAGATTTTCTTATAATGGGAAATTTTAAGTTCCCAGTTATTGACTGGAAGTTTTGGGTTGGTCACTCTCACACTAGCAATTCTTTTGTGGATTTATTGGATAACTGTTTTCTACAGCAGCATGTTCAAGGGAGGCAACTAGTTCGAGACAGGAGTACAAGTGTATTTTAATGCTTGTGCTGCTATTAATTGTTTTAATTGAAAATCATTGTTTTAATTGAAAACCAATAAGAATTTGGACATTATAATCAGGTATTTTCCTAGATTTAGATGGATTAATTTCATTAGGCTTAGCAACTAAGAGACTGCATCGTTATAACATTGTCTGTATGCCATTAACGATCGCTTTGATTAAGCTTTTTGTCCAGCTTTATTCAACTACTGGTTTGTTCACTTGAAATGAAAACAGCTTTTTCAGCCGCATTCAAAATCGGAATTAAGCAATTGGTGATTGCTGAAAACAAAAGTGAATATATAAAAGCTTGAAAGAGCTAAAATCCTCGTTACCTTAAAGTAAACACTATATTATAAAGTGACACCGTGCCAAGCATGTCACAAAAAGGTAAAAAACAAGCTGCAATGCATATGGTGCCATGCTGCCTTTTGCCTAAAATGCACTGCATTTCCATAGAAGTAATTTAAGAAAATGCTGCAAAATAAAAAAAAAAAAAAAAAAATGGGAATGCACTGACTATTCAACAACTGACAGCAACATCATTTCCAGGCCCTTGCGCGAGTAACCTACAAACAAACAATGGCAGTACACAACTGCAAACAAATTCAGGGTTGAGCATGCTGAATTCTGATGGGATTCTTCCACTTGTTCGGATTACAAACCTAAGCGGGCATAAATTCAAATTGAGGAAAGACAGATGTAGAATAGATGTGTGGAAATTTGCCTTTAGCGCGGGTTGTTAATTGCTGGAACAAACTTCCATCTGTCGTTGTGGAAGTTGATAGGTTAAATAAATTTAAGGAGGAACTGGACAAACATTGAGAGGGAATTGTTTTGTAAAATTTTTTTTTTTTTTTTTTTGCTGATGCTGCCTAAGCTCATACACTTGCTTTCTTGCATCACATGCCACTACTACTACTTCCCAATAATGATGTTATAAATCCGTGCACGGCCCACAGATGCGGAAAGGTCAGGGAATGACCGCCACATATCCCGGAGCAATATAGCCTTAGTTGCTAATGCTCCTAAAAAAAAAAAAAAAAAACAATAAAAATAACAGCACGGCCCACCTGCAAGTGATAATAATGATAAGATCTTATTGATGCTCTATGCTATTCATGAAGATCGCAAACTTCTCAGTAATATATTCCGACAAAATATTGCTGACTCACAAAACCACATAAAACACATATTGGGTATTGTTGACTTAGCTCTCACCAATCAAGAAATGCTAAAGGATGAGATAATCCAGATGACGAAAGTGCAGAATGAACTGTAGATGTTAGCAGGAAAAATGCACAGACAAAATGAATGCTTCAGAAATAGTTCACAGCTCGAAGAAACCCTGTCGAAAACAGACGGTGACACCAGCCATGTTAAGGCAGGCATGATAGGCCATGCATTTTTCTTTTCTGTCACGAGCCTCATTAATTCATCTGATATCCATTTAGGCCTGAACCTCGAACAGTATTTCTTAGTTGGTATGAAAAGCCTAGTAGCCTCCAAGATTAAGTCCCTGATGGCTTCCCATTAAATGATTGATTTTGATTTGGTAGTTGTTGGCGCATCGGCTTCTGTGGCCATATTGCACCTCCCAAGGTTTTTGCAGTACTTTGATCCAAGCCCGAGGCGGGAATCGAACCCGCGACCTTTGGGTTGCCGGGCAGGCACTTTACCCACTCGGCTAGCCCGGTCGGCGCTTCCCATTAAAATTCACCATTGGTAACACAGTTGATCCCACTGCGTAGAATTTAAAAACTGTCTGAGACCACTGTAGTCACCTTTACGAAAACAAAAACCCTTCTCTCCTCCCTTGATGGTAGTTACATCTTTATGTAAATACCACATCAGTACACTGTGATCACTGTCATCTAGTGGTTCCTTTACCTGCAAATTCTTAATGCATTAATAATCACTCCTGATAATCAGATCAAGGGAATTACTCACTCTGGTTGCCCTTCAAACATGTTACTGTTGAAAACAATCCTCTAATAAATCCACAAAAGTGATGCTTGTGTGTGAGTGACCAATCCACAAGTTCCAGTCAATATCTGGAAAGTTAAAATCCCCCATTACAAGACATTCTGATTTACTGGCCCATTCTGTTTCTCTGCACAACTGTTTATTTTACTCATCAGAGTCATTAGGCCTATAACATACTTCTACTCTCATTTTCTTTTTCGCAGTGTTTATTTCACACCGAACAGACTCAACATTGCACTGTCCACCCGTGTCAACTGGATGAACTTCCTTAGATTTTGTTTCTTAACTGACAGCATAACCCCTCCTCCTTTCCACCCTGTCTGTCCTTTTTGTGCATATTGTACTCCCCAAATTCCAATTCTGCACTGCTTATATCTGTGTGACACCACATCCCTGAGGCACCTCCATAGCCAGTTGGGAAGGAGCAGCAGTGCGTAGCACACGCTTCTTGATTAGATCGGGGTTTGGGCCCATCACCACCAAATACGGAGGATGCGGAAAGGTCAGGGAATGACTACCTCATATCGTGGAGCAATATGGCCTTAGTTGCTAATGCTCCTAAAAATAACAACAACCAACCACGTCCCTGATATCACAACAATATCTGCGTTTTGATGCCTTGATTAGCACTTCAAATTCATCAATTTTATTTACTATACTTCTAACCTTATTGTATGTGCAAATATACATGCACTTGTTCTTTCTCTTAGTTACCCTAACACAGCCCATGTATTTACTTGTTCCATGATGACTCCCAGCAGCTCTTGAAGTCCCCAGCCTCTGCCTCTGCCTGCCACTACCATTAATCTGTGAATCCCCCCCCCCCAATCTAGCAGTTTACCGACCCACCTAACACTGCCTCGATAGCATCAGTAAATATTCTTGCACCCTTTCTGTTTAGTATAGAAGCAGTCTCTTCTGCTTTTGCAGCATCTGGAAACTTGAGTACCTTAGAGGAGGTATGATTGAGATGTTTAAGACTGAATGGTTTGTGCAAAGTGCACTAAATATTGATGCCATCCTTATTTCTGAGACAATACACATAATGTTGGCATTAATTTAAATTATGGATAGATGTATGGGAATTTTCTTTCAGCCAGTGGGTCGCTAATGTGTTAAAGAAGTTGTAAATTTGAATATATTTAAAAAAGAAGAACTAGACAAGTTATTTGAGGTGTTTAGAACAGGTAATTTGGAGGTTTTTTTTTTTTTTATGGTACTGTGTAAACTTGCCTTCTTGATTCATTTGCTACTGTTGTTACATCACTCCAACCAGAGGTGTATTGCTGAAAAAAATAGTCTTCGGGAGAATGCTCGCTCTCCAGAAGACTATATGATCATGCCACATCGACTGTACAGTAACTGAATCAGACTTCAGACTCATGGTTCATAGAACAACCAGTTCTAGCATTCAGCTCATGGTGAATCAAAATGCAGTATTCACATGCATCACAGTATACCTCATTCGTTGGATCTCTTTATCTAAAGCATTGTACTTTAGTAAGAAATGTTCAAGTTTCATTGCAAAATTTATATATTTTTTTTAAAATAAATTTTTAAAGAAATCTATTAAAATTAAAGATTACTATTAATATATATTTTTAGTATCAATGGGTAAAATAGATATTTCTCCCTCTCCTTTGATTATGCCATTGTTTCATAATATGAGGTGTATAAATTTAATGATTTTCTATTATGACATTTAGAAAAAAGTACCGGTGTATCCGGCACGTTTCGGCCCGAATACACCACTGCTGCCAACCCTTACAAATCTCAGTTTTTTTATTCATCTTTTTTTTTTTTTTTCACCGAAAAAAAAAAACAAAAAAAACCAATAATAAAACTGTTAAAATTGGAATTTTTTGATATTATTTTTTTTATTTTATTTTGCAAATTTCTCCATATTTATTAATGAGTAGGCTGTCAGGCATCCTGGGTAGTCTGTGTTTCAAAATGAAAACACAAGAAAACAATCATTTCATATGTGTAGTTCACTGTGTGGTTCAAAGCAAATTTAACAATACTATCAGTATGATGCCAAAGAAAGAGGACATAATTTCAGAAGACATATGCAAGATTTTCCATTTATTGTAAAATACGAAAAAAAATTTTTAAATACCCTTTTTTTTTTTTTTTTTCAATACCTTTAATGTTGAAAAATGAATAATAAAATATTCAATAATGAAATATGGTTTTTTTTTTTTTTTTTTTAAATACATGGAAATTTTTTTATGGCATGGTTTTACAGCCTGAAAGCAAGTGAAATTTCC
Organism: Mastigoproctus giganteus; assembly: GCF_048544385.1. NCBI lineage: Eukaryota > Metazoa > Arthropoda > Arachnida > Uropygi > Thelyphonidae > Mastigoproctus > Mastigoproctus giganteus. The sequence continues at coordinate 111,086,710 of NC_143585.1, forward strand.
TCAAAAAAAAAAAAACTGGCTAGAATGTAGTGTTAATAAGCCACCAATTATGATAGGTATCAAAACTAGAGTTCAAGGGTATTAAGAGAGGATAGATTGAGCATTTGGGGGTAATAGGCTGATCTTACCATTTTATTAATTTGTGTGCTGAAAGGGAGGCTGCTTGCCTTCTCAAGAAAGCAGAAGAATACATAGCACACATTTACTACTATCTAGAAAGAAGTACTAAAAGGAAAGATAGATTTAAGCAATTTCAACTTAGAAATGCCACTGGTATCAAAACACTTGTGAAGTATGTGTGTATGTACAGATTGGCCATCTTTGGTTAAATGCAACTAGACTGGTAGAAGGTGACAACCTTTGACAAGTATATTTAAAGAAGATGTTAGAAGTGAGGAAAGCAATATGAACACTTTTCATAGTTACCAAATTGAAAAGTATAAGCAGCCACTAGTGAGTGGAACCGACTCATGTTCAAATCCACTTCATTATTGAAAAGTTTTGAAAGATAAATTGATGAATTCAAGGAGAAAAAGTTCAGAATTGTAAACTTCTGTTGAAAGCAATCCTTAACAGATCAAGCAAACTAATAATTCTAGGCATGTTATTCTCACTCATGCAAAGATTCTTCTCATGTTTTTGTCTTCTGTCTTAAATTTGATGTTTTCTTTCGAATGTTATGGCAATGTTTGAGAATCTGAATGTAGCTCTTCAATCTAATGTTCCTTTGATCCATATCTTGAGGGCCCTATCATTATACTCCTACAGATGTTGAAGTCTGTTGTATTACAGTTTTCAAATATCCTCCCATTTTGGAATTGATTACCATAGCAGACTAAACCAGAAGGTTGATTCTAACTTAGTCTTTCACTGCCAAGATTGCAGAAATTCTAAAACAAGAAGAGAAGATTCTATTCTTTTGCTCAGTGTGGAACTGCTGAGCAAAAGAATAGAATCTTTTCTTTTCAAAAGAATAGAATCTTATGTCTGCATGTGACTGTGTGGTGTACAAGTTCCCATGGTAGAATAGTGTACTTGTGTTGAAGTAGCACAAATTTCATTAATTGGCAGTGGTCTTATTTTTAAATTTGAAATGTTTTGTGGAAAAGTTTCCAGTATTGCTTGATGTTATTAATTGTAAAGAAATAGAAAGACAAAGGATCTATTGCATCATCCGTTTTGTCAGTTTTACTGTAAGAACCTACCTAGATGCTGTTATGAAAGAAGAAAGAATTAATGTACAGTGGTTCTTAGTTGGGAAACTTTTAAATGCAGAAGGAAGCTTGAAATCTAACAGATTATTCTGGGTCATGTTTTGGCATTTTAACAATTTCTCGTAGCAATGGTGAATGCGATAAAATATTCAACCTGGTTATAAAAATAAAAAATGAAATAGAAGAGTTCAGATCTTCTCTTTCTGGTGAAGGCTTGGAAATGCTCCTAATAACCTAGTCTAGGTAGCAGTGCCACTGTGATAAACAAAACTTTGACTCTACATATCTGAAGAGGGCAAAATATTCAGCAGTCTTTATTGAAGCAGTCAAAATCAGCATGAAGCTGAGGTCTAATTGAATATCCAAACAGAATTCCACAGACAGAAAAATGTTAACTAAGTGTGATATTTAATTTCTAGTGGACCACTTTGTAAAAACCTTACTTTTTCTGATAATTCTGTTTCTCCCCCCCCCCCACTTTTTTTTAGTGAACTCTTGCTTTTTGCACAAAATATTCTTGCACCCTTTCTATTTAAGTGTATTACATCCTTGCAGAAGCAGTCTCTCCTGCTTTTGCAGCATCTGGAAACTGAGTGCCTTAGAGGAGGTTTCCCTCCTGTAAGGTACTCCTGTTTCCCTCCTGCATACAAAGTGCCTGATCTGTAGTTTTTGAAAGTCAGATGTTGGTAGCTATCTAGTGCTAATACTACAGTATCTTCATCTTCATTCCCATTGGGCGTCTCCATGGCCAGGTGTGAAGGAGCAGCAGTGCGTAGCACACGCTTCTTGATTAAACCGGGGTTCGAGCCCGTCACCACCAAATGCGGAGGATGCGGAAAGGTCAAGGAATGACCACCGCATGACCCGGAGCAATATGCCCTTAGTTGCTAATGCTCCTTAAAAAAAAAACCAAAACAAAATCATTCCCATTGTTATGTCTTAGTAAAAAAATTTGGTCTTCTGTAGTCAGATTTTTAATGCATATCATTATACTTGTAATGCCAACTCACAAATTTCTTATACTAAAAAAAAAATGGCACAAAAGCAAATTTTTAGAATGGATAGACAAATGTTTTTTTTTTTTTGCTCATGTTGTATAATCCTACTTCCTCACAACAATTATTATTACTACTAAAACAAAACATACAGAGAGAGAGATATATATATGACTAACATGATTAAATTATAATAAATTGTCCATAGTGGAGACCTTTTTTCTTTCCTTCTGACAAGCATATTGCAGTGTAGAAACTACATCAATTATTGTTTCATAATGAGTTCGAAACACCCTGTGAAACCAGGCGCCTCTGTAGCCAGTTGGGAAGGAGCAGCAGTGCGTAGCACACGCTTCTTGATTAGACTGGGGTTCGAGCCCGTCACCACCAAATACGGAGGGTGCGGAAAGGTCAGGGAATGACCACCGCATATCCTGGAGCAAATATGGCCTTAGTTGCTAATGCTCCAAAAAAACAAAAACAACAACCCTGTGAAACCATTCAAATGTACTGTGGAGAAATTCAATTAATTTCTATTATGTAATGTTAAATATTGTTCAGTTTTCTTTTTGGCAATGTACCTGATGAGATACAATGCTAGCAGAAACATTTTCAAACTTAGTTTAAAAAACCAAAGTTATTCTTCCTGAGATGAATTCCACTCAAAGCATCTTGTTTTTCAAACCTAAATAAAACTGATGATAAACTGAACTTAATTTACTTTATAGTGAAATCTGGACGGAATTATTTCTTCAGAGATAATTCATCTTACTCTAGCAATAAGAAAACCACCTCTTTTCGAGCATCAGCTCATTTTCTATCGCTGTTTACAGGAGAATAATAGAATAGTGGTTCATATTCAATGGAGCAGTCGTGTTTTGGGAAGATGCTATTCAGTTTAGTGAAGGAGTAGGAGGAGAGGGTGGAAAAGGACACGTGGAGTTGGGGGGAGGAACTCGATCTTGTCTAAGTTTCATATCCTTACAAAATTGGTAGATGATCAAGTAGTGTTTAATATGTTCTTGTGGTATGGTTTAAATTTGGTAATTGTCAGCTTCATTTTTGCACAATTTATGTTCATTATTTTCTTTTATTCAGATTATTGCATTAACTTTGGCATGTGCACCATTTTTTTACATGAGTGGAAAGTTTTATCTAACCTCCTTTGTGTTTAAAACTATACTTATGGTAATTAATTTGTGTGTGACCTGTTTGAATGACCATATCTCATAGTTGTTGAATGTATTTTTCTTGGTAGTTATCCTGGCAGTTTACCACATAGAGGATATTGTATTGTTAGGATGTTTGAAAAAGAAGCTGATTTTTGAATAAATAGAAAAAAAAGCTGATTTTATGTCTGTATTAAGAAAAATGTCTAGTTTTACTTGCTATGGAACTATGGTACCATAGCACTATTATTTTGCTGCAACGTTGTAGTCGCTTTTCTTTTATGCTGAATATTAGGCTTGGATTTTTGGCAGTGTTTATCTAACTTCATGTATTAGGGAAGGAACCTCACACCAAAGGTTGTACTGATATATTGTAGTTCTCCTTCTAAAACAATCACCTGGAAAAACAATGCGTTGCAGCAATTGAACATAGTCCTTAATTTCAAGATGAAATGTAGGCCCAATCCAAATGAAAGTCAAATACAGTCCATCAGAAGTTTCAGTAAACAAAATGTAAGTGTAATACAAAAAATTGACAGAGGAGATAAAATAGCTATATTAGGTAAGACATCATACAGTAATACACTGGACCAAATAAAAGAAGATAAGAAAAAGAACTTGTAAAAGTTTTTAGACAAAAACAAAGAAATAACTGGCGCAATTATGTTCCTTTCCCTCTGACCGCTTTTGTCCTTGCAACTTGACTTTCTCTAGTCAAGGTTGGCAGGGTTGTTAATGATAGTAATGGCAGTGTGCTACTGCAACAGGATCTAGATAATTTGGGCAGATGGGCTAAGAAGTGGCAACTGAAGTTTAACCTTGACAAATGCAAAGTACTGCATATGGGTAGAAGTAACCCCAGAGAAACGTACCAACTGTGTGGTACTACACTTAAGGTGGTAGAAAATGAAAAAGACCTGGGAGTAATTGTGCAGTCAGATATGAAGTTCTCTGAGCAATGCAAACAGGCTGCCAGGGCAGGTCATGGGGTTTTGTCAATGATATATAGGAATTTTGCTAGCAGGGAAAAGGAGGTGATTATCCGTCTGTATAAGGCAATGGTCAGGCCACGCCTTGAATACTGCGTACAGGTCTGGAGGCCTCATTTTAGGAAGGATGTAGATTTACTTGAGCGTGTACAGAGAAGGGCAACAAGATTGGTGAGAGGATTGAAGGGATCCTCTTACCAAGAGAGGCTTAAGTTCTGCAAATTGCAGTGACTGGAGACTAGGCACCTGCGCGGTGATCTGATTGAGGTATATAAGGCCTTGAATGGGTTGAGCACGCTGAATTCTGATGGGATCCTTCCACTTGTTCAGATTACAAACCTAAGAGGGCATAAATTCAAATTAAGAAAAGACAGATGTAGAATAGATGTGCGGAAATTTGCCTTTAGCCAGCGGGTGGTTAATTGCTGGAACAAACTTCCATCTGTCGTTGTGGAAGTTGATAGGTTGAATAAATTTAAGGAGGAACTGGACAGGCATTTGAAGGGAATGGTGTGATTTTTTTTTTTTTTTGGCTGATGCTGCATAAGCTCATACATTTGCTTTCTTGCATCACATGCCACTACTACTAGTCCAACTTTCCTAACAGTGAGGTAATTTTCCTTGGTGATTTTAATGTTCACAACTCCAGCTGGCTTCCGTTTTCTAGTCACACTGACCCAGCTGGTCGAGATGCTGAGACTTTTGCAATTACTAATGACCTTGCACAGATTGTTCATTTACCTACAAGAATACCAGAAATCCTAACCATACAGCCTACATGCTTGATCTTTTTCTCATAAACAACTCTTCTAAGTACACGGTCGAAATGAGAGGTCCTTTCCACCCCTCAGATCACAACTTGGTGATTGTCTCTTCTCCAATGGAGCCTTTATCTAATGGCTATTCCCAAACTTGTATTGTTTGGCATTACAAGAATGCATAAGTAATGGAGAAATCAATTAACCACCAACTCTCTTAAACTACCTAGAAACCTTCCGTCTGATCGACGATCGCCAGTATGAATTCCATCAGTGTAGATCCACTGGTGATATTCTGGCTTACGTTACCCATATATGGACTAATTCAATGGAAATGTTTGGTGAAACACAAGCAGTTGCTCTTGACGTCTCAAAGGCTTTCGATCGTGTTTGGCATAAAGGTCTTCTAAACAAGATTCCATCTTATGGTTTGCTAACCGTTTTTTGTAATTGGTTATCCAGTTTTCTCTCTGATCGCTCACTGAGGTTGATGGTAGATGGCCTCTGTCTTTTAACTTCTCCACCAATGCCGGTGACCCCCAAGGTTCAGTTCTTCCCCCCCCACTCTTTTTCCTCTTGTATATTAATGACCTTCTTCCACTGACTGGAAATCCTATTCATGTTTTGCTGATGATAGCACATTGCATCCACTTTCCATTTTGAGAAACCTTGCCCTGCTCAATCAGCTTGAACTTCTCGAAAATCTGCTACCATTTCCTTAAATGCCGATCTCCAGGTAATTCTTCAGTGGGGCAAAGACAACTTAGTTGATTTCAATCCTTCTAAAACTCAGTCTTGTCTTATATCTCGCAAAAAGGACCTCTGATTATCTTTTCTGACACTCTGATTTCTAGGCAAATGATATATCTCTTTTGGGGATTATTCTGACTTCTAATCTCTCTTGCCACAAGCACATTATAAATATTGCTTCCTCTGCATCTAAAAAACTTATTTTTCTCTTTCGTTCTCGGCGTTACTTTTCTTCCAAACAGCTGTTCACTCTGCCCTACCATGAAATATTGTTCCCACATCTGGGGTGGTGCCTCGAAAACTTCTCTCAGGCTTCTTGATTCCGTTCAGAAGTGGTCAGTTAGGTTAATTAATGATTCATCTCTAACAGAGTCTCTCCACTCACTGTCTCTCCTATGTACTGTTTCTGCTGCATGCCTCTTCTACAGATATTTCCATGGGCACTGTTCTTCTGAATTGGCTTCTATAATTCCCGCTCTCTCTCTCTCTCTCTTTCAAAACAGTCTGAACACGTGCCGCCACCAGCCAACATCCATTTACTGTCCAACTTCAAACTCACAGAACCAACTTTTCATCTTCCTCGTTTATTCATTCAACTGCTGTTTTCTGGAACAACCTTTCTTCCTTCCTTCCTATGTGGGGTCCTCCGTAGCCAGGTGAGCAGGAGCAGCAGTACATAGCACATGCTTCTTGATTAGACCAGGGTTTGAGCCCATGCCCACCAAATACAGAGTATGCGGAAAGGTCAAGGAATGACCACCACATATCTCCGGAGCAATATGGCCTTAGTTGCTAATGCTCCTAAAAACCAAATAACAAACAACAACAACATCCTTCCTACGTATTTCCTGAAAATTTCAGTCTACAGAAGTTCAAATCCAATGTCAATAAATATCTTCTTTTGTGTTCTCAACCTCCAACCCAAAAAAAAAAAAAAAAAAAACCCACTCTTTCCATAAAATATTTATCCCCATGATTTATATATTACATCTCACATGTCATATTGCTTTGTTGGGTGATCCTCCTTCTAATTCAAATCTAAATTGAAATCTAAGTTTAAGTGCATTCTGAATAATTTTGATAATTTGTGTTAATGAATTCCAGGTATTAAATCATGATTCATTTTGACTTTTAGTGAGTGTGAATTATCTGTGGCCCAGCATGGTAAAGAAAATATACGTCACACTGAAGGAACTATTATACTTCATGTTCTCTTTGCTGTCAAGCAGGATCAGCAACTTGGAAAAGAATTTGTGAAAATAATAAAAGTTTGTTGAATTTGTTTTTTTTTTTCATAATTGCTAAACATATATTGAATATAGATATATCAATTTCTTAATACTTTTACAAAGCGTGAATTCTTTATATTGCAGCAGTCCCCAACTTTTAAAGTCCCCTATCCCAACACCACTGCTTACCGAAGAGGTGCCTGCAAAAGCTCTTAAAAATCTTTGGGTTTGTCTAGAAGACAGTAAATTAATCAATGAATTCGTCCTTTCCCAAACTTTTCTTTCAGATTGCGCATGTTCATTTTCTACTCTGCTCTTTCTGTATATTTACACATGCACTGTTCTAAGTGAACATTTTTAATTGGATAAGTAGTTTTCTCAGAGTCTTCTCACTGAATTTAGCCATGAATTCTCTCTCTCTCTCTCTCTCTCTCTCTCTCTCTCTCTCTCTCTCTCTCTCTCTCTCTCTCTCTCTCTCTCTCTCTCTCTCTCTCTCTCTCACACACACACACACACACACACATACACACAAAATTTCTCAAAGGTAGGTTGCTTATTTTTTTTCTCCCACAAAAGGAAATTTGTAAGTCAGTGGCCTTCCATTGATTCAAAATCCTTTCCATAGGTTTGTTGATAATGATATTCTCCATTTTACTTTACTGCATCTCCTTCTGTGCACAGAGCTACTTAAATATCTACAAGCAGTTCCTTTTTATCAGTTCTTCAGAAACTAGCCTGTCTTTTCTGCCTGCTAACCTGTCTCTTTCAGCTGTGCTTTTATCTCAGTAACACCAAATTCTCCAGTCTAGGACATATTTGTTGACTAAGCCAATATTGACATCTAAGTTAAACAAAATACAAATGATGTATCCGTTGCATATAAATGTTTCTTTTGAACGGTGTTGCACAACTATCAATTTTGCCCTATATCGGAGAATACTATGGAATTCTGTAATGATTAACATTGAATTATTCTTTTTATTTGTACTATCAGTGTTAATTTATATATTACATCTGTCCTTCTTCAGTATTTCTCATTTGACATAAACATATGTCACAGAAGTTTCTGAATCCAGTGCTGGTGGTTTTTTATAATTACTGATTCCCCCCCCCCCCCAATCCAATTGCACCAGGCATTATAGACCTCAGTATTGCTAGCAATCAATAGCACTAGCATTTATGAAAATTCCTCTCCCCCCATTCCTGGCCATTTCGATTGTATTGTTCGAACTCTGAATAATTAATGCTACAATGAAAATATCATATTTGTGGCAACATTAATTATATATGGGGGGAAAGCCCTATTAAAACCGATTTTATTTATTCTGCCTTATCACTGTGCCAATAATTTTATTATTAAACCTCAGCTAAAGATGAAGCTGATTTACTAGCAACCTCATTTCTTCTATCTCACTTCTGGGAATTAGAGTTGGGGGGTCCATAATGGCCCACACAGGGTTGCAGTGAAATCATTATCTATATATGACTCTGATAACATCAATAAAATTCATTATATTTTAATTTTGCACTTAATCCCAAAAAGCAGCATGTTGCTGATTGGGTAGGTGATGTCACTTGTAGCTTAATTCTTGCCAGAGTAGGAGGTACCAGTTTCATGTTTCTGTCTTAAACCATTTTTGTAGCAATGTTTAATGGATGATTTGCATAAGTTGTGTCTGCAACCAGTATTTGTATATCAAAATTGAAATATTATGTGGCAAGTCTAGCAGAAATTCACGATTACTTGAAAGTGTGTCATGATAATTAAGTAGATCAAAGCACAGTGTCTAGATGAGCAAAAAATTTTCAAGAAAGCTCCTGAAACATTTTGAATAAACCAAGATTTTGTGATCTTTGCCTATGACACAAATGGCATCATTGTCACCGATAAAGTGTCTCAATCTATTCATATAACTTCTGTGCATTGGTATAGAATGAAAGCTCCGTAGCCCACATGTTCAGTCTTTCGTCATGTGTGAATACCTTTTGCTGATTTCATCATATGTGAATATCTTATGCCGATATCATCATATGAGAATACCTTTGGATCCTCTCAAGAAGTAGTGCTTTTTTTTTTTTTTTTTTTTTTTTTTAGGTGCCTTAATCATACTTGGCCCCCCGAAGGTATCTCCACTTTGTCGTAGTGGTGAGGGCTTGTATGGCCAAATGATCTTGTCAACTAAAACGGCGGTAGTTTTACTACCAGCAGGGCCTCCTATGCCAGACAGGTTACAGGTGATGATTCAGACTAAGAGAGATACCCTGGTCCTACAGGTTAGGCGTGGGGCTAATAATCCCCACCCCAGAAAACAAACATAATGTTACAAAACCTCAAGAAAATAGCTGAACTGTCTCAAATGGAATTCGACCCAAGCATTCCAAAAGGATTAAAGAGATTTTTGTAGCTATGTGAATGTCCGAAGTTTGTACCAACCAGGAACAAGCAGGAAATTGGAGAAAGAATTGAAGAGATATAACATAAGTGTAGCATCATTACAAGAGATAAGATGGGGAAACTTAGAAATTATAGACCTCAGAGACTACAGCCCAATAAATAGCAGAAACAGAAACAACATTCTGGGGACAGGCTTTATGATTAAAAGGACACTAAAGCACGAATGATGAGTTACAGTGTAATCAATGAAAGAATATGTACGCCAAGGCTTAGAGGGGTCTTTATTAACACTTTCATGATCAGTGTACATGCTCTGATTGAAGATGCAGAGGATACCTTTTATGAAGCACTGGAGAGAACATTAGATGAGGCCCCACAACACGATATTAAACTCATCCTTGGAGGTTTCAGTGCAAATTAGGGAGACAGGATTATCGCTTTCACTTTCGCAGGTAAGTTATGGCCACAGAAGTTGATGTGCCAACAACTAACAAACAACAATCACTTGCACAGTTCTTCACTATGAAGGGCCTGCTTGTGTAAATATTAATGTGAAATACCTGTTGAATTCATCTTCAACGTCAGATGGGTTATTTGAGACTTTTTTACATTCGTTATGCAAGGATCCAATTAGTGTCCTTCTCCTCTTTGTATTCATATACATGAAAAGCTCCTTTTTCTTATTCTCTGCTTTCCCTTAGCCAGCTATTTCACATAATCAGCTTGTAGCTCTTATTTATTGACTTCAGTACTGTACACTACCATTCCATCTTTTTCTGGTCTATTAGACTGGCTAACTCTGTGGACTCAGCTGCTAGAGGGCCAGTCTAGTTAGTTGTGTGATTTTTGTTCTCTGTGTTTTGTCTAAAGCCTAAAGTCTATACATCAGCAGCTGTCCCAAGTCTGGAGAAGCTATTGAGACCACAATGGAATCAAGGCTCCTGAGTTAAGTGCAGGTAGTTCCTAACTTTACAAGTTAATTCATTCCTAGGACACGCTCGTCAAGTGGGAATTTTTTCCATTAGATGTAATGTTAAAAACAGGGGTTACATTCTTAACAATTTAAATAAAACTAAATACAACTAGGCATAATATTTTAAGAGTGTAAGATTCTATATCTCTGTAATATCGGTTTCTGTGGTAGTAATATCTGTGGTAGTAGTGTGAAAGGCGTAATTTCATCTGTATCTCATATTGTGCTCATCCTTCACAGTCTGGCTGGTGGTGCCCACAAAGAATAAGCAACAATAGTCTTCTCTATTGCCGACCGGACTAGCCGGGTGGGTAAAGTGTCTGCCTGGCAATGCAAAGGTCGCGGGTTCGAATCCCGCCTCGGGCTTGGATTGAAGTAAAATGCAAAAACTTGGGAGGGCCATTATGGCCACAGAAGCCGATGCGCCAACAACTAACAAAAAAAAAAAAAAAAAAAATATCTTCTCTATTAGTGAAGCGTTACTTATTTGAGGTAGTGCAATACATGGACAATTCATTGTGAAGGATGAGCATAATATGAGGTACAGATCAAATGATGCTTTTCACCCCACTACCGTAATTTTTCTTTAAGAGTTGTCTATGGTGTATCTACACTAATAGTATATACATATAGAATCTTAAACTCTTAAAATATTATGCCTAGTTGCATTTAGTTTTATTTAAATATTATCACATAAACCTTTTGGCATCTCTTATATTGTGTGATTAACTTCACAACTGGGTTGTCAGTTTGAAATGGTGCTATCCGGGTGGTGGTGCCGCCCAGTGAGACTATTTTCTCGATGGGCACCAACACCCAAACAACACCATAAGTAACAATAGTCTTCTCTACTAGTTAAGTTACTTCTTTGATGTAGTGCAATACGTGGGCAACTCGTTGTGAAGGATGAGCACAATATGAGATACAGGTGAAATGATGCGTTTCACACTACTACCGTAGTTTTTCTTTAAAAGTTGGCTGTGATATATCTACACAGATATTATATAGATATAGTTCTCAACAATGAAATTTGACTGTAATAATATTAAATGAAGATCAACAAAACAATAGTTTGTTTAAACAGCGATTTATTTATCCAAAGAAATGAAAACATAGCCTTTAAAATCAAGCAAATTATAATAAATTTGCATAATAATAATAATAATACAAATGTTAAGGAATGTTTATTCTTCATCATCAACTAAATGCACACTTGTTGATGGTTCGACATGTATTGATGGTTAATATTTTGTTTCCAATGTTATTCTTATTTGCTGGATCTTTTTATTAACACCACTTTTCATAGTATTACTTCGTTTTGGCATATTGTACGGTTAATAAGGGGTATAAATTGGAAACAAGACAGTGACAATGACCAGCAATACAACCATTCCTTATAATGTTAGCATGTATTATGTTATTAGCATTAGTAGAGGCATATGATGCAAGAAAGCAAGCTTATGCAGCATCAGCCAAAAAAAAAAAAAAAAAAAACACACACGCTCCCATTTCACCCCTCCGTTTGTTCCAAGTACCTGTCCAGCTCAGCCTTAAATTTATTTAGGCTATCAACTTCCACAACAAAGAATGAAAGTCTGTTCCACCAACCAACCACCCGCTGTCTAAAGGCAGATTTCCACACATCCATCCTGCATCTGTCTTTCCTCAATTTGAATTTATACCCTCTCAAATGATTATTCTGAGCAAAAGGAAGAATCCCATCAGCATTGGGCATGCTCAAATCATTCAAGGCTTTATACACCTCTATCAGATCACCTCGCTGGTGCCTAGTCTCCAGACAGTGTAATTTGCAAAACTTAAGCCTTTCTTCGTAAGAGCACCCCATTGTTCCATTCACCAATCTTGTTACCCTTCTCTGTACTTGTTCCAGCATCTCTACATCCTTCTTGAAATGAGGCCTCCAGACCTGTATACAGTAGGTGTGGCCTGACCATTACCTTATACAAGGGAATAATCACCTCCTTATCCCTGCTAGAAAAATTCCTATATATCATCGACAATACACCATGAGCTACTCTTGCAGCCCGTTTGCACTGCTCAGAAAACTTCATATCTGCCTACACAACCACCCCCAGATTCCTTTCATTCTCTACCACTGTCAGTGTAGTACCACAGAGTTGATACGTTGCTCTGGGGTTGCTGTTTCCCATATGTAGTACTTTACATTTGTCAATGTTAAACTTCATTTGTCACCTCTCAGCCCATCTGCTCAACCTTTCCAGATCCTGTTGCAGTAGCATAGTGTCAGTAGTGTCCTTGACAACCCTGCCAACCTTCGTATCGTCTACAAACTTGGACATTAAGCTTGATATACCATCATCAATATCATTTATAAATACAGAAAACAATAATGGACCCAACACTGAGCCCTGAGGGACTCCACTAATAACATTAGTCCACGATGAGCAGTGTCCATTGATTACCACTCTGTCTTCTCCCCCTCAACCACCCCTTTATCCATAGCAGCAATTTGCCTGCAATGCCACACTGCTCCAATTTGTGCAACAGTCTTCCATGTGCAACAGTATCAAAAGCCTTTCTAAGATCTAAGTATATAATATCAAAGTTATTCCCTGCATCCAGTTCTTCTGTGACTACATCATAGTATCCAATCAAATTGGTCAGGCAAAACTTCCCCTTAACAAAACCATGCTCTGTCTGAGCTATAACTGAAGTCTTGTCTAGATGATCTTGCAGTGCTTCTTTAACAAGTGCCTCCATTAATTTTCCGCGAACAGAAGTTAAACTAACAGGTCTATAATTACTTGTGTTGCCCTTTGATACTCCTTTGTGAATTGGGGTCACATTTGCACATCTCCAGTCCATGGGTACTTCCCCTGAGTCCCAGGAAGCTCTCATAATTATGGCTAAGGGTTTGCTTACTTCATTTGCTGCCTCCTTTAATATAACTGGATTGATCCCATCCACCCCAGGTGCCTTTCTTGTATTTATCTTCAACAATTTCTTCTCCACTTTACTCTCAGTTATTACAAGATTCTCTACCTTACTGCCAGAGTTGAATACACCTCTGGCATTCCCCTCGCTGAATAACTCCTCATGTGTGAATGTCGATGCAAAATATTCATTTAGTTTGTTAGCTACCTGAGCAGGATCATCAACACTTGACCCATCGATATCAAGGGGACCAATCTGATTCATCCCCTTCCTTCTAGAGTTTACATAAGTAAAGAACTCTTTGCTGTTTTTCTTTGCATCCCTTGCCAAAGATTTCTTGTAATCTGCCTTCGCCTGCCTAACCTCCTTTGTAACTTGGTTACAGATCAACTTGTATCTATCATAGGCTTCTGTGTCATGTGTTAATTTGTATGTATCCCATGCATTTTTCTTCTCTGCCATATGTCTCATTAGTTCATCTGACATCCACTTAGGCCTAAACTCTGAACAATATTTCTTAGTTGGTATGTAAAGCCTAGTAGCTTCCAAGATAAGTTCTTTGAATGCTTCCCATTTTGAATTTGCTGTTGGTAACATCATCAGTTGGTCCCACTGTATAGAAGTTTAATACTGTCTCAGTCCATCGTAGTCGCCTTTACAAAAGCAATAACCCTTCCCTTTACCCCTAATGGTAATTACCTCTTTGAGTAAATCCCACTTCAGCACACTGTGATCACTGCCACCTAGTGGTTCATTTACCTGCAGATTCTTAATGCATGAAGAATCACTACTGATAATCAAATCAAGAGTATTACTCCCTCTAGTTGCCTCCAGAACATGCTGATGTAGAAAACAATCATCCAATAAATCCACAAAAGCCTTGCTAGTGTGTGAGTGACCAGCCCCCAAATTCCAGCCAATATCTGGGAAATTAAAATCCCCCATTATAAGACTCTCTGATTTACTGGCCCACTCTATTTTCCGGTACAATTTCTTATTATACTCATCAGAGTCATTAGGCCTATAGCACACTCCTATTCTCAATTTTGATCTCCCAATGCTTATGTCACACCAAACTGACTCGACACTGCACTGTCCAGCAATGTCGACTGGCTTCACTTCCTTGGATTTTATGTATTTCTTAACTAATGGCATAACCCCTCCTCCCTTCCTATCCTGTCTATCCGTTCTGTAGACATTGTACTCCCCAAAATACAGTTCTGCATTCCTTATATCTGTGTGACACCACGTCTCTGAAATCCCCCCACAATATCTGCCTTTGATGTTTTGAGCAATACCTCAAATTCATCAAATCTATTTAATAAACTCCTAGCATTGGTGTACACGCAAGTATACATGCACCTGTTCTTTTTCTTAGCTACCTTAAGACAACCCATGTGTTTACTTGTACCCCAATGATTCCCAGCAGTCTCTGACATATCCTGCATCTTATTTTCCAGGCTGCGGCTCATTCCAGTAGAAGCAGTGCAAGAATCACTTTCACCTCTGCTAGTGGCTACTGTTAATCTATTAGTCCTTGTATCCCCCCAATCTAGCAGTTTTCCGACCCACGTAACACTGCCTCGATAGCATCAGCAAACATTCTTGCACCCTTTCTATTCAAGTGTATCCGATCCCTGTAGAAGCAGTCTCTCCTGTTAACAAGTACAGACCAGGCTGTAAAAAATTCTACCCCTTGAGCCTTGCACAATCTTTCCAGGGCCGAATTGATCGACAGGGCTCGCATCATATACTCCCTCCTATCGTGTCTGGGCAGAATTGCAGACACTTTCAAATTCAACCCTAATTCACAGCTTTTTTTCAACAGTGAGCTGTACATGTTAAGTAATTCCGGCGGTCAACAATTGATTTACTAATTCATCTAAATTAATGAGGATATACTGTGTGCTAATCGGATAGTTCTAATATATTTGCCTGATGAGGTAGGACATGTATGGAAGAAAATGAAGAATCAAAAACCACAGGTGGGAGGTGAAGTTACTGTAGAGTTGTTAAAATTAGGAAAAAGAGACATGACACAGAAACTGGGATGACTTCACAAAATACATTAGGAAAGATGTAATGCCTAAGGAGTGGAATAATGCAGTCATAATTTTGTTGCATAAGAAAAGAGATAAATTGCAAATTATAGGCCAATTAGCTTGTTATCCCACATCTACAAGTTGTTACAAGGATAATTACTAACAGATTAGAAAGAGTAGTCGATGAGAATCAACTGAAAGAGCAAGCTGGCTTTAGGACAGGATTCTCAACTATGGATCACCTTCACTTAATATCACAGCTAATGGAGAAAGTAAAAGAATACAAAATGCCATTATGCCTGGCATTTGTGGATTATGAAAAGGCATTTGACTCCATACAGCATAAGGCAATGTTTCGGGCACTGGAAAGACAAGGTATAGAAATCGCATACATTATGATTTTGAATAAAATGTAGTAGTAGTAGTAGAAGTGGTGGCATATGATGCAAGGAAGCACGTGTATGAGCTTATTCAGCATCAACCAAAAAAAAAAAAAAAAAAACCACACACCATTCCCTCCAAATGCCTGTCCAGTTCCTCCTTAAATTTATTCAACCTATGAACTTCCACAACGACAGATGGAAGTTTGTTCCAGTAATTAACCACTCGCTGGCTAAAGGCAAATTTCCGCACATCTATTCTACATCTGTCCTTTCTTAATTTGAATTTATGCCCCCTTAGGTTCGTAATCTGAACAAGTGGAAGGATCCCATAAGAATTCAGCGTGCTCAACCCATTAAACCCATTATACACCTCAATCAGATCACCGCACAGGTGCCTAGTCTCAAGCCACTGCAATTTGTAAACTTAAGCCTCTCTTGGTAAGAGGATCCCTTCATTCCCCTCACCAATCTTGTTGCCCTTCTCTGTACATGCTCAACCAAATCTACACCCTTCCTAAAGTGAGGCCTCCAGACCTGTATGCAGTACCCAAGGCTTGGCCTGACCTTTGCCTTATACAGACGAACAATCACCTCCTTTTCCCTGCTAGCAAAATTCCTATATATCATTGACAAAACACCATGACCTGCCCTGGCTGCCTGTCTGCATTGCTCAGAAAACTTCATATCTGACTGCACAATTACTCACAGGTCTTTTTCATTTTCTACCATCTTAAGTGTAATACCACACTTGGTACGTTTCTCTTCTACCCATATGCAGTACAGTAAACCCCCGCTATTCGCGGGGGTTACGTTCCTGAGAAATGCCGCGAATACCGAAAACGCGAATACTGAGTTATGGCTCCCATATTAATAAAGGGGTTCCGTTCCAAAGTATGAAATATATAAGAAAAACTAGTCTAAAATTTTGTCTATGTATTATATGTACCTTCATAATATGACTATATACATAGACAGTACATAGTGAAATGCAAGCATATGGCATCGAAATGAAAATAAGAAACAATTTAATATTAAATGTAATATTTATTAGAAATTTCAAACAAATCTTTCAAACCAGCGTCTTTGCTAGCTAAAAAACTTATCCCGCCAGTGCTATCACCAGTTTCGCTAAAGCGTTGATAAGGAGTTTTGCGTTTTCACGAATGATGAGTGAATTTAACGGAATTTTATTTTGAGTTCGGTCTTCTATCCACAGATTTAAAGCCTTTTCCATTTTTTCTAATTTAACATCACGAGTTACAGAGCAAATTTTTGGAGCAATTAGCGCGTTTTCACGGACACTACGGTGGATATTTTCTTCCGATTTCTTGATTGATCGTACCATTGACTCATTGATTTTATAATGTTTTGCCACTGAGGAGACACTTTCACCATTAGAAATTTTATCTAATAACTCAATTTTATTCGCTAATGTCATCACCTTTGATATTTACACATTTCTCTTGTTATTCGTTGTCATATTTTTGTAGGGGTTAGAAAGAACTTGTCCACAATAAAGTCACTTTCTTCCGTTAACACACTCGAAAAAGTTTGTTTTACACTGCAAAACGGTAGATTTATCACTTTTGTAAGCATATCAATTAATAAATTGATAAATTTATTCAATTTATAAGCATATAAATTAAAAGCAAATGACGAAACCTTCCATAACAAGCGCATAACACATATTGAACAAGGATTAGCGAGAAACATTCACGGTCGCGATTTTGTCACCCCTCTCCCACTGAGCGCTGTTTTGACCGGGAAAGATAATTTTAGCCACGCCCATGTTTTTTTATGGCGGAAAATATTCACGGCGCTTTAAAATTCACATTTTTAGGTTTCATTTTATATTAAATCGGCGATCGCGAATACGCGAAACCGCGAATACAGATACCGCGAATAGCGGGGGTTTACTGTATTTTGCATTTGTCAAGGTTAAACTTCAGTTGCCACTTCTTAGCCCATCTGCCCAAATTATCTAGATCCTGTTGCAGTAGCACACTGCCATTGCTGTCGTTAACAACCCTGCCAACCTTTGTATCATCTGCAAACTTCGACATTAAGCCTGATATACCTTCATCAATATCATTGATAAATATACAAAACAACAGTGGACCTAACACCGAACCCTGTGGGACTCCACTAATAACATTAGTCCAAGAAGAGCAGCACCCATTGATTACCACCCTCTGTCTTCTCCCACTTAACCATCCTTTTATCCATTGTAGCAACTTACCCTTAATACCATTCTGCTCAAATTTGTACAATAGTCTTCCCTGTGCGAAGTGTCAAAAGCTTTCCTGAAATCCAAATATATGATATCAATATTATTTTTTGCATCCAGTTCCTTTGTAACCACATCATAATATCCTATCAAATTTGTCAGACAAGACTTTCCCTTAACAAACCCATGCTGTGTCTGAATTATTGCTGCAGTCTTGTCTAGATGGTCCTGCAATGCATCTTTAACCAGTGACTCCATTATTTTACCCGGAACAGAAGTTAAACTAACTGGTCTGTAATTACTCGTGTCACCCTTCGATTCCCCTTTGTGAATTGGGCATACATTTGCACATCTCAAGTCTGTGGGGACCTACCCTGAGTCCAATGATGCTCTCATAATTATGGCTAAAGGTTTGCTTAGTTGCTTTGCCGCCTCTTTTAATATAATTGGATAGATCCCATCCACCCCAGGTGCTTTTCTTATGTTTAACTTCAACAATTTCCCCTTCACTTTACTCTCAGTTATTTCAAAATCATTAAGTATCCTGCTACAATTTGATAACCTTCTGCCATTTTCAAACCTTAATAATTCCTCATGTGTGAATGTAGATGCAAAATACTCATTCAATTTGTTTGCCATTTGGTCAGGATCATCAACAGTTGAACCATCATTGTCAAGTGGACCAATCAGATTCATCCCCTTCCTTTTAGAGTTTATATAAGTAAAGAAATCCTTGCTGTTTTTCTTAGCATCTTTTGCCAAGGATTTCTCGTAATCTGCCTTCGCCTGCCTAGCCTCCTTTGTGACCTGATTACAGACTAGCTTATATCTGCCGTAGGCTTCTGAGTCGCTTGATAATTTATATGCATCCCATGCATTTTCTTCTCCGTTATTGAGTCTCATTAGTTCATTTGATAACCATTTAGGCCTAAACCTTGAAGAATATTTCTTAATAGGTATGAAACTTCTACTAGCATCCACGATTAATTCCTTTAATGCTTCTCACTTAGATTTACTGTTGGTAACATCGTCAGTTGATCCCACTGTACAGAATTTAAAAACTTTCTGAGACCACTGTACTCACCTTTACGGAAGCAAAAGCCCTTTCCTTTACCCCTGATGGCAATTAAATCTTTAAGTAAATCCCACATCAGTACACTGTGATCACTGCCACCTAGTGGTTCCTTTATCTGCAAATTCTTAATACACGAATTATCATCGTTGATAACCAGATCAAGAGTATTAACCTCTCAGATTGCCTCTCGAACATGCTGCTGCAGAAAATAATCATCCAATAAATCTACCAAAGTCTGACTAGTGTGTGAGTGACTAACCCACAAGTTCCAGTCAATATCTGGGAAGTTAAAATCCCCCATTATAAGACATTCTGATTTACTAGCCCACTATATTTCTCTATACATTTGTTCATTGTACTCATTCGAGTCATTAGGCCTATAACACACTCCTACTCTTATTTTTGCTTTCCCAATGCTTATGTCACACATACAAACTGACTCGACAGTGTACTGTTTATCTATATCAACTGGGTGCACTTCTTTTGATTTTGTTTTTCTTAATTAACAGCATAACACCTCCCTTTCTATCCTGTCTATCCTTTCTGTACACATTGTACTCCCCAAATTCTAGTTTTGCATTTCTTATATCTGTGTGACACCACGTCTCTGCTATCTCAAGAATATCCGCCTTGACCAACACTTCAAATTCATCAAATTTATTTACTATACTTCTAGCATTGGTATACATGCAAGGCTCCAATTTTTATTCCTAGTTACCCTAACACATCCCATATACCCACCTATTTCACGATGACTGCTATCCTTCCCTGAAACCCCCAACACCCCTCACTCCAGGCCACTACTTATTCTAATAGAAGTTGTGCAAGAATTACCTTCACCTCCACCTGCGGCTACTGTTAAACTATTAGTCCGTGTATCCCTCCAAGCAATCAGCTTTCCGACCCACCTAACACTGCCTCGATAGCATCAGCAAATATTCTTGCACCCTTTCTATTTAAGTGTATCCCATCCCTGTAGAAGCAGTCTCTCCTGTTAATGTAATAGAATGCTACCTCCTTTATTAGACTAGACAAAGATGGTAGCAAATTTAAAATTGAGAAAGGAGTTCAATATGGAGACAATATCTCTGAAGTTGTTTACTACTGCCCCCGAAGCTTTCAGAAGATTGGACTGGTTGCAGAAAGGAGTGAAGGTGAATGGAGGAAATGCAAATCTTAAATGGTTTAGTACCTAAACCATTTAAGATTTGCAGATGACATTGTGATCATTAGTTTCGATCCTGAAGCATTAGAGCAAAATCCTAATTAGATGTGCAGAGTTAGTAATGATTTCAGACTAAAGATGAATATGGTGAAAATAAAAGTAATGATGAACAAGTATGCCACAGGAAGGGATATGATCATTGAAGGAGCAGAGCTTGAAAAGGTTTAAGTATATGAAAAGATTCATATACTTATCTTGGACATGTTATTAGCTGTAATAATGATAAATGGCTGAAGTAAAGAGAAGAATAAATTTCGGATGGATAGCATTCAGGAAATATCATTTCGGATGGATAGCATTCAGGCAATAACCCAATTTGTCTGAAATGTAAATAACAAACCAGTGTGTACTCCCCACCATGTGTTTTGGAAGTGAAACTTGGGCACTCACCAAAAGAATTGAAGAGAAGCTGAAAACTACACAGCGAAGAATGGTATGCATTATATTAGGCAGCAAACTCAAGTAAAGGACATTCTTATCAAAACAAAAGAAATGAAATGGACTTGGGCAGGACACATAGCTTGAAGACACGATGAGATGGACTAAGAAAATAATAGAATGCTACCCAAGAGGAGCTAAAAGAAAACCTGGAAGACAACAATGCAGATGGCCAGTTGAAATTCAAGAGTTTGTGGGCAGTAAATGGATGGCCAGTGCACAAAACAAAAGGAAATCGATAGTTGCTGGAGAGGCCTTCATCCTATACTGGATGAAAATGGCTGATGATGATGATGAGTATATTTGCCTTATGTGTATTATCTCATAATTGATAGAAGCCATGTAGCAGCTTGAGCTGTCAGTTTCCTTTCCTAAAATTAATACCTTTAACAATTGTGCCCCGTCTCTTTGTCATTCAACTTAAAATGCTGTGATTTTTCTGGGTTCCTGTATATTTAGCTATGTTACGTCATCTGATTCTTTCTAGAATATTTTTTCACCTTCTCTAGTACTGTCTTTAACATGCTGATGCAAATGATAATCATCTAGTTCAGAGGTTCAGACAAAACGAAAAAGATACGGTACAATAGATACCATACACCTTTTTATAATGAAATAAATATATAAATTTAAAAAAAAATAAATAAAAAATAAGTTTAAGTAACTTAAACCCAAATTACATGGCACCCTTGGAATGTTACGGCACCCTGGTTGAAAACCACTGATCTAGTTAATTTAGAAATTTATGTTCCCCATGTTGTGGTTCCTTACCACTTAACTAATCAATAATGAGTTAATTGAAATTACCTATAATAAGACATTCACTCTTAATCACCCATTCCATATACATGCACAGTTCCTGTCATAACCTTCACCTTCTTTTCAGGCCCCGGGTGCCAAGCGTTTTTTGAGGCCAAGCGACATTACTGCGACTTATAGTGCTCTAGATAAGTGAATAACGTTATTTTTAAGTTCCTGTCTTTCTCCCAACAGTTTCATTTTAAAAACAGTTCCATACTTGAAAACTACAAGTCAGAACGCAGAAAGGAAATTCACCTTTCTTTTCCTTTATCATATATTTTTAAGCAACACTAAACAACTAACACTAACCGCTTGGCCTCCTAGCGGCACTGCTCCTGCCTCCCTGTGGCGGGGCCGGAAATCTTGGCGGAAAAGTCCTCCAGCCAAGGGCCAAAAGGAGCAAACATGGCAAACACAGACCATGTTTCTGCTACACAAACTAGCAGAAAACTAGATCAAATAGATTCATGTACAGCTAAGAGACAAAGGACAGAGGATCTCCCTCTAGTCGCACCACTGTTTCTAGTTATTCATTCTAAGAATGAACAACCGATCGGAAGTTTGTCACCTTTCAGAATTCAAAAAACTCTTGAAAGCATAGCTAGTTCCCCTAAAACAGTCAGAAGACTAAAATCAGGCGATCTATTAGTAGAGATGACAAATCAAAAACAAGCAGAACATCTAATAAAAGCGAGATATTTCGGAGAAATTCCAATAACAGTAACTCCTCATTCCACCTTGAATACATCGAAAGGAGTAATTACAGAGTGGGATCTTCTCAATGTTCCCGAAGATGAAATAAAAGAAGAGTTGAAAGACCAAGGAGTTATTCAAGTGAAAAGAATAACAATTAAAAGAGAAGGAGAAATTATCCCAACGAGGAATATAATTCTGACTTTCAACACTCCAAAACCACCAAAAACAGTTAAAGCTGGATATCTAAACTGCCCACTGAGACCATATATTCCAAACCCTGTCCGATGTTTTAAATGTCAGAAGTACGGACACTCTCAAGCAGTATGTAGAGGCTTTTCTGTCTGCACCAAATGTGGATCACGAGAGCATACACAACACGACTGTACAGCACAGAATTCAAGATGCCCAAATTGCAGAGGAGAACATGATGCCTACTCAAAAGAATGTGAAGAATGGAAGAGAGAAAAAAGAATACAGAAATATAAGGTAGAAAACAATGTAACATACCAAGAAGCAAAAAAAACAATACAACCACAACGAACAAATAGACCAACGTATGCACAAGTAACGCAAACTTATAGAACAATAGAAACACAGACAGATGTAACGATTCCACCAAAAAAATCCATGTCAGAATGGGCACGTTCTCTTCTTATCGAACCAAAAGAAAAACCTGATCAGGCAATAAACACGCCCATCACGATACCACCAACTAGAGAAACTACCAAATCTACAAAACAAGTCAGAACCACTGAAGCAAACAGAAATAAAATGGAAGTAGAAGAAAAGGATCAGACAGATGAAACAATACTAGAAATTTTTGCAGAAGAAGAAGAGATGGATACCGGAAAGCCACACTTCCCTAAAAAAGGAAGACAAAAAACAGAGAACTCAAAGGCAACAACCTCAAGAAAACAAGCTGAAAGTACTAACAAAACCAAATAATGAATAAATTTTTACACTGGAACTGTAGAGGATTCCGCAGCAATTTCGAAGATATCCACGATCTCATATCGGAGTACAATCCGATTAGTCTATGTTTGCAGGAAACATGTCTTAAGCCCCAGAATAAAATAACACTAAAACATTACAATATATATAGAAAAGACAGAATTACAGGCAGTAAAGCACATGGTGGAGTAGCAATCCTAGTAAATTCCGGCATACCAACTAAACAGATCCCTTTGCAGACTAATCTAGAGGTTATAGCAGTACGGATTGCAGTAAACTTTCATGTGACAGTTGCCTCCATCTACCTACCACCAAACGAAGAAATAACCTATGCAGAACTAGAAGACCTAGTAGTTCAATTACCAACTCCTTTATGTATCATGGGAGATATGAATGGCCATCATCCTCTATGGGGAAATGAAAATATAGATAAAAGAGGTCAAATTCTAGAGAAACTACTTGATAAGCTAAACCTAATACTCTTGAATGACGGGACATCTACATATATACGTCTAACCACAGGAACTAGCACAGCTATAGACCTTTCCATATGCTCTCCGTCAATATACCCTCTACTGGTGTGGGCAGTTCATAACGATCCCCTGAGTAGTGATCATTATCCAATAAGGATTACTTTAAAAGAACCTACCACTTGTCAACCACAAAGAGCTCCAAAGTGGAGATTAGATAAGGCAAACTGGGCAAGATACATGCAGCTGGCAATATTAGAACAGCAACAAATCCAACAGGTATCAATTGACTCTGCAGTGAAATATGTGACTGACAAACTCCTCCAGGTTGCAAAAATAACAATACCAAAAACTTCATTAAAATTTCCCATACATCCAAAGCCGTGGTGGAACGATGCATGTTCCCTAGCAAAACGCGAGAAAACCAAAGCATGGAATATTTTCCGAAGACACCCTACCACAACCAACTTGATAATTTTCAAAAAGGCAAGAGCGAATGTCAGACGCATTACTAAGATTAGTAAGAAAAAATGTTGGATCTGTTTTGCGTCTACGATTACTAGGAAAACAGACAGCCGGAAAGTTTGGGACAAAATAAATAAAATGAACAACAAATACCAAAGAATTTCTCCTCCTTTTATAAAATGGAATGGACAAGATATAGCTAAACCTAAAGACATAGTAAATGCTTGGTAGAACCTTTGAAAAAATATCAGATAGTAATTCCTATGAGGCAGCCTTCCAAAAACATAAAGCCCATGCAGAAACATATAAATTGAATTTCTCTAGTAAAAACAAAGAATGCTATAACCAACCTTTCACCCTCAGAGAACTTTATAAAGCCATTTCACAGACGAAGCAAAGTGCAGCAGGTCCAGATGAAATAGTATACATGATGGTACAAAAATTAGACGAGAAATCATTGAGATCGTTGCTCCTCTTATATAACAGAATATACCTGGAAAATTCCTTTCCGAATTAATGGCGCCACGCAATAGTCTTAGCCTTCCCAAAACCAGATAAAGATCCCACAAATCCAAATCACTATCGCCCAATAGCCTTAACTAGCTGCCTTGGAAAAATACTTGAAAAAATGGCAAATGCCCGACTAATGTGGTTTTTAGAAACCCATAACTTACTAAATACAGCTCAATGTGGTTTCAGAAAGAACAGGTGCACTCTAGACTTAATGATAAAAGCAGAAAACAACATAAGAAATGCCTTCTTAAGAAAACAGCACTTAGTAATGATATTTTTCGATATCGAAAAGGCGTATGACACAGCATGGCGATATGGAATACTTAGAGACATTTTTAACTTTGGAATGAGAGGACATCTACCAATGTATATCCAAAATTTTTTACAACAACGAACTTTCCAAGTTAAGATATTAACCACATTATCGGAAGTCTTTGTGCAGCAAGAGGGAGTACCACAGGGATCGGTACTCAGTGCTACCCTGTTCGCCATAAAAATCAACTCAATAGCTAAACAAGTACCAAATACTATAGACACAGCACTTTATGTTGATGATTTTAGCATTTCTTATCAATCACAAAACATGCGAACAATAGAACGTCAATTACAAAGAGCAATTAATAAAATAACTGCATGGACTCAAAACAATGGCTTTAAAATCTCTAAACAAAAGACAGTAGGAATACACTTTTGTCGGAAAAGAAACTTGCACCCAGACCCAGAATTAAAGCTAGAAGAAGAAGTAATCCCAATAACATCCAGCACAAATTTTCTCGGATTAACCCTAGATAAGAAACTGACCTTTTTAGATCACATAAAGCGCCTTAGGATAAACTGTCTAAAGAAATTAAATATTCTTAGAGTCATATCTGCAACAAATTGGGGAGCAGACAGGTACACCTTATTACATCTATATAGAAGCTTGATAAGATCCAAAATCGATTATGGGGCACCTGTTTACAGCTCTGCAAAACCAAGTGCATTAAGATGGTTAGATCCTGTACACCACAGTGCACTCCGCATAGCTTTGGGAGCATTCCGTACTTCTCCAGTTCAAAGTCTCTATGCTGAGGCTTATGAACCACCACTTCACCTCAGAAGACAAGAACTCTTTCTATCTTATGCAGCTAAAATAAAGTGTTTTCCAAACCATCCTGTGTTCAAAACATTATATACACCAATATGGGAAAATATGTACAGAATACACCCAACAGTTAACAAACCAGCAAACATACGCATCAAAGAGCTACTTCCAATTTGGTCTCTTGATTTCAACAAACTAGCTATTATACGAAATGCACCAAAACCCCCCTTGGAAATAACATCACCAAACTATGATACCTACTTTCAATCTTGGGGAAGACATTCCCTACCACGAAGCAGCTTTCAACAACTACATGCTGCATATCTAGAGAAATATCCACAATATGCACAAATCTATACAGATGGATCGAAAACCGATACAAAAGTAAGCGCAGCAGCAGTTTTCTCTGATACTACAATAATCCAAGTCCTCCCAACAGAATGTAGCATCTTCACAGCTGAATTGCAAGCAGTGAAGTTAGCAATAGACCAAATATGGAAGAAAAAGCTATCCCATAGTCTGATCTTCACAGATTCCCTCAGTACGATGCAAGCAATACAATGTGACACAAAGAATTTTCATCCAACTCTAAGACAAATCCAAGTTACCCTAAACAAAATTCTTAAAAGAAAACAAGACGTCACTTTTTGTTGGATTCCTGGACATATGGGAATTAAAGGAAATGAACAAGCAGACCATGCAGCAAAAATGGCAACTGGCACCCTTTCTTCAACCACCAAAGTCCCATTTACAGACTACAGACATAGTATCAAGGTGAACAGCAAAAAACAGTGGCAAAGAATATGGAGCGAGCAAACACATAATAAACTTTTTCAAATTAAACCAGTTTTAAATCAGTGGAAATCCAATGAAAGAGATGTCCGAAAAGAAGAAGTAACCCTTGCCAGGTTACGAATAGGGCACACATATCTAACCCATTCCTATCTACTTAAATCCGAAGAACCACCTCAATGCAGACAGTGCCGTGTACAACAAACAGTAAAACATTTACTACTAGATTGTCCAGCCTTTATGAATGAAAGAAAAATAGCCTTTAGTTCTGTAACTAAAAATCAAGATGATCTAGTTTTGGAAAACATTCTAAGTGAAGAAAATAACGTAAGAGAAGTTTTTCACTACCTAAAATCAATAGGCTTATATAATCAGATTTAAAACACAAAAATCACCACAAGTCAATGAATCCATTCGAACTCCGTCTCTTCATAAAGTCAGGTATTACTTAAATCCAAAATTTGAAAGAAACCAGACTAGGGAATCAAAACCGAGATAGGTGCATTATGGCCACAGAAGCCGATGCGCCAACAACTAATAAACAACAACAACCTTATTTTCATTTGTGGGTTACTCATACTCAAATTATACATTTACTTCCAACTAATTCACACCATACAAATTCTATACATGCTTGTGTAACTTCGAAATCTCTGAAAGCATTTGTCACACTCACAGTGCTTTTGATTAGAAGCATGAAATCACCACTCCTTTCTTTCCTGTTCTTCATAAATACATTCTGCCTACCATAGTGAAGCTCACCATCCCCATTTCTGATTGACACTCTTTTTGCTTGCTGTTATGTCAGCCTTAGTTGTGCTAACCAGGAGGTTGAATTTACTCATTATATTAAATGCTTCTGACATTACTGTAGATTGTGAGTCTCTGGCTTCTCATTTGTATGAAACATTGCCACCTCTGGTACAGTTTGCTAATATCAGCTGTTGTGGAAACAAACAAGAACTCCTGATATATGTGCAAATATTGCTTTCATCCACAACATGAAATAAATGTGTATCTATATTACCGTTGTTCCCCCCCTCCTCTCGTGAACCCTTTAAATCTCCTCAGTGATATTGGCAAAGACCGTTGACCCTTTACTCTAATGTATTCTGTTTCTACAAAATAAGTTCCTTCTATCTACAATTGTATTCCATGTGCTGATAAAAAATTTTACTCAGCAGCTTTGCAGAATCCCTTGACCTATAAAGTCTTTATGGGTCAAGCCTATATGAAGACTTTGAGGTAATGCATAAAGCCTTCAGCAAAAAGTCTGTCATATCATGGTTAGGCAATTGATTACAGAGTTAGCATTAGTAGAGGCATATGATGCAAGCTTATGCAACATCAGCCAAAAAAAAAAAAAAAAAAAACTTCCACTTCACCCCTCCGTTCGTTCGAAATACCCGTCCAGCTGAGCCTTAAATTTATTTAGGCTATCAACTTCCACAACAAGGGGTGGAAATCTGTTCCACCAACCAACTACCCGCTAGCTAAAGGCAAATTTCTGCATATCTATCCTACATCTGTCTTTCCTCAATTTGAATTTATGTCCTCTCAGGTGATTATTCTGAGGAAGAGGCAGAGTCCCATCAGCATTGAGCATGCTCAAACCATTCAAGGCTTTACATACCTCTATCGGATCACCTTGCCGGTGTCTAGTCTCCAGACACTGTAATTTGCAAAACTTACGCCTTTCTTCATAAGAGCACCCCTTTGTTCCATTCACTAATCTTGTTGCCCTTCTCTGTACTCGTTCCAGCAGCTCTACATTCTTCTTGAAATGAGGCCTCCAGACCTGTATACAGTACTCAAGGTGTGGCCTGACCATTGTTGCCTTATACAAGGGAATAATCACCTCCTTATCCCTGCTAGAAAAATTCCTGTACAGTGAAACTTCCCTTTAACGGACAGCCATGGGGAACGAAAATGTGTCCGTTAGAGAGAAGTGTCCGCTAACAAGAAGTCTGAGGGAGAAAAAAAAAAAAAAAAGAAAAATCGTTAAACGTTTAATGTAAAATTAAATTAAATTATATACAGATTTTGCACAATATTTTTGTAAATAATATACATACAATTGTGCTATACATACTATGACTTTATCTTAAGAAAAATACATACAGTAATCACTTATTTTCTTCTGCACCTTCTTCCGGCTGATAATTTTGTTTTCAACATTTGTTTGGAGTGAAGAAACCATCGAAAATCCTTCAGTATCTTCTTCAGCGGCAAAAAACATTTTTAAACAATTGATTTGTATGAGCGCTTCTTCTATTTTCATCGGTGGTTCGTCGTTAATATGTTCTACAGAATGACCTTCTGGATGCTGATTTTCTTTGCAAGGTCACTCGCACATGTTACATCATTCATGTTTGCAATGAGATGTCTTAAAACACGTTTTCTTTAGTGAAGTTTAAAATTTTTTATTATCCCTTGATCCAAGGGCTGACACTCTGCAGATGTGTTTGGTGGCAGAAAAATGATTTGAATGTTGGACAATTCAATGTGCGGGTGAGATGCTGCATTATCCATGAAAAGAATAATTTTTCTGTTTTGACGAATCATGTTTTGGTTAAAGTGACTTATCCATTCGCTCATGTATCTCGTGTCATCCACGCTTTTTTATTAGACTTCCAGTCAACATTCAAAAGATTCAACTTTATGCCCTTGAAACAACGAGGATTTTGTGGTTTTCCTATAACAAGAGGTTGTTCAAAGTCTCCAGCATATTTGTACACAATAGTACAGTCAGGCGTTCCTTAGAAATTTTTCCGCCCTGGCACTTTTCGTTTTTTAGACTCATTGTTTTTTCAGGAAGAGCTTTAAAAAACAACCCTGTTTCGTCATAGTTGTAATTATCCTTAGCTTCGAAATCACGACATAAATCTTCCAATTTGACGGTCCATTCTGTTACAACCCCAGTATCAATAGATCCACCTTCACCACTTACGGTTTTCCAAGAAATTTTATGCCGAGTTTTGAACTTGTCTAGCCATCCCACAGAAGCTTTGAACTCATTTACTCCCATAGATTTTGCAACCTCCAAAGCCTTTTCTCTAATAATAGGCCCA
This sequence comes from Mastigoproctus giganteus, assembly GCF_048544385.1. NCBI lineage: Eukaryota > Metazoa > Arthropoda > Arachnida > Uropygi > Thelyphonidae > Mastigoproctus > Mastigoproctus giganteus. Next base: position 111,116,331 of record NC_143585.1, read on the forward strand.
TTAATGGGAATTTTTTTAGCACGTGCGCGACAAATTTGAAGTCCAACAATTTTCGGGAATGATTTTTGAACCTAATCATTTCCGTGTTGCCAAAATTGTTTGAGCAGTCCATTTTTTTCCCTTTAGGATGTCACTTACCTGCGTCTTCCCGATTTTGAATTTTGCAGCGAGATTGCGAACACTATTTTTTTGCCGATCATACGCATTAATGAGTTCGACTTTATCTTTTAAAGTTAAATGTTTACGAGAAGACATTGTGTACTTCACACGACACTGAACAAAACTGAAAACTGAAACTGAAAAGACGAAAGGCCGACCAAATTCCCCTCCCCCTGCACACACCGAATTGATCAGAAGTTTTACACGTGCCTTAAAATTCTTGAAAAAGGGTTTAGAACCGCAACATAAACCTTGATAAAATTCAGAGAATTGGAAATAGAAAAATAAACACACGATTGAGGCAATACGTGGAAGAAATGTTTTTAGAAAAAGGGCCGTGAGCTCTCCCGCAGTCCGTTATGGGGAGATCAAATTAAGTGCTAATCTAAACGAAACAGTGCAGATTACCTGTCCGCGTCCATTACAGAGAATGTCCGCTAGACAGAAGCTGCAAACACATTAAAACCAATGGAGGTGAGTTGGGGAATTTGAAAATGTCCGTTGTAGAGAGATGTCCATTAACGAGAGGTGTCCGTTAGAAGTTTCACTGTATATCATTGATAAGACACCATGACCTACTCTTGCAGCCACTCTGCGGCTATTCTCACTGCTCAGAGAACTTCATATCTGCCTGCACAATTACCCCCAGGTTCTTTTCATTCTGTACAACTGTCAGTGTAGTACCACAGAGTTGATACGTTGCTCTGGGGGGTTGCTGTTTCCCATATGTATTGTGGTGAACTACTGCTATGTTCTTCCCACCGTACAGCAGTTCATTGAGTATAATATTATGTACAATTTGTACAGCAGTCTATTATGTGAAACAGTATCAAATGCTTTCCTGAAATTCAAATATAAGATATCCAGTTCCTTTGTTATTGCATCATAGTATCCAGACATATTTGTCAAACAAGATTTTTCTTTAATGAACGTATTCTGTGACTGAAGAATACAGAGTATTACCAATGGCTACATAGTGCAAGGAAGCCTATGACTTCTGTTGCACCAGCCAAAAAAATAAAATAATAAATAAATAAAAATAAAATAAAAAATAAGAATAATAAGAATAATAAATAAATAAAAATAATAAAATAAAAAATAAGAATAATAAGAATAATAAATAAATAAAAATAAAATAAAAAATAAGAATAATAAGAATAAAATAAGAAATAAAAAGAAATATAACAATGTAGGTAACTTATTCCAGTAATTCGTAACTCACTGGCTAAAATAAAACTTACTGCAATCCAGTCTAAACATTTCCCAGTGTAACTTGAAATTATTCCCCCCCCCCCCAAGTTCTAGTATTATTTACAACCATGAAAATTGCTTCCTCATTCATTTTTCTTATGCCTCTCAGAGCCTTAAACACCTCAGTCAAGTCTCCTCTAAGGTGCCTAGTTTCCTAGCTCTGCAATCACATATTCGAAGTCTTTCCTCATATGCACGCCGTTCTGCTGATCTCAACAGGCGTACCCATCTTTGGACCTTTTCAAGAAGCACAATGTCTTTCTTTAGGTGCATCTCCATACTTGAACACATTATTCCAAGTATAATCTAATTATAGCCTTATATAATGGGATTATGATGTCCTTATCTCTACTAGCAATTGTTCGATAAATCATCGAGAGGCACCATGGGCCTTCTTTGCACTCTGTCTACGATTCTTGGGGAACTTCATGTCTGATCGTATCATAATACCCAAGTCCCTTTCCTCCTCTGCTGGCTTTAGTTCAACTCCTCCAAGTGTATAAGTTGTTACTTCATGATGATGTTGCATCACTTCTTTAACCAGCGACACCATTATTTTCCCGTGGATCAGAAGTTTAGCTAACAAGTCTGTAATTGCTCGTCACTCTTTGATGCTCCTTTATGAACTTGGCACACTATAGTCTTAGATGCTGATGCGCCATAAAAATCCTAATAACCAACCAACCAGCCAACCAACCTTTATGAACTGGGAAAACATTCACACATCTCCTGTGTACATAGACCTCTTGTGAATCCAGAGACACTCTCATAATTATGGCTAAAGTTTTGCTTACCTCCTTCACTGCCTCGCTTAATAAAATTGGATAGATCCCATTCACCCCAGGTGCCTTTGTTATGTTTAAGCTTCAATAATTGCTGTTCCACTTTGCACTCAGTTGTTATCAAATCATTTGGCTACCTATTAAAGTTTGATAAACTTCTCACATCTGCTTCACTAAAGAATTCTTCATGTGTGATTGTAAATACAAAATACCTGTCCAGTTTGTCAGAAAACTTGTGAAGGGTCATCAACAATTTAACCATCGATATCAAGTGGACCAATGTTATTCATCCCATTCCTTCTAGTTTATATAAGTAACGAAGTCTTTGCATCCTTTTTGGAAGATTTCTCATAATCTATCTTGGCTCACCTAACCTCCTGCTTGACTTGATTGCTGACTAGTTTATATTCCATAGGCTTCTGTATCATATGATAATTTGTATGCATCCCATGCATTTTACTTCTCTCCCACATGTCTCATTATATCTTCTGACATCCACTTTGGTCTAAGCCTTGAATGGTATTTCTTAGTTGGTACGAAATGCCCACTATCTTCTATGATTATTTCCCTCACCACTTCCCATTTAGAATTTGATGTTGACAACATCATTAGTTGGTCCCACTTTTTAGAATTGCAAAACGTTTTTAGAATTTTAAAATGTTTGAGACTATTGTAGTCTTCTGTATGAATGCTAAATCCCTTTCCTTTATCCTTGATGGCCGTTATGTCTTTAAGTAAATCCCACATCAGTACACTGTGACCACTGCCATCTAATGGTTTTTTTATCTGCAGATTCTTAATACATGTCACTGCTAATAATCATATCAAGAATGTAGCTCTCTCTCTCTCTCTCTCCAACATTCAGCTACATAAAACAGTCATCCAATAAATCCATGTTTGAGTATCCAACCCACAAGTTCCAGTGAATATCTGTAAAACTTAAAACCCCACATTATAAGACATTTCTGATTTACTGGCCTAACAGAGTAGGTTATAATTGTATAGCATAGTTGTTCTTTGTGATCATCACAGTCATTAGTCTTATAACACACTCCTATTCTAATTTTTGTTTTTGCACCACTTATGTCACACCTAACTGACTCAAGATTTCAATGACCACTCATGTCAACTGGATGCACTGCCTAATATTTTATGTGCTTCCTTAACTAAGGCCATAACCTCTGCCCCTCTCCTGTCCTGTGGCTCCTTTCTACATGCAATGTTGGGGGGGTGACACTCCCCACCTGTGCCACTTGACAAGCAGCTATGCTCTTTCTGTGCATTGTACTCTCGATATTCCAATTCTGTGTGTCTTTTATCTGAGTGACACCACATCTCTAATATCCCCACAATGTCTGCATTTGATGACTTGACAAGCACTTCAAATTTTCTATGCTCTGACTTTTTTTATGCATCTATACATGCACCTGTTCTTACCATTAGGTAATCTAACATAGGCCATGTATTTTCTTGTTCCAAGATCACAACTCACCTTGAAATCTCTGGTGCCCTGCTTTCTGGACTGCTGCATGCTTGGCGCCTCCGTAGCCAGGTGGGCAGGAGCAGCAGTGCGTAGCACATGCTTCTTGATTTAACCGGGGTTTTCAGCCCATGACCACCAAATACAGAGGATGCGGAAAGGTCAGGGAATGATCACCGCATATCCCCGGAGCAATATGGCCTTAGTTGCTAATGCTCCTTAAAAAAAACCAAAATAACAACAATAACAGCCGCATGCTTAAATTGAAGCTATGCATGTCACTAATGTTAGTTATTCTGTGTGACTCTCCAAATTAGCAGTTTTTCGATCCACTTAAAACTGCCTTGATAGCATCAGCAGATATTCTTGTACCCTTCCTATTTAAGTGTGTCCCATCCTTCTAAAAGCACTCTCTCCTGTTAAGAAACACACTGCTAACAAAGAACATGTTGGGAAAAATTCTACCCCATGAGCCTTGCACATAAATCCTCCGTCATTTGTACACTTATTGTTATTGTCATTTGTACCAATGTGTATAATAATATCACTTTTTTGTGCCCTTAAAGGATATCTGTTCTACAGTGTCATCAACTTTTTGGTCCTCGCAGATATACCCTGGTCCTTTTGCAATTTCCTGTTTTCCTTTACAATAGATTCATGGACAATAGCTACCTCCCATGGGAGTAGCATAAGTGAAGGTCTGGCATTGAAGTGGACCACTTGTTTGGTAACCAAAGCAGAAGCAGATCAAATTAATATTTAGAAGTGTTTATGTAGAAATTTTCAAAATCTCTCTCTCTCTCTCTCTCTCTCTCTCTCTCACACACACACACACACACACCTTCCACCAGAAAACTTAGGGTCCATAGTAACACTAAAAAAGAGCTAAATTTTATTCTGTTATGTTTGTTTTATTGAAATTCAAATATTTTATCTTTTATATATAATTGTGTAAGTTATTTTTTATCTGCATTTTAAATTGAATTTTAAAATTTAATCTCTGTTGTTAATATTTTTTTAAATTTATGAATACTGTATAGTGTGTTCTTGCTGTTAATTTTATGGGTTATTGCATGACCTTGCTGACATTTGATTTCTTTTTTTCCCCCTGCAGACTAATCAGAATCATTTAACTTATATTTTTGCTCCTTTTACTCTGGCTTTGGCACTCTCAATTGCAAAAATGCAGAGGTTTGAGCAACAGGTAAGCATTCCCCCCCTTTACTTTTAAATGCAATAGAACCTGTTATATTCCAGCAACATTGACTTACCTTGAATTTTTGAAAGTTAATACCATATGGCTACACTTGAATTAAATGGTCACCAACTGCTGTGGAAAGATTGTGTAATATTCTGATAGAGTGGTAAAGCAATATTGCCTTTATAGCAGTTGTTTACTCTCTCTCTCTCTCTCTCTCTCATTATTTAAAACCGTAAAAATTACGGTTTTAAATAATGCAAATTCTTATTCAAAATATATCGTATGATTTCTTTTAGTATAATGCAATAGATAGTGTGTATATATGTACTTAGGTACATATTTAACATTTACCAAATGTTAAATACAAAATTTAAAATTACTTAATTCTTAATTGAATTTTGAAAATTTGCTCTTTTAACAAATAGCAGGTTTTGACACTAGGATTTTTTATTTTTATTTATAATATACATAAAATGCATTTTTTAAATTACTCTCTGATAGGTAAGGAGGGAAATAAGCTGAATACATTTAACATATAAAAATTTATTTGAATAAATCTGTGAATGCAAAATGAAATAAAAAAAATAATAATAAAATTTTTTTTTTACTTACAGTATGTCCCCGACATACGTAAGAGATATGTTCCAGGACTTCTTACCTAAGTCTAGTTTTATGTAACTCTGGAATGACTAATAAAATATTAGTACCATATGCTTGATATGCCACAATTACAAAAACCACATAATATCCTCAGAAGAATGAAAAAAAAATAGTTATATACCATAACAATTTTATCTGGGGACAGTGGTCAAGTAGCCAGAGTGGCACATAAGAAAAGAAAACATAAAAGGAAGAAAAAATTCATATTATTGTAACGTAAAAACTGATATGTATTTTGCATACCCTGTCAGCTGTATAAGGGTTACTAAGGGAACAGAACCTAAGTGTACATATTTAAGAAAATTGTCTAAACCACACAATGAATCAAAGTCAAGTCATGAACTGAAGGTAACTTACAACGCACCTGAAGCATTAATAAGACACATTAATCACTGGGTGTTGTTAGGCTGAGTAGAGGTTGGGGAGGTAGTACGTAACGTGAACTCTTCATCTGTTTTGTATGCTTTTTTTTTTTCTCTTCATAAATTTTACGATAAGCAATCTCGAATCTTTTCTTTCTATTTTCAAGAAACGTTCGGTGTTTTCATCCATTCCATCAAGCATTGAGAGACCTTCCTGAATTTTACGAAACGCTTCTGCCATTTCCTTTAATTTAAACTGCTTCTTGGGTTGCTTTGATTCCTCAAGGGATTCCCTTGGCTTTCCCTTGCTACTCAACTTTCTGCATGTTCAACTGGGCTAGGTCTTCTGTTGTTAAATCTTCACCTCGTTCATTGACAAGTTCCCATCTACATCTTCGTCCTCCAGGACCAGCTGAAACTCCTGGGCTAAGTTTAAAATTTCTTTGGTAACAGAAGACATCTTTGTTGAAGCCTTCGTTGTTAAGCTCAGAATATTTTAGAAGTTTTTTCCACACTCTGCTAATACAAGTTGTTGTCACATTATTCCAGGCTCTTGAAATGTGTATTCCATTAAGGATGTTAAACATCTTTCAAAATTGCCGCAGATCCATCTTCTCTTGCCCTGTTGCATTTACAGCCTCAGAAAATGTTGTCCATATGTAATAAGCTTTAAACGCCCGATAACTCCCTGATCCATTAGTTGAATTAAAGCATTTGGAGGGATGCATACCATCTTGACGTCGTGCAGATCATCTAGGTATTTAGGATGACCGGGCGTGTTGTTAAGGAGCATTAATAACTTAAAAGGCACTGACATTTGTAAGCAATATTTTTCAACTTCGGGGACAAACACATTTAGAAACCATTCTTCGAACATGGTTATTGTCACCCAGCCTTTGAGTTAACCCCGAAGTGTACAGGAAGTAATTTCTTGTCAGTGCCCTTAAAAGCCTGTGGATTTTCTGAGTGATAACCTCCTAAAGGTTTAAGTTATAACCCGCTATGTTACCATCCACTAAGAGCGTTACCCTGTCTTTGGCAGCTTTAAACTCAGACATCGACTTTCCTTCAATAGAAATATAAGTCCTACTAGGCATTTTTTTCCAAAAAAAGACTATTCTCATCCACATTAAATATTTGTTGTGGCAAATAACCATCACTTCTTATGATCTCATCCAATTTGTCCTTGAATTTTTTGGCAGCCTCACCATCAGTGCTTACTGCTTCACACTTATGGCAACGTTATGATATCTGCTTCTCTTACAGAACCTATCGAACCAACCATGAGTCGCAACAAAGGTGGTTTCAGTATCATTGCTGTTCTTAAGAGCCTCAAAAATGGCATGAGCCTTTGCTTTGTCAAGGTAGGGATGTGTTGTTAGATCTGGTCTTCCCTCCAAACAATAAGTAACTTTTCCATCTTGCTTATTAGTCCCATTCTACCCATGGTTATTATAGTTGACTTCATTGGTGCCGATCCCTTCACTGGTTCACGTATTGCTTGTCCTTTATTATTGTGTTCACTATTGACACTGACAAATCTAAATTCCACATGACACATGGTTAATGTTACCCATTTTCATACATTCTTATTATTTTAATTTTCTGATTCAACTCAATTGCTGCCCTTTTCTTGGTAGATTTACTAGTACCTCTTTCACTTATTCTTTTAGTCATCACCATGATAATGGTCAAAGTGAAATTTTCCATATGAGCATAATTAGAAAAATGTACAAAAATAACACTTGCTGCATTAAAGTTGGGTCAGAAATATCAAGAAAATTCAAAACATCAAAAGGCTTGCTACAGGGGTGCTGCTTATCCCACATCTTATTCAAGTTGCACCTGGAAGTGATTCTGGAAGTGTGGTTCCAAAGATGCAGATCAATGGGATTATGTGTGGATCAAAACATTCACCTTTCAAATGTTTTGTTTGCAGATGACCAGGTACTGATCGTTCAGGTTGCAGAGGATGCTGACTATATGTGTAGAAAGCTACTGGAACAATATAAAATATAGGGTTTGAGAATAAGCTTCAATGAGACACAATATATGAATTCAACAGGGGACATTTTAAATATTAATGAAACACCAGTAAAGAATGTGAAGCAGTTTAAATATCTAGGAGCTATTGTGCAGATGGATGGCTCATTTGAAGATGAGATTGCAAGAAAAATTAATGAGGGAAGTAAGGTCTTGGAAATGCTGAACCCAGTATTATGGAGCAATAAAATTCTTTCGAAACCAAACGATTAGTATATAACACAATTTTCAAGAATATCCCACTATATGGATCTGAGGTTTGGACTATAAAGGAAAGGCAAAAGAAGAAATTAGTAGCTGTTGAGATGGATTTTTGGAGATCAGCCTGATTTGGAAAGAGTCAGGAAAGAAGATATAAGAAAAGCAATGGATATTCAAAAAAACATTATAGACAGAATAGAAAAGAAAAGACTAGAATGGTATGGACATGTTATGAGAATGGGAGAAGAGAGGCTACCAAAAATGCAATGGAATAGATACCCCCTAGAAGGAAAAAGAGAGGAAGACCTAGAAGCACATGGATAGAGGGAGTGTGAAGGCAGCTATGGAAAAGAGGAAATTGAAGACTGGGAGGAGAGAAAAGAGTGGAGGAACAAAATTAAAATATAGCAAAAAAAAAACAGTTAGGTTGAGGATAACCGTTGATACAACAGAGAAATCCAAGAAGAAGAAGAAGAAGATTACGAAATAAAAGAGCTTTTTATTGTAAATATTTTATAGATCCTTCACAAAATTCCTTGAAGACAAGGTACAATGGATTTTTGATAACTAAAGTAAGAGATGTATACTTATGACAGCAACAAATCTAAATGTCTCTGGTAAATAGCACCAATTAGCCATCAATTAGGCTAATTTGGAATATGCAGCACCAATATGGGCGCATGCTTCTGAGTCTGCACTTGGAAAACTGGACAGGATCCAAGCAAGAGCAGCCAAAATAATCATCGGGGCTGTTTCGTCTACAAACAACACCAAAGCAGAGCGGGAATGCGGCCTTCAGACACTCAATCAAAGAAGAAGATATCACACAATTAAATTCACTAATAAGGCTAACAGCAGAGACATTGATCATATCTCCCATAGGACCTTTATAAATTGGAACTGCAGGTCAAGACTCAAAAGGTCATCTACCATGAAATACGATAAGGAAATCAGAGAAAGTCTTGATCTTGAACTCACAAAATATGACATACTTCAAGAGCCTACCTTACCATCTTGCATCCCCCAAAATACCACAATAAACTTGGATCTCGTGGAACACTGCACAAAAAAAGAAATCGAGACCATTGTCAAAGCTATAGGAATCAAAACAATTGAGACTTATTCGAGGCGTGACTTAGTACAGATGTATACCGATGGATCCTCTGACGAGACGATCCTCAAGGGCGGAGCAGGCATACACACCACCCTGACAAATACTACAAAAATGCAACAAAGCATAGGTGCAGGCAGCATCGCCTCTAACTTTACATGTGAGCTAAGGGCAATCCTTGAGGCCCTAAATAGTTATATTTCACTAAGAGACATAGACAGAGCCAGAGGGCTTGTAATCTTCTGCGACTCAAGAGCGGCCCTGCTGGCAATAAAACATGGACGCACAGGACTCACACAGGACATTCACCGACATTTGGAGACAGTTCATCAATTGGGAAAGAGCTGCACACTACAGTGGATGCCTGCGCATGTGGGTATAGAAGGAAATGAGGCGGCCGATAAACTGGCAAAAGAGGCAAGAAACTTAAATCACAACACCTCAAAAACCATAACTCTAGATGATGCTAACGCCATCGCCAGACACAGACTCAGACAGAAACATATAGAAACTGACCACCAAATCTGCGAGATTAATGCAAATAGGAACATCACTAAGACCATTGCCAGACTGAGAACTCGACACATGGCAGGTATGAAAATTAGTGCGGATGGTACCAGAACTTATAAACTTTGCAGAAACTGTCCGAAAGAACAGCTTACTCCGGAACACATCTTCAGCTGTCCTGCAATTCAGGCGACCTTGCAAAGCATGGACGAATCCCCTTTTCAGGGAGAACTTTATAACGAAAAGATCGTGGACTTAGCTAAAGCAGTGATATCAGTGCATGGTTCAATTTGACTTCAAATGGACACGACACCAACCAACCAAATAGCATCAATTGAGGTTCCCGATCTTGTAGTTGAAACGACATATGCAGCTGTCGGGGCACCTAACAATGGAATGTAACGAAAATGCGAGACAAAAAGAGAAATTGTTGACAAATATTTGTATTGTTGTAGTCATATGACAAATACTTGTATTATTGCAATCATATTTACTGCAGTAGTAACTGCAGGAAGTATGATTGTGCATCATACTATTCAAAAATTTTAAAAAGTTAGAACTCAAGAAATTGTACAAGACAAAAAATGTGTCATGTGCTCTTATCACACTATTAGTGAGTGCTTGGCACAAACTAGTGGTGTGAATGCGGGAAGTGCCTCTGGCAGTTGCCACGAATGACATCACTTTAGTGACTGATTAAATTTACTCAGTAGGTACCCCAAAGGAATTTTCACATCAAAAAGTTGGCAAAACTGTGAGCCTATTGCTAAAATATTCACAGCTCACCACTGGACAGACTGGTATAATGTCAAAATTTGCTGATGATCTAAAGATTGGGAGAGGTTAATATTCAGCACTAAGCATTGTTCTTTCGGGACAAATTGCATATCCTTCAAGGATGGCCAGAAAGTGGCAGCTGTGTTTTAATGCAGCAGAATGCAAGCAATAATTTTTTATAATTCGTGAATACTAATCCCCCAAAAAACTTATACACTTGATGGTGTTGAAACCAGGAGAGGAAGAGACTTCCTCTACTTTTTTTCAAGTGCTGTCACTGTAAATAATATTCCCACATGGTTAGTAGAAAAAACATAACAGAGCAGCATTATTTTATAAACTATTTAAATTTTTGATTATCAACCATTTTATTTAGGATGACAATTTTATCCCCTTTCTCAACTTTTATACAGAAACCTAATAATGGGTATAAGATTTATACACATCAGAGATAATTCTGTTGTCTTTTACAGTGTTTTTCAATATTTTTTTTATTTATTGTGTATCGTGTCCACGACCAAACTGTGTCAACACCACAGTGTAAATTGTGAAGATATCATAGGCCGCCATAGCCTAGTGGTCAGGCGCGCGGGTGCCTAAGTACATGTACCTTGTGTGACCGGGGTTCAAGCCCGGTCACACAAGGTACGTGACTACTGAATACGGTGCTGTTTCTTGTATTCAATCTATCATGCGAACTCCTCTAACCTTGGTTGTCCCGGAGTATAAACAGAAAATTTATTTATTTATGCTGATATCATGCCAATCAGTGGTGTGGTAGCATAGGTGTACCATCATGTAACGTTGGGTTGTGTTGTAAGTGTTAAGTGACTGGCCATAACCCAACCAAAAGCAGTAATTGCCACTGGCTGGTTACCATCACTGGCACTTGGAGCCAGGCCAGGGATCTACTATCTGCAATCTTAGCTGAATAAAGACAAATCGACTATTCAGATTTGTGGTTGAAACATTTTTAAAGTCCAGTAAAGTAGTCATTCCACATAGGAAGTCCATGAAGTGATGATATCATCAAAGTAGTCTGTCACCATCACAATTGAAATTGTAAAACAAACAGATGTTGAAAACACAGTAGACATACACAATTAATACTCTAAGCCAGTCCAGGTAGAAAGTCTAGAAAAATGAAATACCATCATATTTAGATCACCACTTGTATCACCAGCAAAATCACTGCTAAAGGCAACCAGCAATTAATGTTAAAAATGTCCCCGCCAGACAGAACAAGGTGTTCTCCAGCTCATAAGACAACCATTACAAGCTCTGATGCATTTAATCCAATGATAAACTGATACTGTTAAAATTCTCTTCTCTAATGCACTGCAGGCCCATCAGGTGGTCTAAACATGCACAGGAGCTCCTGAAATCTCCCAAATAGTAGTAGTAGTAGTAATGAAGGCATTATCACGCAAGAAAGCAAGCATATGTGGCATCAACCAAAAAAAAAAAAAATATTTAACACATCCATTCCCTCTAAACGTTTGTCCAGTTCCTCCTTGAATTTATTTAAGCTATCAACTTCCACAAAGATGGAAGCTTGTTTCCTCAATCAACTACCCACTGGCTATAAAGGATTTTGGCTTTAAAGTCTCCCACAATAATATTTTTACTTCATTGTCTTTGGTGTTACTTGTGATGTCCTTCAATTGCATGTAGAATTCTTCAATAACATCATTCTTATTATATACAGTAGACTCTAGATTTTCCAGGATAGATGGTAAAAAAAAAAAAAAAAATCCCGGATAATCAATTTCTCGGTTAATCTAAAAATACAGAAGTCCCCGACCTACGTAAGAGTTGTGTTCCAGGACTTCTTACGCAAGTCGAGTTTTACATATTAGTTATAATGACTAATAACATATTACAACTATGTTATTATTGACAAATCTGAATTCGGCGTGATACTTGTTGATGTTTGACCATTTCCATACATCCTTATTATTTTAATTTTCTGATCCAAATCGATCGCTTTCCTTTTGTTGGTAGATTTACTAGTACCGCTGTCACTTGTTCTCTTAGTCAGCACCATGATAATGGTCAAAATGAAATTTTCGTAAAGAACTTCACAGGCTTAAGGCGAAAACTCATGAGCTCACACTTTACTAAAGTACATTTCTGGAAGTCACTACCATAAAACAATAAAAACAATTTGCACTTTCCGGTTTATTGGGCTTTTCTGTTAGTGCATCTAATTATAAACGGGTAGTAAACTCGATCTTACTGCATTTGCAATGATACCAATAGCTGGAATTCTGTGGGTTTTTATGTTATTATGGTGAAATGTGTTTTCCCTTCACTGAAATCTTCAGTCACATAAAAAAAAAACCATAAATAAATTTTAAGAATCTCCTCTTTTTTTCCTATTTATTTTGCTTGTTACTCCGTATCTCATTTGTGCTTGCCGTGATCATTGTTATTGATTGCTTATGATTTTTTTTGTTTGTTTTAAATTTTACAATCCTAAAAAAAAAAGGCGAAAAAAAAAAAAAAAAAAGTACATAAGTCCGAAGTTCTGTGAGTCAGGGACTTGCTATATCGAAAAATGTTCAGCAACTTACGTAAAAAGTATGGCGATAGATGAAAAACGAAAAAACTCACCACGCATTAATCCCGGTAAATCAAGAGTCTGCTGTATTTGTATCACATTTTAACATTAACTAGGTTACCGTGCTGTTGTAGCATAATGATACAATCCAAGAATGGAATAAAATTAACTCAGAATGTCTATGAGACAGAGAGTTGAGAATCTCTGTTAGAGATGAGTCATTAATTAACCTAACTGCTCTCGTCTGAATGGAATTTAGAAGCCTGAGAGAGGTTTTGGGGGCACCACCCCAGATGTGGGAACAATATTCCATGTTAGGGCAGATTTGCAATCTGTACAGAGTGAACAGCTGTTTGGAAGAAATTTTGTGCTTGTGCCGAGAAAGAAAGAAAGAGAGAGAGAGAGAGATATTATTAATTCATTATAATCCCAAAAAGAGATATATCATCTTGCCTAGAAATCGGAGTGCCATCAAAGATAAGCATAGGGGTAGAAGAATCCTTTTTTGCGAGATATAAGAGAGGACTGAGTTTTAAAAGGATTGAAATCAACTAAGTTGTCTTTGCCCCACTGCAGAATTAACTGGAGACCGGCATTTAATGAATTTCTAGTGGATATTTGAGACGTTGAAGCTGATTGAGCAGGGCAAGGTTTCTCAAACTGGAAATTAGAATGCAATGTGCTTTCATCATCAGTAAAACTATGATAGGATTTCCAGTCAATTGAAGGAGGTCATTAATATACCAGAGGAAAAGAGTGGGGGAAAGACTTCAACCTTTGGGGGACACCAGCATTAGTTGAGAAGTTAGAAGACAGAGAGCCATCTACCATCACCCTCAGTGAGCAGTCAGAGAGAAAATCGGATAACCAATTACAAAAACAGTTGGTCAACCATAAGGTAGAAGCTTGTTTAGAAGACCTTTATGCTAAACACTATCGAAGGCCTTTGAGATGTCAAGAGCAACTGTTTGTGTTTCACCGAACTTTTCCATTGAATTTGTGCATAGATGGGTAACATAAGCCAGCTTATCACCAGTGGATTGACACTGGCAGAATCCATACTGGTGATCGTTGATCAGGCGGATGTTTTCTAGGTAGTTTAAGAGTTGGCAGTTAATTGATTTCTCCATTACTTAAGAAAGAGTAGAAGTAATTGCAATTGAATGGGAGGGATTTGTCACACTTTGAAGAACTGGCTGAATATGAGGAAATTTCCAAGCTGAAGGAAAAACACCTTTGGAATAAGAAAGTGAAAAAAGGTGGCAAAGAACAGGAGTAAGTTCAGGTGCACAGGTTTTGAGAATAAGTGGAGAAATACCATCAGGACCTGGAGCTTTCTTAGCATCAAGATTCGTCAAAATCCTTCTGACATCCTTTTGACAGAAGACCACTGGATCGAGTGGAGTTTGTTGGGAATAGTGGGAGGTGTTTTACCAAGATCATTAATACATGAATTGGAAGAAAAATGGGATGCTAGCAGGTCAACTCTATCCTTGGCTAAAAACCATCTGGTTTTGACAGAGATGGGAGCAGATATGGGCAAAAGTTGCCGTCAATAGCTTTGGCAAGAGACCAGAATGCTTGGCTACCATTAGGGCACGAAGCAAGTTTTCTACTCTTAGCCTGTTCAAAATCTAGTTTGGACTGATTAATAACTGCTTTACAATTGTTATGAGCTTTGGTGTAGGCAGAATGCAACGTTCTTCTCTTGGCCAGACTTTGCACATTTATTGAAAAACCAAGGTTTAGATAAAGGACGAGATTTTAAGGTGGAGTGTGGAATAAAGGATTCCATTCCTACAAGAATAATTTCACTGACACGATCTGAGCAAACGTTGACATCAGAAGTTTTGAAACAGTAATCTGACTAAGGAAAAGAAGAAAAGAAACCTTGCAGGTCATCCCATTTTGCATTCTTGTAATACCAAACAACATGAGGTTGGAAATAGCCATGAGATAAAGTATCCATCGGAAAAGAGACAATCAGCAATGTTGTGATATGAGGTGCCTAAAGGACCACTCACTTCAACCATGTACTTAGAAGGGTTGTTTGTGAGAAAAAGATTGAGCTTGTTGGATGTATGGTTAGGATTGTCCGGTATTCTTGTAGGTAAATGAACAATCCGTGCATGGTCATTAGTAATTGCAAAAGCCTCACCATCTTGACCAGCTGGGTCTGTGTGACTAGAAAATGGAAGCCAGCTGGAGTTGGGAACGTTAAAATCCCAAAGAAAATTACCTCGCTGCGAGGAAGGTTGGATTGGAGAAAGTCAAGTTGCAAAGAGAGGAAGTCAAAGAGTTTTGAGTGATTAGTGGAGTTGGGAGAATGGTAGAGACAACAAATGAATTTGATAGAATTGAGGCAGAGAGATTTTAAGCCATACAAGATTGAAAAGAGCAGATTCCAAATCACCAGGTCTCTGACAGGGAATATCGGAACGGACATATGCACAAGTACCACCTTCGAGGCGAAAGGTGGTATCATACCACCTTTCAAATCATACAGCAAATAATTTGGACAACTGAGATGAACAGGGGTTGAATCAATCAATAACTGAGATTCTGTCAGAAAAAGTACATGGGGTTTGGGAGACTGTAAAGTGAAAATAACATCGTTGAAATTAGAACTTAGACCTCGTATATTTGTGAAATGAACTAGGAAGTGTTTTGAAGTTTAGATCTTTTCGCAGATAAGCTTGCTCTATTAGTTTGAAAATTTATGGTGTATTCAATAGTAAGAAAAAGTGGGGTGGGGACATGCTGTATGAAGTAATGAAATTTTTGGATATGGCGTACACATGGTAAGAATATACCCAGATCCTTGACATAACGTGGCCTTCAGAATGCTCCCCGCATACACACTACTCAGACTCCCTCCTGTCACTATCTGGGAGAGAAGAGATAGCAAGATTATACACTAGATGATATTTAAGCCTCCTAGTGAGTTACTGAAAAGTTCGGTCTGTTGTACTAACTAGCGGCCAGCCTGCGAACACCATTTTAGAGCTGTACCCTTGAAACGTATGGAAGTTTGGATCTCGCCATGGTGTTCATCATAACCTCAAAAGACATGAGTCATACTTCATGATGGAAGAGATGAGAAAGGTTTGAACTTACTCTGGAGACTAAACATGGGTTCCACCTCTTCAAGCCTCGAATAAGCAAAGTGGTGGTATTGTACTGTTTGATGAGTTATCTACCACCTAGAGTCATCTGCCACCTAGATCCTAAAGTGTAGGGATGCAATTAGTTTCCTGAACAGCTGATAAATTCTATAATGATTTTTGTTTTACTCAGACCATAAAATTTGTCTTGGTGCAATTTTTACTTCTTTTGCTTCTTGTAATAGCACTTTAACAACCATTCTCATTCTTCGAAATTTAGATTTCTTGTAGATATCTGAAGTTTAGAAGAATTGTTTATCTTTAGAAAGCTTTACAATCTTTTACACCTAATCTATCTGGATTTAATATTTTATTGTATTTTTTAATCCCAGATTTGTTCTGAAGGAAGATTTCAAAATATTTTCTGCTGTGTTTTGAAGAAAAATAAAGTCAGTTTTAACTAAAAACTCATGGTTCTTGCTGAAACTGGTCTTCCTCTGCCCTTCCATGAGAAATATTTTATATTTCTAGCTATATTAATATAATAGCAAAATTCATTAATGATAAATATATATATATTGAATGAAAATTATACATTTATTGTGAAAACTGTCATTTTAGATTTTTCCTTTCATTTTAGATTTTAGAAATTTTGAAGGCTGGTGCACTTCGGTATTATAGAGAAATAGAAAGGAAGCAGCATTCTGATTGGTTGAGAAAAAT
Organism: Mastigoproctus giganteus; assembly: GCF_048544385.1. Taxonomy (NCBI): domain Eukaryota; kingdom Metazoa; phylum Arthropoda; class Arachnida; order Uropygi; family Thelyphonidae; genus Mastigoproctus; species Mastigoproctus giganteus. The sequence continues at coordinate 111,133,255 of NC_143585.1, forward strand.
CTTTGGTGAAGGCACTGATGTTTCATCTCTGGTTATGGAGACAATTCATAATAGGTTTAAAAAATAATTGAAATATATTTAGCTTAACTGGCAAAGTTAATTTTCATGGATGCTTCTCTTTGTTATATTCACTGTATATTTAAACAATAGTTTTTTAGACACATGAAATTTAGATGATTTATTCTTAATAAATTGAATTTGCCCTTTGTGAGTATGTGCATATAGAGGCATGGCAAGAAAGCTCCTGGACTGATGCAATTGTGGTCCTGTTTAATGAGTTTAAAATAAACAGAAGTGGTATGTTTGTTTTTCAAACTTCCTACAGCAGATGGTGATGCAGATATTGTCTGGTTGGCAAGTTTCAAGTAATAACCAGTTTTGTTCGTAGCATTTAACAGTCCATGTCACAATGGAGCAATGAACGAATATAAAATTTTACTTTAAACTGGGAAAATCTGCAACAGAAATGTTAGAAATATTAAGAACTATTCATGGTGATGAAACATTAAGTTGTACCAGTGTGTTTGAATGGTGTAAGCAGTTCAAAGATGCATGTGAGGATGTTTATGATACTAAGAAGTGGGCATCTGTCAGCCTCCTGAAATGAAGATGGTCTTGTTAAACTTTGGGAAACTGTACCAAGAGATTGTCGTTTGACTCTCAGAATGATGGCTGATGAGTTTGATATGAATATTGAGACAATTTGTAAAATTCTACATGAATTTAGGTAAAAGGAAGGTCTATTCAAAATTTGTGCTGCAGCCTCATGGATGAGCAGAAGCAATAAAGGATGTCATCATGTGAAGACTTCGGTCTGACTTGTCAAGCCAATCCTAATTTCGTCAACTGTGTTGTCACTGGAAATGACTGTTGAGTGAACATCATCTGTTTAGATGGCCTTGCTGCCTCTTTTCAGACACTTTTATAGCAATGTAATAAGTGCATTCAATCAGGTGGTGAATACTTTGAATAAAAATAAAACTATTTTGCTTTGTGCATTCTTTTTCATTGCACCAGTCCGGAACTTTGTCACACCGCATATATATGTTTTACCTGTATGTGCCCTGAGGTGTGTATGTAAAAATGTTTTCAAGATCATTTGAAAGTACATAAAAGGACATCTAGTATGTGCTGCCATCTCTTATGTGTGTTTCCATTATAGCATCAGATCCAGAAGTTGATGAAGTTGAATCAAGTAATATATAAACATAGAAAATAGTGATATCTCAAAAAAATAAAGTTTTTAATTTTTTTATAAAAAAAATTATAAAAAATTGCATTTTTTATTTATTATTTTTTAAATTCTGGTTTGATTTTTGACAGAATTTCACTCTAGTATTGGGCAACTTAGTCCAAATTAAGAGAAAATTATTATTTAAAAGCATTTATGTTCAAAGTTTTCATTTTTATGAATAAAAGAAAAAGAAAAAGTCACTTCTTTGATCTCATGCAGTGCTTATTAACTTATTCCAGATATGGTTAAAGATATGTTAAATTTCATTTACTTGGCAACCTTGTAAACTGACATACTAATTTATTCGAGAATCTGGCAAGTTTAGGATTTAATTTTGTACTGAAATTGAAATTTTATTGAAAGTAAATCGAAATCATGACTCAAACCAGAGCAGCAAAGCAAAAGGCTCAAGTTAATGGGAATGCTGTGGCTCAGGGGAGAACTGAGGGGGGCAGTTGCCCTCTGAAGCACAGCCTTTTAAGATGCACTATTTGCTTGATGTTTGCAGAGCAGTCAGGTATGGGACATGATACTGCCATGGGGGATGTCCTTGTATGTGTGCGATGCAAGGAGTGTAAAGAAATCAGGCGACAACTCAGCATTGTTATGGGCCTATATGAGAGCTTGAAGGACAGAGTGGATGCCCTCGAAGGATTACAAGTGAAGGGCCCATCAAGCTCTCAGCTGCCAACACCAATGCCAGAGCTTGCACTTGGTCATTGCACAACACAGCGGAAACCCCCAAGGCAGAATGCGCTGGTCCCAAAGGAACTAGTAGCTGTTGGTGACTATTGTCAGGGAAACGGGAAACATGCTTTGTAAAAATTATAGGTGGAACAGGACCAGGGTATGTCTGCCAGGGGCAAAGGTTGATGACGTTGTAGAGCAATGTCATCTTTTAAGGGCACAAAAGGTGATATAGTTGTTCACGTTGGCACTAATGATATTAAGAGTAGGAGACCGGCGGAATTACTTAACAAATACAGGTCACTGATGAAAAAAAGCCGTGAATTAGGGTTGAATTTGAAAGTGTCTGCAATTCTACCCAGACACGATAGTAGGGAGTATACGATGAGAGCCCTGTCGATCAATTCGGCCCTGGAAAGGTTGTGCAGGGCTCAAGGGGTAGAATTTTTTTCAGTCTGGTCTGTACTTGTTAACAGGAGAGACTGCTTCTACAGGGATGGGATACACTTAAATAGAAAGGGTGCAAGAATGTTTGCTGATGCTATCGAGGCAGTGTTAGGTGGGTCGGAAAACTGCTAGATTGGGAGGATACAAGGACTAATAGATTAACAGTAGCCACTGGCAGAGGAGAAAGTGATTCTTGCACTGCTTCTATTGGAATGAGCAGCAGTCTGGAAAATAAGATGCAGGATATTTCAGAGACTGCTGGGAATCATGGGGGTACAAGTAAACACATTGGTTGTGTTAGGGTGGCTAAGAGGAAGAGCAGGTGCATGTATACTTGCAGGTGCATGTATACTTGCGTGTACACCAATGCTAGGAGTTTAGTAAATAAATTTGATGAATTTGAGGTATTGCTCAAAACATCAAAGGCAGATATTGTTTGGATTTCAGAGACGTGGTGTCACAGAGATATAAGGAATGCAGAACTGGAATTTGGGGAGTACAATGTCTACAGAAAGGATAGACAGGATAGGAAGGGAGAAGGGGTTATGCTATTAGTTAAGAAACACATAAAATCCAAGGAAGTGAAGCCAGTCGACATCGCTGGACAGTGCAGTGTCGAGTCAGTTTGGTGTGACATAAGCATTGGGAGATCAAAATTGAGAGTAGGAGTGTGCTATAGGCCTAATGACTCTGATGAGTATAATAAGAAACTGTACAGAGAAATAGAGTGGGCCAGTAAATCAGAGAGTCTTATAATGGGGGATTTTAATTTCCCATATATTGACTGGAATTTGGGGGCTGGTCACTCACACACTAGCAAGGCTTTTGTGGATTTATTGGATGTTTTCTACATCAGCACGTTCGGGAGGCAACTAGAGGGAGTAATACTCTTGATTTGATTATCAGTAGTGATTCTTCATGCATCAAGAATCTGCAGATAAATGAACCACTAGGTGGCAGTGATCACAGTGTTCTGAAGTGGGATTTACTCAAAGAGGTAATTACCATTAGGGGTAAAGGGAAGGGGTATTGCTTACATAAAGGCGACTACGATGGACTGAGACAGTATTTAAATTCTATACAGTGGGATCAACTGATGATGTTACCAACAGCAAATTCAAAATGGGAAGCATTCAAAGAACTTATCTTGGAAGCTACTAGGCTTTACATACCAACAAAGAAATATTGTTCAAGGTTTAGGCCTAAATGGATGTCAGATGAACTAATGAGGCACATGGCAGAGAGGAAAAATGCAGGGATATTTACAAATTAACACGTGACACAGAAGCCTATGATAGATACAAGTTGATCTGTAACCAAGTTACAAAGGAGGTTAGGCAGGCGAAAGCAGATTACGAGAAATCCTTGGCAAGGGATGCGAAGAGAAACAGCAAAGAGTTCTTTACTTATGTAAACTCTAGAAGGAAGGGGATGAATAAGATTGGTCCACTTGATATCGATAGGTAAACTGTTGATGATCCTGCTCAGGTAGTTAACAAACTAAATGAATATTTTGTATTGACATTCACACATGAGGAGTTATTCAGCGAGGGGAATGCCAGAGGTATATTCAACTCTGGCAGTAAGCTAGAGAATCTTGTAATAACTGAGAGTAAAGTGGAGGAGAAATTGTTGAAGATAAACACAAGAAAGGCACCTGGGGTGGATGGGATCTATCCAGTTATATTAAAGGAGGCAGCAAAGGAAGTAAGCAAACCCTTAGCCATAATTATGAGAGCTTCCTTGGACTCATGGGAGGTACCCATAGACTGGAGATGTGCAAATGACCCCAATTCACAAAGAAGGATCAAGGGCTGACACAAGTAATTATAGACCTGTGAGTTTAACTTCTGTGCCCGGAAAATTAATGGAGGCACTGGTTAAAGAAGCACTGCAGGATCATCTAGACAAGACTTCAGTTATAGCTCGGACACAGCATGGTTTTGTTAAGGGGAAGTCTTGCCTGACCAATTTGATTGGATACTATGATGCAGTTACAAAAGAACTGGATGCAGGGAATAACTTTGATATTATATACTTGGATCTTAGAAAGGCTTTTGATATTGTTGCACATGGAAGACTGCTGCACAAATTGGAGCAGTGTGGCATTGGAGGCAAATTGCTGCTATGGATAAAGGGGTGGTTGAGGGGGAGAAGACAGAGTGGTAATCAATGGACACTGCTCATCGTGGACTAATGTTATTAGTGGAGTCCCTCAGGGTTCAGTATTGGGTCCTTTATTGTTTTCTGTATTTATAAATGATATTGATGATGGTATATCAAGCTTAATGTCCAAGTTTGCAGATGATACGAAGGTTGGCAGGGCTGTCAAGGACACTACTGACACTATGCTACTGCAACAGGATCTGGAAAGGTTGAACAGATGGGCTGAGAGGTGGCAAATGAAGTTTAACATTGACAAATGTAAAGTACTACATATGGGAAACAGCAACCTCAGAGCAACGTATCAACTCTGTGGTACTACACTGGCAGTGGTAGAGAATGAAACGGACCTGGGGGTGGTTGTGCAGGCAGATATGAAGTTTTCTGAGCAGTGCAGACGGGCTGCAAGAGTAGTCATGGTGTATTGTCGATGATATATAGGAATTTTTCTAGCAGGGATAAGGAGGTGATTATTCCCTTGTATAAGGCAATGGTCAGACCGCACCTAGAGTACTGTTTACAGGTCTGGAGGCCTCATTTCAAGACGGATGTAGAGCTGCTGGAATGAGTACAGAGAAGGGTAATAAGACTAGTGAATGGAACAAAGGGGTTCTCTTACGAAGAAAGGCTTAAGTTTTGCAAATTACAGTGTCTGGAGACTAGGCACCAGCGAGGTGATCTGATAGAGGTGTACAAAGCCTTGAATGGTTTGAGCATGCTCAATGCTGATGGGATTCTTCCTCTAGCTCAAAATAAACACCTGAGAGGGCATAAATTCAAATTGAGGAAAGACAGATGTAGGATAGATGTGCAGAAATTTGCCTTTAGCCAGCGGGTGGTTGGTAGATGGAACAGACTTCCATCCCTTGTCGTGGAAGTTGATAGCCTAAATAAGTTTAAGGCTCAGCTGGACAGGTATTTCGAACGAACAGAGGGGTGAAGTGGAAGTGGTTATTTTTTATTTATTTATTTTACTTTATTTTTTTTTTTTTGGCTGATGCTGCATAAGCTTGCTTTCTTGCATCAAATGCCTCTACTAATGCTAATGTGGTAAATACATGGTAAATGTATTTACATCTGCTGTAATTCTGCATTTTTAGAATGAAACTGTTTCAACAGTTTTCCCATCTTAAGTAGTACACTAAAAAAGTATAAAAACTACTGTAGAAAAAATGGTCATCAATAATTTAAGATGTTGTAAGGAGGATGTAGAGCTTCTGTAACAGGTACAGAGAAGGGCACCAAGATTGGTGAGGGGAACAAAGGGGTGTCTTACCAAGAAAGCCTTCAGTTCTGCAAATTGCAGTGTTTGGAGACTAGGCACCTGTGAGGTGATCTAATTGAGCTGTTTAAGGCTTTGAATGGATTGAGTTATCTCAGTGCTTATCAGATTCTTACTCTTGCTCAGACTATGCAAATGGAGGGCATAAATTCAAATTGAGGAAGGACAGTTGTAGAATAGATCTGCAAAAGGTTGCTTTTAGCCAGTGAAGTAGTTGATTGCTAGAACAAACCTTCACTACTTTTTGATGTTGTCGATGTGGCTAACTTGAATAAATTCAAGGAAGAGAGTAACCCAAAAAAACACCTTCCCATTTTTTCCCTCTTCCTTCAATTTATTCGAGGAACGGGGAAGTTTTTTTTTTTTTTTTATGCTGTATAAGCTTTCTTTCTTGTATCCTTTGCCCCTACTAATAATAGTTTTATCTGGATAGTTGTCTGCATGTGATGTTGTAGTCTAACCTCTATACAAAATTGGAAGGTTGGTTGTAAATGTGAACATTCATATTTTTGAAGAGATGTGTAGTGCAGGAAACTCAGTTTACATATAGTTGACTAGCAGTAAGTTGATTAAGTCAACTTCTCACTATGTAGAACTCTGGCAATTTCCCATCAAACCCTTGTTATGAATAATGCTTTATGATTCTTGTTTAAACAAACTGCATTTAGTACTGTTCTTTATTATATTAACAAAAACATTGTTCACTATTGATCCAAGCAGAAGTGGACAGCATGAACATTAATGGCATATTTATTTATATAATTCTGCATGTTTAGAATGAACTGTTTTTCATTAGTTTTTCAAGCGTTACAGAAAGAAAAAAGTTGTAATGCTGTATATATAAGTACTTAGAAGAGAAAGTCAGACCCAATATTATTATGCAAAGTGGCAAAGTCAGCACTGCTGTTGCTTTTTTTTTTTTTTTTTTGTAGTAAGCATGCTTGCCCCCTTGTGAAAGTTTTTGTACTCTGCAGAATTTTTTTTTTTTTTTTAGATGTGAAAACATCTTTGGTGGCACCTACTACGTTTTCGGATCGAAGCAAAACCAATTGGTAATGAAGTTTTCTTATGGAAATGATGTCACTTTTTAGTGGCGCTAACGATGCTAACTCAGTCAATAACGTTAATTCAGTAGAGTAAGTAGCCGGTAGCAATATTATGCAAGAATAAAAGCTTCAAACCACCAAAGAAGCCTCCTGCGTTGACAAAAGAAAGAGTTCAAAAACATAGAGAATGGAAAAAAAATGCAGAGTTTAATGAAATCTGCTTTTCAAGATTTTGATCAACATCAGCTTTTGTAAGTAAGTAGTGAGAATGAGTATAAAATGTTGAATCATTCATAACTTTGGTTCTAGCTGTTAGATTTTAATAGCTGTTCAGTTAAACTGTTTAAACATTTAAACGGTTTTGATTAAAGAATGCAACAATAAAACAATCACTTGCAGTAGTTTTTGGTTATGATGTCATGCTATTCTACAAATGGATTTTGCTAACTATTGAATTGTAAAAATACCAAATTTTCCTTAGTGATTTTAATGGTCACAACTCCAGCTGGCTTCTGTTTTCTAGTCACACTGACCCAGCTAGTCGAGATGCTGAGGCTTTTGCAATTATTAATGACCTTGCACAGATTGTTCATTTACCTACAAGGATACCGAACAATCCTAACCATACAGCCAACACGTTTGATCTTTTTCTCATAAATAACCCTTCTAAGTACGCGGTTGAAGTGAGTGGTCCTTTCGACACCTCAGATCACAACTAGGTGATTGTCTCTTCTCCAATGGAGCCATTATCTCATGGCTATGCCCAACCTCGTATTATTTGTCATTATAAGAATGCAAAATGGGATGCATTTTGCGGTCTACCGTCAAAAGGATGTCAGAAGGATTTTGACAATGACCAATGAGATTTCTTTTCTTCTTTTCCTTGGTCGGATTATTGTTTCAAAACTTCTGATGTCAACCTTTGCTCAGATCGTGTCAAAGAAATTATTCTTGTAGGAATGGAATCCTTTATTCCACACTCCACTTTAAAATCTCATCCTTTATCTAAAGCTTGGTTTTCCAATAAATGTGCTAAGGCTGTTCAAGAGAAGAACGTTGCATATCGTAATTCGCTTGTTTCCAATTCTTCAGTTTCATTTTCTGCTTACACCAAAGCTCGCAACAATTGTAAAGCAGCTATTAATCAGTCCAAACTAGATTTTGAACTGACTAAGAGTAGAAAACTTGCTTCTTGCCCTAAGGATAGCCGAGCATTCTGGTCTTTTGCCAAAGCTGTTGTCCGCAACTTTTTCCCATGTCTGCTCCCACCTCTGTCAAAACCAGATGGTTCTATTATAACTTCAGCCAAGGATAAAGCTGACCTGCTAACATCCCATTTTTCTTCCAATTCATGTATTAATGATCTTGGTAAAACACCTCCCACTATTCCCAACACACTCCGTTCGATCCTGTGGTCTTCCGTCAAAAGGATGTCAGAAGGATTTTGACGAATCTTAATGCAAAGAAATCTCCAGGTTCTGATGGTATTTCTCCACTTGTTCTCAAAACCTGTGCTCCTGAACTTACTCCTGTTTTTGCTGCATTTTTTCAATTTCTTATTCCAAAGGTGTTTTTCCTTCTGCTTGGAAATTTGCTCATATCCAGCCAGTTCCTAAAACGGGTGACAAATCCCTCCCATCCAATTATTGTCCTATTGCAATTCCTTCTACTTTTCCTAAAGTAATGGAGAAATCAATTAACCGCCAACTCTTAAACTATCTAGAAACCTTCCGTCTAATCAACGATCGCCATTATGGATTCCATCATTGTGGATCCACGGTGATATTCTGGCTTATGTTACCCATCTATGGACAAATTCAATGGAAAAGGTCGATGAAACACAAGCATTTGCTCTTGAAATTTCAAAGGCTGTCAATCGTGTTTGGCCTAACGGTCTTCTAAACACTTTTATCTTATGGTTTGCCAACTGTTTTTTGTAATTGGTTATCCAGTTTTTTCTCCAACTGCTCACTGAGGGTGATGGCAGATGGCTCTCTGTCTTCTGACTTCTCCACTAATGCTGGTGTTCTCCAAGATTCAGTTGTTTCCCCACTCTTTTCCTCTTGTATATTAATGACCTTCTTCCCTTGACCGGAAATCTATGAACAGTTTTGCTGATGATAACACATCGAATTCCAATTTTCAGTTTGAGAAACCTTGCCCTGCTCAGTAAACTTCAACTTATTGAATATCCGCTACCAATTCCTTAAATGCCTATCTCCAGGTAATTCTCCACTGGGGCTAAGATAACTTAGTTGATTTCAATCCTTCTAAAACTCAATCTTGTCTTATATATCGCAAAAATTTCTTCTGCTCCTATGCTTATCTTTGGTGAAACTCCGATTTCTAGGCAAAATGATATATCTCTTTTGGGGATTACCCTGACTTCTAATCTGTCTTGGTACAAGCTTATTACAAATATTGCTTCCTCTTCATCTAAAAAACTTGGTTTTCTCTTTCCCTCTCGGCGTTACTTTTCTTCCAAACAGCTGCTCACTCTGTATAAATCGCAAATCCGCCCTGCCATGGAATATTGTTCCCACATCTGGGGTGGTGCCCCCAAAACCTCTCTCAGGCTTCTTGATTCCATTCAGAAGAGGGCAGTTAGTTTAATTAATGATTCATCTCTAACAGAGTCTCTCCACTCACTGTCTCATAGACATACTGTTTCTGCTGCATGCCTTTTCTACAGATACTTCCATTGGCAATGTTCTTTTGAATTGGCTTCTATAGTTCCCGCTCTCTCTCCTTCAAAACAGTCCGAACACGTGTTGCCACCAGCCAACATCCCTTTACTGTTCAGCTTCAAACTCACAGAACCACCTTTTCATCTTCCTTGTTTATTTATTCAGCTGCAGTTTTCTGGAACAACCTTCCTTTATATGTATTTCCTGAAAATGGTTCATGACACAAATAAATACATGCGCTGTGTTAGAGTACTAAGAGTAAGAATAGGTGCATTTTTACTTGCATGTGCACCAATGCTAGGAGTATAGTAAACAAATTTGATGAATTTTGAGTGCTGGTTAAGACATCCAACAGATGAGAGAGAGTGGGAGATTTGAGAAGTAGTAAAACAGTTGATCAAGAACACCCACAACTGGAAAACCCCAGGAATTGATAACATTCACAACTACTGGTACAAGAGGCTCACTTGCACATACAAGCACCTAGCAGAGCAGTTCACTCGACACAATTCCAGAGACAATCCCAAAGTTTCTCACTGAAGGAGTCACAAATATGAAGCCTAAAGATACAAGAAACCTGGCGAAATACAAGCCAATCACCTGCCTCCCAATGATGTACAAGATCCTGACCAGCTGCATAACCAAGAAGATATCAGACCCCTTAGAGAATCAGAACATAATGGCCAAACAGCAGAAAGGATGCAAGTGGAGGAGCAAAGGTTGCAAGGAGCAATTAACCATAGATGCCGCAGTTATGGAGCAAGCCTACAAGAAGCACCGCAACCAATACTTGGCTGGCCTATATCGATTACCGCAAGGCCTTTGACTTATAGCTGGCTATGAGTACTTCATAGCTGGCTAATTGAGACCCTTAAGATCTACAAGGTCCATCCGATAGTGACAAATTTGCTAGGAGCAGTAATGGCGAAATGGAGTACCACCATTAAGGTCGAGAACATCACAACCAAACCAATCCCCATCAGAAGAGGAATCTTTCAGGGAGATACTCTGAGCCCACTGTGGTTCTGTCTAGCACTCACCTCGCTATCCTCCATGCTTAATGGCAGCAAGTATGGATATAACCTCAGAAAAAAGAACCTATACACCCTGACCCACCTTATGTACATAGATGACATGAAGCTCTGTGTGGCAACCGAGAAGCAACTCCAGCAACTACTCCGGATCACCAAAGAATTCAGTAAGGACATCAGGATGGAATTTGGTCTAGAAAAATGCAAGACCCACACACTGCATCAGTGAAAATTAGTCGGCCGAAACTACCAGCTGCTGACTGGTAAAGAGGTCGAAGTTATGACAGAAGGAGAGACCTACAAATGCCTAGGGATGATGCAGGCTTAGCAGTTAGAGCACAAGGAAATCAAAAATATCATCAGAAGCTCAGAAGCCTGCTGAAAGCAAAATTGAATGGGAGAACAGTTAAAGCCATAAACACCTATAGAGCTCCAGTACTAACATACTCCTTTGGGGTCATAGATTGGACTAACACCGAGCTAGAGAATATCATGTGAAAGACAAGGACAGCGATGATCAAGAGTCACCAACACTACCCAGAGTCAGCAGTGATGATGCTAACAATAGCTCAGAAAGAGGGAGGAAGGGGCCTGATACAGCAACAGAAAACAGTTAACCTGAAGAATTACTTCGAGAACAACACAGCACTACTCCAGCCGGCCATAAGGAAGATATATGTGTATACCCCACTCAACCTAAGCAAGGAGCTTGCACAGACGGCACAAGAAATGAAGCTAGACAGATGGGCAAAGAAGACACTCCATGGCAGAGACTAGAATGACCTTCATCAAGATCACATCAATAGCATTGCTTCCAATGCATGCCTCACAAGCGGGACGCTCTTCCCCGAGACTGAAGGATTCATGCTGGCCATCCAAGACCAGGTAATCAAAACCAGAAACTATAGAAAATACATTGCAAAGGAGCCCTGGAATGTCAGATGACACATGATGACGATGCCACCTTGCCTCAGAAACCAGCCAACACATCACCGTGGGATGCAAAGTGATCACTCAGACTGAGTACACGACCAACCAGTTAGCCAGGATAATACATCAGAAGCTAGCGAGGAAATGCCAGTTCACCAAAGAAAGTGATCGGCAAAGAGATCGAAGCCATGGCAGCCAGAGAGGTCTACAAATACTTGGGGATGATGCAGGCTCAGCAGTTCCAGCACAAGGAAATTAAGGCCTACCTGACCGAAAAATACCATCGGAGGCTTAGAAACCTGCTGAAAGCAAAGCTGAATGGAGGGAACACAGTTGAATACAAAACACCTATGCAGTCCCAGTGCTGACATATTCTTTTGGGGTCATAGATTGGACTAACACTGAACTGGAGGATATCATGAGAAAGATAAGGACAGTGATGAACAAGTGCCACCAGCACCACCAGAGATCTGACATGGAGAGACTGACCATTGCCCGGGAAGAAGGAGGAAGGGGCCTGATAGCATTAGCATTAGCATTAGCAGAGGCATATGATGCAAGAAAGCAAGCTTACTCAGCATCAGCCAAAAAAAAAAAAAAAAAAAAAAAACACCCACTCCCATTTCACCCCTCCGTTCGTTCGAAATACCTGTCCAGTTGAGCTTTAAATTTGTTTAGGCTATCAACTTCAACAACAAGTGATGGAAGTCGGTTCCACCAACCAACCACCCGCTGGCCAAAGGCAAATTTCCGCACATCTATCCGACATCCGTCCTTCCTCAATTTGAATTTATGCCCTCTGAGGTGATTATTCTGAGAAAGATGAAGAATCCCATTGGCATTGAGCATGCTCAAACCATTCAAAGCCTTATACACCTCTATCAGATCACCTCGCCGGTGCCTAGTCTCCAGACTCTGTAATTTGCAAAACTTAAGCCTTTCTTCGTAAGAGCAACCCTTTGTTCCATTTACTAATCTTGTTGCCCTTCTCTGTACCCGTTCCAGCAGCTCTACATCCTTCTTGAAATGAGGCCTCCAGACCTGTATACAGTACTCAAGATGTGGCCTTACCATTGCCTTATACAAGGGAATAATCACCTCCTTATCCCTGCTAGAAAAATTCCTGTATATCATTGACAAGACACCATGCGCTACTCTTGCAGCTCGTCTGCACTGCTCAGAGAACTTCATATCTGCCTGCACAATTACCCCCAGGTCCTTTTCATTCTCCACCACTGTCAGTGTAGTACCGCAGAGTTGATACGTTGCTCTGGGGTTACTGTTTCCCATATGCAGCACTTTACATTTGTCGATGTTAAACCTCATTTGCCACCTCTCAGCCCATCTGTTCAACCTTTCCAGATCCTGTTGCAGCAGCATAGCGTCAGTATTGTCCTTAACGACCCTGCCAACCTTTGTATCATCTGCAAACTTGGACATTAAACTTGATATCCCATCATCAATATCATTCATAAACACCGAAAACAACAACGGACCCAACACTGAACCTTGAGGAACTCCACTAATAACATTAGTCCACGTTGAGCAGTGTCCATTGATTACCACTCTCTGTCTTCTGCCACTCAACCATCCCCTTATCCATAGCAGCAATTTGCCTCCAATGCCTCATTGAGCAACAGAAGACGATAGTTTCTGAAGGATTACTCCCAGAAACACACAGCAGCACTCTACCAGGCCACAAGGAAGATAGACAAGTGGTATACCCACTCAACCTAAGCGAGAAGTCCCCGTCCCCCAACCAGGAGGTACAAACGAAGCTTGAAAGATGGGTAGAGAAGACACTCCATGCAGACACTACAATGATCTTCATCAAGATCACATAGATAAAATTGCTTCCAATGGCTCACGAGCAGGATGCTGTTCCCTGAGACAAGGATTCATGCTCACCATCCAAGACCAGGTAATCAACACCAGAAATTATAGAAAATACATTGCCAAGGAGCCCAGAGTGTTGGATGATACATGTCATCAATGCCACCTGGCCTCAGAAACGATCCAACACATCACCGCGAGGTGCAAGGTGATCACCCAGACTGAGTACTCTCATAGACACAACCAATTAGCCAGAATAATTCATCAGAAGCTAGCGAGGAAATGCCAGTTGACCAAAGGAAGTGTACCATACTACAAGTACAAACCCCAGGCAGTACTAGAGACCCCAACCCACAAGTTTCATTGAGACTGTGCCATAATAACGGATAAGACCATCCCGCACAACTGACTGGACATAACCCTTATGGACAAGATGGAAAAGGCTACCTACCTGATTGACATAGCAGTGCCCAACACTAGCAATGTCCAGAAAACCCATGAGGAAAAAATTAGGAAGTACACGAACCTCAGACATGAGGTCAAGGAGATGTGGCATATGCAAGAAGTAGCGACCATCCCAATCATTGTGTCGACCACTGGTATAGTGCCAAAGACCCTGCATAGCAGCCTAGCAGCAATAGCTCTCCCAGAGAACACCTACAAGGAACTCCAGAAAGTCAAAATCCTGAACACCTGTAGGATAGTCAGAGTTCCTCGACCAACAGTAACACCAGACATTACAACCACCCTGTGTACTTGGTAGCAGTACCTATTACGGAGTGGAATCCCCCAATCAGGGAGAAATAATTTAAGAGCAACAACAATAATAATAACAGGATCTGGAAAAGTTGGGTAGATGGGCTGAGTATGTAGAAGTGGCAACTGAAGTTTAACATTGACAAATGCAAAGTACTGCATATGGGTAGTAGTAACCCCAGAGAAATGTACCAAATATGTGGTAGGGTAGTGGAGAATGAAAGAGACCTTGGGGTAATTGTGCAGTCAGATATGAAGTTTTCTGCTCAGTGGTGATGGGCTGCCAGAGTAGGTCATAGGGTCTTGTCAATGATATACAGGAATTTTGTGACAGAGGTAAGGAGGTGATTATCCCCTTGTATAAGGCAATCGTCAGGGTACTGCATACAGATCTGGAAACCTCATCTTAGGAAGGATGTAGAGTTGCTAGAATGAGTGAAGGGCAACAAGACTGGTGAAGGGAACAAAGGACGAACTTATGAAGAAAGGCTTAAGATCCGCAAACTGCAACTTCTGGAGACTAGGCACCTTGGAGGCAGTCTGATTGAGATGTAGAAGGCTTGAATGGTTTGAGCAGGCTTAATGCTGTTGGGATTGTTTCTCTTGCTCAGATTACAAACCTGAGGGGCCATAGATTCAAACTGAGGAAAGAGAGTTGTAGAATAGATGTATGAAAGTTTGCCTTTGGCCAGCAGGTATTGGATAGTTGAAACAAACTTCCATCTGTTGTTGTGGAAGTTGATAGCTTAAATAAATTCAAGGCAGACTAGACAGTAATTTGGAATGAATGGATTAGTGAAATGGAAAGGGGTTTTTTTTTTTTTTTGGCTGTTGCTGTATAAGCTTGCTTTCTTGCTGCATCATATGCCTCTGATAATGCTAACCCACAACAAATCATAATACTGGATGACTTTAATCTCCCAAACATTAAAAAAGAAATCCAGAGAAAGAGTCTCACCATATTCACACTTGATTTAATGAGTTCTTATTCTTTATCATAGCCGGACGAAATCACTTGCTCAATGCAATAACAGACTGGATTTAGTGTTTTCCAGTGTTGAAATTGATGTTAATGTAATTGATGGTTTTTTTACAATCAGACCATAATGCTATTATCTTTCAAATAGCTTACAATAAATTTCTAAAACTGGTTGTGGCGCATTATAGCCTTAGTCGCTAATGCGCCAATAAAACCCAAGCAACAACAACAACAACAAATTTCTAAAGCATTCTTATGAGATCATCAAAATTTTTGCAAAGCAGATTAGCCCAAAAAAAAAAAATAAATAATGCAGCTGAGTTATAAGTTAATTGGAACACTTTATATAAAAATATGTCAGTATGCATTGGTAACTAACTTATTCTGTAAATTTATAAATATTATTCAAAAGTAATATTACTTATAGATATTGATAAAGATAGTATGAATCAGAGCTATAATGCTCAATACGTTCTACGTTGATATTAATATTTATAAACTAATAAGAGGAGTTTACCTCAGTATAGTAGATAGAACACTTCCGTATGATACTCTCTAGAGATTAAAACAAAAAAATCGGAAAACTTACAGTAGAGTCAAAAATAATTAAAAACCAATTTAACACAGTTAAAATCAATTTAACGCAATTAAACATATTAAAAAGAATCTAATGAAAATATTCAAAACGATTTTCCTTCCTTTTTTTTTTTTATAGGGTTGAACATGAAACTTAAATAGTGATTATTTTTCTTCGGGCATGCGCGTAAAGGTCCACGCATCGGAGATCAAATATGTCCGACGAACATTAACAGAATTCTTGTGCAATTTAATTTCTACGGTTTCTGCAATTAATAGTCGCGTATAATTACGTTGGACATTAACTATTTTGGCCTCTTTAAATAAAAAAGTGTGTTTTTCGTTAACAGTATGAAAGGCTAATTCTGACGCTGCTGAACAAGAAGCACGAACTGAGGATTCATGTTGATTACACGAATATTCAGAGAAAAATGCGTCGAACTTTGGTAAGACGAGTCTCAATCACCGCAAGAAATGTTGTGTACAGGGTCAGTAATTGTGTTGCGAATGCAGAAAGAACTGAGCGATTGTTCAGTATAGTGTGTAATTTCCATATTGGCCTGGCCACAATTTTAGATTCGGTATCTTTAAAGAATCTATTAAGCTGTTTGTACCACTGTTCAACATATGGGACAGAAATAAAGTATTTTTTGATATTACTATTGTTGATTGGTGTAGTATTTTGTATCCTATCCTTAGCCTGTACCCTAATTCAGTTTTTTGTGGCAAGGGGATAACCTCTGTTTAAGAACCTGCTAGTTAATATTTGTATTTCTGACCCCAAAGCAGATTCTGTCATTGAATATTTATAGGCATTTAGAAATTGATTAAAGATAATTGATCTTTTGTAGGTGAACGGGCGATAGCTATTATAATGTAGAAGCATACCGGTGTTTGTAGGTTTTCGATAGATGCTAAATTGGATTTTATTCGAGTCCTGAGTAAGTGTGAAATTTAGAAAGTTTAATGACTTTGTACCCGTATCCTCCCTTTCCAATGTAAATTTGAGTCTAGAATGAATATTATTAAACGAATGTAAAATGTCTTGGATAGTACTACCATCAGTAATAACTAGAACATCGTCTAAATACCTCCCATAGTATGTGATACGGGGTTGAAAAGGTGTCAAATGTATATGCACAATCGTTGAGAGATAGATCTCTGACATTAAGCTGCTCAGGCTCAAACCTATTGGCAATCCAAAAATTTGTTTGTACACCTTGTCTCGAAAGGTGATGTAGTTGGCCTCAACTAACAGTTTAATTAAGTGAAAAATTTCCTTAATAGGTAGCTTCGTATAATTAATCGGTATCGAGTTATTATTTAACATATCCCAAATAATATCTAATGTGTATTAAATGTTTACATTCGTATATAACGAGGTAACATCTAGTGAGAATAAATTGTCATTGTCGCCAAATCTACAGTCTTTAAGATTATTAAATAATGTATCGTAGTTCTTAATCCCAAATTGTATTACTTGTCTAAAGGGTTTTATAATGCTATATACATGTGTGGCTAAGGATGAAAATGCCGAGTTCCTGTAGGAAACAGTAGGTCGAATAGGAAATCCAGTCTTATGTAATTTTCCCTGACTGAAAAGTGCAGGAATATTGTATGTTCTGGCCTTCAATTCCTTTAACTGAGCCATAGTAATGTAGTCGTTTTTTCGATACGTGGTTAACGTTTTATTGTATTGATTGACCAAATTGGTAAACAGTGCCGGATCTACTTCAAGATAAGTGGAGGTATCTGAAACAACTGAATCTAACTTATTAATATAATCAGGTTTATCTAGTATTACCACTGTATCTCCTTTATCTGCCCTCTGTATAATAATGTCCTTATTTTCCCGAAGTTCTCATAAAGCTGAACTGTCATGTGTATTCAATTTAGGAAGTTGCGTTCTTTTATGTTATTCACTACTTGGTTAACTTGTTGAATAAATATTTCTTTTTGTGGGACATTACGAAGTCCAAATTCAATATCAATTACGCATTGTTTTTTAGGTAGTTTTCGAGGTGGTAAATTATAATTTAATCCTTTGGATAAAAGTGAAATCTGGTCCTGCGATAGCATACACCAGGAAAGATTTGTAACCTGTTGATATGTCTGTTCGCTGAATACTGGGTGAGGGGGGTGTTCGTGAACTAGCTGATGTATTCTGTGGTAGTACGTTGTGTGTCTGGGGGGGGGGTTGTTACCCAACTTGTATGTACTTGGTCGCAAGACCGCAAGACCTTGTATGTACCTTGGTCGCAAGACCCTGAACGTGAATTGGCCTTTCCGATAATGTTTGCAATTTATTAACGTGTCTGTTTTTTATTTCTGAGGCCTGTGCTTCCCATCGCAAATCTATGGAAGTCTTAAATACAGACCAATTGTTCGGATGTAGATAATTTTTTAATTTATCGTGGAGCTTCCTAACCTGGGTAAGGTATTTTTGTTTATTCAAACATTGAGATTTTAAGTCAAGCTTAACGATATTATGCGATTGCGTAATATTAAGTTTAAATCTTAATATCGTTGGGATTTAAATTAACCCTGGCAAACTTCGGAACGATGTTGTTTTGAAGGCAATATTTTAGAAAAGAAATATGGTAACTTTGGGCTGAGTATCTTAGTGTTCATTTAGTGTAATTTTTCACCAAGCCGTTCAAAAAATCCCCCATAATTGTGTGTCTCGATAGGTTACACCTGGAGAGACAGGAAATGAATTAAATAGTCAATAAGAGTTTAAGAGATAGTATGAATTGATAGGTTACACCTGGAGAGACAGGAAGTGAATGAAATAGTTGATAAGAGTTTAAGAGATAGTATGAATCAGTGCTGTAATGCTCAATACTTTCTACATTGATATTAATATTTATAAAATAATAAGAGGAGTTTATCTCAATATCGTACGTAGAATACTTCCGTATGATACTCTCCAGAAATTAAAACGAAAAAATCGGAAAACTTACATTAAAGTGAAAAATAATTAAAAACTAATTTAACACAGTTAAAATCAATTTAACAATTAAATGAATTTAACACAGTTAAAAATCAATTTAACGCAATTAAAAATATTAAAAAGAATCTAACAAAAATATTCAAAGAGGAAGGAAAATCGTTTTGAATATTTTCGTTAGATTCTTTTTAATATGTTTAATTGCGTTAGATTGACTTTTAAGTGTGTTAAATTGGTTTTTAATTATTTTTGCCTAATGTAAGTTTTCTGATTTTTTTTCATTTTAATTTCTGGAGAGTATTATACGGAAGTGTTCTTCGTACTATATTGTGGTAAACTCCTCTTATTGTTTTATAGATATTGACAAAATAAATATCCTGTTTGATATTCTGCTGTATTAAAACAAAAAATTAAACTAAAGGAAAAGCCTGGAGAACCATTTAATGCCTTAAAACAAACTGTTCAAAATTCCTATTTAATACACTGAGAGTAAAGTTAAACAATTGATTACAAATTAGTTATGCATTTCATCTAATTAATAGCACTCAGAGATAATGATAAAAAAACATGATGTAACAGCTGCCTTAGATCACATGAAGAACAATTATATAGTAGTCCATGATAGGATCCCCCTCAGTTTTTGGAAGTGTTGGATTTATTTGATAAACTCTCTCTACCTTTAATAAGTCATTGAGTTCAGGAATTTACCCAATTCATTTTAAAATTGCTTTTATTTTCCCTATATGCAAAAAAAATAAAAAAATATATATATCCAAATTAGAAGCTAAAGATATTGCCCAATCAGTATATTACATAGCATTGATTATTACGATGTTCACACACAGAATCCCTACACTGGAGAGCAAAGCAAAACTTACTTATATTGCATCCATCTTACATTCCATCAATGCCGCAGCCACTACCAGTTACCTTCAAACCACTGTTTATCCGATTATTTTACCCGTGCTGAAATTTGGGCATCTGTGTCGGCCTCTCTTCAAAAGCCGGTGTTCGTGTGTGAATACTGGACTCTGAAATGGGCTACAAATAAGCATCGCCGACCCCTGTCAATTGAGAAAAACTGACATGCCTGAGAAACTAAATGTACCCATGCTTCCTAAGTTGATTGACAACAGGCGTTTAATGACTACAGTAAAAATGTACACAGGAGTAATAAACGCCCCAAAAATCTGGGATTTCTGTCAGTGACACAAACCTCTGCCATCCTTGACGTCAGAGCCCACACTAATCCTCAAATACAACCGGCTGAAACTGTGTAATCGTTTCCTTCCTGCCCAGCTCCCAAAATTCAGGCACTGCCCTGTCTTGTAATTAGCCTGCAGAAAATGGTTTACCCACTACAAATACCATCGCATTCGCCTTGAATGGATTGAATCTGTTGAACTGGGATAAATTCTTCCAAATTGTGTTATGATGTTTATTTCTGTTTCTGTTATATTTTCCTATTTTTGTAATTTCAATTTACAAGTTTTTATTTTGTGTAACTGATATCCCATGTAACTATTAATTTTGGCACACTATGGCCATAGTTGCCAATGCGCTCAATAAATCCCGAAACAAACTATTAATTTTATCAGTTTAATCACATGTAAAAAGGTAAAAGGTAAACTGCAGCCATTATCAACTCACTGCATGATGGAAGACTCCTCAACAGGGAAATGGACCATAAATCTGCCATGCTGGTCTAGTGCGGGTTGGCAGCTCAACCATATTTAGCAGTCAGGGGCTTGAATCCCGGTCTACTAAAAGAGCGTGTGCTACTTCACTCCCGCTCCTGATGACTCTGCTATGGAGGTCATTCACACAATCATATGTATCATTCCTTAATGTAAAACCCTGGCCATGTCGCTGTGATGAGAACTATCGTTTCTAGTACTTGTACCGTACTTAGCAGCAATTATTATCATTGCTAAAATATTTCATACTAAAATTCATAATAAACTTGCTTCTCCATGGCGTCTCCAAACCTTTAAGGAAACCAACAAGGGAAGTGATTTGATGTTGCTTACACTTATCTCTTGAGGAATATTTGATTCTGCTGATCACTTTTTTCTAAAACTTACTGTTCTTGTATGGTATAACAGGTTCTCTTCTATCTTGGCTAATTGACTACATTTTTAGTAGAAATTGTTATTATTATTAGTAGTATTGGAAAATAAAGCAAAAAAAAAAAAAAAAAAAAAAAAAGTAAGCTGATACAGCATCAGCCAAAAAAGGGGGGTGTGACTGCTCAGTTTGAAATTATATCCCTTCATATGTGTGTAGTCTGAGAAAAAGGAAGGATTGCATCAGCTTTGAGCTTTCTCACACCATTCAAGGCCTTAAACACCTTAATCAGATCTCCTTACAGGTGCCTCAGCTCCAGATGCTGCAATTTGCAAAATTGAAAGCTTGCCTGTCAAGAGCACCATTTTGCTTCCCTAACCAATCTTGCTCTTCTCTGCACCTGTTACAACAAATCCATATCCTTCCTAAAATGAGGTTTTCAGTCTTGTATGCAGTGTTCAAGATGTGGCTTAAACCACTTGGGGCCTCCGTATCCAGGTGGGCAGGACAGCAGTGCGTAGCACATGCTTTTTGATTTAGACGGGGGTTTGAGCCCGTGACCACCAAATACGGAGGATGCGGAAAGGTCAGGGAATGACCACCGCATATCCCTGGAGCAATATGGCCTTAGTTGCTAATGCTCCTAAAAACCAAACAACAACAACAACTTAAACCACTGCCTTATACAAAGGTATAATCACCTCCCTATCCCTGTTAGCAAAATTTTTGTATATCATTGGCAGTCTGTTCAGAGAATTTCAAATCTGACTGCACGATAACCCCTAGTGCTTCTTCGTTCCCGACAGCTATGAATGTGGTACCACATAGCTGGAACATTAATCTGGGATTACTGCTGCTCATGTGAAATACCTTGCCTTTTTCAATATTAAACTTCAGTGCCATTTCTTGAGCCCATCTATCTGCCTTTGTTGCAGTAGCATATTCTGATTAATGGGTTTGGTTCATACTCCCAACAAACAGTTGGACAAACAACAATCCTGACACTCAGTCATAATAATCATGACACTCAGTCCTGACACTGGAACCAACAGTCATAATATCCTCAATTACAGCAATTATTTAAAAAAAAAAAAAAAAAAAGAGAAGGAAAATTAGAACTTAATTTTAATGGTAGTTATATTCAAACACATACATTACAAGCATTGCAGGTTTTTGTGAAATTACATAAGTTGCCTACATGCCATTAATTAATTAAAATAAGTAAATATTTAAATATCATTTTTGAATGACATATATAATCGTAATTTACTAAGAACTGCATTAACTTAATTTTAATAATATTATTAATTAGAATGAAACTACGATCAATTCCACGAAGATAATCCATCATAGATCGCTTTTCACAATCGTTTACAACCATCAAATTTCTCATTTCTTAATCGACTTTTGCTTTCTGTTTTGCTCATGGTTCACCATGCAGTATGCATTCAACTTGGTTATATTCATGCTGCTGTTTTTCTGAAATTCTTTGATGATACTATAGATGCCATTGTGCACTTGCCTAATAATATTTTCCTATTTTTTATGCCAAGCTTCAACGATATTTTGGGTACATGGAATTCGTAGTTTTATAGGGTCATACATGGTCCACAGAATTGGTGAAAACAGTGGTGGGGCATGAACGGCTGTACCGTTGGGCAAATGCCATCTTATTTTACCACAAAATAATTGATTACAAACCAATCAACCACATCACTAGCTTCCATTGGCAAACAGGGCTTATGGAATTTCATCAGACATTATAAACAGCAAGGCAAACAAATGGTGGAGGATCAAAGTAAAGTCTTCATCAGTAATGTATTGGGATGCCAATCCACTTGCTTGATTCTTGCTCCAACCACACTGCACCAGGTGAAAGAAACAAACTTTGTTCGACACATCAGGACCGATACGAAACCTGGAAGTTATTATTTTTTCCCCCGATCTGTCTGTGTATAATAATAATAATAACTCAACTGTCAGTAGATGGATTTTCTTGAAATTTTATTTTTAGTTTTTTCAGAACAATTTGTTGAGCCTTCCCAAATGTCACTAATATCTGACTAACGGAAATCCTGCAATTATCATTATTTTTTCATGTTTATCACATAGGCTATTGATTGTATCTGAAGAACTGCATATTATGTTTGTTGTCATGGATTGATTAGAGATACAAATAGGAAATGTGCAGAATGCAACGCACTGAAAAAAAAAAATGCTCTTGATTTGTGCATAAGGATTGGTGCATGTTTTTTGTTTTTGTATAAATCATTATTACTATTGCTAATTGTATCTGAAATGTAACATAATGCTTGTATCAACTAACTTGTTTAACTTTTGCTTGAGTGAAGGTGCCAGTTGACACACCTATTTAGCATTTCCTTTTGTAATTTGCAACAATTCCTTTAACACGGTATAGTAAAATTTAATTTTGTAAATCATTAAAACTCTTCGGTTGAACGATGGAAAGGGTTTCTTTACCCTCCTTTAAAAAACTGTTGACTCAAGTGCACACCACTTAGAGCATCTGATGGTAATTTTGAAAATTTCTAACACCTGATAAACTCCAGCTTTTACCATACACAAATACATTTTACTATAGAAAGAATTATTAAAAATTCCATATCTGATTAATTTTCCTTTATGTATATTTTTGAAATTTTTTTTTAATGCTTATTTTGCTTTATTTTTAGCAAAATTAAAATTGCACTTTTCTTTTCTTCCTTTTTTTTTTTTTTTTTTTTGTTTTCTGAAATCTTGTAATAAATAACAAGTTTCTCTGTATTTTCTAGTAAATATGGATGGGAGCATGTAACACAAGGACTCGTTCAATTTGGATTTATGCTGCTTGATTCATTTGGTCCAAAAGGAGTTTTTGGGAGGATCGTATCACCAGCTGGGCATAATTTATCTGCCACTGATCATGCTTGTAGACTTGGTGGAAAAATCTTACAAGAGACTTTTAAGGTAAAAGAATAGAACAAAATATAGATAATTTGTATTTCCATGAAATGTAAAATTAACAAAAATACGATAACGAAATAAAGAAGAATTACAGTACACTAGTACACGGTGATTACCTTGCTTTCTGTGCTGCTTCCAATAGAAGCAGTGCAACAAACACTTTCACCTACCTGCACCTGTTGCTAACACATTGACTGCCAAGGCTTATTTGGGTAAAGGGGTCTCTGATGCCAATTTCAGTTAGGCATGTTAAATTATTCAAAATCCAAATTATAATATATATATATATATATTCATCATCAAAACTCGCAAAAAAACGTTCACAATAACTTTACAATCCTACACCAACCGTGTAGTATTGTAAAGTTATTTTTGTGAATAAATTAGAGTTGTATTGTATTAAGATAATAATGATAAAAATGAAATAAATAGAATGAATAATATAATTACACCAGATAAAATAGCATACCTCTCTGTACAATAAAAATATAAAATTTTTTTAAAATACAATAAAATAAAATAAAACAAAGATAAAATGCCGTATAAAAGCGATAAAATACCGAAGCTTTCCGAGGCGTCTGCCTCTTTTTTCAACATTGAAGTTTATCCTAGAGTACATCCTTAAATATCAGCAGGCTCACAGTTCAGAGCACGTGTTTCTACAGGAACATGGCCTGGAACTGGAAATGGCTCGGGAGCGTGCCAGGCAGAACCGTTCATCCCATCCAAGAACCACAGCTTTGAAGAAGGGATGAATGCAGATTCCCCTGTCTCTATTAATAGTGTTGCTCACAGAGGAGCAAATCCACAAGCTCTCAAGCTACTTGCGGTCCCAAAATCTTTGTGCCCGGTTGATGATACAGTCAGTCCTCATATAACACGTGTTTACACTAAACGAATTCGATCATACACGATTTATAAATAGGGGAACGATATCTTATATAACACGAACCGAATTCGCTTATGCACGATTCGCCCTTGTGTTTACAAGAAATGGCAGTCGAAAGCAGAATCACGCCAACCGAACGCAACACGATAGGAATGAAGAGAAGATTCTGAAAATGTATTTATGTTTTTTATATCAGTGAAGGGGAAACACATTTCGCCATAATAACGTAAAAACCCGCACAGTTCCAGCTATTGGTATAATCGCAAATGCAATTAGATCAAGTTTACTACCAATTTATAACAGATTCCACTAACAGAAACGCAACTGGAAATTGTTTTTATTGTTTTATGGTAGTAACCCCTAGAAATGTGCCTTAGTAAAATGTAAGGTGTTAATAGTGTATCTCTGCCTTTACGGTATTGTTTATTCAGTTGCTACATGCGCGCAGCTTTGTTTATGTGTATCAAGGGTGCCTCCTCGTTTTGTAATTGTGCTTTATTCCCTAAAAATGAGTAAAATACTTAAAAGGTGTGAAAAGGAAGCGTCCTGGTGAAGACTCTGCAGATTCAGAGAGAAAAAGAAAAGCAATATCGATAAACAGAGACTGACTGGGTCAAAAATTCTTACCTGGGAAAATTTATAGTGGTCTCATACTATGGTTTATGGCCAAAATCACACCGGCCTCCGAACCACCAGGGTTTCCCCGGTAAGGCTTATGGACAGTCCGCCTCTGCTGATAGAGAAAAAATATGAAATTGTGAAACGCTTTGAGTGAAATGAAAGACCATGTGATATTGCACATGCTACAGCCCTAAATGAGGCAACGCCGAGAATTACAAAGAATGCAGAGAAAATAAAAACAACTTTCATAGCAGGAACAACTCAAAGTGTAATTAAAATCCATTAGATTAAGACACAAAGAATTGGAAGAGATAGAATGGCTGTCATCTGTTTGGATAGAAAATCAAACAAAAAACAAGTTTACTTCCGATAGAAGCAAAAGCAGTAGCAATATTTTATTACGTAATAGTCGTAATAAAATACTTACGTATTTTATTACGATAATTTATTGTGTTTGGTAATGTTTTGGTTACAAATGTGTGTTCAAACTTGGGTGGTCGGCACCTAACCCTATTTTTCCCATAGGGCTTGTTGTTTTTATTGCACGATTTTGCATTGCACGAGGGTTTCTAGGAACACAACTATCGTGCTATACGAGGACAGACTGTAACAGCTTCGTCAGGAGAGATTTGATGGTGCTCCTCCCAAAAATCCTCCGCCACAACAGACCTCCCATAGTCTGCAGTCTTTATTGCGCTGATATGCAGCCCCAAGCAATCTTTAAACCAATGCTTTGTTTCACCAACATAACATTCCCCGCAATCCGGCATTTTATCTCATATACGACCCCACTTACACATTCCATAGGTCCTTAACCTGTGACACAACTGTGTGCAACCTCAGCCCTGGTAGCTGCACGTAGCATGTCTGGCAATTGCAAAATACCCGAGTTATACGTTAGGCCCAGATAGTAGGGAATGTATGTGGTGGCAACAGGTACAAACCATTCAACCACATCACTACTCTCGGGCCTTCCCCCGTGTACGAACACATCAAGGAAAGAGAGGGTACCTTCTACTTCCACCTCCAAAGTGAACTGAATAAATTCCTTGTTTACGTGCATTTTTATCAACTTTGGGGTGAAATGTGCATGAAATGTGCTTTGCAATAGGACTCTCTTAAGCATGAAAGATATTTGTAGTGGAGAAGAGCTGTGTTTTTTGAGTACCACCATGGTATTTCAAACCACAGTGTTTAACCAGGTTCACGGTGCAGCAATGGGCTCCCCTATTAGTGCTGCCATAGCAAAATTAGCTATGGAGGAGCTCAAATCTAGGATTTTTGATGGGTTGGCTCTCCCCATGCTTAAGGACGAACACTAAACCAAGCTTATCATCCGGTATTCTTGATATCTAGGGGTTAAGACTTCCCCCTCCTCACACTCGTAAAACTCTGAGACTCTGAACTAAATGCTGTACCCCAGAAGCAAAGCAACTCAGCATCTGCCCTTCAGAACCTTTCATTCTGCGAATTTTCATCCCGCAGATTTTAACCCTGCTGCAAAAAATTAACTTGGAACTATTATCCAATTCTGGGAACACCAACATGCAGGAAGCAATCGATGAGATGAGGACTGTACCAGCCTTGAAAAAAGAAGTGGAAGAAGCTGGACATGCCCAAACCTGACAGAGAAACGCGAAGCCAGAGTGCTCAGCCAAAGGACACCCGGGAGGATTCCATCCCACAAATTGATTTGACTGTGGAGAAAAAACAACCAGAGGCGCCCCCTTGGACCCCTCCTGGCCAGAGGGCACATTGTTGGAAAAAACTCAAATCCTGCATACTGCCCTTGAGAATTTCATGAAAAACTCTAACAACCGGATAACTACTGGTGTTAGGGGACAGATTGTTTCCCTCTGGACAAAGTTGAAGACAATTCTCTACCAGACAAACCTAAAATATGAAACAACTGCTGTGAAACTGGAGGCATACCTAGATGGTGGGGCAAACAAAATGCAACAGCGTGCCCCATCTTATGCACAAGCGCTGAGGACGTCAGCCGGTGAATCAACAAAAAAAAGCAGTGTACCTGCTACAACGAAAAAGACCTTGCCAAAACAACCACACCTGGTGGTACTGCGACCAACAACAATTGAGGAAAATCAAGCAAGTGAACAATTAAAGATGCAAATCATGATCAGCCTAAAAGAGGAATTCAAGACAACCAGAATAAAGTCGGTCAGGAAAACTAGAAATGTCGGAGTACTGATAGAGACAGAAACAAGTGAGGAAGCGCAAAAAAATATCACTAATACCAAAATCACTGAGCTGGGGCTCACAGCGACTACCCCTAAAAGAAAAGGGCCCTCAATAGTTATATATGACCTGGATAAAGACTTGACCCCGGAACAACTATCAGAGGAAATCTACCAAAGAAACCTGATGTCCGCTCTCCCAGAACACAGAAGGGATGAACTGCTGACACCAAAATATTCAACGAAGTCAAAGGATGGCACTCAACGAAACTGGATAATTGAACTTGTGCCTGCAGAATGGAAAGCATTAAACACCCAGAACAGAGTATATGTAAATTGGGGCAGCCACCGTTTCCCTGAACATGTGGCTGTACCCAAATGCTTCAGGTGATGTAAATACGGGCATAAAATGCACACCTGCACCCAGACTGACCCCACATGCGGCCACTACTCGGCAAAAGGCCACACTTACAGGGATTGCCCAAATACGTGCTCCTACTCCTACAGGAGTAGGAGCATGTATGCTTGCATGTATACCAATGCTAGAAGTATAGTAAATAAATTTGATGAATTTGAAGTGTTGGTCAAGACATCAAAGGCGAATATTGTTGGGATAGCAGAGACGTGGTGTCACACAGATATAAGGAATGCTGAACTGGAATTTGGGGAGTACAATGTGTACAGAAAGGATAGACAGGATAGAAAGGGAGGAGGTGTTATGCTGTTAATTAAGAAAAATATAAAATCAAAAGAAATGCATCCAGTTGATATAGATGACCAGTGCACTGTTGAGTCAGTTTGGTGTGACATAAGCACTGCGAAAGCAAAAATAAGAGTAGGAGTGTGTTATAGGCCTAATGACTCGAATGAGTACAATGAACAGTTGTACAGAGAAATAGCTAGTAAATCGGAATGTCTTATAATGGGGGATTTTAAGTTCCCAGATATTGACTGGAATTGGGATTCACCACCAACATCATCAATAGCAAAACTATGGAAAAGAAAAAGCTGCATGCTGACCTGCTGCAGGTGTGGCAGGATAGTCGGGCCACCTCGCAAAAAGGCGAAATCACCAGAAAGTTTCTGCCCAACATTGGCCAGGTTTTTCCGAACTTCCCACCCTGGTTTTCCCCGGGCCTACAAGTCACATACTTACTGACAGGACATGGAGCTCTGAATGCAAAGCTATCCCACCTGCATCTGCACCAGGCTGGAGAGCTGGCAGCACCTCGTGCATGATTGCCAGCTCTATGATGACCTCCGCAGTGCATTCATCACCAAAATACAGTATCTACCATATGGCCAGGAGCACCACATCTTGGACACCAGGGAAGAATATCAGGCTTTCTCCAGCTATGCACTGGCCCTGTTCACAAGATGGAGAGCTCTTACCGCAGTGAACTGCAACCAACCACTGACACAATAAGGAAATGAACAAACCTCGAAGGAAATCGTCCCGCAGAAGATGCCTGGAACCAAATGGCCTCCGATAATCAAGGCACTAAACCCTGAAGTGAGAAATGACTCTATAAACAACACTGATGCAAACACCACATGGATGGGAAATGAAAAGGAGGCTGATGGCTCTGAAAGCTTCGATATTTTATTGCTTTTATTGGTGTTTTAATGCTTTTATCCGGCGTTTTATCTATGTTTTATTTTATTTTATTGTATTTAAAAAAATTTTTATATTTTTATTGTACAGACAGGTATCTTATTTTATCAGTTTTATCTGGTGTAATTATATTATTTATTCTGTTTATTTCATTTCATTATTATCTTAATACAACACAACTCTAATTTATTTAATAACGGTTGGTGTAGGATTATACAGTTATTGTGAACATGAATATTCCCAACCCAGAGGCCTATTTGAAGATTTCTTAAAAAAAATTCATTGCTGTAAAAAAAAAGCTTCGCAAATTATCTCGTAGTTGGTGTATGTAATAGAAAATTCTTTCTGGCAGCCAACTACGAGTTAACTTGATTAACTTAGACGTGTTGTAACTTTCAGAATTTGCTATATATGAGTCAGCACTGTGCGTAAATCTGTAGTAGTGACACAGACTTTGTCGTTTACATCGTATTTAGCACTTTTTTTTTTTTTAAGAATCTAAAACATGGGTAAGAAGAGACCACTGACCGAAGAAGAGCTTGAGCTCTATGCTAATATGAGTGACTCGTAATTTGAAGAGCATTTTGACGAGCTGTACACTTCTGGTTCCAACAGTGACAGTTATGAACCTTCTGATGATTCAAGTGAGGATAGCGAAGATAAAGCCAGCTCTCAGCCTGAAGATAATCCTAATTCTCTGCAGGCAAGTACATCAAATAATGACAATAATTTGTGGAATGAAATAGCACAAGCTGCTCCACAATTTATTTTTGAAGAGAATGTTGGTTTGAAAATGGACATAACAGAATTTAGTTTACAAAAATTGGTAGACCTAAATTTTTTGGAAGAGTTTCTTACATTATTAGTTGAACAAACTAATTTATACGCTTTGCAAGAAATTGAAAAATGTGGACATTTGTAAAAATCTGCCAGGTTGTCAAGATGGAAGGACACTGACATCTCAGAAATGAAAAAAGTGTTTCTTGGACTTTTGTTACAAATGGGTCCTTGTTCTTTTCCTTCAATAGATCATTACTGGAGTACAAGTGTATTCCAAAATGTTATGTTTTGGCAATCATTCTATGAGTCGAAAGAGTTTACAGTTGATATTAACATTTTTTTCACTTCGCAGATAATTCATTACAATCTGCTGACAGGCTATACAAAGTAAGACCGATTTTGAATCATTTCAGTAATGTTATGCGCAATAATTACGTACCAGATAAAAACATCTGTATTTGACGAGTCGATGATGTTGTGGCATGAGAAACTGAATTTCCACCAGTACATAAAAAATAAAAAGCATAAATACGAATTAAACGTTACGAACTGTGTGAGTTCATAAAGTTTGATGACCTTGTTATGAAAATAAAAATTTACTCTGGTAAATCAGAAGAAACTGAACAAAACGTAGGTCATACTGCTGAAGTTGTGCTATACTTGCTTGAGGACTACTTGGATGGTTGTCTGTTCGAAAAACTTATGTATGTGAAATATATTACGCACCAACAGAAAAGAAAATCCAAAAGATTTGGTGATTCAAAAAATTGAAGAAGGAGAAGTTGCATGGCAATGAAATGGCCCTGTTTTAGTATGTAAGTGGAGGGATAAAGAGAAGTTCTCACTATTTCTAAACATACACGTTGAAATGATCAAGGTTTGCAACCGGAATGGAAAAATTTCAATAAAACCAAACATAATTCGATATTACAATAGCGGAATGTCCAGCATAGATCGAGCGGATAAAATGCTGTCATATTATTCAGCGCTAACAAAAACCAACAGATGGCTGAAAAAAATTGCATTAAATATTATAGAAATATATATACATAATGCATACATCCTTTTCCATCAAGTTACAGGTTCCACTATAAAATTTCTGAAATTCAGTGAAACATTCATTGAACCTTTGATTGGAGAAAAAATTCTAAACGTTCCAAAGAAGATTAGGGCTGAATGTGAAATTCATTATTTAGAGGCTATACCACCAACTGAAAAAAACCATGCCCAACTAAGCCATGTCGAGTATGTACAAGAAATAACAAACACCGCAAAACACGCTGTTATTGTCCGGTGTGCCGAGAGAAGCCAGCTCTTTGTCTACAAGAATGTTTCAAGAAATATCACAAATAAACAATATTATTTTCATGAGTTTTAGTAATACACTTTTCTCTTTATGTATTTGTGAATAAAATATTTTTTTTCTGTGAATAAATTTTCTGTTTTCTGGCACTGTGATTGATTTCTCATTCTTATTCCAGAAGCCCATATCCATCATTTGCACATATTTGCTACAAATATACTTGTAGCTGCACCCAAAAGGCAAGTTATACCAGCCTGAGTTAACTTGTATGCGGTATCCCGGGCCAGATCACCAAATAAGAGTTAACTCATATTTGACAGTCACCGTGTTAACCCTAAGCTAGCAATTTTCTAAATCATCTCACACTGCCTTAGTCGAATGAGCAAATATTTTTGCACCCTTTCTATTTGAGTTTATCCCATCTCTGTAGAACCAGTCGCTTCTCTTATCAAGCGTTCTGCACAATTTTTCTCCTCACTGAGAAAAATTGTACCCTATGTTATGTGCCTTGCACAGTCTCTCCAGTGCTGAACTGATTGACATGTACTACAAGTCTCTTATCATGTACTACCTCCCATCATATGGACAGAATTGCAGACACCTTAAAATTTAACTCTGACTCATGATTTTTTTTCAAAATTGTTCTGTACTTTTTAAGTAAGTTCTCAGTTCTTCTGTTCTTAATGCACCTTAGTGCTAGTGTGCACGACAGTATCACTTTTTATGCCCTTAAAAGGTTTTATAAGCTGTATAAAGTCATCAAATTTTACACCTGTCAGACTTACCCTGGTCTTATTCCATCTATCCTTTCTGCACAATATATTTCCCATTTCCCCGACAAAGTCACCGACAACAGCTACCTCTTCTGGGCCAGCACAATCGGTAATAGAAACAAGATCGGTAAGCAGATGCTGAGGTTCTGCTTACCCACCCTTGTGTTTCTGCTTCTTGATTGGTCAGTCTCAAATGATACATACAGCAATAACCACTCTTCAATCATTTGCAGAATATTGATGAATAAATTGTGAAAAAAATACAAATGGCAACAAATGGAAAGTTCCCAAACAAAACTAGACAAAATATCAGTCCTATGCAACAGATCAAAAAATCATAATGTCTTCTGATACTGAAAACGCAATTAGTTTTGCCACGAATCAAATAATCTTTCTGCAGAAAAGCCTGTGGCTTCCTTGCACTATATGGGTGAATACTATTACTGTCTCCACAGCAGATATCGCAATTTCACTTGCATCCAGTGAGTATTGTAAAAAGTACAAACACTGGTGGAATGATTAATGAGGCTCGTAGCAGAGAAAAATAAGGCATGGAATCAATTCCAAAGGCATCCCAGCTAAAGCCTGTTGTATCAGTTGGAAATGTCAGGAAGAATCTTCAATGTCTTTTGTGAGTAAGATTAATAGAAGCACGAACACTACAGTAACCTTGAATAAAAGCAGGCAAATATCCAATAAATAATACAAGATATGTCCTATCCAGTTTGACTGAGACTTAGCATATGCACATGGGACACCTTTGCAAAACTATCAGCAACTTCTTTGTATGACCCAGTTATCCAAAAACATAAAATACAGATTGAAATATATAAAATGAATTTTGATACTACTCAACAGATATTATACAATCACTCTTTCCTTTATAGAGTTACAGAAAGCCTTACCAAGAGAAGACAGCAGGCCCTGATAGAATTCATTATAATGATAAAGCATGTTGGTGAGAGTTCCTTACATATTCTTTTGCATCTGTGTAACAGAATCTATGTTGAAGATACCTATCTTGCCCATTGGCAACACCTGAACGTACTATCATTTTTTAATTGTGGCAAAAATCACACAAATCCAAATCACTATCCTCCTATTGGCCTCACTAGTTGGCTTAAAAAAATCTTAGAAAGAAAGATAAACAATCATATAAAATGGTTTCTTGAGACATAATCTTCTTAGATCTAGTCAGTATGGTTTTAATAGATTAACTTGGGATGTCGTGACAATGGCAGTACAAATACATGCACCGTTTTTCTTAGAAATGAGCACTCGGTTATGATATATCTTCATATTGAGAAGGCTTTTGATACAACCTTGTGATATGGTATGTTGCGTTACTTATACGGAATAGGAATTTGAGGTTAATTGCTGAAATTTATACATGATTTCCTAAGTAAAAGAACCATCTAAGTGCAGTTTAACCATATTCTGTCACAAATATGTTTAAGATGGAGTTCCTCAGGGCAATTCTGTTCACAATTAAAATTAACCTCATCACACAAGGTTCCCTCATTTGTAGCACACACGAGGGAACCCTGAGAAGGACAGCGATCCCCCAGTTGGTGGGATCGCCGTCCTTCCCAGAACAGGGGGAAAAGACCTGGGTTAGAGTCCGTCGCTGATGTGAGGAATTTTTATGGGCTTTTTTCACAACAGTGCTGAGTTAGTAGGTCTCAGGTGAGGTTAGCATGGTTTTTCTCCCAGAAACTCTGATTATTCCCCATCAAACAGAAAATCAACCATAGAAATCAAGCAATTTATGGACAAATACACAAAGTAATATGGCCTTAGTCACAGATGCTCCTAAAATCCTATTACAACAATAGCATTACACAAGGCATTCTTGAAATTGTTGAAACATACTTATACACAGATGACTTAATTATTTCATGCCACTGACAAAATATGCACACCATAGACATACAGAGATTTACAGTTGCAAGGTGCTCTAAATAAAATAGACATGGTCCATCTGTAACGAATATCAGATCTCGGTGCAGAAGACAGCAGCAATATACTTCTGTATAAAATCAGGAATCAAGCAGTCCCACTTACACATAGTGTCTAGTTTCTTGGACTAATCATGGATGATAAATTAAATATTCTAAGGGCAATAGCTTCCATGTAATGGGGTGCAGACCTTTTCACTGCTGTTGCATATCATGCCATGATAAGAGTTAGGTTAGACTGTGGATCTTCCATTGATAACTCTGTCAGAAAAAGTGTATTAAAATGGTTAGATCCTATCTATCACGGTGCATTTTCTCCGGGTCTTTTGACCATTACCAGTACAAATTTTATGTACTGACACCTATGAAGCTTCTCTTAGTCTTCTCAGACAAGTTCTTCTGCTAAATTATGCCACAAAAATTCAAAGCTTACCTGATCATTTAACATGGCAATACCTACATAATTCAAGTTGTGAAGTGATATACAGGCATTTCCCGCTTTACAAGTTCTTTTTTTTTTTTTTTCAAGTATCAACAAAATCAAAAATATGAACATTAATTGCAATAAATAAATGCTAAACATCCATCAATACAGCATTTCAAAACACGTGCGTAACTATATAATACAGTACTACTGAATGTGCATTTGTTTGTTCAGGCAGAGATAAGAAGGGAGGTCCAAATCTTATAGAATTTTGGAAAGAATTCCATATTTTAGATACAATCAAAATAACAAAATGAGCCTGGAACAAAATTACAGAGAACATAAAGTGTGTTTGGAATAAACTCTGTCATCAGTTTATTGATAACGGTGAAGGATTTCAAAGTTATCAATAAACTGATGAACCAGCAGAGATCTTACAAAATGAAACAGAAGCGGTCGTAAATGTTGCTAAACCAATTGGCAAATTTCCACACATCTATTCTACAAATGTCTTTCCTCAATTTGAATCTGTGCCCCCCCCTCAGGTTCTTAATCTGAGCAAGAGTAAGAATCCAATCAGCATTCAGCTTGCTCAACCCATTAAAGGCCTTATACACCTCAGTCAGATCACCTCGATGCTGCAATTTGCAGAACTTAAGCCTTTCTTGGTAAGTGCACCCCCTTTCTTCCCCTCACCAATCTTGTTGCCCTTCTTTGTATTCATTCTAGCAACTCTACATCCTTCCTAAAATGAGGCCTCCAGACCTGTACACAGTACTCTAGGTGTGACCTGACCATTGCCTTGTATAACAGTATAATCACTTCCCAGTCCCTGCTAGCAAAATTCCTATGTATCATTGACAAGACTCCATGACCCACCCTGCCAAACCATCTACACTGCTCAGTGGACTTCATATTTGACTGCACAATTACCCCCAGGTCTTTTTCAACTTCCCTGAGTGTAGTACCAAACAGTTGGTACATTTCTCTTTGGTTATTGATACCCATATGCAGTACTTTGCATTTGTCAATTTTAAACTTCAGTTGCCACTTCTCAGTCCATTTTCCCAACTTATCTAGATCCAGTTCGAGTAGCATACTGTCTTTACTGTCCTTAACAACCCTGCCAACCTTTGTATCATCTGCAAACTTGGACATTAAACCTGATATACTTTCATCAATATCATTGATAAATATACAAAACAACAATGGGCCCAACACCGAACCCTGGGGAACTCCACTAATAACATTTGTCCAAGAAGAGCAGCACCCATTGATTACCACCCTCTGTCTTCTCCCACTTAACCATCCTTTTATCCATTATAACAACTTACCCTTAATGCCATACCTCTGCAATTTGTACAGCAGTCTTCCATGTGCAACAGTATCAGAAGCTTTCCTGATATCCAAGTATATGATATCAAAATTATTTTTGGCATTCAGTTCCTTTATGACCACATCATAGTATCCAATCAAATTGGTCAGACAAGACCTCCCTTTAACAAATCCATGCTGTGTCTTAACTGTTACTGCAGTCTTGTCTAGATGATCCTGCAATGCTTCTTTTGCCAGTGATTCCATTATTTTCCCCAGAACACAAGTGAAACTAGCAGGTCTATAGTTACCTGTGTCACCTTTTGAACCCCCTTTGTGAATTGGTGATACATTTGCACACCTAAAATCCATGGGGACCTCTCCTGAGTCCAAGGAAGCTCTCATAATTATGGCTAAGGGTTTGCTTACTTCCTTTGCTGCCTCCTTTAATATAACTGAATAGATCCCGTCCACCCAGGTGTCTTTTTTATGTTTAACTTCAGCAATTTCTCCTCCACTGTGCTCTCAGTTATTACAAAATAATTTAGCTGACTGTTCGAGTTTGATAAACTTCTGGCACTCCCCTCATTGAATAACTCCTCGTGTGAATGTAGATGCAAAATACATTCAGTTGATCAGCTACCTGAGCATGATCATTAAAAGTCAACCCATCTATGTTAAGTGGTCCAATCTGATACATTCCTTTCCTTCTAGTGTTTACATAAGTAAAGAACTCTGTGCTGTTTTTCTTTGCATTATTTGCCAAAGATTTCTCGTAATCTGCCTTTTCCTGCCTCACCTCCTTTTTGACTTCATTACAGAATAATTTTTTTTCTGCCATAGGCTTCTGTAGTCACCTTTACGAAACAAAAGCCCTTCCAACCTTGATGGTTAGCATTAACATTAGCATTAGTAGAGGCATTTGATGCAAGAAAGCAAGCTTATGCAGCATCATCCAAAAAAAAAAAATAATAAATAAATAAATAAAAAATAACCACTTCCACTTCACCCCTCTGTTCGTTCGAAAAACCTGTCCAGCCGAGCCTTAAACTTATTTAGGCTATCAACTTCCACGACAAGGGATGGAAGTCTATTCAACCAACCATCCACCCGCTGGCTAAAGGCAAATTTCCTCACATCTATCTTTTCTCAATTTGAATTTATCCCCTCTCAGGTGATTATTCTGTGCAAGAGGAAGAATCCCATCAGCATTGAGCATGCTCAAACCATTCAAGGCTTTATACACCTCTATCAGATCACCTTGCTGGTGCCTAGTCCCCTACACTGTAATTTGCAAAACTTAAGCCTTTCTTCGTAAGAGAACTCCTTTGTTCCATTCACTAATCTTGTTGCCCTTCTCTGTACTCGTTCCCGCAGCTCTACATCCTTCTTGAAATGAGGCCTCCAGACCTGTATACAGTACTCTAGATGTGGCCTGACCATTGCCTTATACAAGAGAATAATCACCTCCTTATCCCTGCTAGAAAAATTCCTATATATCATCGACAATACACCATGAGCTACTCTTGCAGCCCGTCTGCACTGTTCAGAAAACTTCATATCTGCCTGCACAACCACCCCCAGGTCCCTTTCATTCTCTACCACTGTCAGTGTAGTACCAAAGAGTTGATACGTTGCTCTGGGGTTGCTGTTTCCTATATGTAGTACTTTACATTTGTCAATGTTAAACTTCATTTGCCACCTCTCAGCCCATCTGCTCAACCTTTCCAGATCCTGTTGCAGTAGCATAGTGTCAGTAGTGTCCTTGACAACCCTGGCAACCTTCGTATCGTCTGCAAACTTGGACATTAAGCTTGATATACCATCATCAATATCATTTATAAATACAGAAAACAATAAAGGACCCAATACTAA
This sequence comes from Mastigoproctus giganteus, assembly GCF_048544385.1. Taxonomy (NCBI): domain Eukaryota; kingdom Metazoa; phylum Arthropoda; class Arachnida; order Uropygi; family Thelyphonidae; genus Mastigoproctus; species Mastigoproctus giganteus. Next base: position 111,170,634 of record NC_143585.1, read on the forward strand.
ACCCTGAGGGACTCCGCTAATAATATTAGTCAACGATGAGCAGTGTCCATTGATTACCACTCTCTGTCTTCTCCCCCTCAACCACCCCTTTATCCATAGCAGCAATTTGCCTGCAATGCCACACTGCTCCAATTTGTGCAGCAGTCTTCCATGTGCAACAGTATCAAAAGCCTTTCTAAGATCCAAGTATACAATATCAGAGTTATTCCCTGCATCCAGTTCTTTTGTGACTGCATCATAGTATCCAATCAAATTGGTTAGGCAAGACTTCCCCTTAACAAAACTATGCTGTGTCTGAGCTATAACTGAAGTCTTGTCTAGATGATCCTGGAGTGCTTCTTTAACCAGTGCCTCCATTAATTTTCCAGGAACAGAAGTTAAACTAACAGGTCTATAATTACTTGTGTTGCCCTTTGATCCTCCTTTGTGAATTGGGGTCACATTTGCACATCTCCAGTCCATGGGTACTTCCCCTGAGTCCAAGGAATCTCTCATAATTATGGCTAAGGGTTTTCTTACTTCCTTTGCTGCCTCCTTTAATATAACTGGATAGATCCCATCCACCCCAGGTGCCTTTCTTGTATTTATCTTTAACAATTTCTCCTCCACTTTACTCTCAGTTATTACAAGATTCTCTACCTTACTGCCAGAGTTGAATACACCTCTGGCATTCCGCTCGCTGAATAACTCCTCATGTGTGAATGTCGATGCAAAATATTCATTCAGTTTGTTAGCTACCTGAGCAGGATCATCAACAGTTGACCCATCGATATCAAATGGACCAATCTGATTCATCCCCTTCCTTCTAGAGTTTACATAAGTAAAGAACTCTGCTGTTTTTCTTTGCATCCCTTGCCAAAGATTTCTCGTAATCTGCCTTCGCCTGCCTAACCTCCTTTGTAACTTGGTTACAGATCAACTTGTATCTATCATAGGCTTCTGTGTCACGTGTTAATTTGTATGTATCCCATGCATTTTTCTTCTCTGCCATATGTCTCATTAGTTCATCTGACATCCATTTAGGCCTAAACCCTGAACAATATTTCTTTGTTGGTATGTAAAGCCTAGTAGCCTCCAAGATAAGTTCTTTGAATGCTTCCCATGTAATTTGCTGTTGGTAACATCATCAGTTGGTCCCACTGAATTTAAATACTGTCTCAGTCCATCGTAGTCACCTTTATGAAAGCAATAACCCTTCCCTTTACCCCTAATGGTAGTTACCTCTTTGAGTAAATCCCACTTCAGCACACTGCGATCACTGCAACCTAGTGGTTCATTTACCTACAGATTCTTAATGCATGAAGAATCACTACTGATAATCAAATCAAGAGTATTATTCCCTCCTAGTTGCCTCCCGAACATGCTGATGTAGAAAACAATCATCCAATAAATCCACAAAAGCCTTGCTAGTGTGTGAGTGACAAGCCCCCAAATTCCAGTCAATATCTGGGAAATTAAAATCCCCCATTATAAGACTCTCTGATTTACTGGCCCACTCTATTTCCCTGCACAGTGTCTTATTATACTCATCAGAGTCATTAGGCCTATAGCACACTCCTACTCTCAAATTTGATCTCCCAATGCTTATGTCACAGCAAACTGACTCGACACTGCACTGTTCAGCAATGTCGACTGGCTTCACTTCCTTGGATTTTATGTATTTCTTAACTAATAGCATAACCCCTCCTCCCTATCCTGTCTATCCTTTCTGTAGACATTGTACTCCCCAAATTCCAGTTTTGCATTCTTTATATCTGTGTGACACCATGTCTCTGAAATCCCCACAATATCTGCATTTGATGTTTCGAGCAATACCTCAAATCCATCAAATTTATTTACTAAACTCCTAGCATTGGTGTACACGCAAGTATACATGCACCTATTCTTTTTCATAGCTGCCCTAACACAACCTATGTGTTTATTTGTACCCCAATGATTCCCAGTAGTCTCTGAAATACTCATTCCAATAGAAGCAGTGCAAGAATCACTTTCACCTCTGCTGGTGGCTACTGTTAATCTATTAGTCCTTGTATCCCCCCCAATCTAGCAGTTTTCCGACCCACCTAACACTGCCTCGATAGCATCAGCAAACATTCTTGCACCCTTTCTATTTAAGTGTATCCCATCCCTGTAGAAGCAGTCTCTCCTGTTAACAAGTACAGACCAGGCTGAAAAAAATTGTACCCCTTGAGCCTTGCACAATCTTTCCAGGTTCAAATTGATAGACAGGGCTCTCATCATATACTCCCTCCTATCGTGTCTGGCCAGAATTGCAGACACTTTCAAATTCAACCCTAATTCATGGCTTTTTTCCAACAGTGACCTGTACTTGTTAAGTAATTCCGCCGGTGTCCTACTCTTAATATCATTTGTGCCAACGTGTACAACTATATCACCTTTTGTGCCCTTAAAAGATGAAATCCGCTTTACAACGTCATCAACCTTTGCCCCTGGCAGACATACCCTGGTCCTGTTCCACCTATCCTTTTTACAAAGCATGTTTCCCGTTTCCCTGACAATAGTCACCAACAACTACTAGTTCCTTTGGGACCAGCGCATTCTACCTTTGGGGCTGCTGCTGTGTTGCGCGATGACCAAGTGCAAGCTCTGGCATTGGTGTGGGCAGCTGAGAGCTTGATGGGCCCCTCACTTTTAGTAGTTATATCTTTAAGTAATTACCACATCAGTGCAGTGATCACTGTCACCCAGTGGTTCCTTTATCTGCAAATTCTTAATGCATGAATAATCATGCTGATAATCAGATCAAGAGTATTACTCTCTCTGGTTGCGACTCGAACATGTTGCTGTAGAAAACAATCATCCAATAAGTCCACAAAAGTCTTGCTAGTGTGCGAGTGACCAACTCACAAGTTCCAGTCAATATCTGGAAAGTTAAAATCCACCATTATAAGACATTTTTGATTTACTGGCCCACTCTACACAATTGCTCATTATACTCATCAGATTCATTAGGCCTATAACACACACAGTCTCATTTTTAATTTCCCAGTGCTTATCACACCAAACAGACTGAACATTGCATTGTCTCGAAACATCAATTGGATGCACTTCCTTAGATTTTGTGTTTCTTAACTAACAGCATAGCCCCTCCTCCCTTTCTGTACACATTGTACTTCCCAAATTCCAATTCTACACTGCTTATGTTTGTGTGACACCACATCTCTGATATCCAAACAATATCTGTCTTTGATGTCTTGATTAGCACTTCAAGCTCATTAAATTTATTAACTATACTCCTAGCATTGTATTTGCATATTTCTTGCAATACTCCAATAATAAAAACAGACAGATGTGAAGGAGCTGCAGTAGCTCTACAAAACAATACAATTTCTCATTTCTGTCTCAGTAGAATGCAGAATATACTGCTGTTAGATTTAAAGCATTGATTCATATCACCTTGAAGATTTTTACACACCCTTGAAGTGCATTTATAACTTGTTGCAAGGGCAACGTGCCTACCCTCCACACTTAAGAAAAAATTATTTTCTTTTATTTTATCTCAGTAATAAACAGCAACTAATTAGATTCTGCTAAATTGTTTGTGAGACATTCGTTTTTAGAAAATGATCAAGAAAACAATGCTGCAAAAAACCCATCAAATGTCTTTCTAATAAATCAGCAGATAACATATAATGACTGCATCCCATGTAATTAGACTAGCCTGTGAAACTGAATTGATTGATATCTGTGAATTTATTTGGGAAAACAAAACAAGTACACAAACATTGGAAATCAAGTCTGCGCTCAAGCAGGTGCAAAGTCATCCTTGCCTAGTTGCTTATTGGACATAGATATCTGACACACTTTTCTCCTGATGAAAGATAATTCTCTCCAGTGTCACAGATGCTGTCAGCTGATAGTAAAGCATATTCTCATAGAATGTCCCCTTTTTCATAATGCTCAACAGACAATTTTTCAATTATCTCCTAGAATTGCATACAATTATGTCAGATAATTGAAACATTAATGAGATTTTTACTTTCCTGAAATTAGCAAACTTCACAAATTGTATTTAATATAAACTTGGACATGCTGAATGACTGATGAGCAATGAACAACTATATAGAGAAATAGAGTGGGCCAGTAAATTAGAATATCTTATAATAGAAGATTTTAACTTTCCAGATATTGACTGGAACTTGTGGGATGGTCATTCAAACACTAGAAAGACTGGCTAAGGTAAAGAAAGCCAACACTAAAACCACGGGAAACTTCGGTAAACTTTCCAGGAAAACGAGTTTCCCTCTACCACAGCTTCTCCCTGCATTCTCAGTAAAAGATGGTGTGTGCACTCTTGGTAGTGGCAGTAAAAGTCACTAACGATGTATTGATTAGATTTTTCTCATTATTGAAAGCAGATTATTGGAGTTCATGAGTGGGCTGAAATTTACTTACTGGAATGCCCTCCAGACTGCCTCAGTCTTAGGGTGTTTATCTTCCCTTCCTGCTGTTTTAACCCAATATGAAAACTACTACAGACGGTGAGTGTTATCGGTAGTTACAGTAGAAGTCATTTTCTTATCGGGTTAAAATAGATGGAAGGGGGGATAAACACCTTACAACTGAGGCAGTCTGTAGGGTGTACCTTTTTTTAAGTAAATTTCAACTGCGAAGGTATTGTACTCATGAACTCCAATAATCTGATTTTAATAATGAGAAAAAGCTAATCAATACGTCATCGTTGACTTCTACTGCCACTACAGATAACACGCACGCTTGTTTAAACCAGGGAGAAACTGCAGTAGCGGGAAATGAGTTTGCCCAGTAAGTTTTCCAAAGAGTCTTGTCATTCTCGTGTTGGCTTGCTTTACTTTCGCCGAAAGACCTTTGTGGATTTATTATATGACTGTTTTGTACAGCATTATGTATAGAGAGGCCACAGCAGAGAGCAATATTCTTATCTGATTATCAGTAGTGAGCTTTCATGCATTAAGAATCTGTAGATAAAAAACCAACTAGGTGGCAGTGATCACAGTGTATTGATTTACTTCACAATGTAACTACCATCAAAGGTCAAGGGAAGGGCTTTTGCTCTTATAAAGGTTACTTCAGTGGGACAAACTAATGAAGTTACCAATATTAAATTTTAAATGGGAAGCATTGTGAGATGTAATCGTAAAGTTATTAAGGTTTTTATGCCAATTAAGAGATACTGTTCAAGGCTTAGACCTAAATGGTTATCGGATATACTAATGAGATTTCTGCAGAGAAGAATGCATTAGATGCATATAAATTATCGGGTGATAGAGACGCCTACAATAGATGTAAACTGTCTGCAATCAAATTACAAAGGAGGTTAGACAAGGCAGATTACAAGAAGTCTGTGGCAAAGATAAACAGCAAGACTTTTTTACTTATATAAATACTAGAAGAGTAGAATGAATGGTATGGACAACATTGTTCCACTTATGGTGGTTTAACAATTAATGATCCTGCTTTGGTTATAGACAAAGTGAATATGTATTTTGCATCTATAGTCACACCTGCATTACAGAAACAACATTACGGTTCAGTTCTTTCCCCTATTCTTTTCCTCTTGTATATTAATGACCTTCTTCCATTGACTGGAAATCCTATTCATAGTTTTGCTGATGATACAACTGCATTACAGAAACAGCAAGGCCACCTTGATCGGCACGAGAGTGGTTAACACGAGCCTCAGAATACGAAATCGCCAAGTGGCAAAAAGCCAAGTGTCCAGCAATACTCACTCGAATATTTTCATTAGCAGGCTGGATCCGTTAACAAAGGTTGAGTAAATTAAGGCACTATTGAAGGAACTAGACATACCTGTTAAGCCTTTTAAAATCAATACCGGGCATCCCTTGTATGCCTCCTTCAGGATTCAAATGGATGGGCCCAATTACCAACAATATCTCAATGCAGATTACTGGCCCAAAGGCCTGTTGGTGACGCCATACTATGGAAGACTAAGGGCTCAGAACTCAGCATGCCCGAACCCCAATCCACAACAATGCACAATTGCAACAGCATAGCTACCTGACTTCTCTAGCAGAGTCTCACAAAGTATATCTGGGAGTGGATGCAATTCATCTGACAGGGTGATGACGACTGAACATCAGACTGGTCTAATTCCAACAAAAATATCCAACAAAAGGGTCCACGAATACGACACCACCCAGACAAGACTTCGTATCATTATAGGACAAGCAGATACTGTTCAGATAGAAATGTCATCCTGGTACAACCTGCAGAGGTAAATATCAGATTCTTCCTACAAAACATCAGGTTTGTCAAAAACAAACTAGGTGGCCTACTCAATTTACTTTCCTGTGCAGAAGTAAGACTTCACAATTCTGATCAAAACCTGGCTCAGAGATGAGATGAAAATTGCTACCTTCACTTCAAACCTTGGTTATCACACTCTGGCTACTAACAGAATATAGAGAAGAGGTGGTGGGTAAATGCATGCCTTCCTCTAATTAAGGGATGCATTTACCCAGGAGGAGATGTAGAACTCTTGTGGGAATTTTCAGAATGTCTGGAATGTAGTTCTAGTGTGCACTGTTTATTTCCCTCCACTGGGTTTCTGATGATTATATTCTCAATCGACGGCATGGATGTCATCCACATTCAATCGTCATCAAAAGCTCATCATCCTAGGAGACTTTAACCTACCACTGCCAGCCACAAAGAAGCTCCTAGATACACTGTCATTGAACATGTCAGAAATTGGCATTGGTCTTATTGATGTTCCTCCCTCACATGGCGATGCCACCCTTCAGCACATCCTCTCAAACTCTTCCATAAAAGAAACCCTGATTATCACCGATAACTTCCTCCTGTCTGATCACGATCTGATCACTGCCAGAATATCACTGCAGGCACCTGAGGAGGAATGTTTGCCAGTACAAGCTAAAAACACTGTCAGGAGAGTGTACAATCCTAAATACATCAATGTTGAAAAAGTTACTACCCTTTTTCAACTTTACCCATGGAACATACTGGCAGACTTAATATCAATGAGGTTGCCTACTGGCTTTTGAGATGGATGGAATTCATTGCAAGGGCTGCAGTGTCCAAAACTTGCATCCTTAGCACCCTCTCGAAGCCATGGTGAAAGGACCTCCTGACTAAGGCCTTCATGGAAAAACAGGCAGCCCACGCCTGTAGCACAAACAGTAGCACACTGCCATTGCTGTCGTTAACAACCCTGCCAACCTTTGTATCATCTGCAAACTTCGACATTAAGCCTGATATACCTTCATCAATATCATTGATAAATATACAAAACAACAGTGGACCTAACACCGAACCCTGTTTGACTCCACTAATAACATTAGTCCAAGAAGAGCAGCACCCATTGATTACCACCCTCTGTCTTCTCCCACTTAACCATCCTTTTATCCATTGTAGCAACTTACCCTTAATACCATTCTGCTCAAATTTGTACAATAGTCTTCCCTGTGCGAAGTGTCAAAAGCTTTCCTGAAATCCAAATATATGATATCAAAATTATTTTTTGCATCCTGTTCTTTTGTAACCACATCATAATATCCTATCAAATTTGTCAGACAAGACTTTCCCTTAACAAACCCATGCTGTGTCTGAATTATTGCTGTAGTAGGAATCCCACAAGGTAATTCTCTCTCAGCTCTGCTATTCGCTGCAATATTCATTCCACTTATTGATCAAGTTCCAGCATTTTTGTCGTATGCTGATGATATTGTGTGTTACTTGCCATGCAAATGCCAGGTTGTTGATCCCTAGGAAAGACAAACCTTCTCAGAAACTCTAAACAACTACCTTAATACTTTCTGCCAATATGCCAAATGTTTTGGTCCTTCAGTTATTCCTCAGAAGTCAAGCCATCTCATCTTTTTTCAAGTCACATAACATCCGCTGATACCTTACTTCCAAAATTAGCAGGAAAGGTTCTGATTCCCACAGACAGTGTCAAATTCCTAGGGGTAATCCTAGACGCAAATCTCACTTTTAAACAACAAATCCAAGCCCAGCATGCCAAAGCCTTGGGAACTTTCTGGGGAATGAAAATAGATTTATGCTGAACTCACAACAAACAAATGATCAAGAAATACCTTGAAATGTACTTCAGTAGTGTGATCTCCTGTGCCGTGGAAGTTTGGTCAGCCGCACCTCCCACCAGCCTCAAGAAACTATGGGGTCTAGAATTCTGGGTGCTGAAGTGGGCCAATGGGTGGTCTCACCAGATCTACATGACACCCAAATGTGTACTGTGTTCCAACCTGCGATATACGCCTACAGTCCACAAGCCCACGTGCGGAAAATAAAGGTGTTCCTTCATCTGTGGTCATTTAAGCATGATCATATGAACATCTGGAACACGGTTGGCATTTGCCAGGAAGACACCTTCGCAGTACTCCCTCTTTGTGCTCAAGGCTCCAGAGGCTGCAGAGTTTCAATAGGCACTTCCCAGATGTGACTTTGGACACTCTCAACTCGCTTAACATTGACTTGGACCTATGGTCAATTGACAAGTCATATCGAGATGACATCTTGGGCTATCTTAATGTATGAAAAGGACAGGTTTGCAAGTGCTGGTCCTAGTATGCCAATATCATTTTATATTATGTTTAATTTGTTGTCTTCTTTTTTATTAAGATTAATTCCCTGTTCAGATGTTTTGTCTTTAATGGTTAATTTGTAGCTGAACTTTGTATTTTTATGATTGGTCACTTGTATAGTGAATGTTTTGTAAGATTCCTATGGTTATCTGTGCAGGGAATCAAAAATGTATAACAGTTAATTTATTAAAGAATTTTATTATTATGGGGATTCCAGAACTGTATCAAATTATAACAGGAAGCTGAATGATTTTGTGATAACTGAGAGAAAAGTTGAAGAATAAAGGGATGGATGGCAGTTGGGATGGATGGATAACTATCCAATGATATTAAGGCAGGCAGCAAAAGAGGTGAGAACACCCTTAGCCATAATTATGGAGAATCCTTGGATTCAGAGGAGGTCCCTATGGATTGCAAATGTGCAAATGTATCCCTAATTTTCAAAGGGGAATGAACAGGTGACATGAGTAATTACAGACCAGATAGCTTGAATTCTGTTCCAGGGAAAATTAAGGAGTCACTAGTTAAAGAAGTAATGGAAGATCATCTAGACAGGAATGCAATCATGCTGCAGTCACAACATGGATTTGCTAAGGGGTGATCTTGTCTGACTAATTTGATTGGATGCAAAAAATAATTTTGATTTCAGAAAAGCTTTTGACACTGTTGTACATAAAAAAAAACTACTGTACTAATTGGAGGAATGTACGATGAAGGGAAAGTTCTATATAAAGGAATGGTTGAGTTTGAGAACACAGAGTTGTTATTAAAGGGGAATTTCTATTCTTGGACATATTATCAGAGGACCCCCTGAAGATTCACTTGTGCTGGTTGTTGTTTTCAGTATTTGTTAATATTTATTGGGGAAGGCATACCAACCTTGATGTCTAAGTTTGTTGAAGATGTGAAGATTGGCAGGAAGTTTAATAACACCAACCATGGTATGCTACTGCAGCATGATCTAGATAAATTAGGAGAGATGGGCTGAGAAGTGGCAATTGAAGTTTGCATTGACAAATGCAAGGAACTGTATATGGGTAGCAGTAAGCCCAAGTAACATTCCAACTGTGCGGTAACATTCCAACTGTGCGATTTCATATTTGATTGCAAGGTGCACAGAAGATGAGTTTGGTGAGGGGGAGAAAGGTGGTCTTACCAAGAAAGGCTTCAATTTTGTAAATTTTTGCACCAACTGGAGACTAGAAATCTGTAATGAGATCTGATTGAGATGTTGTCTCTGAATGGATTGAGTAAGTTTAATTCTAATGGAATCCTTCTTGCTCAGACTCTGCACATGAGGGATGTAAATTCAAATTGAGGAAGGTTGCAGAATTGATGTGTGTGTAAATTTATCTCCAGCCAGCTGGTAGTGGGCTGGAAGTAACCTTCATCTGGTATTGTAGAAGAGGGTAGTTTGAATAAATTCAAGGAAGAAATAGACAAACTCTCTGAATGGATGGATTGGTGCTATAGAATGACTTTTTATTTTGCTGATCTGTAGTGCAATCTTGATTTATTTCATCATTTCTACTTCTAATACTGATACTAATATTCATTGAGATTATAAAATATGAATGTTAGAAAGAGCAGAATGGAGCAGGAAGATAGGTTGTGTGACTGGATGTGTATATGCGTGTATATATGGTTTTATTACTGGTTCTTCATTTTTGTCAACCACATGGATGTAAACTTCTTCAAAACGACTTCAAGTAATTTTCCATGCACAAATTGTGCATGGAAAATTTGGTTATTTCCATTAATATTACCATTTCCCTTGGTTATCATGGCCGTGAATGGGTTATTATGCAGACTTTGTGGTCTGCTAATTATGTATTGGCAAATTATACCCATTGGAATCTCTAGTTCCAATGCAGCTGACCTATAGATAGCTGCAGTTTCATGAATGGCACTGAGCTTATGAAGTTCATGCTATTGGGCAATTGTACATTTTTTTTTTTTTTTTTTTTTTTATTTTCATAACTTTGAATGAGTCATTACCTTTGTGGGTTATTTACATTAAAAGGTAATTGCAATAATTAACTTTGTAAAAAATATCTCATTTCAGAACCTGTAGTCCCCTTAATCACATGCAGAACTCCTCTTTCTGCGATCCAGTAATTTATTCAAATCTCTGAAGATTAGTGTAATTTATTGTAATTTTTTTGTAATTACATACTATGATTTTAAACCTGGTTGTGAGTCGGGGGGGAGAAAGAACAGATTTTTTTATTTTTATTTTTATGGCAACTGAATAAATTTATATTCTATTGTTTAGTAGATGTCCCTAGAGAATATATTTATCAGTGATATTGATGAAGGTATATCAGGCTTAGTGTCAAAGTTTGCAGATGATACAAAGGTTGGCAGGGTTGTTAATGACAGTAATGGCAGTGTGCTACTCCAATAGGATCTAGAAAATTTGGGCAGATGGGCTGAGAAGTGGCAACTGAAGTTTAACTTTGACAAATGCAAAGTACTGCATATGGGTAGGAGTAACCCCAGAGAAATGTACCAACTGTGTGGTACTACACTTTAGGTGGTAGAAAATGAAAAAGACTTGGGAGTAATTGTGCAGTCAGATATGAAGTTTTCTGAGCAATGCAGACAGGCTGCCAGGGCAGGTCATGGGGTTTTGTCAATGATATACCGGAATTTTGGTAGCAAGGAAAAGGAGGTGATTGTCCCTCTGTATAAGGCAATGGTCAGGCCACGCCTTGAGTACTGTGTTATAGGTCTAGAGGCCTCATTTTAGGAAGGATGTAGATTTGCTTGAGCATGTACGGAGAAGGGCAACAATATTGGTGAGGGGAATGAAGGGATCCTGTTACCAAGAGGGGCTTAAGCTGCAAATTGCAATGGTTGGAGACTAGGCACCTACGATGTGATCTGATTTAGGTGTATAAGGCCTTGAATGGGTTGAGCACGCTGAATTCTGATGGGATTCTTCCACTTGTTCGGATTACAAACCTAAGCGGGCATAAATTCAAATTGAGGAAAGACAGATGTAGAATAGATGTGCGGAAATTTGCCTTTAGCCAGCGGGTGGTTAATTGCGGGAACAAACTTCCATCTGTTGTTGTGGAAGTTGATAGGTTAAATAAATTTAAGGAGGAACTGGACAAACATTTAGAGGGAATTGTTTTGTAAATTTTTTTTTTTTTTTTTTTTGGCTGATGCTACATAAGCTCATACACTTGCTTTCTTGCATCACATACCCCTACTACTACTCTCCACATTTCTGTTTAATTATCTTATCTTTAAAGTCTACTATAAGGAGAGTATCAGGTAATTTCATTTTTTTTTTTTTTTTTTTTTTTTTTTACATTAAAGTATGGGAACTTTCATGCTCTGCTACCTTGGATTTCCTGGTATTCTCCTTTTCTGCATGTTTGCAATGTTTCCCAATCCTTGTTTACTTCACAGATATGCACAAATTCCTAAAATGAGGCCTCCAGAAAAGGAATAGGTCTTTGCTTGTATTCTTGATGGCAGTTTGCCAGATTTGTCTCTTTCGTGGATCTTTAAGGGAAAGTAAACCCTTGTCTTGTGGCTGTGAAGGGCAATATTGCAATCTATCGAATTATGTTATTATTATTATTGCAATAAAGATTTATTGTCAAAGGGCATTGCAATATTGTTTTTGACAGAGGACTGCAAGATTGTCAGATATTTGTGGCTGTAAGTAGGAGTTTGAAGAAAAGTACTAGTTTCACCATGTAATGCCTACCATAAAGTCATTGAACCCACTGGAATTCTCCAAGTGGTACAAGAAGATCCACTCTGACAAATTGTTGCTTCTCTACCAGCTTATCAAAAACTAAGGGAAACCACAGCAGGTTTTCCCCAAGTGTATGTGTATAGCATTAGCATTAGCATTAGTAGAGGCATATGATGCAAGAAAGCAAGCTTATTCAGCATCAGCCAAAAAAAAAAAAAAAAAAAAAAAAAACCCTCTCCCATTTCACCCCTCCGTTCGTTCGAAATACCTGTCCAGTTGAGCTTTAAATTTGTTTAGGCTATCAACTTCAACAACAAGTGATGGAAGTCGGTTCCACCAACCAACCACCTGCTGGCCAAAGGCAAATTTCCGCACATCTATCCGACATCCATCCTTCCTCAATTTGAATTTATGCCCTCTGAGGTGATTATTCTGAGAAAGATGAAGAATCCCATTGGCATTGAGCATGCTCAAACCATTCAAAGCCTTATACACCTCTATCAGATCACCTCGCCGGTGCCTAGTCTCCAGACTCTGTAATTTGCAAAACTTAAGCCTTTCTTCGTAAGAGCAACCCTTTGTTCCATTTACTAATCTTGTTGTCCTTCTCTGTACCCGTTCCAGCAGCTCTACATCCTTCTTGAAATGAGGCCTCCAGACCTGTATACAGTACTCAAGATGTGGCCTAACCATTGCCTTATACAAGGGAATAATCACCTCCTTCTCCCTGCTAGAAAAATTCCTGTATATCATTGACAAGACACCATGAGCTACTCTTGCAGCTCGTCTGCACTGCTCAGAGAACTTCATATCTGCCTGCACAATTACCCCCAGGTCCTTTTCATTCTCCACCACTGTCAGTGTAAGATATGTATGGGCAACGGCAATTGTACCTCTTTCATCTGCAGAAAGTGAAATAATTCAATCCAGCAGACCATCTTAGGTGACACCAGTTTTGTCAATGTCCCCTCCATCATCATGTCATGGGTCCTTGTTTTGCAATTGGGATAATGTGTACTGATGAAGCAAGTAATATGTCCATTTGAAATCATTAACTCACACGAGCGGGTGGAAGAAAATCCTTATGGTGTAATTCTGAGATACAGAAGAGCAATTCTCTGTTAACATCTCGTTCAGTATTGTTGATGATTTGTTAATCAGGATACATGTCCTTTCATATCCACCAACTATCCAAGTTTAGCAACACTACTTGGAAGATAGTTTACAGCCATTGCATGGAAACGTTCATCTCCAGACATGGGTGATTTGATTTTTGCACAGTGACACTCCCATCCATTTAAGTTGATAATGCAAATAAGGGCTCATGTCAATGATACTTATCCACTGAGATGGCTGATGCATCCCTTTTGGTTGGTTAGCATGTTCACCCAACAAAAATCCCCCCCCCCATACTTCGAACCCCCCTATTTCTTTTTCATGTACCAGATTCTTTAAATGTTGTCATTTAAATGACAACATTTAAAGAGCAGTGATTAAAAGTTTAAAACTGCAGTGATTAATAGAATGTGGGTGGGAAACAATCATCACCACTGTAGGAGTGTTTAAACATATTCGACAGTGACTTTTGAAGTGAACCGAAATCTGTGTGTTCAAGTGGAAATATATCACTTGGAAGTTATTGTAAAATAAATACCTGAACCTTATTTATATCAGCATACTTGTTTTGGAAGTTTAATGTAATATCTCTGAACTAAAGTGTTTTTGAATAATTTTTTATAACTAACATCTACCACTTATTTTGGACTTAAGAATATGTCTCAGAATTTCTTGTGCATTCTTTTGAAACATGCTGCATCTACTGTGTAAAATGGGAATGCAATGTAAACTGTAACTATTTTAGATATTTTTTTTTTTTTTTTAATGCGTCCATTGTTGTTTTCTCTGCTGGTTCTTCTGATGATATTTCTATAATAAAATTTCTTAGTATTATATTTCTATAATAAAATTTCTTAATATTATATTTCTATTATAAAATTTCTTAATATTATATTTCTATAATAAAATTTCTTAGTACTTGGTATTTATTAAAACAATTTAATAAATTACATAGAAATGTAATTTATTAAATTGTTTACTATATCTGTGTCACATTCTCCTAATTAATTAGTTATGTTTAAGATACTATGTCAGAAGAGATACAAGCTTAGCTATGTTAAATTCTAACTATCACTGATGATGGCATTACAAAGATAGAGAAATTTCAGAGGTTTACAGAGAAAAGTTTTGAAGAAAACTACAATGATAAAGTGGCACAGGTGAATTAAAGGAAGTCAAGTATTTGTGACTGATGATTTGGCTTGGACAGAGGAATTTCACATTCCAGAGCAATTTGCAAAGACCTACAATATTCTAGATGAAAAACAGGAGAATCATACTTCCTCAGATAAGCAGAAGAGTGTCAGTCTCTTACAGCAGTATTCACAGGATTTTTATTAAGTGTATAAAAATCCTGTATAAAAAGTGTATAAAATACCCCAAAATGTCGCAAATCTGTACTTATTGGATCCCACACTACTCCATTTGTTGTTTGATTAGTCACAAAAATTGTGAAAAAGTGTCTAGAGAAATGCTAACATGGTTTGACAGTTGTGAATTTTTTAGTCACTTGGTGACTGGCGATGAGTCATGGATTGGTCATTATAATTCAGATACACCTTATAAATTGGTTCACACTTAGCATTAGCATTAGTAGAGGCATTTGATGCAAGAATGCAAGCTTATGCAGCATCAGCCAAAAAAAAAACAAAAAAAAAAAAAACCCACTTCCACTTCACCCCTCTGTTCGTTCAAAATACCTGTCCAGCTGAGCCTTAAACCTATTTAGGCTATCAACCTCCATGACAAGGGATGGAAGTCTGTTCCACCAACCAACCACCCGCTGGCTAAAGGCAAATTTCCGCACGTCTATCCTACATCTGTCTTTCCTCAATTTTAATTTATGCCCTCTCAGGTGATTATTCTGAGCTAGAGGAAGAATCCCATCAGCATTGAGCATGCTCAAACCATTCAAGGCTTTATACACCTCTATCAGATCACCTCGCTGGTGCCTAGTCTCCAGACACTGTAATTTGCAAAACTTAAGCCTTTCTTCGTAAGAGCACCCCTTTGTTCCATTCACTAATCTTGTTGCCCTTCTCTATACTCGTTCCAGCAGCTCTACATCCTTCTTGAAATGAGGCCTCCAGACCTGTATACAGTACTCTAGGTGTGGCCTGACCATTGCCTTATACAAGGGAATAATCACCTCCTTATCCCTGCTGGATAAGGAGGTGATTATTCACTTCCAGCATATAACTTAAGGCCACTTTGGAAATGTCCCCTTCGAGATCATTAAGGGAGGGCATCAATTAGTATTAAGGATGTGTATTGAAACCTCCCTTCAGAACAGAGTAGAAAAGAAGTAAAATCATTAATGGAGGATTGTATGCAACTTTCAGGATTGTTTTTACCAAGGGAAGTGGCCTTAAGGAAGTGGCTGATGTTTCACAAACCCACAATGTAAATGTTAACAAAGCAGTGTTTATAAGCAGTACAAAAACTTTAATATATAAAGATGTATTGTAAAATACCAGGAGGCTAGGATTAGTCTATTTTTATAAAATTGAATAGCCCCTTTATTTTAATTGAAAAGAAAATATTTCTCTAATTAATTTAGGATTAAGTGATTTTGAAATTGCTAATAACAATATTCTGAAGGAAATGGATTTTTTCCTTTGTTATTTATTTATTTTTTCTCATTTACTAATTTTTCTTTACTTAAAATGAGTGCAGTTAAATCTTTTACTAGATATTAATTTTATTAATATCTGTTATCACACTCTTTTGTTTTCAGGTGCATAATATCGTTCGGGTAGAAATTTTAGAACAAGTTTTGAACCGTATTATTACCAGAACATCAAATCCAATATTTCATTTCATAGGTAATTGAATATTTAATTATAAAAATATTTTAATTAATTTGTAATGTTTAATACAGTGCTTTTAAGGAGTAATTTTTTTTTATAAGACTGTTAATGTTGCATTGAGAACATTTTAATTTAAAAGCAGTGTGCAATAATAACAGCTGAAATATAATTGCTTCCAAAGTAAGTGAATGATTTCAGATTTATTACCACAGTATACAACTGAATAGATACTTCAACTGGAAGTAATTATTATCATGCATCCTCAAAAATTCCTGACACTTTAAAATTCACCCGACTTACAACTTTTTCTTAGCAACACTTCATAAGTATAAATAAAGCTTCTGGGTGCCTTTGCTTAATGTCGTTAAACTTACATATATAAGAATGTTGTATTTTGTTCCCAGTGATGGAAACCAGGTGGATGCTTTATTTACAAAGTTCTAGAAAGATAAGATAAGAAAGAAAGACCACTTATACCAACTTCCAGTAATGTTAGTGTAAGTGGTCACAACAGCTGTGGAAATAGGAGGACAGTGTCCATCCCCACTCACCCTCATTTCCAGCCTTGCTGCCTTTGTGCTAAAAAATTTTTCCGAAGTATTACTAATTTTAATCCCTTGCGGACATACCTTATTCCTGTTCTACCTATGCTTATTGCATATAATATTTTCCATTTTATAACAGTATAGAATGACAACTACCTCATGTTAGACCAGGTCTCACAGGAGGTTGTCATTCTTTGCTTAATGGCAGGATCATTAAGAGTAGATTCTTGATGATCCTGCCATGCAGCCAACTGCAGAAGAGTGAGTTCAAGCATTGAATTCGATGGCTGAGTACTTAATGAGTCCCCTTATTTAATTACTTTGAGGGCACTGACTTTTCTTCAAGCACTTAATTTCTACACTTTCTCACTCTTCTTGTTCCACACACAAAGTCATATCCTTGGAACTGTTATGTCCAGCTACAATCAACTCTGTATACATGTCACAATCACACGGTACAGTTAATATTTCCTTGACTTACAGGCGCCTCCGTAGCCAGGTGGGAAGGAGCAGCAGTGCGTAGCACACTCTTCTTGATTAGACTGGGGTTCGAGCCCATCACCACTAAATACGGAGGATGCGGCAAGGTCAGGGAATGACCACTGCATATCCCGGAGCAATATGGCCTTAGTTGCTAATGCTCCTAAAAAAAAAAACCAAACCAAACCTTGACTTACAAGAGAGAATTGCCTTTGGATATTTTCCCCAAAGCATAGGGGAAATGTTCAAAATGCTTAGGTGAAAAAGGAAATGTTTCCTTTTTTTGTCCAGTAATTTCGGTAGTTTCACTACCTGTCATTCATTGGAGAAGTCAGTCTGGATTTTAGTTCTATCAATCATTGGAGGAATTTCTGTGGGCCTTTTAGTTGATGCTTTTAGCTGATCCCTTAGCAGAGGAAGAATGTTTTTCAGTCAACACAACGTGCAAAATGGCCTATGAACGTGCACGGACACATGGCTGTACAGACCATACACAATGGTCCAATATGGTCTATGTCTTTGATGGTCTAAGTTATTGATACACCTAGAACCAACAACAATAATTTCCGTATATATATATCTGAACAGAAATATTTTGTTAACTAATACATAAACATGCTGGAGTATATATGAAGAACCTCAAATTTTTGTTTTTTTGTTTGCTTTCACCTATCTAACCCACCTAACTCTTTGGTGATAGTCATTGTTTAAGAAGTTTTTAAAAGAAATAATAACATTTCAATAAATTAGATATTCAGAAAAGTTTCTTTATCTCCCATTTGAATTATTTTGTACTATTCTGTTTGTACTATCCTATCCTAATGATGGCTAATGATGTTGAAGAAATTATAGCTAATGATGTTTACTTTTCTTGTAATGATTTCCAGCTCAGTTGTAAGCAGAGAAAATTTTAGCTTTGTCTATTTTACACTATACTGTGTTAAATTCAAAGAAATATGTTTGAAAATAATGTGAACTGAGTTTATCTTGACTTTTCTGCAGCTAGCACTTCCAGTTGGTGTGTAATTTGTGAAATGAAATATGACAAAAATTTATATGGAAAGAAGGATTTCATCTTTTAGTGTTCCATTTTATCCAGAAACTTCCATGATTAAAAAAAAAAAAAACCCCACCCAAAGCACAGCATTTCAATAATCCTGTAACATAGCATTGACAAACAGTTTCCCATGGCATTGCAGTTGCGGGGTATTTACCAAGAACTGAACTAAAGAGAGAAAGCCTTGAATATTAGCTATGAGGTAGAGTTTAGAATTTATTTAAATGATATTTCCTGTAAATGTTTCATTCATAGAGGCCTTGTGATTCCTGAGGGAGAATATCCTTGCAAATCTTTTAATGTTTATTGTGTTCTGTCTTATTGTAGTTGATTTTATAAATTTTGTATCCTTTGAAAGTGTTAGCTGCAGAGGAGACAGGATAGTTACAGTAGGTGTTGTGTACTTTTATAAGTGGTTTCCAAAATATTCCTTCAAATTCAGTGAACATTCTGTAAAATTTGTAAAACAAATTCTGTAAAATTTTTACAAATATGTAATTTATGTACAGTAGAACCCAGATAAGAAATTCCCGCATAAGAAGTTTTCCCCAGTGCTAGGTTTGGTTTCTTAAGTCCAAATTTCACCTCTATGTATTGTAATGTATTATTTTCCTGGGTAAAAAGTTTTCCTGCATAAAAAGTTCGTGATAAGGAATACACACAGTGTATTATTATAATGACGTTTTCCCACCTAATGCATTTTTTAAATATAGAAATTTTTCATATTTACATTAAAACATATTAAACAATATAAACATTTTGGTAATCGAACAAGTTAGTGCCAAGCATCATTTTTGTAGTAAATCACCGAAGTAGGTGAAATGGCATCGTTTTTGATATACTACTTCCAATAAGCAAAGCTTTGTTAATGGAGAAGACTAATGTTACATATTCTCAGCAGATAACATCACCACCACCCCTGGGTGATGGTATCTGCCGAGAATCCACTGACAAAGTGTTGCCTATTCAAGAATCCAGTGGCGAAGCTTTGCGTATTCTAGGTAGCTCAATATCAGGGCAACTCGTTGTGAAGGCATTCACAATATGGGCACTGGCAACATGGTGCAAGGTGGTGAAAATGCACCTTTGGATTTCATTGTAAACACAATTTTTAATATTTTCATTAAATTATTGAAACATTAAAACAATACAAATTGTTTCTTTCAAAATACAAGTACTTTCTCCCACTGATCACGAAATGTTGGCTAGGCTATGCACGTAAATCAGCCAAACTTAATAAAAATATTGTCTGTAGTCAAATTTGGTGAACAAAAAATTTATTACCACATACAACACCTTGCAAAATATCCTGCCGATGCGCATAAATCACAATTTGAGATATTACAAAAACAATTGCCTTGTTCGATTAGTGAATTTTCCGTAGTCTGAGGCTTTCAACGCTAAAACCTTTTTGGTATAAACATTTTGATATAACTGAAGTGACATATTGCAATTGTTTACATAGATATCCATAATTGGATAGCATCGGCCACAGGCGCCTCCGTAGCCAGGTGGGAAGGAGCAGCAGTGCGTAGCACATGCTTCTTGATTAGACCGTGGTTCCAGCCCGTCACCACCAAATACGGAAGATGCGGAAAGGTCTGGGAATGACCACCGCATTTCCCGGAGCAATATGGCCTTAGTTGCTAATGCTCCTAAAAACCAAACAAAAAAAGCAGCGGCCACATGAAGTTTTTGCCATTAAGTTCTCATTTTTCTGAACTGTTCTGAATTACTTAGCAGATTGTTGCTCTATCTTATTGTAATTGTAACTTTTTAAGGTATTTTGAAACTCCAAAGGAGCTCACTTCCAACTTCGTAAAAATTAGTATTATTATCAATTTATTTCTCTGTTGAGGAGACATCCTGGGACAGCCATTGACTAGAAGGATGAGAGTATTTGGTAATGAGTAATGAACAGAATGTTAAGCAATTAGAAATCCTCAGTTTAAAAATGTTTCTCATAGGCATAGCGAAATATTTATAAATTCTGAAATGACCTTTAACTTATGTGTATTTTTTCATTTTTATTTGTGTAGTTAATATTTCATACCCTTAGGTCATTTTCCTTTCTAAGAAGTTCTATATCTTGAGTCCCTCGGAAAACTTCTTATCTGGTTTCTATTGTATTTATTTTATATAAAATTTTTCACATTGTTTTTTACTTTCAAGATGGAAATTATCAATCCATTGCAAGATCTACTGCAGCCATTATCAAACCATTGCAAGATGGAAGTCTCCTCAGCAATTCGTGTTGACGAAAATGGACCATAATCCGCCACACTTTTCCAGTATGGTTTTCAGATTGATCGTATTTAGCAGCACACACTCTTTGGGTCTATCCAAAGTGCCTGCTACTGCACTCCCGCTCCTGCCCACTCAGCTACAAAGGCCACTTTCATCGTAATGTGGGTTCAATAGCTTATATGATTTCTTTTTCATTTCTATATGATTTCACTCTCACCCAGTGGTTCCTTTATCTACAAATTTTTAATGCATGAATAATCACTGCTGATAATCAGATCAAGAGTATTACTCCCTCTGGTTTCCTTTAGAACATGCTGCTGCAGAAAACAGTGATCCAATAAATCCACAAAAGCCTTGCTAGTGTGCAGGGACCAACCCACAAATTCCAGTCAATATCTAGAAAGTTAAAATCCTCCATTACAAGACATTCTAATTCACTGGCCCATTCTATTTCTCTGCACAATTGCTCATTATACTCATCAGATTCATTAGGCCTATAACACACACCTACTCATTTTTTCTTTCCCATTGCTTATGTCACACCAAACAGACTCAACATTGCATTGTCCACCAACATCAATTGGATGCACTTCTTAGATTTTGTGTTTCTTAACTAACAGCATAACACCTCCTCCCTGTCTGTCCTTTCTGTACACATTGTACTCCCCAAATTCCAATTTTGCACTGCTTATATCTCTGTGACACCATTTCTATGATATCCCAACAATATCTGCCTTTGATGTCTTGACTAGCACTTCAAGCTCATCAAATTTATTAACTATACTCCTAGCATTGGTGTACATGCAAGTATACATGCACCTGTTTCTAATCTTACTTAGCCTAACACAGCCCATGTATTTATTTGTTCCACTATGACTCCAAACAGTGCTGGAAATCTCCATTGCCTTGGTTTCCATGCTGCTGCTCATTCTAATAAAAGCAGTGCAAGAATCATTTTTGCCTCTACCTGTGGCCACTGTTGACCTTTTAGTCTGTGTATCCCCCCCCCCCCAAGCTAGCAGTTTTCCGATCCAACTAACACTGCCTCGATAGCATCAGCAAATTCTTGCGCCCTTTCTATTTAAGTGTATCCCATCTCTGTAGAAGCAATCTCTCCTGTCAGCAAACACAGACCAGCCAGAAAAAAATTTTACCCCTTGAGCCTTGCACAATCTCTCCAGGGCCGAATTGATCAAGGCTCTCATCATATACTTCTTCCTATCGTGTCTGAGCAAAATTGCAGACACTTTCATATTCAACCCTAACGCAAATTTTTTTCAACATTGACCTGTACTTGTTGAGTAAATCTTCAGATCCCTTACTCTTAATGTCATTAGTTCCAATGTGTACAACAATATCACAATTTGTACCCTTAAAAAGATATCTGCTCTACAACGTCATCAACCTTTGCCTCTGGCAGACATACTATTCCACCTATCCACCTATCCTTCTTGCATACTATATTCCCCATCTCCCTGACAATAGAGTCACCAACAATAACTAGTCCCTGTGGGACCAGTGCATTCTTCTTTGGAGATTGCCTCTGAGTTGCCTAATGCACAGGAGTGAGCTCTGCCGTTGATCTGGGAAGCTGAGAGCTTGATGGGCCCCTCATATTAATTTCTTCTAAGGCATTTACCCTACACATTTGCCCATCAGAATGCTGAGTTGGCACTTAATTTCTTGGCACTCTAGGCATTTAGCACACACAAAGACATTCTCCTTGGCTAGATCATGTCCTGTTTTAGAAAATTCAGCAAACATTTCGCACATTTTTTGAGACTGTGATGCGTTGGAGAATCGCCCCCTTCATTTCTCCCCCAAATCACAGCATTCTCGCTAGTCTGTGATCTTTGCTTTGCAGCTCTAGTCTGGGTCATGATTTCTGTTTAAATACAGTTTAATTAACAATAAAATTAAATCAGATAATATAGCCACTTGATAAACTGTCAAGAAAATTGAACGTTGAAATACTAGGGAGTTTGAAAAGTTTTTTTTTGCCTGAGTGTGAACTGTTTATTTGAGGAGTCTTGTAACTTGTTACTTTTCAATATATTTACCTTTGGATTTAATACACCTTTTCCACCAATGCAGCAATGTCCTTATTCTATCTATGAAGAAAATTTTCTCTTGGCCTTCCAGAAATGGATCCACTGCAGCAGTGATGTATTTTTTCGTATTAGGAATAGCTGAAAGTCCAGTGGTGTCAAATCTGGTCAATACTAGGGATGGTATAAAATTTCAAAGCTGCACTTGAGCAGGTGCATTGACCTGGTGGAACAAGATTCCTTGCCAAGTTTTCCTCAGCATTTGGCTTTGATATTTTCATGCAAATAGCTCACAAGGTCTGCGTAGTATACCTTTGTGACTGTCCAGCCTTTCTGAAGGCACTGTACTAGAAGCATGCCATCATCTTGCCAGCAGAAGGAATTGACTTGCTTTCTTTGGAGAGGTGGAGAGCTTTGCTTCCGACATTTGGATTACTCCATTGTATCTGGCTGAAAGTGATGCACCCGTGTCTCATCCATAGTCACAAACCTTGCAAGGAAATTTGCTGAATCTGCTGAATATGATGCAGATGTTCCCTTGACTTGGCAAGTTTTGTGTTTTTGATTTGCTGTCAACTTTGGGACCCATCATGGTGACACCTTTTTCTATAGTGAGAACCTCTTTTATTATGTAGTATACATGTTCAGATGAGATGCAGTAGATGCTGGCAGTGTAGTGAACTGTCACTCTTCAATTATTCATTACCAGAGAATGCCACACTGATAACTTCTGGAGTGATGATTGTTGCAGATCTTCCATAGCTTGGGTTGTCTTCCAGGCTCTCCTTCCTGAGTTTAAATTCTGGTGTACACTACTTAACCTGGAATAGGAAGAGGCATCCTCATGAATTGCCTTTGGCATTGGTCCCCTTTCTCCAAAATATTGGATGATTGCATGGCGACTGATTTTTGTCCATCTTTCATACAACTTTCTTGACTTTATCTATAATAAAAAAAATAATAAATAAAGGGCATTATATAAAGGGTACTGTGCATTAAGTACAGGAATTTTTAACACTGTATCACTACCATTTGCATATGCAGGCTACTAACTTTGGAAATGCTTCTTGTACATTGCTTTTGTCTGAGACATGTTCACCCTGACCATTAGCATTAGCATTAGTAGGGGCATATGATGCAAGAAAGCAAGCTTATGCAGCATCAGCCAAAAAAAAAAAAAAAAAAGTTCCACTTCACCCCGCTGTTCGTTTGAAATACCTGTCCAGCTGAGCCTTAAATTTATTTAGGCTATCAACTTCCACAACAAGGGATGGAAGTCTGTTCCACCAACCAACTACCCGCTGGCTAAAGGCAAATTTCCCACATCTATCCTACATCTGTCTTTCCTCAATTTGAATTTATGCACTCTCAGGTGATTATTCTGAGCAAGAGGAAGAATCCCATCAGAATTGAGCATGCTCAAACCATGCAAGGCTTTATACACCTCTATCAGATCACCTCGCTGGTGCCTAGACTCCAGACACTGTAATTTGCAAAACTTAAGCTCTTTCTTCGTAAGAGCAAACCTTTGTTCCATTCACTAATCTTGTTGCCCTGCTCTGTACTCATTCCAGCAGCTCTACATTCTTCTTGAAATGAGGCCTCCAGACCCGTATATAGTATTCATATAGTATACAAAGAAATAATCACCTCCTTATCCCTGCTAGAAAAATTCCTCTATATCATTGATAAGATACCATGAGCTACTCTTGCAGCCCATCTGCACTGCTCAGAGAACTTCATATCTGCTTGCACAATTACTCCCAGGTTCTTTTCATTCTCTACCACTGTCAGTGTAGTACTACAGAGTAGATACTTTGCTCTGGGGTTGCTGTTTCCAATGTGTAGTACTTTACATTTGTCAATGTTAAACTTCATTTGCCACCTCTCAGCCCATCTGCTCAACCTTTCGAGATCCTGTTGCAGCAGCACAGCATCAGTAGTGTCCTTAACACCCTGCCAACCTTTGTATCATCTGCAAACTTGGACATTTAGCTTGATATACCATTATCAATATTATTTATAAATTGAGAAAACAACAAAGGACCCAACACTGAACCCCGAGGGACTCCACTAATAACATTAGTCCACGATGAGCAGTGTCCATTGATTACCACTCTCTGTCTTCTCCCCCTCAACCACCCCTTTATCCATAGCAGCAATTTTCCTCGAATGCCACACTGCTCCAATTTGTGCAGCAGTTTTCCATGTGCAACAGTATCAAAAGCCTTTCTAAGATCCAAGTATATAATATCAAAGTTATTCCCTGCATCCAGTTCTTTTGTGATTGCATCATAGTATCCAATCAAATTGGTCAGGCAAGACTTCCCCTTAACAAAACCATGCTGTGTCTGAGCTATTACTGAAGTCTTGTCTAGATGATCCTGCAGTGTTTCTTTAACCAGTGCCGCCATTAATTTTCCTGGAACAGAAGTTAAACTCACAGGTCTATAATTACTTGTGTCAGCCCTTGATCCTTCTTTGTGAATTGGGGTCATTTGCACATCTCCAGTCTATGGGTACCTCCCATGAGTCCAAGGAAGCTCTCATAATTATTGCTAAGGGTTTGCTTATTTCCTTTGCTGCCTCCTTTAATATAACTGGATAGATCGCATCCACCCCGGGTGCCTTTCTTGTGTTTATCTTCAACAATTTCTACTCCACTTTACTCTCAGTTATTACAAGATTATCTAGCTTACTGCCAGAGTTGAATATACCTCTGGCATTCCCCTCGCTGAATAACTCCTCATGTGTGAATGTCGATGCAAAATATTCATTTAGTTTGTTAGCTACCTGAGCAGGATCATCAACAGTTGAACCATCGATATCAAGTGGACCAATCTGATTCATCCCCTTCCTTCTAGAGTTTACATAAGTAAAGAACTCTTTGCTGTTTTTCTTTGCATACCTTTTCAAAGATTTCTCGTAATCTGCCTTCGCCTGACTAACCTCCTTTGTAACTTGGTTACAGATCAACTTATATCTATCAATGTCTTCTGTGCCACGTGTTAATTTATATGTATCCCATGAATTTTTCTTCTCTGCCATATGTCTCATTAGTTCATCTGACATCCATTTAGGCCTAAACCTTCAACAATATTTCTTAGTTGGTAGGTAAAGCCTAGAAACCTCCAAGATAAGTTCTTTGAATGCTTCCCATTTAATTTGCTGTTGGTAACATCATCAGTTGGTCCCACTGAATTTAAATACTGTCTCAGACCATCGTAATTGCCTTTACGAAAGCAAAAACCCTTCCCTTTACCCCTGATGCTAGTTACCTCTTTGAGTAAATCCCACTTCAGCAGTAAATCCCACTGCCACCTAGTGGTTCCTCTATCTGCAGATTCTTAATGCATGAAGAATCACTACTGATAATCAAATCAAGAGTATTACTTCCTCTAGTTGCCTCCCGAACATGCTGCTGTAGAAAACAATCATCCAATAAATCCACAAGAGCCTTGCTTGTGTGTGAGTGACCAACCCACAAATTCCAGTCAATATCTCGTAAATTAAAATCTCCCATTATAAGACTCTCTGATTTACTGGCCCACTCTATTTCCCTGTACAGTTTCTTATTATACTCATCAGAGTCATTAGGCCTATAACATACTCCTACTCTCAATTTTGATCTTCCAATGCTTATTTCACACCAAACTACTCGACACTGCACTGTCCAGCGATGTCGACTGGCTTCACTTCCTTGGATTTTATGTGTTTCCTAACTAATAGCATAACCCGTCCTACCTTCCTATCTGTCTATCCTTTCTGTAGACGTTGTACTCCCCAAATTCCAGTTCTGCATTCCTTATATCTGTGTGGCACCACGTCTCTGATATCCCAACAATATCCGCCTTTGATGCTTTGAGCAATACATGAAATTCATCAAATTTATTTACCAAACTCCTAGCATTGGTGTACATGCAAGTATACATGCACCTGTTGTTTTTCTTTAGCTACCCTAGCAAAACCCATGTGTTTACTTGTACTGCAATGACTACCAGCAGTCTGTGAAATATCCTGCAGCTTGATATCCAGGCTTCTGCTCATTCCAATAGAAGCAGTGCAAGAATCACTTTCACCTCTGCCAGTGGCCACTGTTAATCGATTAGTCCTTGTATCCCCCCAAGCTAGCAGTTTTCCGACCCACCTAACACTACCTCGATAGCATCAGGAAATATTCTTGCACCCTTTCTATTTAAGTGTATCCCATCCCGGTAGAAGCGTCCCTTCTGTTAACAAGTACAGACCAGGCTGAAAAAAATTGTACCCCTTGAGCCTTGCACAATCTTTCCAGGGCCGAATTTATCGACAAGGCTCTCATCATATACTCCCTCCTATCGTGTCTGGGCAGAATTGCAGACACTTTCAAATTCAACCCTAATTCATGGCTTTTTTTTTTAACAGTGACCTGTACTTGTTAAGTAATTGTGCTGGTCTCCTACTCTTAATATCATTACTGCAACGTGTACAACTATATCACCTTTTGTGCCGTTAAAGGTGATATCCGCACACCGTCATCAACCTTTGCCCCTAATTTGAACACTTGTACCTTCTTTCATAATTAGATTTCAAAATAATACTGTGTGTTCACCAGTTACATCACAAATCCAGATTAGACACTGCTGAAATTTTAATAAAACTGAATTAGTAATATATAGCAAATGTTTTGGACACACTGGCATTATCACCTAAGTTCATGTTAGAGGACAGTAACACCCAAAATGCCAAAAAAATGTCAGATTTCTGCGACTTAAGAAAAGTGAAACTATAAATTAAAGGCAAGAAAATACTTATTTTTAATGTATTTTTAGTGAACTATTAAAATGATTTTTTTTTATTATCTGTTCTTACTGAACGCTGTTACAACCATTACTGGTTCTCTCCTCCTCCTACATAGTTTCCTTTGATTTCCTTATGCCATACTCAGCATCTGCAAAATTGATCACAGTTAAGCTTTTCATTACTTTAATAGAGGTTCTGTTTTGTTAGCTCTTAAAGACACCTCTGTAGGCAGGTGGGAAGGAACAGCAGTGCGTAGCACATGCTTCTTGATTAGACCGGGGTTCGAGCCTGTCACCACCAAATAAGGAGGATGCGGAAAGGTCAGGAAATGACCACCACCACATATTCCCGGAGCAATATGGCCTTAGTTGCTAATGCTCCTAAAAAAAAAAAAATAAAAAAATAACAAGTTAGCTCTTAAATCCAGAATTAAGTCTTGTGAAATTCTGAATTTATGTGTAGTTCTTTTATAACAGATTTACTTTGTGTTTCTTTGGGAAGTATAAATAATTTGTTCCTATTTTAGATTTCCTTGCAAGAATTATCCATTCAGCACCTCAACTGCTGCTTGATGCTTTAGTGAAAATAAGGGAAGTTCTTGATTACTTTCCCTTCCTACCCCATTTATCCACAGTGGGTCTATTGAAAGCTCTTACTCCTCTGTTAAAAATCAGCCTGCCTTTAAAAGATGCCCTTATGATTGTGTTGAGGAAAGCTTTGTTTAACAGGTAAGTGTTATTTTGTTATTAGAGTAGCAGTTTTCTGTAGGACTGAACTGTTTAGAAAGCACTAGAGTGTATTGTATGACAACAAGATATACATAATAGATAATGAATCTTTAGCATAACATTGGCAATTTCAATTAAAAGTTTAGTGTTATTTTAAGCAAGATCCTTTGCATGATACACAAAACAGTACAATGTTGTATGTATTCAGTGGATGAGGATGATGTTTCATTTACATAAGCTTAATGAAGGGTCTCAGTTAGTCATCATGTAGTCATTCAGTTATTCATTCAGACCATCATGAGAAATCGCGACTCCTTTGGAGTCACGATTTCTCATGATGGTCTGAAGCTTACACTTGACAACAATAGTTACACTTGGCAACAATATGGAAAACGTTTTTTTTTTTTTTTTATCAAAGATATTTTCAGGTTTTTCCTAGTAAGTAGTTTTCATAAGGCAAATGCTCAGTACAAGTTAATTAAGACAATTACTTTATAAAACACAAAAGACTGGTTACAGTTACATTTTTATCACTTTTATAGTTTCGTTTATACACTTAAAATAATATAATACGCTATTGTAAAGAAGTTTACAATAGTGTATTATATTATTTTTTTTAATTATATTCTATTATTTACAGTTTAAAATGTGTGGATAATTTCCTTTCGTTTCTGTCTGACTGGGATGTTGACATAGATCTAGTAGTAATAGTTTGCTAAACATATTCGTTCCAGAAGCCTTGTTAGTGATTTTCTGTTGAATTAATATCGTGATGGAATTGTTTCGCCGTGCTCATTATTTACCATGCCAGGGTTTTCATAAGAGAAGTCTTAATGTGAATCCAAGGAATGAAGTATGAACAACAAAATAACATTCCATTTTGTTATATGCATCAAGCAGTTTCTGAACACTATTTTTGTATGAAAGAATCTGTGGTTGCCCAAAAAGTTCCACAATGTCATTTGAGAGCTTGCCATGCTTTTAGTTCTAATATGTTTAAGTTTTTCAGATTTTTATTTTTTATTTTTTTGATTTTCATCCTTCAAAACCTCACTGATTTGTGGCCCCAGAAAGATTTCATCTTTCACTGATCTTTGGAAATTTTTCACTTAAGCAATGAAATCCTCTCAATCTTATCCATTACTTTTGCAAAACTTTTCATTAGGCCAATGTTTGTTATCATTATCATTAGTTGAGGCATATGATGCATGAAAGCAAGCTTATAGAACATCAGCCAAAAAAAAAAAAAAAAAAAAAACCCCTTCCCATTTCACCCATCCGGTCACTCCAAATGTTTATCTAGTTCAGCCTTAAATTTATTTAAGCTATCAACTTCCTCAACAACAGATGGAAGTCTGTTCCAGCAATGAACACCCTCTGGCTTAAGGCAAACTTCTGCACATCTATTCTACAACTGTCTTTCCTCAATTTGAATCTATTCCCCCTACGGTTAATCTTAGCAAGTGGAAGTATCCCATCAGAATTGAGTCTAGTTTGAGCAATAGCAATAGTTTGAGGCTGCTCAAACTATTCAAGGCCTTGCACTCCAGATGCTGCAACTTATAGAATTTAAGCCTCTCCTGGTAAGAGAACTCCTTTGTTCCTCTCACCAATCTTATTTCCCTTCTTTGTACTTGTTCTAGCAACTCTACATCATTCCTAAAATTAGGCCTCCCGATTTGGCCTGGCCTGACCATTGCCTCATAGAAAGGTATAATCACCTCCTTGTCTCTGCTAGCAAAATTCCTATATATCATTGACAAAACTCCATGACCTATCCTTGCAGCCCGGCTGCACTGCTAATAGAACTTCATATCCGACTGCACAATTACTCCTGGGTGTTTTTCATTCTCCATCTCCCTGAGTGTAGTACCACCTGGTGCATTTCTCGTGCTGGGTGCTGTCTTGGGTTATTGCCACCCATATGCAGTACTTTGCATTTGTCAATGTTAAACTTCAGTTGCCACTTCTCAGCCCATTTACCCAACTTATCTAGATCCTGTTGAAGTAGCATGCTGTCTTTACTGTCATTAACAAACCTGCCAACCTTTGGATCATCTGCAAAACTTGGACATTAAGCGTGATATACCTTCATCGATATCATTAATAAATATGCAAAACGTCAATGGGCCCAGCACCGAACCATGGGAGAATCCAGAAATAACATTAATCTGCAGAGAGCAGTGTTATTACCACTTTCTGCCATCTCCCACTCAACCATCCCTTTATCCATTGCAGCAACTTGCCCTTAATGCCATACCATTCCAATTTTTACAGCAGTCTTCCCTGTGCAACAGTATCAAAAGCTTTCCTGAAATCCAACTACAGTAAACCCTCACTAATCCGGAGTAATTGCGGGGGAGAGGTCATCCAGATTAAGCAATAATCTGGATATGAAGCAAAAGATAGCCCTAAAACACAAAAAAATCTTAGAACAGAAATAAATGGAAAATTTAATGATATAGGTAGTGCTTATGAAAATAAAAAAATATATATATCACTGTAGAGCCTTTATTTAAAGACTATAAAAAGACAATACATTTATCCATCGATAGATAGATAAAATATATTGTCTTTTGTCTTTTTATGCATTTATCTGGTGTTGCTGATGTCACACACCAGCGCCACTTTATCGTTGCTGTGAATACCACTTAAATATAGCTTCTTGCAGCAACAGAAAGGGATGTTTGAGGGGGAGAAGACAGAATGTGGTAATCAATGGACACTGCTCATCGTGGACTAATGTTATTAGTGGAGTCCTTCAGGGTTCAGTGTTGGGTCCATTATTACTTTCTGTATTTATAAATGATATTGATGATGGTATATCAAGCTTAATGTCCAAGTTTGCAGACAATACAACGGTTGGCAGGGTTGTTAAGGACACTACTGACGCTATGCTGCTGTAACAGGATCTGGAAAGGTTGAGCAGATGGGCTGAGAGGTGGCAAATGAAGTTTAACCTTGACAAATGTAAAGTACTACATATGGGGAAACAGCAACCCCAGAGCAACGTATCTACTCTGTGATACTACATTGACAATGGTAGAGAATGAATGAAAAGAGAATGAAAAGGGGGTAATTGTGCAGGCAGATACGAAGTGCAGACAGGCTGCAAGAGTAGCTCATGGTGTCTTGTCAATGATATAGGAATTTTTCTAGCAGGGATAAGGAGGTGATTATTCCCTTGTATAAGGCAACAATGGTCAGGCCACACCTTGAGTACTGTATACAGGTCTGGAGGCCTCATTTCAGAAGGATGTAGAGTTGCTGGAACGAGTACAGAGAAGGGCAACAAGATTAGTGAATGGAACAAAGGGTTGCTCTTGCAAAGAAAGGCTTAAGTTTTGCAAATTACAGTGTCTGGATACTAAGCACTGGCGAGGTGATCTGATAGAGGTGTAAAGAGCATGCTCAATGCCAATGGAATTCTTCCTCTTGCTCAGAATAATCACCTGTGAGGGCATAAATTCAGATTGAGGAAAGACATGTAGAATAGATGTGCGGAAATTTGCCTTTAGCCAGCGGGTAGTTGGTTTGTGGAACAGACTTCCATCCCTTGTTGTGGAAGTTGATAGCCTGACAAATTTAAGGCTAAGCTGGACAGGTATTTCGAACGAACGGAGGGGTGAAATGGAAGTGGGTTTTTTTTTTTTTTTTTTTTTTTTTTTTTTGGCTGATGCTGCATAAGCTTGCTTTCTTGCATCATATGCCCATGCTAATGCTGACACGTCTTTTGGCTTTTTCGATGTCTGTGCCGACCGGGCTAGCCGAGTGGGTAAAGTACCTGCCCGGCAACCCAAAGGTCGCGGGTTCAATTCCCGCCTCGGGCTTGGATCAAAGTACTGCAAAAACCTTGGGAGGTGCAATATGGCCACAGAAGCCGATGCGCCAACAACTACAAAAAAAAAAATCAAATTCGATGTCTGTCAATTTGATACACTGCTTTTATCATTCCTAACATCGAATTTTATAGGAAATGTCTTTAGAGATTCATTTTTTTTTTTTAATATCTGACACAACCTTTTGGTCAATACCAAATTCTTCAGTAAATAAAGGAGTTAGTGTTATGCAGGATTATTGAAATGCTGTGCTTTGGGTGGGTTTTTTTTTTTTTTTAATCATGGAAGTTTCTGGATAAAATGGAACACTAAAAGATGAAATCCTTCTTTCCATATAAATTTTTGTCATATTTCATTTCACAAATTACACACCAACTGGAAGTGCTAGCTGCAGAAAAGTCAAGATAAACTCAGTTCACATTATTTTCAAACATATTTCTTTGAATTTAACACAGTATAGTGTAAAATAGACAAAGCTAAAATTTTCTCTGCTTACAACTGAGCTGGAAATCATTACAAGAAAAGTAAACATCATTAGCTATAATTTCTTCAACATCATTAGCCATCATTAGGATAGGATAGTACAAACAGAATAGTACAAAATAATTCAAATGGGAGATAAAGAAACTTTTCTGAATATCTAATTTATTGAAATGTTATTATTTCTTTTAAAAACTTCTTAAACAATGACTATCACCAAAGAGTTAGGTGGGTTAGATAGGTGAAAGCAAACAAAAAAACAAAAATTTGAGGTTCTTCATATATACTCCAGCATGTTTATGTATTAGTTAACAAAATATTTCTGTTCAGATATATATATACGGAAATTATTGTTGTTGGTTCTAGGTGTATCAATAACTTAGACCATCAAAGACATAGACCATATTGGACCATTGTGTATGGTCTGTACAGCCATGTGTCCGTGCACGTTCATAGGCCATTTTGCACGTTGTGTTGACTGAAAAACATTCTTCCTCTGCTAAGGGATCAGCTAAAAGCATCAACTAAAAGGCCCATAGAAATTCCTCCAATGATTGATAGAACTAAAATCCAGACTGACTTCTCCAATGAATGACAGGTAGTGAAACTACCGAAATTACTGGACAAAAAAAAAGGAAACATTTCCTTTTTCACCTAAGCATTTTGAACATTTCCCCTATGCTTTGGGGAAAATATCCAAAGGCAATTCTCTCTTGTAAGTCAAGGTTTGGTTTGGTTTTTTTTTTTAGGAGCATTAGCAACTAAGGCCATATTGCTCCGGGATATGCAGTGGTCATTCCCTGACCTTGCCGCATCCTAATAAAGGAGTTAGTGTCCTTAAATATTTTCTTCAAAATCATAATATATGGGGTGTCTATGCCTTGTCTTTCCAGTGCCTGAAACATTGCCTTATGCTGTATGTAATCAAATGCCTTTCATAGTCCACAAATGCCTTTCATAGTCCACAAATGCCAAGCATAATGGTGTTTTATATTCATTTGCTTTCTCCATTAGCTGCGATATCATGTGAAGGTGATCCATAGTTGAGAATCCTGTCTTAAAGTCAGTTTGCTCATTCGGTTTATTCTCACCAAGTATTTTTTCTAATCTGTTAGTAATGACCCTGGTGAACAACTTGTAGATGTGGGACAACAAGCTAATTATAACTATACACCCTATAAACCCATCTCACTCAAGAGCTTAAGTTGGAGACTTACTTAATGCAGACAAGTTAAATTTAATCTTTCTTCAAATTAGTTAAGACAGGTCATTTTAAGAGGCTTATGGAGGTTTACAATACTGTTGATGGATGTAGATTATAAAAATTAAGGTAAAGAGTTTGATGGTTTATGTGTTCATAGTTTTTAACAATATAAATGAATTTTCTGCTAATTCTGTATAAGATTTAGAGTCATTAACATTTTTGCAGAGATCTTCAAGCAAGAAAAATAGCTGTGAGTGGTTTTTTAATAGTACTGAAACACCAGACGTTATTAGCAGCACTACCTCTTAGCCAGAGTCTAAGCCAGAATAGTAGTCAGCCTTCTATTTCAAGTAGTCAGGTAAGTTTTTCAGTAGTACTTATTTAGAGCTATGTCTTTCATGTATGATTTGTCTGAACATATGTAGGTCTACATTTTAAAGGTTGTTTTGAATCTTTGGATATATATTACATTATTGTCCACTGTTTTAGACCCATACCCAAACTGCCAGAGACTGTTTTTATAGTCTGTTGTCGGTCGGCAGACTGTAATATGGGATACACTTAAATAGAACGGGTGCAAAAATATTCACTGATACTATTGAGGCAGTATTAGGTTGGTCAGATAGTGTAGTGAATATACAGACTAATAGATTAACTAAAGTCACATAGTAGTTTAGGCAAGCTAAAGCAGAATACAAGATATCTTTGGAAAAAAATACAATGGGCAACAGTAGAATGAAGATTGAATCACGTTGTTGACTTAAGTGTTGATGATCCTGATCAGGTTGCTGAGCAAAGGAGGTATGCAAACCCTTAGCCATACCTATAAGAGCATCTTCAGATTCAAGATCTCTGTGGACTGGAGAATGCATCCCCAATTAACAGACACAGTGAGAGAGAGAGAGACTGTGGATGACACGAGTAACTACAGACTTGTTAGATTAACATCTGTTCCAGGGAAATTGATGGCGTTACTGGTTAAAGAAGTAATGCAGGATTATGTGAAGTATAACTGCACATGAGTGCAGTTATACTTCAGTCATGGCATGGGGTTTGTTAAGGGAAAATCTTGTCTAACCAATATGATTGGGTGCAATGATGCAATTACAAAGGAACTGCATTCAAAAAATAATACTGGTATCATATACCTGGATTTCAGGAAAGCTTTTGATACTGTCATACATGGAAGACTACTGTACAGATTGGAGCAATATGGCATTAAGGGCAGGTTGCTACAATGGATAAAAGCATGGTTGAGTGTGAGAAGACAGAGTGGTAATCAGTAAGCACTGCTCTTTGTGGACTAATGTTATTAGTGGAGTTCCTCTGGGTGTTGGGCCCACTGTTGTTTTGTATATTTATCAATGATAAACCCCAGAGGCCCACATCTGGTGAGTATGGGCTTGGCACACCTGGGGTGCTGAGCTGGATAGCATCATTTTTCTCTTTATTGGTGACTCTTTTCTTTTTCTGACTCTACCTCTCTCTCTCTCTCAGGATAATTCTGGAATTTTATCTTGCCTGGTGCAGCTTAAGCCTCAGGCTTCCTTGTACAATATGGCTGATAATAATATTGATCAGGCTTAATGTTGAAGTTTGCAGATGATACAAAGTTTCGCAGGGTTGTTAATAATAGCAATGGCAGTGATCTACTGCAACAGGATCTAAAAAATTTGGGCACAGGGTATTGTCAATGGTATACAGGAATTTTGCTAGTCGGGAAAAGGAAGTTATTATCCCTTTGTATAAGGCAGTGGTCAGGCCACACCTTGAGTACTGCGTACAGTTCTGGAGGCCTCATTTTAGGAAGGATGTAGAGTTACTTGAGTGTGTACAGAGAAGGAAAACAAGGTTGGTGAGTGGAACGATGGGGTCTTACCAAAGAAGCCTTAACTCATGCAAATTGCAACGGCTGGAGACTAGGCACCTGCAAAATGATCTGATTGAGGTGTATAAGGCCTTGAGAATGCTGAATTCTGATGGGATTCTTCCGCTTGTTCAGATTACGAACAGGAGGGGTCATAAATTCAAATTGAGGAAAGACAATTGTAGAATAGATGTGCTGGGATTTTCCTTTAGCCAGCAGGTGGTTATAGTTTAAAGAGGCCTGCACATACATGACCACATGGTTACCAATATGAGCATTCAAGGTAATGACTCCAAACGAGAGCGCTTTTATCCCATACTACCCAAACCTATCACATCAGGTTTCTGGGGTCCTGAAATCACATGGGATAAAGTGCGTACAGCTCCCGGGCAGGAAATTGCAATTCCTCATCTCTAGAATGAAAACACCAGTTCCCACCTTACTACAAAGTGTGGTGATTCCCTTTTCTCTCTCTCTCTCTCTCCCTCTCTCTCTCTCTCTCTCTCTCTCTCTCTCTCTCTCTCTCTCTCTCTCTCACATTGCCGAGCATTTCTAGTCAATCTGACACAACATTGACCTACACCACAATGTCATGGTTGTCGATCAGTCCTGCCATTACTAGCGGCACACCTGGTTAGAGTAATTAAAGCTCATGTGCTCTAATATTTCAGTCAACAGAAGCAGTGCATGTCGTATCGAGTAAAACCGATTGGTAACGAAATTTTCTTACGAAAATGACATCACTTTCTATTAGGTGGATATTAGATTTTAAATGATGTCACTTACTATTAGGTGGCTGTTAGATTTTAAATGATGCAGATGATGTCACTTCCTAAATAACACATTAAGATGCTAGCTCAGGCACAAACGATTTGGTAGAGTAAGTAGTGAGCATGAGAATAAAATGTTTCATCGTTCATACTAAGAGGCGGATATTATGTCACTTCCTAAACTATGCTAACTCAATCACTAACATTGATTCAGTAGAGTAAGCAGTGGTAGTAATATTATGCAAGAAGAAAAGCTTCAAAACCACCGAAGAAGCCTCTCATGTCGAAAAGTAACAAGTACAAAAATGTAGAGAACGAAAAAAATGCAGACTTTAATAAAATCTGCTTCTCAAGATTTTGATCAACATCAAACAACCTTCTAAGTAACGTAACTAAGTTTCGATTAAAATGTTTAAAAATTTAAAGGGTTTTGATTCAAGAACACAACAATAAAACAATCACTTGAACAAACAACATTCACTTTTTGCGGTAGTGTTTGGTTATGACATCATACTAGTCTACAAATGGATTTTGCTAACTATTGAATTTTGAAAATACTAAATCTAATTTTAGTTTATAAGAGTATTTCAATGATAGCTAAAACTCTAGTTGAGCGAAATCAAGAGAAGTATGCAAGAATAAAAGCTTCAAAGCCACCGAAGAAGGCTCCTATGTTGACAAAAGAATGAGTTCAAAAACATAGAGAAATAAAATCAGCTTCTCAAGATTTTGAGAAGTAGATTTTATGAGACGTAACGACTACGAAGGCTTGTGATACTTGTTGAGTCTCTCTCAAAAATGATTCCATTCCAACATTTTTGAAGAGCAACGGTTTATCTCGCTATTCCGTCTTATCTGCCTCGATTGGATTTAGTGATAGAGGGACTCATTTCTCCTCATATACCATTCGTGCAAATTAGAAGACAGAGACATGGTTTTGGCCAATATGGAATTTTGGGCCAAATGATAAATATTCCTGTAAATGTTAATTCGATGATCAATTATTTGCCACAGAGAACAGATGATTATTTCCTTAACATCCATATCAAACGTAAGAAAAAAATTCACAAATCAAGTAATTTAAAGGGCTAGGTTTGGAAACGAGATGTAAGGGTTTGGTGAAAATATCTACTTACTTGTATCACTGTATGATATTGAGATTGATGAAGCATGCTTTGATGAAGACATGGAACATGATCATGCTCCTCACGTGAAGAAATGAGTAAAACTATACCTGTTGAAGAAAGTTTAGTCACTCAACAACAAACTCTTTTGTGGAGCGATGACAAATATTTACGAATAGCTCCTGGTGAACGAAATGTTCCACAAAATTTACTTTTTGATGAACATGCCAAAGAAGTGTCCTTTCCTAGAATTTACCTTGGTCAGTATTGAGAGTTTACAGATAATTTAAAAGTTACACCTTTTACGACAGCATGGAGTGACGCATTATCTTCTTTAAATGGCCATGGAAATGACTAAAAGGGAAATGGAAAAGATTAAGAACTCGAGATTCATTAACAGTTGCTTCTAAATCCGTGGGAAAAGATAGTAAGCTCACCAAAGAACAATTCCAGTCTAGAGAATACGTCAATAGCTGCATTGAAAAGAATTTAGTGTTTTTGAATTCGATTCCTAATTCAACTTATTACTGGACACAACTTAAAGGAGATCTGTTTGCAATGATCAGACAATCGGATAAACCCATGCTTTTCTGAACTTTGAGTGCAAACAAAATCGGTTGCCCTAAATTGCTAAAAATTTTGTACAAATTGCAGCACGGCTGTTTGGATATCCCTGACAAGATAGCAGAAGCTCTTCGTTTTATGCAAAAGGTAACATTGGTTAATGAATATGCCGTAACATGTGCAATTTATTTTAATAAACTTGTGGATTGTATTTTAACTTAACTTTAGTTTAAGTGTTTCAGTCCATTTCGACAATATTACATCGTCAACTATTTTAAATGGATTGAATTTCAACATTGTAGTAGTCCACGTGCTCATATTCTTTTGTGGCATTAATAATGCTCCAAAAGAACCTAGGGGAAACGGCATGAATGTAATGATAGCTATGATAAATCAGCTCATGTCTGTTTCTACTGCAAAAGTCTCTAGTAATATCAAACTCATAAACATACTTTTACTTTTTTATGAGTTTGCAGTTTTGAAGCTTCATTTATGCCACCACGATCTACAATGATTTTAATTCCCATGCCAAAAGCAGACACTTGACATGTCAAATATAATGCTGAATACAAGAAATTGTGGAAGAATCTAGAGGACAATGAATATACTAGCATCGATCACTTCTGTAAAGAAAATCACATTCATTCGTAATCGTATTATATCAGTTTACTTCAAGCTGGTATTACACGGCCAAAAGTCTTTCTGAAATGAGAACCTCATCAAAAATGGCATAACCCTCTCAATCCTTTTGTGTTTAATGTTTTAAAGTCTAACATGGACATTCAATTCATCATAGAAGAATATTCTTGTGCTGCTTATGTCGTTGAATACGTAAATAAGACCAATCGTGGTATTAGCAATTTACAACGTAAAATTATTGAAATTATGAATGAGTATCCCTAGTTTGGCATCATTGAAATTGCATGAAAATTAAGCATTGACATGCTCAACTCTCTCGAAATTACTAGTTGAGGCTGCTTGGTATTTTGCTTCATTAACCGATGTCTGCGAGTTCAGTTGTCGTAACTTATATACCTACTGTGTGACCTATTGAGTGACAGCGTAATAGAAAATTGTACAAAGAAATGGAACGAGAAAACATGGGTGATGATACTGCCAACATTTTTAAAAATAATTGGTTTGATAAGGATGATGAGGAACAAGTTCAAACTGGCCGGAATTGGTAACGACACCTTTGACCTTCCACCGATAAATAGTGGGCTCAAGCCCTCTACTTACTCTACCGAATCAACGTTAGTGACAGCATTGACGTAATTTAGATAATTTCCGCTTCACATAAAATATCTTTCGTACGTACATGGTACACACAAGCTTTTTTATATATATATATGAGGTCGATAATTTATGAAGCTGTACCCCACTGTTGGGATTCCCTTGTGGCTAGGTTAGCTAGTTCTTCTAGTACTACTGTGTTGCCCTTGACCGAAAGGACAAGATAATCCGAGGCAGCTTTATCAGCCATACTATGGTCCCTGTTGAAAAATTCATCCAGTACAGTGGCCAAAAAGTATGGCTCCAGCATTGATCCTTGGATACAAGAACTGTGCAGTTGATTTCTTGAAAGCTGGTGTGCACCGCAGCCCTTATATCTGCAAGATAGTTCTTAAGGCATCTATACATATTGGTTTGTACTTGTGTTGTGAAGCCTTCTCAGGATTCTTGGCCACCATAAAGTATCAATTTCTGGTGAAGTACACAGAGGTGGCCAGCATGTACTTATCCTGAATGGAGCCTGCTACAGCAACAGTGTAGTTCATTGCATCTTCAATTGATCTGCCTTGTTTAAATCTGAATTGTTCTTCTGAATGCAGTTTGTCACTTGGTAGTGGCTTGTTGATTTGTATAATATTAACCTTTCAAGTATTTGTATCCACAAGTATTTCAATTATCCACTACCAATTCCTTAAATGCTGATCTCTAAGTAATCCTTCAGTTGGGGAAGACAACTTAGTTGATTTCAATCTTTCTAAAACTCAGTCCTGTTTTATATCTCACAAAAAGGATTCTTCTGTTACTACGATTATCTTCAATGACACTCAGATTTCTAGGCAAGATGACATATCTCTATTGAGGATTACCCTGATTTCTAATCTCTCTCTCTCTTGGCATAAGCACATTACAAATATTGCTTCCTCTGCATCTAAAAAACTGAGTTTTCTCTTTCGATCTCAACTCTACTCTTCTTCCAAGTAGCTATTCACTCTGTACAAATGTGTGTGGTGGTGCAAATCCACACTACCATGGAAAACTGTTCCCACATCTGTGGTGGTGCCCCCAAAACCTTTCTCATGCTTCTAGATTCCATTTAGAAGTGGGCAGTTAGATTAATTAATAACTCATCTCTTACAGTCTCTCTTCACTCTCTGTCTCATGGACATTCTGTTTCTGCTGCATGCCTTTTCTATAGATACTTCCATGAGCACTATTCTTCTGAATTGGGATCTAAAATTCCTGCTCTCTCTTTCAAAGCATTTCCAAACACATGCCACTACCACTCAACATCCTTTTACTGTCCAACCGAGGGGCTCACATCTGGTGAGTATGGGCTTGGCACACCCATCATTCTTCTTTTTCTTGGTGATTTCCTTCTACTTCTCTCTCTCAGGGTAATTCGGATTTTTTTTTTTTTTTTGTCTGGTGCAGCATAAGCCTCAGGCTTCCTTGTACCATATGGCTAATGATAATAATAATAACTTCATACTCACAGAACAAACTTTTGTTTTTCTTCATTTATTCATTCAACTTCTGTTTTCTGGAACAACCCTCCTCATACGTATTTCCCGATGATTACAATCAACAGAAGTTCAAGTTTAATGTCAGCAAATATCTTTTTTCATCCTCTCAACCTCCTACCCATGCGCGCTACTAAGTACTGTAGGTTATAATCTCTCACAAAGTTATAATACCTCTCGTGTTTGGGGTTTTCATTAAAAAAAAAAAAAAATTCCTTAAACTGATAATAAAGCTATGGGTCTGTAGGACTTATAATCATCTGGGGGATGATTTTGTGGATTTTTTAGAATTAACCTCAGACTTGCTAGTTTCCATTCTGTTGGAATATTATCTAAACAGCATTGCCCGTGCTCTATTCTCCTGAGCTTGGAGCCATTCCAGCTTAGAGGAAGCTAGGTGCACTGAGTTTTCTAGAGTTAAAACTGACCTGGTCAATTGTGGTTACCCAACCCATATATTAGACAAGTGCTTGCTGCAAGTGCAAGAGCTTACGACCCGCCCGACTCATCCCCACATGACAATATGCCTACCGCCTATATCCCCTACTATCCGGGCATGTCCGACCAGATTTTCAAAATCCTCCGGGAATACCGCATAAAATGCATTCAGCTACCTGGTAGAAGCTTACGTTCTCTGATTTCTAAGATGAAAACTCCAGTCGCCCCTCTTTTTGCTGGAGTGGTATACCGCATAACTTGCAAAGATTACAAAAATGTGTCTACTGTCATGTGCCTCTGCACATGCCAGTAGACACATTTGGTTATATGGGAGAGCTCGAGGTGCCTTCAAGACTGCCTTGCAGAGCATGACAGATCGATTCACCTTGGTGACACTGATCACTCCACAATCACGGAACATTTCTGGTCGAGTCACCATGACCTTAACCCTAAACGCAATTACAAAGTGATCAACCAATCCCGGCACTTCCACCACCACCTTTGTCTAGAATCATTAAACATATCATGCAATTCAAGAACCTTGAATCGCTTCAAGGGCACAAGACTACACCCTACCTTGGAATCAACTGTATTGAAGCTTCACAAACACTGGCAGCAAACCCACACACATCCATGTACCAACAATGAACGCCAATCTAGTATATAAAATGCTCAATCATGTAGCCATTTACGCACAAGAGCACGCACAGCTCTTAAATCTTTATCTCTAATGTCCATATTCTGTTAGAATCTGTATACGTTATAATGCTGAACAAAGGGTCCATTTACGGTGAAAGTTCAATTTTTATTCATTAAAATTTGTCATTGGATGTATACTGTACAATAATTTTTATTTTCTGATATTTCCATTTTCTCAGAGCTAAGTGCTAGATCATCTGGGGGAAACAGGGCATCAAGAGTATTTTTTATGGTATCTTTCTGTGTAAAGGTTTGGGCCTATCTGATATAAACAGTTGACTGTTTCTGCTCTTGGTAGTTAATTAGTAACAGTCCGATAGACCACAGCCTATGTGTCAGTGGTCCCAGATGTTCCAACTAGAGCCTGCCAAAAGTTTTTTTTTTTTTTTTTTCCTGTCTTCGGATCAGTGCATTATAGAGGTCCTCAGGATTTTATATTTCTCTCTTTTGCATTTATTTCATTTAGGGTCCAATTTGTTCTAATTTTTGGAAATGTTTTCTAATTCTGATTTACCCTTTACCCAAGGTACAAGGCTCAGGACAGCATTAAATCCAGACTGCATTTTCTGCATGGATTGGTTAGAGGCTTTTATCGGTGCTTTTGTTATTTATTTAATTTTTTTTTTGTTTGTTCATTATCATCTGTTTCATTTTAGTTATTCCGAGGAATTCCTAGCAAAATGTGCCTCAGTGGGCACATTTTGCTAGGAGGGGTTCCACATCCTGATGACACACCAATTTAAAAGTTATGGACTGGTGATTGGATGGTCCATACCTCCTCACACCCCAGTAGACATATTTGGTTGTAGTTGCTAGTGTGGCAAAAATGGCGTCAAATGGTTCTACTGCAGGTAGGCACATTATATGGGTAGTTTAACACCCTGAATAATGTAGTGGCTAGGAAGTCTTTCAGCTTTTGGCCATTAGTGGTACCACTCTGGTCATCAGTATGACTATACCATAGTTAGCAACAATTGGGATCCATGGACACAAGCAGTCTGACACAGCGTAAGAGAGCAAAAGCACTCTGAATCGATGCTTGTGGCTATGTCTTCTCCTGCTCTGCAATACTGGGAGATCACATGGAGGGAGCCCAACTGGCTTGTGGCATGGACACATGCTACCAGCAGGGTACACACTGCATTTACCTTAATAGTTGTGAGAGTAGTGTTTCTTACTACTGTGGCTGCCTATGTTGTGTCAGTAGAAGATTTCAACATTTTTTTTTTTTTTTTTATGTGAACCCCAAACACGAGAGGTATTAGAACCTATAGTACTTAGTACCATGCTTGGGTTGGAGGTTGAGAAGACGAAAGAAGATATTTGTTGACATTGGACTTGAACTTCTGTAGATTGCAATTTTCAGGAAATACGTATGAAGGAAGGTTGTTCCAGAAAACGGCAGTTGAATGAATAAATGGGGAAGATGAAAAGTTAGTTCTGTGGGTTTGAAGTTGGACAGTAAATGGATGTTGGCTGGTAGCGGCACGTGTTCGGACTGTTTTGAAAGAGAAAGCAGGAATTATAGAAGCCAATTCAGAAGAACAGTGCCCATGGAAGTATCTGTAGAAGAGGCATGCAGCAGAAACAGTACATCTATGAGAAAGCGAGTGGAGAGACTCTGTTTGAGATGAATCATTAATTAACCTAACTGCCCTCTTCTGAATGGAATCAAGAAGCCTGAGAGAGGTTTTGGGGGCACCACCCCAGATGTGGGAACAATATTCCATGGCAGGGCAGATTTGCGATTTACGCAGAGTGAGCAGCTGTTTGAAAGAAAAGTAATGCG
The DNA here is from genome assembly GCF_048544385.1 of Mastigoproctus giganteus. Lineage (NCBI taxonomy): Eukaryota > Metazoa > Arthropoda > Arachnida > Uropygi > Thelyphonidae > Mastigoproctus > Mastigoproctus giganteus. The sequence continues at coordinate 111,214,280 of NC_143585.1, forward strand.
AAGAGCGAAAGAGAAAACCAAGTTTTTTAGATGCAGAGGAAGCAATATTTGTAATGTGCTTGTGCCAAGAGAGATTAGAAGTCAGGGTAATCCCCAAAAAGAGATATATCATTTTGCCTAGAAATCGGAGTGTCACTAAAGATAATCATAGGAGCAGAAGAATCCTTTTTGTGAGATATAAGACAAGACAGAGTTTTAGAAGGGTTGAAATCAACTAAGTTGTCATTGCCCCACTGGAGAATTACATTGAGATCAGCATTTAAGGAATTGGTAGCAGATTTTCGAGAAGTTGAAGCTGTTTGAGCAGGACAAGGTTTCTCAAAATGGAAAGTGGAATGCAATGTGCTATCATCGGCAAAACTATGGATAGGATTTCCAGTCAATGGAAGAAGGTCATTGATATACAAGAGGAAAAGAGTGGGGGAAAGAACTGAACCTTGGGGGACACCGGCATTAATGGAGAAGTTAGAAGACAGAGAGCCATCTACCATCACCCTCAGTGAGCGATCAGAGAGAAAACTGGATAACCAATTACTAAAAACTTTTGGCAAACCATACGATGGAAGCTTGTTTAGAAGACCTTTATGCCAAACACGATCAAAAGCCTTTGAGATGTCAAGAGCAACTACTTGTGTTTCACCGAACCTTTCCATTGATTTAGTCCATAAATGGGTAATATAAGCCAGAATATCACCAGTGGATCAACACTGACGGAATCCATACTGGCGATCGTTGATCAGACGGAAGATTTCTAGGTAGTTTAAGAATTAGCGGTTAATTGATTTCTCCATTACTTTAGAAAGAGTAGAAGTAATTGCAATGGGACGATAATTGGATGGGAGAGATTTGGCACCCTTTTTGGAACTGGCTGGATATGAGCAAATTTCCAAGCAGAAGGAAAAACACCTTTGAAATAAGAAAGTGAAAAAAGGCGGAGTAAGTTCAGGAACACAGGTTTTGAGAACAAGTGGAGAAATACCATCAGGACCTGGAGCTTTCTTAGCATCAAGATTCATCAAAATCCTTCTGATATCCTTTTGACGGAAGACCACAGGAGGCATTGAATGGAGCATGTTGGGAATGGTGGGAGGTGTTTTACCAAGATCATTAATACATGAGCTGGAAGAAAAATGGGATGCTAGCAGGTCAGTTTTATCCTTGGCTGAAGTGTCAACAGAACCATCTGATTTGGACAGAGGTGGGATCAGAGATGGGCAAAGGTTGCGGCCAATAGCCTTGGCAAGCGACCAGAATGCTCGGCTACCATTAGGGCAAGAAGCAAGTTTTCTACTCTTAGCCTGTTCAAACTCTAGTTTGGACTGATTAATAACTGCTTTTCAATTGTTGCGAGCTTTGGTGTAGGCAGAAAATGAAACTGAAGAATTAGAAACAAGCCAATTACGATATGCAACATTCTTCTCTTGAACAGCCTTAGCACATTTATTAGAAAACCAAGGTTTAGATAAAGGACGAGATTTTAAAGTGGAGAGTAGGATAAAGGATTCCATTCCTGCAAGAATTTTTTCACTGACACGATCTGAGCAAACTTTGACATCAGAAGTTTTGAAACAGTAATCCGACCAAGGAAAAGAAGTCTTGCAGGTCATCCCATTTTGGATTCTTGTAATGCCAAACAGCACGAGGTTGGGAACAGCTATGAGATAAAGGTTCCATTGGAGAAGAGACAATCACCAAGTTGTGATCTGAAGTGCCTAAAGGACCTCTCACTTCGACCATGTACTTAGAAGGGTTGTTTGTGAGAAAAAGATCAAGCATATTGGCTGTATGATTGGGATTGTCTGGTATTCTTGTAGGTAAATGAACAATCTGTGCTAGGTCATTAGTAATTGCAAAAGCCTCAGCATCTCGACCTGCTGGGTTGGTGTGACTAGAAAACGGAAACCAGCTGGAGTTGTGAACATTAAAATCACCAAGGAAAATTACCTCACTGTTAGGAAAGTTGGACTGGAGAAAGTCAAGTTGCAAAGAGAGGAAGTCAAAGAGCTCCAAGTGATTAGTGGAGTTGGGAGAATGGTAGAGACAGCAGATGAATTGGACGTAATGAGATAGAGAGATTTTAAGCCAGAGAAGATCAAAGAGAGGAGATTCCAAATTGCCAAGTCTCTGACAGGGAATATCAGAACGGACATATGCACAAGTACCACCTTTGAGGCGAAAGGAATCATACAGCGAATAATTTGGGCACCTGAGTTGAGCAGTAGTTGAATCAACTGATAACTGAGATTCAGTCAGAAAAAGTACATGGGGTTTGGCAGACTGCAAGTGGAAATGGACATCGTTCAGATTAGAATTGAGACCACCTGTATTTGTGAAATGAATTAGGAAGTGCTTGGGAGGTTTAGATTTTTTTCACAGATAAGCCTGCTCTATTAGTTTGACAATTCATGGTGCATTCAATAGTAAGAAAAAGTGGGCGGGACAGGCTGTATGAAGTAATGAAATATGGCGTACACATGGTAAGAATATACCCAGATCCTTGACATAATGTGGCCTCAGCAATGCTCCCCACATGCACACTTCTCGGACTCCCTCCAGTCACTATCTGGCAGAGTAGAGGTAGCAAGATTATACACTAGCTGATCCGTAAGCTTCCTAGAGAGTTACCAATAGGTTCGGTCCGGTGTACTAACTAGCGGCCGGCCTGCGAACACCGTTTTAGAGCTGTACCCTCGAAATGTAAGGAATATTGGATCTCGCCACGACGTTCATCATAACCTCAAAGGAAGGGTTGACCGGAACTTAGCTCTAGAGACTAAACGTGGGTTGCACCACTTCAAGCCTCCAATAAGCAAAGTGGTGGTATTGCACCAGTTGATGAGAGTCATCTACCACCTAGTACTGCCTGGTAACATAGAGGGTCGGCGTTCCTCCATATGGTGTGGGCGCCACACCTCGACCCCCTGCTTATGTTGGTTCACACCTGGGTGGTCACCCGCCATGTACTTGTGCATGGAGGTTATACCCAGGATTACTAACAGTCCCTCCATCGTGAAGTTGCAAGCAGAGGATTTGGCTGTCACAGACTGTCCAGACTTCGCCGAAATTGGGTCCACTTGACTTGAGTGTTACCCAAATATCAGTTCCATCAGCATTTTAGAATCCCAGGTAGCAAGTACAGCTTGTCTGGCATATCTGAGAGAATGTCTGTGACAACGTCAAGGACAACCTCAACATTTGGAATTACAGGGAATAATCCTGCACAATACCACCATGAGTGTAGCGCTCCTGTACAGTTAGTAGGTCAATTTCTTCCTCCTCTATTCTGATTTTAATTTCATTCACAATGGCTTGGGCCCTTTGAGCATTCAGCTGCACAAACGTGAGCACCTTGTCATTAGTCACATTATAGTCGGAGTCCATAATTTGTCTTGGATTTCAGCTTGTCAACTAATCTTAGATACATGGGACGGGACATTTACTATTACATATAGAATAGGTGTAGTTAAGCCCAGCTGCTTAAGAAGTGGCATACTTTTGGTCTGCGCTCTTGTTTTTGCTTTTTGCGTAATTCCTGCATGTGTTGCCCTTCTGCTGACACTGATGTAAAGTGTGGCCATACCTTAGATATTTCAAAAATTTAGTCAAGGGGAAAGTGTTCCCTGTACCTCTCAACTGGTCGTCAGCCTAGATTGGTCATTCCTTGTTAGGATCTGCCAAATCCTGGGTGACAAGTTTGTAATGCAGTTGTCAAAAGTCCTTGGCCATTTCTAACTGTGTTATCTTTCCTTGGAAGGTTTTGTCATAAATTTCACTTTTTAGTGAGTTTGCACTTTTTGATTTCTCAGCATCAATGATAATTATTGATGGCCTCTGATTGATGGCCATCAATAATTTCATTCACAATGGCTTGGGCCCTTTGAGCATTCAGCTGCACAAACGTGAGCACCTTGCCATTAGTCACATTATAGTCGGAGTTGGATGAGCCTTTATGAACTCAGCATCCAGTTTGGTGACATTCTCTATTAGAATTCCTGTGATTCTTATTTTCTGCACACTTTTCACCTTGACTTTCTTGACGTGTGTTTTGGCTCCTTTTTTACTAGTTCTTTGACTGTTTCATTGGTTTCTAATGTTCCCTTATGCCTTACGATCATGAAGTTCTTTTCCCTAGATGAGGGTTTCCAGCTGTTGTAGTTTGCTCGTGTGTGTACTAAGCACCTGCACATAGGACATAACATAATTTTTCCTTTGTTGTGAGTTCAGCTCAGTCACAATAATCTGGATTATTATCTCTGTTACAGTAGTCTCTGTATCAAGCCAATACTGAATAATTTGTTGGTGCATTGCTGTAGTGATCCTGTTAGGTTGTGTTTCTCTAGCTGCAGCCTAGGGACAGCTGTGACGTCCAGGGGGATTTTAGGTTTTGGAGTTGTTTATATTGGTTTTCTGCTGCTCTGAGTTGGTTGGTCTCCATTTTAGTTCTTAGTCTGGTTTCGTTTGTCCTTGTTTAGACTTTTGAATCTATGTTTGCTCAATTCCTTCTTTTCGTTAGTCTTACAGGAATCCATTGGGCTAGAGCTTTTTTCACCCTGACATTATTTCCCTGAGTTGCTGCTGTGGGATGATTTAGTGAGTGAATGATCTACATGCCAGAGCCCTGTGCTTCCACTTGGACGGGGGCCTTGTTACAAATTCCGCCCCATTTATCTCTTGATCATTCTGAACAGCTACTTGCCTGGTGTGTCTCCTTTGTTTTACAACTGGTACTGTGGTCTGCTAAAGTCTGATCCCAAAGTTTACATTACAAAGTGGTTGAAAAGAATTGGGGTGTGCAAATTGAGTAAATGCAATCGACAAGGTTTTCAAAAATGAATCATGCAATGCCTCATTTATGGATTTACAAGAAATACTTGACAAGGAGGTGCAGAAAGGACAGACAGGACAGGAAGGGGTTGGTTATGCTCTTTTGCCAATTTTCTTTCAAAAATCGTGTAGAAGGAAGTGGTTAAATCACATTGGTCCATTTGATGTCATAAGGGAGGCAGCAAAGGAGGCAAACTTAGCCATAATTATGAGAGCATTTTTGGTTTCAGGTGAGGTCCCTATGGACTGAAGATAAGTGAATATATCCCCAATTCACAAAGGGGAATCAAAAGGTGGCATGACTAATTACAGACCTGTCAGTTTAACATCAATTTCACAGAAAATTTTTAAACAAGTAATACAACAATGTAGTTATACTCAGTGGTGAGCTGTAGTGGGCTTGCGAGAGTCCATTGTTTTATTTTTTTTGAAAATTTGTGAGCCAATTGTTGAAACAATCATTTATTTTACAAACGAAATTCTGAATTTAATTATAGAGTATCCACAGCCGGAACTATAGTGGGTCGAGTGGGGGCCCCATCCCCAGCATTTTAATAGCACAGTCGGCCAGTTATGTATTTTAAAATTGCTTCATTTTTGAGTTAATTACAGTCGGACCTCTGTTTAATGAACTTCTTTATAGCAAATTTTTTTGATTCCCTCTTGGTAATTAAATTTAAATAGTTTCCATTGAATGAAGAAAATTTCCATGTAACGATCGGATTAGAAGAGACAACTGTGTAAGCATTGTTCTCACCTCTGGCCTTTAGTCAATTTAGGTAATTAGAAAGTGCGAATTAAGGGTGAAAGGGATTACCTTTTCACAATGTTAGTGGTGTCTGTAAAACCTATGCAGTCACACACCGAGAAGTTGCGCTAGTCAATATGCTTTCCATAGCCAGTCAGAGGATTAAGAATATTCCCGACATGGATTATAGCCTCTGGTCAACCTGTGTTGTGGTTTCCCTTTACTCCGACAAACGGGCGTGTGTTTATCAAAGAAGTGAGTGATTCACCCTTTCCAGTAAATTTCTCCTGTCTATATGTTTACATGGTCACAGTAGCTGAATATCTGTGTGATTCCGATATTTTGTACTTTATTCAAAGAACTAGTGAGAGTAGCAATGTGGGGGTGGGGAGTGAGGCAACTAAGATATTATATAAACTTATATAAACTGGCCATAAGCCTTACCGGGGTTTCCCTGGTAAGACTTATGGCCAGTCTGCCTCTGTCGATAGAGAAAAAAAATATGAAATTGTGAAACACTGAGCGAAATGAAAGACCACGTGATATTGCAAGTGCTACAGGCCTAAATGAAGCAATGCCTAGAATTAGAAAGAATGCAGAGAAAATAAAAACTTTCATAGCAGGAACAACTCAAAGTGCAACAAAATCCATTAGATCAAGACACAAAGAATTGGAAGTGATGGAACATCTGTTTAGATAGAAGATCAAACAAAGAACAAGTTTGCTTACGATAGAAACGAAAGCATTAGCAATATTTTATTACGTAATAGTCGTAATAAAATACTTACGTATTTTATTGCGATAATTTATTGTGTTTGGTAACGTTTTGGTTACAAATGTGTGTTCAGCCTTGGGTGGTCGGCACATAACCCTATTTTTCCTATAGGTCCTGTTATTTATGTTGCACAATTTTGCATTGCATGAGGGTTTCTTGGAACACAACTATCGTGCTATATGAGGACTGGCTGTATTTGTTTTTATATTGTGGAATGTTTTGTGATAGTTTTTATGTTATTTGTGATATGGGAAATATTTCATGTTATTTTTTATTTGTAATATTAAAATTTTTTATCTTGGAAAAAATGTATCCATTATATTTCCCTAGTTTTTAAAAAAAAAAAAAAAAAAAAAAAAAAAAGAGACGAATAAAAAAGTTGCGCATGTGCTGAGCACGTGCAGTAGATGGTTATGCAAAACATCTTTCACGTTTCTTTTAGGTATTTTGATTTGTATATATCGATTACAAAATAAAAGAGCTTTTTTTTTATTGTAAATATTTTATTGATCGTTCACAGATTTTCATAATTTCTGTAAGACACGATACAATGGATTTATGATAACTAAAGAGATGTATACTTGCAAGAGCAACGTACCTAAATATCTCTGTAAAATAGCACTGATTGATTTACCGATCTTGTAGTTGAAGCGATATACACAGTTGTTAGGGGAACCTAACAATGGAATGTAACGAAAATGCAAGACGAAAAAAGAAATTGTTGCAATCATACTTACTGCAGTAGTAACTTCAGGAAGCATGATTGCAACGGCATACTATTAAAAAATTCTAAAAAGTTAGAACTCCAGGCATTGTCGTATGTAATTATCATTGTAAGGTGAGGAGCATGATGACCAGGTTTTTAAGGTTTTTTTTTTTTTAGATAGACCTAGGACTTTGCACATTCACTTATACACATGGTTAAGGGATGTAATAAGCCACATCTGTCCCCCCCTGACTCGAGATATCATACCAGTCACGAAAAATGCGTCACACGCTCGAATCACACTACTAGTAGTGTGAGCGTGGGAAGTGCCTCTAGTGAAGCCGCGGATGATGTCATTTCTATGATCGATCAAATTTACTCTGTAGAAATTCGGAAAAACTGCGAGCCCATTGCTAAAATATTCACAGCTCACCACTGGTTATACTGTATTCGTATCACAGCATGGATTTGTTAAGGGACGTCTTGTCTGACCAATCTGCTTGGATAATGCAGTTAGAAAGGAACTGGATGCAAAAAATAATTTTGATATCATATATTTGGATTAAGAATAGTTCAAGTAAGCCACAGGTTTTTGCTACACTGGCAATAAAAAAAAAAAAAAAACCAGCTAGATAAGAAAATACAAATTATATGCTTCCCTCATCACACAGGTAAATCCAGTTGACCCCTGAATGTATTCAAACTGCCAGCCTTAATTACCTGCGAGGGTAACTTATTCTAGTAATCAACAACTCACTATCTACAAGAAAACTGTCTACAATCTAATCTAAACCTCAACCCCTGATTTGAATTTATGACCCCTAGTTCTGAAATTCTTTATAACAGCGAGAATTCCACCTTCATTCATTTTACTAATCCCTCTCAGAGGCTTATAAACCTCAATCAGATCACCTCTGAGGTGCCTGGTTGCAATCTTTTGTAGCCCACATAATTGGAGTGTTTTTTCCTTATACTGTCATTCTTCTGCTGATCTCACCATTCGAATTGCCATCTTTGGATCCTCTCAAGAAGCTCGGTGTCTTTTTTCAGATGAGGTCTCTATGCTTGAACACAGTATTCTAATAAATGTGGTCTTAAAATTGCCTTATGCAGTGGGATTATGACTTCCGTATCTCTACAGGATAATGTTTGATAAATCAGATGCTCCCATTCAGGTGATTTATGCAAATTCAAAAGTTACATGATCGGCATGTTGTCATGTAGTTTTCAAAACTTTTTAAATATAATTTTAATTAAAAAAGGAATTGTTGACACACCTGCCATAGATTAAAATACACTATAAAATCAGACTGAGGGGTCAAGATTTTGTCCCCTCAATATTAGTACATTATAAAGATACCAAATATATACATGGTCTTTTAATGATCTTTATAAAGTGATGCATGTATATAATGCATGCGGTACAACCTCAGTGTCGGTGATAACACCAACACCCATGTTATTTTCCAAAATAAAATTTTCCTGTTTTTTTTTTCTCTCTAATTGTTAATATGAATATGCAATGGTCTAAACAAGCATTTTTGTTTACTTCCGGGAACTGGGAGACGGCTCGAAAAACGCCTTTCCGATCACAAAAGAGCAATCCGCTTAGCGGATGTGGAGCACGTCTGGGCAACCCACCACAACATAGATCCACACTGCGATGTCGTGATTATGGATAAGTCCCGCCATTATCTGCGCTGCGCCTGGTTGGAATCGTTAAACATCAAATGCTCCAATACCTCAGTGAACAGGAACAGTGGTTGTCAAGTTCACCCTATCACCGAAGCAACGATCCTGTCCATTGACAATGCTGGCCACGTCCACAAACATCACAACCTCAGGCTTCAACCTCAAACAATTAGCCACGCGCTTCACGTACCAGATTGGCAGTACATGCCTCCATTCTAACTGTCATTTCATATCAACTGAAGAAGGTTAACTAGATAACCGAAAACTTTATGTATCTAATCTAATATATGTATATTTCCTGTTATTAAACCTGTTACAATCTATATTTTTGTATCCGTTTCGCTCTGAGCAACTGTAATTTTAATTTTAATAGAAGCGTTTTTGTTGTGAGCAAAATCATTTCGGTTCACTTATGTCAGTTAATTTACATATTTCAAGTCTCTCTCTCTCTCTCTCTCTCTCTCTCTCTCTCTCTCTCTCTCTCTCTCTCTCCCCCTTCCCTCCCTCCCTCTTCACAGCTCATTCTGTTTGATTGCTAAGTGGGGGCAATAAGCACAACTCATTTTATTGTTGAAAAACATATGTAAACATTCCATATTAGCTATGGAAAGATTACATTGGTATTTATCGCTTGTTAACAGCCTCCGCAGCCTAGTGGGAGTAGCATCCGCTCTTTGAGTAGACTGGGATTAATGCCCCTGACCCCAAAATGTGGTCGAGCTGCCAACCCGCACTGGACCAGCGTGGCAGATTATGGTCCATTTCTCTCAGCACGAATTGTTGAGGAGGCTTCCATCCCACAGTGGGTTGATAATGGCCGCAGTTTACCTTTTACCTCTTATTTCCCAAAGCAAGTTCTTTTTCATGAAATGAGATAATAAATTTTATTGTTATCTATATTCATGGCATCAGCCAGCTTTTGTTACATTATGCCATCCTGCCATCCTCGTGTCACACAGCAGACTTTTTATTGTCAAGATTTTAAACAAAAAGGGGAGGGAGGCAAAAAAATAAAGTTTAGGAGATATGCAGAAGACAAAGAACACTGTATTTCATGTTAAAGAGTCAAAAGGAATTGCAGACCTGTGTTGACCTCATCTATTATTCACTCAACTAGTGCTAAAGTGGTCTGGTACAAATTTTGGAAAATGGAAGCAAAATACACATCTCACTCTTCATTGATCCTCAAGTGTAATGGATGCTCTGTTGCAGAATCAGTAAAGCATTCATTGTGCCACTTAACACACAAGAGCTACAATGTGCTCTAACCCTTACTTATTAAAAAATTCTAAAAAGTTAGAACTCCAGGCATTGTCGTATCTAATTATCATTGTAAGGTGAGCATGATGACCAGGTTTTTAAGGGTGTTTTTTTTTTTTTTTTTTAGATAGACCTAGGAACGTTTGCTGTATGACCAGATGTCATCCATTATGAAATGATTAAGCACCCTTTTCCCAAATTCATGGATCGTTTGCTCTTTCTGTATAACAATATCTTTCTTGAAGAGCAGCTTTCTCGATGCCTAGTGCAAGGTAACTGTCCTTGCTTTTGCTAAGTCAGGAAAGGATCCAGAAATTGCTTTTTGCTATCAGCCTATTGCTCTAACTAGATATTTGTGCAAAACCATGGATACAATGGTCAACCCTTGTTATATATGCTATTTAAAATGAAGTGATGTCTTTTCCAGCATTCAGTGCATCTTCCAAAGAAACATTTACCCTGGACCATTAAGACTGGAATCTTCAATTCAAGATCTTTTCCTTAAATGACAACACCTGGTGTCAGTCTTCTTTGACAGAGAAAAAGTGCATGATACTGGTTATCAGCAGCGACTCTTCATCCATCATTAAGAACCTGTAGGTAAAAGACCCATTAGGTAGCACTGATTAATAATGTGGAATTTAATTAAAGAAATAACTACTATAAAGTGTAAAGGCAAAGACTTTCCCTTTCATAAGGGTGACTACAGAGATCTCAGACAGTTTTTAAATAGTGTGCAATTGGACCAACTGATGATGTTACATACAGCAAATTCTAAATGGGAAATATTCAGGGAAGTAGTCAAAGAAGCTACTGTGCTTTTCATACCAAGAAAGAAATGCTATTCAAGGCTTAGACCTAAGTGGATGTCAGATGAATTATTGAGATACATATAAATTATCAGGTGATACAGAAGCCTATGGTAGATACAAATTAGTTTGTAATCAAGTCACAAAAGAGATTAGGCAAGCTAAGGCTGATTATGAGAAGTCAGTGGCAAAGAATGCAAATAAAAACAGCAAAGTCTTCTATGCTTATACAAGGGATGATCATTTAATTCGCAGACTTTAGCAAGATCTTATCTGAATTGTCATCATCTGAATCTTCTATGGATTTCTCCTTCTCGAAATACTCCCTCTTGAACTTTACACACTTTTGCCACTGTTGTACCCATGCATTAAATACTTCTTGCAATCCATTTTTCGAAAGGCTGCAAAGTGTTTCCATTACGGCTCTGACAGTATCATGTGTCGGATGCTAAACACTTGCCTTTCAGAGCTTTCATCAGACATAGAAACAGGAAGAAATCACACAGGCTAAGCAATTTGGCTTTGCAAATTGCAGCATCTGGAAACTATGCAACTGTAAGGTGATATGACAGGTGTTAAAGGCTTTGAATGGATGTATAGAAGTATGCCTTCAGCTAATGGATGGTTGGTTCTAGTAACCAAATTCTATCCTTTGTTGTGGAAGTGGGTAATTTGAATAAATTCAAGGAAGAACTAGACAGACAAACTGTTGGATGGGATGGACAGGTAATGTGGTTTCTTTTTTTTTCTTTCTTTTTTTTTTTGCTGATGCTTTCTTGCATCATTTTCCTCTATTAACAGGAATACTTGGTCCTATCCTTATTCTGGTTGCAGTTTGCAGCATCTTGTGCAAGTTTATATGCTGCTGTTGTGCTTCCCATAGAGACTATCAACTTTCATTTTCATTCATGATTGAATTAGGCCAACTTAGAAGAATTAAATTTAACAGACTCAGTTTGCACTTCAAAATGCATAATCTTTTTGCAGTAAGCTTCTAGATTCCATTCAAAAGAGGGCAGTTAGATAAATTAACAACTCATCTCTAACAGAGTCTCTCCATTCTATCTTATAGACATTCTGTTTCTGTTGCATGCCTTTTCTATAGATACTTCCATGGGCACTGTTCTTCTTCTGAATTGGCTTCTATAATTCCTGCTCTCTCTTTAAAAGCAGTCCGAACACATTCCCTCATCGGTCAACATCCTTTTACTATCCAACTTTTCTTCTACTTCATTTATTCATTCAACTTCCATGTTTGGGAACAACCTGCCTTCATAAGCATTTCCTGAAAATTACAATCTTCAGATGTTCAAGTTTAATGTCAATAAATATCTTCTCACCCTCCAACCCATGCACAGTATAAAGTACTATAGTTCTAATACCTCTCGTGTTTGGGATTTTCATTAAAAAAAACAACAACAACAAAAAAAAAAAAAAACAGTTTACAGCAAAATTCCTACATGATCTAAAGTGTCAGTTGTAATTATTATTCTGACTGTAATAATAAAAAAAAATGAACATATGATTACTTTAAACCAAATGGAATTTATATTTTATTTCTTATTTGTTGAAGTGAATATATACAGATATAAATTTTTTTGCACATTTTATCAAAATATACCTGTATGTATATTAAAATGTTATTTAGATTAGAGTAGATGTCCATCTGACAGACAGTAATGTTATGTCACCAGAAGCATTGTGTCTTGAACTCTTGGGAACTCTGAGAAGAGCTATGAATCAACAGGCAGAAGTGAGAAACCTTCTCTATGAGGTTAGCTAATTCAGCATTAGATAGAAATTGTATCAATAACTTATATTAAAAGTCTGTTTTGTGTAAAATGAAATTTAACTATTGATTTTGAATCAATTTTGTAGGTGATCTTTATGGATGAAGCATATAGCCTTAAATTGGTTGCCATATATGAATAATTTTCACTGATTTGTTGGTTTATTTATTTATTGTTTTACCTTCTATTTCTATTTTTATTTTATGTTTAATTTTATATATATATACAGTCGAACTTCCCTATAACGAATTCGATAAATCCAGTGAAAAAATTCGTTATAGAGAAATTTTGTTATACAGAGAATATATTTTTTATTAGAAATTGTTATTTAATTAGAAAACGAAAATGAATCTACATTTATTTTTAATGTATTTTATTTCAAAAACACTTATTATTTAAATTACGTTTACACAATTTTCACCAGTAAGTGTCACAAAGTAAAAAAAATACGTAATTTTCGTTTGCACAGTACAATTAAAAAATGTCTGATTCTCAAAGAAAACCTCACATTTGTTCAGAGCATTAAAAACATTATCAGAAACATTTTCACAAAACTGTAGACCCATACAAACCATTTTAAAAGCATTAATCATTTCTTCACGAGTTGACTTTTCTACAGGTTGTTCTGATGTGTCTTCAGCGTCATCGTTAATTTCTTCGTGATCATGGTCGCGTCTAACACTGTTACTGTTCAGCATTATTTCATCTTCATTTCGATGTTCTGTTGTAGTCAGATCTTGATCTACATAAACATAACTATCCAGTGTTATTTCATTTTCGATGTTTCTGGACGATTCTAATAACCAAAGGTTTTTCAGTGTGAAAGGGGCAGTTCATCTTGTTCATCCAGTTGATGTTCGACTTCTGTATTCAATGCAAATCCCACTTTCGAAAAACAATTTTCAATAGTGTATTCAGTGATATCCTTTGTCCAAACTTTTGCCAGTTCAGAGATGCAATCCCTAAGGTTAATTGTAACTTCCAAGTTTCTATTTTCTGATAATGCATTGACAATCTTCATTATTATTCTCTTTCGATAATGAAATTTAAAATTTTTAATAATGCCTTGGTCCATTGGCTGGAGTTTTGACGTCATGTTTGGTGGTAAAAACAAAAATTTCACACTTTTATTAAATTTGGCAGAAATACTGGCAGGATGTGCTGAACAGTTGTCAGTTACCAACACAATTTTCCTTTTTTCTTTTGTTATAAGCTTGTCTAGTTTTAATATCCAGTCTTCAAAGATATCACTGGTCATCCATGCTTTTTTATTAAAGGTGTAGTCAACTTCCAAAGATTTTGTGCCTCTAAAACATCTTGGGTTTTTTGATTTTCCGATGACTAAAAGTCTTAATTTTTCGCTTCCTGTCATATTTGCTCCAACTATCACAGTGATTCTTTCTTTGCTTTGTTTTCCGCCAAAACAGTTATCATCCTTAAAAGAAAGTGTTCTATTCGGTAAACATTTAAAGAATAAACCCATTTAGTCAGAATTAAAAACATCCTTAGGTTCATATTCTTCCAAAATCTTCTTTAAGGTATTGTTCCTCCAAATGTTGCAATCTTCTTCACTTACATTAACACTTTCTCCAATTTAAATTTATCTAGCCACCCAGATAAATTAAATTTATCTAGCCACCCAGTACTTGCATTAAATGATGTATGTCCCAGGGACTGTGCAAATTTCAGAGCTTGTTTCTTAATTATTGGACCCGATATTGGTATATTCTTTTCACGTATCATTTGCACCCATTTTAGAACAGCTTTATCAACATCTTCATATATACACAACTTAATTCGCTTCTTGTCTGCTCCTCCTCCTCCTTCAATTGCATTTAAAATTGATTCTCGATTTTTAAAATCATAGATAAGCTGCTTGCAGGTATGCCATATTTCTCTGCAATATCTTTTTTCTTAAAACCCTAGTCAATATCATGAAGAATCTTTACTTTATCATTAATACCTAAACTCTTCGTATTCACTTTCTCTTCGACATTGTTTCCACAAATGTAAAAATTACTGGACTGCAGCTCTTGCCGATACATACACCGCAAACTTTGCTGCGCTGGCCATACAGTGAATTGTTAGTACCGCCTACTCAATGACATGCGCTTGCGAATTCAACAGTATCACGTGACTTTTCCTATCAATCATTTTGAAGAAATATACGACTTTCATTCATATAAACACGAAAGAAAATTTACGGTTAATGTATGCTGTATGTTGCTTTTCAGAAAAAAAAAAAAAAAAAAAAATTACAAGAGCATATAGCCTTTGTGATTGATGACAAATTGTTCTAAAAGAACGAAATTAAAAAAAAAAAAAAAAAAAAAATTTCATGAAAACCATCTACTAGGAGTCCAGTTAGATGAGAACGGACATATCATATAATGATTGACAGGAAGGTCACACGGTTTTTTTTTTTTTTTTTATGTGAACCCCAAACACGAGAGGTATTAGAACCTATAGTACTTAGTACCGTGCTTGGGTTTGAGGTTAAGAAGATGAAAGAAGATATTTGTTGACATTGGACTTGAACTTCTGTAGATTGTAATTTTCAGGAAATACGTATGAAGGAAGGTTGTTCCAGAAAACGGCAGTTGAATGAATAAATGTGGAAGATGAAAAGTTGGTTCTGTGGGTTTGAAGTTGGACAGTAAATGGATGTTGACTGGTGGCGGCACGTGTTCGGACTGTTTTGAAAGAGAAAGCAGGAATTATAGAAGCCAATTCAGAAGAACAGTGCCCATGGAAGTATCTGTAGAAGAGGCATGTAGCAGAAACAGTACATCTATGAGAAAGCGAGTGGAGAGACTCGGTTAGAGATGAATCATTAATTAACCTAACTGCCCTCTTCTGAATGGAATCAAGAAGCCGGAGAGAGGTTCTGGGGGCACCACCCCAGATATGGGAACAATATTCCATGGCAGGGCGAATTTGCGATTTATACAGAGTGAGCAGCTGTTTGGAAGAAAAGTAACGCCGAGAGCGAAAGAGAAAACCAAGTTTTTTTGATGCAGAGGAAGCAATATTTGTAATGTGCTTGTGCCAAGAAAGATTAGAAGTCAGGGTAATCCCCAAAAGAGATATATCATTTTGCCTAGAAATCGGAGTGTCACTAAAGATAAGCACAGGAGTAGAAGAATCCTTTTTGCGAGATATAAGACAAGACTGAGTTTTAGAAGGGTTGAAATCAACTAAGTTGTCTTTGCCCCACTGGAGAATTACCTGAACATCGGCATTTAAGGAATTGGTAGCAGATTTTCGAGAAGTTGAAGCTGATTGAGCAGGACAAGGTTTCTCAAAATGGAAAGTTGAATGCAGTGTGCTATCATCGGCAAAACTATGGATAGGATTTCCAGTCAATGGAAGAAGGTCATTGATATACAAGAGGAAAAGAGTGGGGGAAAGAACTGAACCTTGGGGGACACCGGCATTAGTGGAGAAGTTAGAAGACAGAGAGCCATCTACCATCACCCTCAGTGAGCGATCAGAGAGAAAACTGGATAACCAATTACTAAAAACAGTTGGCAAACCATAAGATGGAAGCTTGTTTAGAAGACCTTTATGCCAAACATGATCAAAAGCCTTTGAGATGTCAAGAGCAACTACTTGTGTTTCACCGAACCTTTCCATTGAATTAGTCCATAAATGGGTAACATAAGCCAAAATATCTCCAGTGGATCGACACTGACGGAATCCATACTGGTGATCGTTGATCAGACGGAAGGTTTCTAGATAGTTTAAGAGTTGGCGGTTAATTGATTTCTCCATTACTTTAGAAAGAGTAGAAGTAATTGCAATGGGACGATAATTGGATGAGAGGGATTTGTCACCCTTTTTAGGAACTGGCTGGATATGAGCAAATTTCCAAGCAGAAGGAAAAACACCTTTGGAATAAGAAAGTGAAAAAAGGCGGCAAAGAATAGGAGTAAGTTCAGGAGCACAGGTTTTGAGAACAAGTGGAGAAATACCATCAGGACCTGGAGCTTTCTTAGCATCAAGATTCATTAAAATCCTTTTCACATCCTTTTGACGGAAGACCATAGGAGGCATTGAATGGAGCGTGTTGGGAATGGTGGGAGGTGTTTTACCAAGATCATTAATACATGAGCTGGAAGAAAAATGGGATGCTAGCAGGTCAGCTTTAGCCTTGGCTGAAGAGGCAACAGAACCATCTGGTTTGGACAGAGGTGGGAGCAGAGATGGGCAAAAGTTGCGGCCAATAGCTTTGGCAAGAGACCAGAATGCTCGGCTACCATTAGGACAAGAATCAAGTTTTCTACTCTTAGCCTGTTCAAACTCTAGTTTGGACTGGTTAATAACTGCTTTACAACTGTTGCGAGCTTTGGTGTAGGCCGAAAATGAAACTGAAGAATTAGAAACAAGCCAATTACGATATGCAACGTTCTTCTCTTGGACAGCCTTAGCACATTTATTCGGAGTGTGGGATAAAGGATTCCATTCCTGCAAGAATAATTTCACTGACACGATCTGAGCAAACGTTCACATCAGAAGTTTTGAAACAGTAATCCGACCAAGGAAAAGAAGAAAAGAAGTCTCGAAGGTCATCCCATTTTGCATTCTTGTAATGCCAAACAACACGTGGTTGGGAATAGCCATGAGATAAAGGTTCCATTGGAGAAGAGACAATCACCAAGTTGTGATCTGAAGTGCCTAAAGGACCTATCACTTCGACCGTGTACTTAGAAGGGTTGTTTGTGAGAAAAAGATCAAGCGTATTGGCTGTATGATTAGGATTGTCCGGTATTCTTGTAGGTAAATGAACAATCTGTGCTAGGTCTTTTGTAATTGCAAAAGCCTCAGCATCTCGACCTGCTGGGTCGGTGTGACTAGAAAACGGAAGCCAGCTGGAGTTGTGAACATTAAAATCACCAAGGAAAATTACTTCACTGTTAGGAAAGTTGGACTGGAGAAAGTCAAGTTGCAAAGAGAGGAAGTCAAGTTGCAAAGAGAGGAAGTCAAGTTGCAAAGAGAGGAAGTCAAAGAGCTCCAAGTGATTAGTGGAGTTGAGAGAACGGTAGAGACAACAGACGAATTTGACACAATGAGGTAGAGAGATTTTAAGCCAGAGAAGATCAAAGAGAGGAGATTCCAAATTGCCAAGTCTCTGACAGGGAATATCAGAACGGAAATATGCACAAGTACCACCTTTGAGGCGAAAGGAATCATACAGCGAATAATTTGGGCATCTGAGATGAGCAGTAGATGAATCAACCGATAACTGAGATTCTGTCAGAAAAAGTACATGGGGTTTGGCAGACTGCAAGTGGAAATGGACATCGTTGAGATTAGAATTGAGACCACGTATATTTGTGAAGTGAATTAGAAGTCCTTGGGAGGTTTAGATCTTTTCGCAGATAAGCTTGCTCTATTAGTTTGACAATTCATGGTGTATTCAGTAGTAAGGAAAAGTAGGTGGGACATGCTGTATGAAGTAATGAAATTTTTGGATATGGCGTACATGTGGTAAGAATATACCCATATCCTTGACATAACGTGGCCTCGACAATGCTCCCCGCATACACACTACTCGGACTCCCTCCAGTCACTATCTGGCAGAGTAGAGGCAGCAAGATTATACACTAGCTGATCCGGAAGCTTCCTAGAGAGTTACCAATAGGTTCAGTCCGGTGTACTAACTAGCGGCCGGCCTGCGAACACCGTTTTAGAGCTGTACCCTCGAAATGTAAGGAATATTGGATCTCGCCACGACGTTCATCATAACCTCAAAAGTCATCAATCATACTGCATGATGGAAGAGATAGGGAAAGGTTGACCGGAACTTAGCTCTAGAGACTAAACATGGGTTCCACCATTTCAAGCCTCCAATAAGCAAAGTGGTGGTATTTCACCGGTTGATGAGAGTCATCTACCACCTAGTACTGCCTGGTAACATAGAGGGGCGGCGTTCCTCCATGTGGTGTGGGCGCCACACCTCGACCCCTGCTTACGTTGGGTCACACCTGGGTGGTCACCCGCCATGTACTTGTGCATGGAGGTTATACCCAGGATTACTAACAGTCCCACCAACGTGAAGATGCAAGCAGAGGATTTGGCTGTCACAGACCGTCCAGACTTCGCCGAAATTGGGTCCACTTGACTTGAGTGTCACCCGAATATCAGGTAAATGGTACGGTTGAGGTGAGAAGCGAATGTCACTCAGTAGGCGTTATAAAAATCGACTGTGGTAGCATTCTATGTATTGCCGCCGCAGCACGCTAAAGGCTTACCGCAGCGAATTTCGTTTTCCTCTGAGCCAACATCAATTTACAAATCTATCCTATTTATTGTAAAGTTTATGACCACTTTTAAGAAAACACATTTGGTTTTATAACTGTAACAAAAATGAAACAAAGACCTCCTACAGGCGCCAATGGCCACAAGTATTCACTAAAAGGATAATTAATTCCAAATGCTAATGTGTAATTTCAGAGGGAAGGAGGTCATATATTTCAGCTGCTGTTTAGCAGTAAATGCTTAAAAATCTTCAAAAATGCTTTTACTAATTTTTTTAAAATTTATTATAGAGAGAGAGACTAACACGCGCTATATGGGGTTAATTTTACATGTAATTTCGTTTCAAGGTGCAATGTTTTGCAAAAAAATTCGTAATATAGAGAAATTCTTTAAATAGAAGTTCGTAATAGAGAAGTTCCACTGTGTGTGTATGTATATATATATATATATATATATATATATATACAGGGTGTTTCAGTTAAATGTTTCAGAACTTCTAAGAGGGGTAGGGTACATCCTGACAACTCGAAATCATATAGCAATGTGGGGTCAGAAATGCTTTCCTGAAGCGGTGTTGTACACAGAAGCACCATAAAAAGAAGAGAGACCGTAAGTGAGAAATCGTTTTAATAATACATGAAAAGAAGCAAAAGGTACATGGATTAAAGTAAGTGTTCGAAGTTTCTTCCACGGGCTACAATGCACGCCTCACATCTCCGACGCATGGACATCCGAACATTCCGGAATACTCTAGGCGAATTTCGAATTTCTTCGGCAGCTACTGCGATTCTTGCAACCAGCTCCTCAGCATTGTCAACAGGGGTGTCATAAACTAGCGATTTCATATGACCCCAGAAATAAAAATCAAGACATGATAGGTCGGGTGACCGAGCAGGCCAACGCACGGGACCACCACGTCCGATCCACTGTTGACCAAATGTGACATCCAGGTAGTTACGAACATCTCCGCTATAATGGGCAGGGGCTCCATCGTGTTGGAACCACATTGTCTGTTGCGTTGATGCAGAAATCTGTTCATCTCTCAAAAGTTGTGGCAATACTTGCTGCAGAAAGATCAAGTAGATAGGTCCGGTTAGACGACACGGTAACAGGTAAGGTCCGATGAGGTGATCTCCCATAATACCGGCCCATACATTGACCGAAAATCGAATCTGTGCTGCACGACGTCGTATTGCATGCGGGTTCTCGACCGCCCAGATATGGTCGTTATGCGTGTTGAAAATTCCTTCCCTTGTGAAGGATGCCTCATCAGAAAACAACACTTCAGCAGGAAAAAGGGGATTTGTAGCACATTTTCCAAGGTACCACTGTGCGAAAGCAATACGAGGTTGAAGAAACTTCGAACACTTACTTTAATCCATGTACCTTTTGCTTCTTTTCATGTTTTATTAAAACGATTTCTCACTTACGGTCTCTTTTCTTTTTATGGTGCTTCTGTGTACAACACCGCTTCAGGAAAGCATTTCCGACCCCACATTGCTATATGATTTCGAGTTGTCAGGATGTACCCTACCCCTCTTAGAAGTTCTGAAACGTTTAACTGAAACACCCTGTATATATATATATAATCATATCAGCAGTACTGTTGATATGATAAAAAATTATATTTTCAAAGATAGACACATTATATATAAGCTTACAAAGTGGCTGGCCCCCTGGAACCATTTGTGGATCAAACATCAGTGCCCAATCAGGAATTAAATTTAATTTTACAAAAAATTATATTTTTAACGCAAGTGATTAACTTGTGGACATTCTAAAGGTTTCAGTGTAAGAACTGTTCATGCCAACTAATTACTTGTGTTAAAAATGTAATTTTTTTGCAAAATTAAATTTAATTCCTGATAAGTACTGTGTTTGATACACAAATGGTTTGGACAGCCACATTCCGAGTGGGCAGGACTGGGAGTGCACATGCTCTTTGAGAAGACTAGGGTTCAAGCCCCTGACTGCTATATATAGTCAATCTTCCAACCAGCACTGGATCAGTGTGGCAGATTGTGGTCCATTTCTCTCAACATGACTTGTTTGAGGAGGCCTCCATCCTGCAGTGGATTGATATTGGCTGTAGATTTTTTTTTTTTTTTGTTGTTGTGACTATCTTTGAATATATAATTTTTTTTTTTTAATCATATCAATAGTACTGTAAGCACTATAATTCTAAAAAGTTTTCATAATCACAGCTTCTTTTTATCAAATAATTTTGCATCCCTGACTAAATGTTGTAGGTAATTATGCATAGCAACATTTATTACTATTTTGAGATTCATATTACCACTGCTTAATATGATCCCCAGATTTGTTATAATGCAATTTATATTTCAAAAAATTAAAAAGCAAATTTTTTTACAGGTTGGAGCTAGCCTATCAGGTTTTTTGTGGAAAATTGTCATATCCAAAGTCACCATTACCACCACCACCTTTTGGCCACTGTCATCATTGTGTGCCAGGAGATTTTCTCTCATGCTGTCTTGAAATTATTTTACTCATATACCAGTAGCCAGGATTGACAAAGTGTGCAACCAATTGAAAAATTTTTCTAATAATATAGGCAATCCATGACATCAGTATTGGATTGCCTATACAGCAAAGCCTCGATTAGTACGAATAATGAATCCTGCAAAACCATTGTATTAAATGAATTTATACTATTTTAAGCTATTATAACACACAAAATTTGGTAATTGGTCCCACCCCAATGAAAATATGCAATAAAAATTTTTAAGCACAATTTTTTATCTGGTTATTAACGTATAAATTACCAAAGGATAATAAAAATGTATTTCTGATACAGTTTATTATAAACTAAGCGAAGAAAACGTTATTACATTTTATTAAAATATTTTAACAGGCTACATTGAACTGTCTTCTCTTTATTTAAGTCTTCATACATGTGCTTGTAATTGTTGAAAACTTTATCCATATCTCAGCAGACTTGTATGTTTCAGTCGACATTGGGGTCAGCATCCATAACTAGTTGATTTAAAGCTTCCAGAGTTTGAAATATTTTTTCATATTCTTTGATGGTGAACTCTTTCATTTGCACATTTTCTACTTCTTCATTAGCATTGTTGGCTTTTTCAAATGCACACTGTTCAACTAAATTAAAACGGTCTCCATCAGTCATTTCTTCCGGGTGTGATTCAAGCAAGTCATGGACATTTGTAGTGTCCACTTCATCTAAACCAAGCCATCTTCCAATGTCTGTTATTTCTTCAACAACAGCTTGCACTTGAGAGGGAAAGCCATCAAAATTATTTTCACAATGAGGAAAATTTGTTTGCACACTGCACGAATTTTCCTTTCAGTTAATTCTTCCCAACCATGGGAAGTATTTTCAATTGCATCTTTGATGCTATATTTTTTTCAGAAGTCAGTTAAAGAAATTGCATTGTCACCTGTTGTTTGAGCAATTCCCTGTGCAAAACCTTTTCTTAGGTAGTAGGGTTTAAATGTTGTGATTATTCCTTAGTCCATGGGCTGTGATAAAGATGTATTTGATGGTAAAAAAAACCGACTTTTACATTCTCACACAATGTACCAAGTGTAGTTGGATGACCAGGGACATTATCTAAAATCAATAATGCTTTAAAGTCAATATCATTATTCTTGCAATAATTTTCAACAGCTGGGCAAAAATATGTTGAAAATCAGTCTTCAAAAAGAGCTTTGATAGACAAGCCTTCTTATTTGAATGCCAAAAAACTGGAAGCGATCACTGATTATAGCACCTAAGAACACGAGAATTCGATGAACGATAAAGGAGCACTGGTTTCAATTTAAAATCTCCTTCTGCATTTCCTCCCAATAAAAGGGTTAAACAATCCTTAGCCATTTCATATCCAGATTGACTTTTTTCTCTTTTGGAAATATAAGTTCTGGAATGCATTCTTTTTCAAAATAATCCAGTTTCATCAACATTAAAAATTTGTTGGTGTGTATATGTATATCCACCTTCCTCCACCATTTTCTTCAAAATATCGGGATATTTACCAGCAGCTTCTTTATCTGCACTGGCAGACTCTTACCAGTAATTTTAACATCATGTAACTGAATTTGATTTCTAAAATAGTCAAACCAACCACAATTTCATCTGCATGTTTTATAATATTACGTACTGTAGGTTCATGCATTCCAACATTTTTGCCTATTTTAGAATTGCTGTCATCATATATATGTTGTTTTATTACATCAGATTTTTGTTCTAATAACAAGGCTCCTCTTTTTTGCACTTGCATTATTTGGACTACAAGTATTCTTCCATTTATCCATATTTGCTAGGGCCAGTTTATCAAAATTTAAAGTATAGTACTGTACATGTATATAGGATAATAAGCTGCAACATGTCTTCACACTACAATATCCATATGCAAACTGACCAGTGAGTGTTTAGTTGGTGCAATGCGGTGTGAGTCATTCCTAACCCATGTGTAATTTTTGCTGCAATATGGAATAAAAACTCATACTAACCGAATTTTGACTTGTATTAAATAAGGTGTGGTATCATTTTAGAATTCGCACTAAATCGAATTTTGTACTATTCAAATCCATACTAATCAAGGCTTTGCTTTATTATTATTAGTTTTGGATTGCCTGTATTAGGCTAGCAATGAGGTTTCCTCACCTTGCATGAAGGTTACCTAGCAAGAAACTGTATGTAGCCATCATACAGCACTCCTCTGCTTTCGAAGATGAGCTGTTCGGTGCAACTGAAGATATGAGCCCCGGAGCAACTGCAGCAGAGATTAAAGGGATCGGGGCTATGACACAGAATAGTTACTAACTTCCTGCAGCGAGTCCTTTATTCATGATAAGCTGTATAAGTTAGATTTCCACATTGCCTTTGAGAAAACAATAATCTAAACCCATATGCAGTTTGGATAAATCTTGAAAGAGTGTGACAGTGGCTTTTCACAAGTGAGTGCTATGAAGTGAGATGCAATTTTTTGCGTAATAAACAAAAAAAAAAAAAAAAAAAGCCCTCTGTATACGACGTAGAAAGTTTTTGTTATTTTTTTGTTTCTTCATTAGTAAACAAAAGAACTCCAGCGGAAGTTAATTTTCATTTAACATGGAGTTGCCAGGGGCACATTAAGATGCATTGGTATTAGGAAGGGGATGGGTGTTACCTGAAATACCACAAAGTAGATATTTCTTGTTGAAGTTGTTTTAAACTGATCAATAATATTATAAGTATTATAAAACTGAAATATTGTTTTAATAAATACAGTAACTTATAATTAATTTTTTTTTTTTTAAACTGTTATTGTAATGTTGTATGGCACAGTACTGCTAGTATTTATCATCTTTTTTTTCTGCTATCAGTGGTGTTCTGTAAGTAAATATATTTTTGTTTATAATCTAACTAAACTCACAGTGTCCAGGAGAGAGCATGGTTGTGATTAATGTTTATGCTTCATAATGAGTTGAATTGGAAGTGAGGTTCCTTCAGGGATCAGTTCTGATTTGTTATTTGGTTTTTAGGAGCATTAGCAACTAAAGCCATATTGCTCCGGGAATATGCGGTAGTCATTCCCTGACCTTTCCGCATTCTCCGTATTTGGTGGTGATGGGCTCGAACCCCGGTCTAATCAAGAAGCGTGTGCTACGCACTGCTGCTCCTTCCCACCTGGCTACGGAGGCGCCTGATCAGTTCTGAAATCATTTCTCTATCTAATTTTATTAAATGATATTAATGTGGATTTTTGCATGCATGGGGTCTTAGAGACACTGCTTGAATTTCAGAAATTTTTTGCTCTTCAAACCTTTCAGAAAAAGTGTTTAGTTCAATTTTTTCCATTGAATTTTCCCGAACCCTATTAATTAGGCAAAAAGAAAAATGTAGACTCAAGTATGAAATGCTATGAAGCCTTTTTAGTTTATTCTCAATATAAAGAAGTGGGAGTTACCTTTGCTAAGGCTTACTTCAGAAACTTCCTCATTTGCTGGATTTTTCCAACATGCGAGGTACAGAATTAGCTAGTGTGCAGTAGCTGTAGCTGATTTGTTCAGAGAACACATGTAATTTACAAACACAATACACATAGGTATAGACTGGGGGTAATGTGGATTTATTAACTCATTAAAAATACTGTCTGGAGACTAAAAAAAAAAAAAAATGGTTTAGTAAGTTTAGAAATAAAGACTAAGTTGTACTGATGTATATTTATCCATAGATAACAAAACAAATGGAATTTTCAACCACAATAAGACATATTTATAGGTCTTTAATGAAAATAATCACTTAGTTTTTTCTGCACCATTTTCGAACTTTGTTTCTTTGTTGCCATATCTCTCACTCTTTGCAGCAAGAGTAGTTGAGTTGGACAGCATTCACTTTGTTGCTCATACCAAGCCATCACAGTCTCTAGCATGGTGAATGCCTCAGCATGCACAGGCCCAGTGTTGATGTCATTTTCTTTGTCGTTGTCTTCATCTGTATCATTTTCAGGAGCTCCAGTTTCTTTCACATTCACAATTTCATTTTCATTTAACTCAGGAAACCCTGTAGCATCAGTATCATTTTCCAGCCCTGCTCTTCCATCACATTCATCGCAATCTTCAAACCCAGGGATTGACTTAAACAAGTTGATCATCTCCTTCAGTTCGATTCTGCTCATCTCCTATGGTTTCTTCTGCAATGGGCTACAGTTTTTTCTGAGCATTTTTTAAATTGTGCACAGTGAGTGATTCTCGCGCGGCAGCCAACATGTAACAGTTGTCCTTGAGAGTGAGCTTTTTTTTTTTTTAAATTCTCTTCAACTTTTCAATGACTCCTGGTCCATCAGTTGGAAGAGTCAAGAAACATATTGTGGAGAATCATGACCTTAAATCTGTTGTAAATTTTGTTTAATGTTTCCACTGAAGAATGTGATGGCTCTTTGTCTAGAATAAGCAAGACCTTGCTGATTTTGCCTTTCGTTTATAATACTTCTTGACATTGGGATAAACCAATCAGTAAACACTTCTGAGTTCATCCTTGCATTTTGTGCGCTTTATAACTGACAGGGAGGCAGGAGACATTTTAAAAACAAGGGGTTTCTTTGATTTTCCTATCAACATCAATGGCAAAGCATGAGCCTCATTGGCATTAGTGCAACCCATAGCTGTAATTCGCTCTTTACTCACCTTAAACCTGGGAGCAGGTGTTTCATGGCAAGATGCAAGGGATTTTTGAGGCAGTGATTTCCAGTTTATTCCAGTCTTGTCAGCATTGTATACATCATCTTTGGAATATCCTTCACTTTCCATAAGATTGATATATTTTATTTTAAATGATTCCACTGCAGCAATATCACAAAGTAAAATTTCCCCTTCACTGTGAAGTTCTCTAATGCCGTTCCATGATTTAAAGTTTTTTAGCCAGTCTGTACTGGCTTTAAATCTGAGGGACTGCCTATTTTTTTTGTTGAAATCCAGTACCTTTTCACACAACAAAGGTCCAGATATAGGTTCTCCTAAACTTTGTCTCTGTGTGAACCACAAATAAACGACATCTTCGAGGGATGGGGTCATTAGCTGTTCTCATATTTTATTTTATTTATTTATTTTTTTTTTTTTTGCACCATCTGAATCAAGTTTTGATGCAAACTTTTATTAAATTTTTTCCTTGTTTTTTTTTTTTTTTAATGTCTGTTATGGTTGACTCCAACCTCGTAAAATTTTGCTAATGGAGACCCACTTTTTTCCTTTTAAAGTCTGTTTAAAATTGCAATCTTCGATTCCATTGGTAAAAATTTCTGCATCCTTTCAAAAGAAGAAGAAAACTGTTTGGCTGTTGCATGACTATTCCACAAACACAGGAAACAACAGTATTTAATGAAACCACCTTGTAACCCAACAAGCAGTCCAATCACTTTGAGATCACCACAAATATACCAACCATAGTTATTGTAACATATAGCAGCAAGAATCTGGGACATGCTATCGTAAGTTTATTTCAGGCCAATAGCTTAAACAAGACGAATTGATGGTAAAGTATTTCCATTATGAAGCAATACTGCTTTCAAACAGCTTTGTCACATCAATGAACAAATGCCATTCAGAGTATTGTGATCAATATTCAGTTCATGCATAACACCAACAACGTCTTTGCAGACACACATGTTGTTTTCCATTGTAAAATATCTTGAAAACTCTTCATTTTGCTTACAGTATGTTTGTACCTTTGGTGAGTAAGTAATGTTTGTACCTTTGGTGAGTAAGTTTCACTGTTGTAGTCTGGGTCCGAGTAATTCAGCCTTCTCTTTGGGTAAGCCCAAGTCTCTGATCAAGTCGCTTAATTCTTGTTTGGTGTAGTGTGCAGCCTTTTCTTTTTCTGACTCGTGGTCCAAATCATGTGAAGTACGTGGTTCCATGAAATCTGGTAAAACAATTTCTTCTGTACCTTCATCACTACTTCCAATACCCCAAGATTTTGGTGGCACAGATACTGGCAGTTCTTTACCATCTGGCACTGGCCTAATTGCTGATGGGATATTTGGATATTTGATGCAGGGCTTGCTCTTTTTTTTTATTTTTGTCATGCAGAAATAGCAGTCGTTAAAATGATTCTTGGGCTTGCGCCGCACCATAGGAACGGCAAAAGATAATGCTCTCAGCTTGCCATATAACCACAGCCTTAAGTTCGTTGTACAAGTAATACAACTGATATGTGGATCCCAATTTTTTTTCTTGGTCACCGATCTTGCAGCCAAAGTACAATGAATATGCAAATTTTGTGACTGTATATTTTCTTCCTCTGAATTTTTGGGGTTAAGTGTCCACAAACATAGCAGAAGTTGTCTGGGTGATTGATGCAAGTTCTCTGATTTGTCTGCTCCATTTTAACAATGCATTAGCCTAAAAACAGTAAAAGCAATTGGTAAATTTGAAGAGAAGACGAATTCTTGTAGCGTAGTTTATCATACGCCGTATTATTGAACCGTTGAATGGTGTATTAAAATTAATAAAAATACTGACTTGTCTGGAAAAGTGCATCAAAATCAAAATATACTTTATTGCAAGAACAGTAATGATGTACTTCCTTAACTTTTAGCCCAATAAACAAAACCAACGAAAAGTTAATGTTTAAAAATTGAATTTCAAACAGTAATGATGTCTTTGTACAGAATCCAGTTATCTATTTATATCTTAAAACTGAGACATGATAGGAAATTTTTATGATTGATTTTAAATTATGTACATAAAACTTGACCAGAAACAGCCATTGATTTTCTGCAGGTAAAAATCATGTTGGATAGTAATCATTACAGTGGATTTTGGAAAAAAGTTATTCCAAATCTGTTGAAGTGATGGAGGCATGGAAACATTTTCAATTGTGGACCTGTATCGGAATCATAGCTTTATCTCTCAAAGAAGTAAAATTGTCAACATTAAATACATGTTGGAAAAATGTATGGCTAGAGTCAGTTTATTCAGGAAATATGGTTGACCCAGCAGAAAATTCAGGAAATATGGTTGACCCAGCAGAAAATGGAATCGGTGCGACAGTAGAACTTGCTAAGTCAGTAGGAGAGGAAGGTTTTGATGATATGACTACTGAAGACATTTAAGAATTACTGGTAGAAAAAGAAGCTGGCAAAGCAGATTTGCTGGAAATGGAGGTAAACCAAATCAATTCAGAGGATGATAGTGCAGATGAAAATTCTGAAGTACCAAATTTTACATTAAAAATTTTACTAGATGGATACATTTAGCCAAGCAATTATAATCTTATTTTTTGAATGCAGATCCTTTGACTGAAAGGAGCACAAAGTTCAAATGGAAGCTTCAAAAATGCTTAGGTCCATACCATGAAATTTATAAAAATCTATAAAGCGAAAGCAGACAAATCCAGATAACTGATTTTTTTTTAAAGAGAACAGAAGAGTCACGAAATATTGATGCTGCAAAAGAAAATTCAGAAGGTGAAGATGTTCAGTCATTACTAGTTTTAATAAAAATTCATTTTCCGATAGTTATAAAGAAAAATTGGTTCATTTTTGTTAAATTTTGGAACCTAACCATCCCTCTCCCATTTTGTAGGTGCCTCTGTAGCCAGGTGGGCAGGAGCAGCAGTGCATAGCCTGCTTCTTGATTAGACTGGCGTTCAAGCCCGTGACCACCAAATACAGAGGATGCAGAAAGGTCAGGGAATGACCACTGCATATCCCCGGAGCAATATGGCCTTAGTTGCTAATGCTCCTAAAAATAAGAAGTTGACAGTAAAACAGTTCAGTACATTACCAATATCTTATCTGAGTGTGCGCACTGCATAATAACAGGTTCTCCTTATGAAATAGGTGTCAGCATGATGGGACAGCAGATAAAAAAAAAATGCACAAGAAGAGTTGTCAAGAGAACGTTTCCATTG
This sequence comes from Mastigoproctus giganteus, assembly GCF_048544385.1. Classification (NCBI taxonomy): domain Eukaryota; kingdom Metazoa; phylum Arthropoda; class Arachnida; order Uropygi; family Thelyphonidae; genus Mastigoproctus; species Mastigoproctus giganteus. The sequence continues at coordinate 111,243,520 of NC_143585.1, forward strand.
TTTTTCAAGCAGATCCAGTAAATTTACTTGCAAGGTTTGTGACCATGGATGACACTGAGGTTAATCACTTTCAGCCAAAAACATAGGAGCAGTCTAAACAGTGGAAACATAGCTATTCTCCCCACCAAAGAAAGCCAAGCTGGTAGGGTGATGGCATCAGTGTTTTGGGATGCTGATTGACTGGTGCTAGTGAATTACCTTCAGAAAGGCCAGATAGTCAAGGGGATGCATATTACACAGACCTTGTGAGACATTTGTGAAAATATCAAAGACAATCACCAAGGAAGACTCAGCAAAGGAGTTTTATTTCATCAGCACAGTGTGCCTGCTCACAATTCTGTCATTTGCATACCTGCACTGCATGATTGTGGCTTTGAAATCTTGGACAATCCCCATATTGACTTATTTCCTAATTTGAGAAAATACTTTCTGGTATCCAATTTCCCACCAACAGTGATGTCATTGTTGTAGTGGATGCATTTCTGAAGGTCCAAGAGAAAACTTTCTTTGCATCTGGAATAATCGCATTGCAGCATTGTCACAAAAGTCTCTTTACTTTAAAATGAACTGTGTTGAAAAATAATGTTACCAGACACCTCAAAATAAACTGTTCATACTCAGTCCACAAATTTTTCAAATGCCATTGGTATTACATTCTGAAGGAAATGAGTGAAATGAATGAGGGTGGTATATTTTCAATGGGTAGAATAAGATAGACACAAATACAAAATTGTGGGGGTAGCAGAAGAGTAGAGCTAAAGATATTTACTTTCAGGATGCATATTATAGATCATTGGAATGAATTGCCTGCCAATGTGTTTGAAATAGATAATTTGGTAAAGTTCAAAGTGGAATTTGATAGATACTTTTCACGATAGGAAGGTACGAATGACAGTGTTTTTCTTTCTTCTTTTGTTTTGTTTTTTTAGCAGTTTAAGAAAAACTGCTTCCTTGTATCATTTAGCCTATTATAATAATAGATCAAAGGTCATCTGGATAGTTGACCTACAGGAGGAGGGAAATGTATGGGTTGTCTATTTCCTTTTCTCTTATTATTATTTATTAATTATTTTATTTTGTTTTTTATTTATTTATTTATTTTTGACTTGAGCAGCATAAGCCTTAGGCTTCCTTGCACCACATGGCCGTTACTAATTCTAATCAGTAACGTGTCCCGCACAAAGTCTCTCTACTCTGTCTCATAGTGTTTCATTTACTGCTGCATGCTTTTTCTGTAGTTTCCACCCAATGTGGACATTGATTCATTGTCCAAATCCTAAAGTCACAGAAATAACTTCGTCTCTTCTCAATTTATATATTCTTTTATGAAACAACCTTCCTTCACATGTATTTCTTGAAAATCAGTTTATATAAATTCAAGTATATAATATCGGTGTAAATACACCATAGTTAACCCATATATTTGAGCTACGATTGTAGCGTAGAAGACATCGTTTTAATTGTATCTCATAATGTGGTTGCCTTCACAACAAGATAGCTACTATTGAATTACTTCAAATAAATAATGCTTCTCTAGTAGAGAAGGCTACTGTTATTTATTTTCAGCGGTACCACCACCCAGACGATCGTTTCGAAGCTGTTTGGCTTCGTAATCAGTGGGCGGGCAGGTACCCAGGTAATACAAGCCATCTCCATCTCAGTTGCGAAGTTATATCCACTTTATGAGAGATGCCAAAAACTGATGATGAAGCCAAACAGCTTCGAAACGATCGTCTGCGTGGTGGAACCGCTGAAAATAAATAACAGTAGCCTTCTCTACTAGAGAAGCGTTATTTATTTGAGGTAATTCAATAGTAGCTATCTTGTTGTGAAGGCAACCACATTATGAGATACAATTAAAACGATGCCTTCTATGCTACAATTGTAGCTCAAATATATGGGTTAACTATGGTGTATTTACACCGATATTATATAGTTAATTATCAAAACCCATAAGGATTATGCCTAGTGCATTTAATTTTCCAAATAAATTCAAGTGTAATGTCATTTGGACATTACAAAGGTTCAACTATCATTTATGTTTTGAGGGTTTTTATGTAGATAGTAATTGCTAGTGTCAACTGGTTTCAATTGAAATATTTTTGTAACCATTATATTTGTTATTTTTTACCTGGCATTTAATTTTATTAAAGCATAATTGCTTTAGGGGTTATATGAAGTATTATACAAGAATCCTGAACTTACTGATGCAATTTTGGGATTGTTTACTGTTCAGGTGAGTGTTATTCTTCTTACGTGTTCATTAAAAAAGTTAATTTAAATTATTTATGATGATTCTCTTATTTTTATTTATTACTTTGAAGCTAGTTCTTTTGTCTTTTACAGAAATTTTTTATTTGTATTTTATGTTTGCTGTATAGGCTTTTTTTTCTAATTTACAAGAGAAAGCAAAATGTGAGTGAATATGAGTCATATGACTATAAAAACTAGAATTAAATTCTTTATATATATATATCTCTCTTGCTGTAAAACCCATGATGCATGTTAAGCTGTAATTAGCATTGGCATATGATGCAAGAAAGCAAGCTTATTCAGCATCAGCCAAAAAAAAAAAAAAAACAACACGACCACTAATCCCATTTCACCCCTCCGTTCGTTCGAAATACCTGTCCAGCTGAGCCTTAAATTTGTTTAGACTATCAACTTCAACAACAAGTGAAGGAAGTCTGTTCCACAAACCAACGGCCTGTTGGCTAAAGGCAAATTTCCGCACATCTATCCGACATCCATCCTTCCTCAATTTGAATTTATGCCCTCTCAGGTGATTATTCTGAGCAAGAGGAAGAATCCCATCGACATTGAGCATGCTCAAGCCATTCAAAGCCTTATACAAGTCTATCAGATCACCTCGCCAATGCCTAGTCTCCAGACTCTGTAATTTGCAAAACTTAAGCCTTTCTTCATAAGAGCAAACCTTTGTTCCATTCACTAATCTTGTTGCCCTTCTCTGTACTCGTTCCAGCAGCTCTACATCCTTCTTGAAATGAGGCCTCCAGACATGTATACAGTACTCAAGGTGTGGCCTGACCAATGCCTTATACAAGGAAATAATCACATCCCTATCCCTGCTAGAAAAATTCCTGTATATCATTGACAAGACACCATGAGCTACTCTTGCAGCTCGTCTGCACTGCTCAGAGAACTTCATATTTGCCTGCACAATTACCCCCAGGTCCTTTTCATTCTCTACCACTGTCAGCGTAGTACCACAGAGTTGATACGTTGATCTGGGGTTACTGTTTCCCATATGTAGTACTTTACATTTGTCAATGTTAAACTTCATTTGCCACCTCTCAGCCCATCTGCTCAACCTTTCCAGATCCTGTTGCAGCAGCATAGCATCAGTAGTGTCCTTAACAAACCTGCCAACCTTTGTATCGTCTGCAAACTTGGACATTAAGCTTGATATACCATCATCAATATCATTTATAAATACAGAAACAACAATGGACCCAACACTGAACCCCAAGGAACTCCACTAATAACATTAGTCCACGTTGAGCAGTGTCCATTGATTACCACTCTCTGTCTTCTGCCACTCCACCATCCCTTTATCCATAGCAGCAATTTGCCTCCAATGCCACACTGCTCCAATTTGTGCAGCAGTCTTCCATGCGCAACAGTATCAAAAGCCTTTCTAAGATCCAAATATATAATATCAAAGTTATTCCCTGCATACAGTTCTTTTGTGACTACATCATAGTATCCAACAACCGTCCGAGATTAAAAAATCCACTCCAATCCAAGGGAATCTCTAATCTGTAGAGATTCCCTTGGATTGGAGTGGAATGGAATTTTGAATGAAACAATACAATTTTGTACAGGAAAAGTCATCAGAGTGATTTGATGCAGGAAATACCTTCAACATAAATTTACTTAGATTTCCACGAAGTATTTGATTCAGTCCTGCATGTGAGGTTACTGTATGAGCTGGAACATGTTCGAATAAGAGGGAAATTCCTTAGATAGATTGCAGGATGGCTGCTGTGCAAGAGGCAAAGGTTGTGATTAATGGTTATTCTTCAGATTTTGCTGACATAAGAAGTAGGGTTCCCAAAATTTCATACTGAGCCATTGCTGCTTTTGATTTTCTTAAATGAGAATGACGAAGATATACAGAGTGTGATGTTAAAATTTTCAGATGTCAAGATTGGAAGGGTAGCTAATGATCGGTGGCAATCAGCACTTCTTCAGGGCTGGTCAGACAAGGGGCATTTGTTCTTAAAGAAGCAAAATACGAGATCTTAGACCTGAGGAATAGGCAACCAAAAATTAACTTGAAGACGTAGTGGGGTTGAACTAAAAACAGTAGAAGAAGAAAGGGATTTGGAGTTAATGTATGGTTGGATAGGAAGTTCTCCGTCAGTTTAGACTGGCAGCAAGGAAGGTCCCCAATGAGTATTGTCGAGGATTAATCATATGTTTGTGTGAAGATATAGGGAGGCCATAATCCCACTGTATAAAGAAATTTTAAGAATGCACTTTGAGATACCGGGTTCAAGTTTAGAGACTGCACAAAAAAAAAAAAAAAAACACGGCATGTGTGCCGAGCATGCAAATTAGATGGTTTTATATGACATATCCTTGGCAAAATCCGAGTTAGCAAAATCCATGCCCATTTACGATATGCACACGGCACATGATATTGGTATTTTTTATTGATTTGAAACGTCAATAATAAATACCAAGCCAATAACCTAATTACCCATTTGATTATAGCCATTTGAATGGCTGCAATCAAATGGCAGCTGCAAGAAGTATGATGTTGCAATCTTACTTGTATGACTGCAATAATACAAATTACAATAATTTGCCTCTGTCAGAAGCTGCAGATGACTCCACTTCCGCATCACTTTTTTTGTGACAGATCAGATTTTCTTGGTTGAAAATCTGATCTGTCACGTAAAAAAAAAAAAAAAACATGCTTCTTGAATAAGGATCCAAGACTAACAGTGAACTTTGCAAGACTGGCAAAAAAGGTCATCTAGATGGGGAAATGCTTTGAATATGTGGTTACAGTGCTTGGAAACTTAGCACCTTAGAGGAGACTTGATTGAGATGTATAAAGTTCTGAAGGGTGAAAGTAAAATGAAGGTGGAATTTTGACTGTTATAAATGATTCCAGGAATAGGGGCCATAAATTAAAATTACAAGGGAAGTGGTTTCGACTGGATTTCAGAATTTTTTCTATTAGGGAACAACTTATATTGCTGGAATACCTCCTTAAGTGGTTCAGGCTGTTCATTTGGAGAAATTCAGAGGTCAGCTGAATGGATATCTACATGAGGAGGGAGTTAAGTACAGTTTTTGTATTATTTTTAATTAATTTTTATTATTATTATTATTTATTTTTTATTTTTTTCTGCAGCAAAAGCCAAGGGCTTCCTTTTACCATATGGCTAATATTAATACTAATACATCCTTGCCATCTAAATGGATGACTTGTGATTCAGATTTTATACTGAACTAACCCTAATTTAATCTTCTGAATACCAGCAAAAGCAGTTTTTGTCATATGACCCCATGGTCCTATAATAAAAGTTACTTTTGTACATAAAAAAAAAACTTGCTAATATTGTATCATAATAAACATAAATTTTTTTTTTACTAAAAAATTTCTTTTAAATAAAAACTTATTGGACTGGATGTGTTTATATGACTGAATTCAGAAGCTATTGAGAATGTAATAAAATCTGATAATTTCATATTGGATAAGTCATAGTACCTGTAAGATTACTACTATAATTAATACCACTCTTATACCATGTGAAATTAATAATATAGTTTAGTTTATTAAGCTATTCATCTAAACTACTATACATTTAGTGACGTTTCAGGTATCTTACCAATACCCAGCATTAGACCATGCTGTTGGGGAAGCAAAAAAAAAAAAAAAGGGGGTTACAAATTTGAATTTATTACAAATACAATTATCAAATTTTGATTACAATTATCATTACAGTTTTGCTAATAAACAATTCTAAGTTTGAATTATTGTTACGGTGGAAACCAGATATTAAATTAAGTAAATCGTAGGTAAATACAAAGAGATTAAATTTGTACCAGCTGACAGACTCCTCTGGCCAATGCTCCCAAAAACCTGATGTGCTTACGGGCACGGGGTGCCGCCAGCAGTTAATTTGTAGGTGAGGGATTAATTCTAATAGCCAATAGATTTTCTGTCCTGGATCCGGAGGTATTATGATGTGGGAGCCTTCATACTCTGGGCATCAGGATTGGTGTGCAGGTTAGTTCTGATTGTCTGGTAGGGGTTGTCTGTGGGCTACTTCTCCAGACAACTTGCCCCTTTTCTTTCTGGTTTTTTCATTTCTTCTCCTATTTTCTTATTAAAAAGATGAAAATATTTCATGTTGAACTTGACTCCCTGTTTTCTGTTTATTGCTGAGGCTCTGAACATTTTTATATAAAAAACTTACCTTCTGTTGTATTGTCTATCTGTTGTTGAAATCCCAAATGTCACCACATTGGAAAGATGGAAGGCTGTTTTATAGATATTAAATATCTGTATCTCTATTTTATAGATATTACCTCTAGGACTGTCTGGGTTGTTATTTAACGATCTGTTTGATGGGGGCTGAAAAAAGTTTTGATATCTTCATCAAAGATGAAGATACCAAAATTTGATGAAGATACCAAAAACTTTGGTATCTTCATCTTTTGAAAAAGATAAAGATACCAAATTTCCAGGCTTCTTTAGCTATTTTAGTGCTGACAGATGGTATGTACAGTATACATATGGAAGTTCTGTTCCTGTTGGGTTGCGGTTGTGTGATGGTCTTAGAGGTGTCTTTTTATGGCTTTGTTGATAATGTGTAGAGGATATCTGTTCATGGCCATCATGGTGGTTATTGCTTTTAGTTCCTGTTGTTGATTATCTTCTTTACAAACTCTGTAGGATGAAGGACTTTAGAACACTAATTTTTCTTCAGAAAGGATGGCAGTATTTGTAGTTTAATTTTAATCCAGTATCAGTGGGCTTCCTGTAAACTCCCAAAGTTTACAGGAAAATCATATTAAACTGCAATACCACTACAGCCACTCCTAACCCTCTATAATAAAATCTATTTGGAAAATTGCTTTCCAGATCAGTGCTCTGGAAAGCCATTTTCTGGAAAATGGTTAACCATTGACTTACATGGTCTGGAAAATTATGACATCATCCATTATAGGCTAAGGTGAAGTAGGACGACACTGATCAACACCGGGCATGTTGGTAAAGTTAGATGACTCCATCAGAAATGTTTTCCTTTGATTGGAACACCAGGTCATGGTCTGTATCAACATCAATAAAGCCCATTTAATACCACTTAGAGTACTTGATCACAAATAATTACCACTTGGAGTACTTGATCATAAATAAATACCACTTGGAATACATGATCCTTTGCCATTGACTGCATGATACACCTTTATCAGATCACCTCGCTGGTGCCTAGTCTCCAGACACTGTAATTTGCAAAACTTAAGCCTTTCTTCGTAAGAGCACCCCTTTGTTCCATTCACCAATCTTGTTGCCCTTCTCTGTACTCATTCCAGCATCTCTACATCCTTCTTGAAATGAGGCCTCCAGACCTGTATACAGTACTCAAGGTGTGGCCTGACCATTGCCTTATACAAGGGAATAATCACCTCCTTATCCCTGCTAGAAAAATTCCTATATATCATCGACAATACACCATGAGCTACTCTTGCAGCCCGTCTGCACTGTCAGAAAACTTCATATCTGCCTGCACAACCACCCCCAGGTCCTTTTCATTCTCTACCACTGTCAGTGTAGTACCACAGAGTTGATACATTGCTCTGGGGTTGCTGTTTCCCATATGTAGTACTTTACATTTGTCAATGTTAAACTTCATTTGCCACCTCTCAGCCCATCTGCTCAACATTTCCAGATCCTGTTGCAGTAGCATAGTGTCAGTAGTGTCCTTGACAACCCTGCCAACCTTCGTATCGTCTGCAAACTTGGACATTAAGCTTGATATACCATCATCAATATCATTTATAAATACAGAAAACAATAATAGACTCAATACTGAACCCTGATGGACTCCACTAATAACATTAGTCCACGACGAGCAGTGTCCATTGATTACCACTCTCTGTTTTCTCCCCCTCAACCACCCCTTCAATCAAATTAGCAGCAATTTGCCTCCAATGCCACACTGCTCCAATTTCTGCAGCAGCCTTCCATGTGCAACAGTATCAAAAGCCTTTCTAAGATCCAAGTATATAATATCAAAGTTATTCCCTGCATCCAGTTCTTTTGTGACTGCATTGTAGTATCCAATCAAATTGGTCAGGCAAGACTTCCTTTAACAAAACCATGCTGTGTCTGAGCTATAACTGAAGTCTTGTCTAGATGATCCTGCAGTGCTTCTTTAACCAGTGCCTCCATTAATTGTCCTGGAACAGAAGTTAAACTAACAGGTCTATAATTACTTGTGTCGCCCTTTGATCCTCCTTTGTGAATTGGGGTCACATTTGCACATCTCCAGTCCATGGGTACTTCCCCTGAGTCCAAGGAAGCTCTCATAATTATGGCTAAGGGTTTGCTTACTTCCTTTGCTGCCTCCTTTAATATAACTGGATAGATCCCATCCACCCCAGGTGCCTTTCTTGTATTTATCTTCAACAATTTCTCCTCCACTTTACTCTCAGTTATTACAAGATTCTCTAGCTTACTGCCAGAGTTGAATACACCTCTGGCATTCCCCTTGCTGAATAACTCCTCATGTGTGAATGTCGATGCAAAATATTCATTTAGTTTGTTAGCTACCTGAGCAGGATCATCAACAGTTGACCCATCGATATCAAGTGGACCAATCGGATTCATCCCCTTCCTTCTAGAGTTTACATAAGTAAAGAATTCTTTGCATCCCTTTCCAAAGATTTCTGTTAATCTGCCTTCGCCTGCCTAACCTCCTTTGTAACTTGGTTGCATATCAACTTGTATCTATCATAGGCTTCTGTGTCACATGTTAATTTGTATGTATCCCATGCATTTTTCTTCTCTGCCATATGTCTCATTAGTTCATCTGACATCCACTTAGGCCTAAACTCTGAACAATATTTCTTAGTTGGTATGTAAAGCCTAGAAGCTTCAAAGATAAGTTCTTTGAATGCTTCCCATTTTGAATTTGCTGTTGGTAATATCATCAGTTGGTCCCACTGTATAGAATTTAAATACTGTCTCAGTCCATCGTAGTCGCCTTTACAAAAGCAATAACCCTTCCCTTTACCCCTAATGGTAGTTACCTCTTTGAGTAAATCCCACTTCAGCACACTGTGATCACTGCCACCTAGTGGTTCATTAACTACAGATTCTTAATGCATGAAGAATCACTACTGATAATCAAATCAAGAGTATTACTCCCACTAGTTGCCTCCCGAACATGCTGATGTAGAAAACAATCATCCAATAAATCCACAAAAACCTTGCTAGTGTATGAGTGACCATCCCCCAAATTCCAGTCAATATCTGGGAAATTAAAATCCCCCATTATAAACTCTCTGATTTACTGGCCCACTCTATTTCCCTGTACAATTTCTTATTATTATACTCATCTGATGAGTATAATGATTATACTCTGATGAGTATAATCATTATACTTATGATTATACTCATCAGAGTCATTAGGCCTATAGCACCTTAATCTACCCTGCGTATAGTTGTAATAAATGCACTAGCAGAGAAGCCTCCAAACACAGTGGACACTGGTCTATTTTCTTTAGAACTGTTAGTTGATGATCTCAGCCTTTCCTGTCACTACCAAAAAAGAGAGCTATAGAGAGAGGCAGCTTCAAGGGGGCCATAAATAAAGTACATTGGTACAAATCAGTGGTTTCATACTTTCTTACTTTCATACTTCCATACTTTCATACTTCCTACACAAAAAAACATCATTATTCATCTATGTTGGTAACAAAGACTTCATCTCAAACCAGAACTATTAGATGATGGACAAACAACCAATACCAGTTCAAATCAGCATACATTTCTTAGACATCATTTTTGACCACAAGCTTAATTTCTTTAAACATGTCAAACTAGGGTTCACATCTAGTGAGTATGGGCTTGACACACCCAGGGTCCTGAGCTGGATATCATTATTCTTCTCTTTTTTTGTGATTCCTTTCTACTTCTCTCTCTCCCTCTCAGGGTAACTCGGAATTTTTTTTTTTTGGCCGGTACAGCATAAGCCTCAGGCTTCCTTGCACCATATTGCTAATAATAATAAATTTTGAAAACCAATTACCTAAATAGCTTCATATCATACAAGTTCTCTCAGCAACCATGTGGGACTGATTGTTCATACAGAACTATGATTAAGTCCAAACTTGACTGTAGAGCACCAGTCTATATTTCTGTGGAGCCCAGTCTTCTGAAGTGAGCTCGGTCCCATTCACCTCGGTGCTGTATGTATCGTATTAAGAATCTTTCATATTCCCCAATAGTTTGTATGCTGTAACCACCATCCTCCATTAGAATACAGCAGATGATGTTGTAATATTCATGCAACATTCATTCACTACTCAATCAGCCTAACTGGCCAATATTATTTTTGCCACCGTGGGAAATTCTGTACCACAACTGCCTGTCTGTCAATAATCTAGTTAGTATGCGACTCAAGGAATTCTCACCAGACTTGAATTTCACATTAGAAAACAATGCAACAACTGCTCCAAAGCTTCCTCCACCACATTGGAGCACAGTTCTGCCAAAATGTCTCTCTCAGCTTTAATAATGGAACAAGAATACCTAACGAGAACATCCTGCAGATGCATGCCACTACAAGTTGAATATTCCAATTACATTTCAGTATACACATATAGCTCAAAAAATGAAACCAAAGTGGAAATAGCTAGGAATAGTTTCCTAATATTTACCAATGCATTAAGCTCATTGCAAGCACTGAAGAACCACTATAGTGCTTTCAGTGCTTGCAATCAGGTCCCCCATCAGCCCCTTCTTGAAATCCTACATACACTTCATTGGATACATGAATATATAGGAATCCCAGCCAATGAATTGGCAGATAACGTTGCTAAGTCAGTTGCCACTCTGCTTGACAGTAGATAAAAAAATATCTCACCGACATAATGGTATGCAGTTGCATAAACCAGTAGCAACTAAGTTGGAAAGATCAAAGAGACAGACTGAAGCATATCAAACAAGTTTTACAACCATGGCCATCTATCTTCAGAACGAACAGGCATTAGGAATTTATACTTGCACCTCTGAGAATTTGACACTCAAATGCTGCTTATATCTATCTACTAAGAGGCAGTGAATTCTCTCACTGTCTTAGCTGTAACACATTACTCTCAAGACATTCCTTGGGCAAAACTCACCATTGTATCTTCCATATATAGCCATATAATTTGCAGTGGAAAAATTCAAACAAACGACAACAAAAAAAAAGCATGTTCAATAGACTAAATGATACTGCAGTAATATCAGTGTTTCATGCTGAAATTTGGGTATCCATTATCAAGATAAAATTTAGAAGGATCTAGTTTCTTATTAGTTTGCTAAATGTTGCTTGACAAATTCGGAAGAGACCAGTACCTCCAG